>NC_045957.1:130907192-131540797 GCF_010909765.2 Amblyraja radiata | reverse complement strand
AAGTTCATTTGTGAGAAACTTGACAAAACTTGGTGTTTGCCGGTTAGGAATAATTACATTAAATATTTAAGAAAGAAAGGTTATAGAGTGGAATAAATGATTGATGACTGATTATCAATGCCATATTAGTTTTGACTCCAGTTAATGCCTCTCATGTTTATGAAAATAGACTTTAGACTATTGTGTCCACTGGTCACCTGCCTGATACACATTAGTTTTGTCTCAGATAAGACAGGAGATCTAGTGGTTTTATTTGCCACAATGGATGCCATTATGGAGGTGGTGGAAAGCAAAGGTAATGTGAAGTCCAGGTAATGTGAAGTCTATTTGAAGACCCTACACACAGAGGGGACTGTTAGTCATGGTGATCATTAACAGGAGTCGAACTCCAAACATCTAGATGTAAAGACCTGAGAAAATAAAATAACTCCATCACTCAACCACCAGCATTCTCTTTTAATCTGAAATCCCAACTAACATTTATAATCACTCTTATATTCTTACACTGTTAACTTTTCAGTAGCCACATTTTACATCTTGTATTGCACTAAAGACACAGTTTGACAAATGCCAGGCATTAATAGTCCCTTCGCTTTCTCTCTTGAATAGCAGTTTCAGTTTAGTCTATTGTCAGGTGTACCGAGGCACAGTGAAAAGCTTTTGTTGCGTGCTAACCAGTTAGCAGAAAGACAATGCATGATTACAATCGATCCAATTACATTGTATAGATTCAGGATAAGGGAATAACGTCTAGTGCAAGGTCAAGCCAGCAAAGTCCGATCAAGGATAGTCCGAGGGTCATCAAAGAGATAGATAATAATTGAGCACAGCTCTCTGGTTGTGGTAGGATGTTTCAGTTAACAAGGTGGCACACAACCACAGACGAAGAGGTGAACCTGCTTCTCCTAATCCATCACTGGAGCTGGCTATTACTGGGGCTCCACTGGAAGGAGAGTCTGGGACCAGAGCCCATAGCCTCAGAATAAATGATGTACCTTTAGAAAGGAGATGAGGAAAAATGTATTTAGTCAGAGGGTGATGAATCTGTGGAATTCATCGCCATAGATAGCTGTGGAGGCCAAGTCAATAGATATTTTTAAGGGGGAGATTAATAGATTCTTGATTAGTATCGGTGTCGGGGTTATGGGGAGAAGGCTGGAGAATGGGGTTGAGAGGAAAAGATAGATCAGCAAATGGCAGTCGACTTGATAGGCAGAATGACCTAATTCTGCTCCTATAACTTATGAACCTATGAGCTGTATTTAACACTGAGGCTGAAACCATTGAAGATGACAGTACTCATAACAAGCCCCTCTCCAGTATCCTGGAATGGAGCCCAACCTTTCCTGTATGGAAGTGACAGATAAAGTGGCACAGCAGGTAGTGCTGCTGCCTCACGGCTCAAGCCATCGGGGTTCAGTCCTGACCGCCAGTGCTGTTTGTGAGGCATGTTCTCCCTGTGACAGTATGGGTTTACTTCAGGTGCTCCAGTTTCCTCCCACATCCCAAAAGCTTGTTGGTTTAGTTTAGTTTAGTTTAGTTTAGAGACACAACGCGGAAACAGGCCCTTCGGCCCACTGAGTCCACATCGACCATCGATCCGGCATACCTACACTGTCCTACACACACTAGGGACAATTTTACATTTTATAGCAAGCCAATTAACCTACAAACCTCACGTCCTTGGAGTGTGGGATGAAACCGAAGATCTTGGAGGAAACCCACGCAGGTCACGGGGAGAATGTACAGACTCCATACCGACAAGCACCCGTAAGCAGGATTGAACCCGAGCCTCTGTTGCTGTAAGGCAGTGGCTCTACCGCTACGCCTCCATGCTGTCCCTTTAAGTTACTTGGTTATTGTCAATTACCCCAGTGCAAGTAGTTTAAAGTGAATCAGGGGTTAATAGACATGTGTGAGAGAATAAGTTACAGGGAAATAAATGCAAAATGTTATCGAAAGGATTGCTCTTGCTCATAGATTCAGTGAACCTAATGGCCCAGTATATCAAAAGAAAATATGAATTTCACTTGCACATTTATGCTCCCAATTTATGCTAACGATACAATAGCCCTCCAATATCTGACTGTTGCTAACAATATGAACAGCCTGTAGAAGAACTGGCAGGTCTCACACCACACCATCATCCTATGCCACAGCAGACCAGAGACCCCCACAGGGGACTGTGAGATTCTCTGAAAACCACGTCACCATTCCTCTCTCGATGACAGCGTTCATTCTCCCACAGCCATCACTTTGAAATGTTTTTGTCACAGGATAAGCCTGCAGGCTGGATTATGCAGCCCAAACCTATCCCAACAGCCTTACAGTGCACCTGTACCCCCCGTCCTCATTGCAGACGTTAGATCAACCTTCCCAAGAGTGAACCCACAGATAATAATAATAATAATAATAATAATAATGGATGGGATTTATATAGCGCCTTTCTAATACTCAAGGCGCTTTACATCGCATTATTCATTCACTCCTCAGTCACACTCGGTGGTGGTAAGCTACTTCTGTAGCCACAGCTGCCCTGGGGCAGACTGACGGAAGCGTGGCTGCCAATCTGCGCCTACGGCCCCTCCGACCACCACCAATCACTCACACATATTCACACACAGGCAAAGGTGGGTGAAGTGTCTTGCCCAAGGACACAACGACAGTATGCATTCCAAACGGGATTCGAACCGGCTACCTTCCGGTTGCCAGCCGAACACTTAGCCCATTGTGCCATCTGTCGTCCCAACAGATCAGCCATGATGGAATGACGGAGTAGACTTAATTGGCCAAATGGCTAATTCTGCTCCTATTTCTTATGGTCTAATGTTCTCCATTGCACCACCCATTTAATGTATCAACTAACTGTGAAATCCAATTGTTCCACATTTGCAAAAAATAAAAAATAAATTGAACTAAAGAGAAAACTAAACTTTTGAAAGTGGCAGAACTGGTGCATGATCAACAGATCATTGATGCAATCATAAAGAAAGACTGTCAATGACTCCACTTCCTTCGAAGATTAAGGAGCTTTGGTATGTCGACAAAATACTCTCTTGAATTTCTACAGTTCAGCAACTCAAACACTCAGGAATGAAGGAGATTATACAAATTGATGAACACTGCCACCACTTACCTCGCCAGCATCAAAGGAATTTATGAGACATTGACTCAAAAAGGCAGCCAATATTATCAAGGACCCACACCACCCTGGTCACACTCTCATTTCACTCCTGACCTCAGGTCACAACCAGGTACAGGAACAGCTTCTTCCCAACAACCATCCAGCTATTGAAAACTATGAACTCCAACTGAACTCGGAAATATGAACTGCCTGGGTTGCATTAGGGACTTTGATTTGTTTTTGTACAATTTAGGACTTTCTTAAATTTTGTTGAACTTTTTTTTCAGTTTGTTTATTACATTATCTATTGAGTACTGTGTTTTGCAAACCTACTGTGCTGCTGCAAGTAAGAATTTCATTGTTCCTGTAGATTGGTTATTGCATGTGAACCAATCATAGTAGAAATAGCATCACTAACCCACCTTACTGTCTGCTTTATACTAAAACCCACTTCCTATACTAGGCAGTCTTGGAAGCGGTAACGATGAACTAACAACTAACAACCTGCTGTACCGCTACACTATACGTATTGATTAAAGATGACTTTGAACTCCAGACTGTGTAATTTGCTTATTTACATGGTGTCAGAATGCTTGGAGTAAACCACTGCGTCTGTATATCGGGTTTTATTTCTGTTGATCAGTTTTACTTGCATCACCATGGCTCAATCATGCAGAAAGCCTGTGCAGCTTATCTTCGATTCTGACATCGGGGAACGGTGGAGACTCTTTGAAATTGGCTACGAACACTACATCAACATTGTCCACCGAAATGAACCAGATGCTGTCAAGGTTTCCCTCCTACTTAACCTGGCGGGACCCAAAGCCATGATGAGAGCGCGGACCTTTGAATAAGCACCAGCCGTTCACGATGGCAATGATCAGGAAGTTACACCTGCTGAGTCTATGCGTGACTCCACTGTATTATTGCATAAATTCCGTGAACTATGCGACCTACCCTCAAACCGTATTTTAGAAAAAGCTAAATTCTTCACGAGACACCAGCTTCCCAATGAGCCTGTGGAAAGGTTTATTTGTGACTCAGCGATGCCGCTTTCAGGTCATGGCGAACTAATTAATCAGGTACAAGCTTGTCAGTGGTATGACCGATCAAAAGCTAAGAACTGAGTTACTGCGGAATGCTGATTTAACCCTTGAACAAGCAATACATGCCTGTCGAATGTCTGAAATTGTTGCTTCACTAAGCGACCAGCTTGACACTCAGAAGAAGACCATAAATCTGACGGGTTTCAACAGACAACAAACACCGACCGATAACAGAAGATTTATGAATAAACCCTCTCAACCGGCTAACCGGGGATTCGCCAATGAGCCCCCTCAGAGATGCCCTAATTGTAACTACTTCCACAACAAGGGGCGATCATCTTGACCAGCATACGGAAAGCCTTGCAATTACTGCAAAAAGATGAATCATTTTGCCGTCATTTGCAGGTCCCGTGGGAACAGACCCTTTAGCTCAGTGTCTAATCTGCAACTGTTGCAACAATCCCGAACAATTCCAGACTCACCGGACCAGCTCGACTGCCCACGAGGTTGATCCAATTAGCACATATGAGGAGTCGACTGTACATTCACTCCTTCCCACAGCTGGTAAGATTCTGGAACTTTCTGTTTCTATGACAATTAATAACAAGCCTGTGAAGACCAAACTCGACACCGGGTCCCGCGTGAATGTAATGTCTGTGCATGTCTACAAGATAAGAAATAGTGAGGCCTTGACTCGAGACAGTTCCACCTCACATGCTTATGGGGGGGAGGTTTTTTATCCTCTGGGAAGAACTACTTTCAAATGTGTGCTGAAAAACACAACAAGAAATCTGACTTTCTATATCTTAAAATCTGACCGTGACTCTACTGGGCATCCATGCGTGCCAAGACTTAGGGCTAGTCTCCTTTGACCGGTCCATTCACAAGTTACTAATATCTGAGGACACGAAAAAAAGGATACCCTGATCTATTCGATGGGAAGCTAGGCAAGCTGCCTGTGACCTACAAGATATCCATTGACCCCAACGTTGACCCAGTCGTCCGTGCCCCCCACCGTGTGCCACGTGCCATGAAAGACAGAATTGAGGCTGAACTAAAAAACATGGTCTCCATGGGTTTACTAGCTGAAATAAGCGAGCCCACTGACTGGGTTTCCACCCTGGTTGTCACCTTCAAGAAAGACAAAGATGAGCTCTGTGTGTGCATCAATCCAAAAGATTTGAACGCTGCCATCAAGCGCCCACATTATCTGATGAGAACTGTCGAGGACGTCGCTGCACAGATCGGGCGCGCAACAGTATTTTCCGTCCTTGATGCTAGATACCACTAGATGACGAGTCATCAAACCTGACCACGTTTGCCACACCGTTTGGCAGATTTAAATTTCTCAGGATGCCATTCGGCATCAACTCGGCCAGCGAAGTCTTCCAGCGAAACATGGAACAGCTGTTCCAAGGACTTCCGTGTGCCATCATCGTAGATGATATCCTGATATATGGCAGAGACACAGCGGAGCATGACAACAACCTAAAGCGTATTATGGACCGGGCACATGAGATCAACCTAAAATTCAACCGTAATAAATGCAAGTTCAGGGTTCCAGAGGTCACATACGTTGGACAAGTTTTCACTCCTGACGGTCTTAAGCCCAACCCGAAGAAAACCTCTGCCATCACAGAAATGCCAGCCCCCACCGACGTGTTTAGCCTACAACACTTCCTGGGTAAGGTGAACTATCTGGGAAATTTCATACCGAACCTCAGCGAACTAAGTTCACCTCTGAGACAACTTACTCAGAAGGACACTGCCTGGACCTGGTTCCAACAACATCAACAAACATTTGACTCTTTAAAGTCCAAGCTGGCGAGCGCTCCCACCTTGACTTTCTTCGACCTGAAGCGTCCTGTCACGGTGACCTGCGATGCCTCACGATACGGGCTGGGCGCAGCCTGCCTACAAACGTCTGCCGATGGGACTGTACTACCTGTATCTTATGCGTCCCGCACCATGACGGACACCGAACAGCGCTAGGCGCAGATCGAGAAAGAGCTGCTAGCCGTGGTCTTCGCTTGTTCAAAATTCAAGGACTTCATCTTTGTGAATACTTTCACAGTCGAAACAGACCACCAACCTCTGGTGACCATCCTCAATAAACCTATACATGCAGCACCTGCACGACTGCAGCGTATGATGATGCAGCTCCAGCGGTTCGACTTCAAAATCGTTTACAAGAAAGGTAAAGACATGTTCGTTGCTGACACTTTCTCTCGCGCACCACGTGCATCCAGCGAACGACACCCCTATGAACGGGACGAGTTTACAGTTCTCAAGATCGACTTTGTTCCCACGGAACGCTTGCGCCGTCTGGCTGAACACACAGCCACCGACGGCACTCTCCAGCTACTCTCATCCATAAGCAAAAGAGGCTGGCCAGACAGACAATCCAGCACACCACTGGAGGTGCAGCCGTTCTTCCTAGTCCGCGATGAGCTGGTAATACAGGACGGTGTCATAATTAAGGGCCACAAAGTCGTGATCCCTTCATCCTTTACGAGATAAATACTACAAAGAGGCACACAACGGTCACCCAGGTACCGATGCCATGTTGGCCCATGCACAGAACATGTTGTACCGGCCTGGCATGGCCAACTACATATGGGACAGGACAGCCTCCTGCCCCATCTGACACAGCCTGGCACCACACCAACAGAGACAGCCCCTGCTACAACAACCCTAACACCGGCACTGCCTTGGATGTCGGTGGTGGCAGACATTTTCGAAAGGCACAGTAAACATTATCTAGTCCTGGTCGACTCCTACTCTAACTGGTTCGAACTTGATTTACTGCCCTCTATCACATCAGAAATGGCCATTCAAAAGCTACAGAGACACTTTTCCACATTCGGCGCACCTTTCCGTCTGCAAACCGACAACGGAAGACAATTTACCAGTCACGCGTTCAAACACTTTGCCGACCGATGGAACTTCCACCATGTCACGAGCATCCCCGAATACCCTCAAAGTAACGGGCTCACTGAACGTGCCGCCAGGAGCACGAAACAGCTAATGGAACGCGCCCAGCAAGCCAAGTCGGATGTGTACTTCGACCTTTTAAACCTCAGAAACATCGCTAGAGACGGGGTCCAGGGCTCACCAGCCCAACGCCTGATGTCCAGAACAATGAGACCACCGATACCAATTGCCCAGCAGAAGCTGGTGCCACAGGTGCTGAAGCCATCCGCGGTCCAGAAGCACATCCTGGAAAAACACAACATCCAGAAACGATCGTATGACAAGTCCAGCAAACCGCTGAAACCACTACTGCAGGGCCAAGTCGTCCGTTTGCAGACTACTGTAGGACATTCCCGTCATGGTTGTGTTGTTGGCCCATCCAAGGAACCCCGATCCTACCTTGTCGACGTCGATGGCGCCCTGTACCGACGGAGCCGCCAACACTTGCTGTCTGTAAAGGAACCACGTCCGCCACCAGCCGATCCCTTTGCTCCACCTTTATTGTTCCAGCCGTCTGCTGTGGCCACCACTAGTCCCAGCGTGTCCCGTTCTTCACCGCAACCGGCGGCTCTGACTAACAATAACACTACCTCTCTCGCATGCTCTCCCTATCGGTCACCTCAAGTGTCCCCTGCTGCTTTCTCACTTCCGGGTTCACTGCCTCCCTCTCCCACTAACTTTTCTAGTGCGGTGGGAGAGGGATTGGTCCGTACACGTTCAGGCCGCATTAGTAGACCGCCTGACAGATACGGCGAGTATGTTTAAATTTGGAAGTATGTTTAAATTCGGAAGTCGCATGTGTGGTTAACTATATTTGCTCTTTACGTGGAAGGATTGGTTATTGCATGTGAACCAATCATAGTAGAAATAGCACCACTAACCCCACCTTACTGTCTGCTTTATACTAACACCCACTTCCTATACTAGGCAGTCTTGGAAGCGGTAACGATGAACTAACAACCTGCTGTACCGCTATACTATACGTATTGATTAAAGATGGCTTTGAACTCCAGACTGTGTCATTTGCTTATTTACAGTTCCGTTTTGGGACTTTTGACAAAAACACACTCTGGATTCTTGTCTCTTCATGCTGTTTCTTAACAGGACGATTTGCCTGCCTCCAGTGTACACTCCCGCTGAAGGTTCACTAGCTGCAGTTCAATGCCTGTACAAAAACGGTCTCAGTGCAAGTAGCTCAAACACCAGGGACAATAGTTTGAAACTCTTAACGTTTTTTATGACATTGAGAAAATGGTCACAAATTTCTTACCAATCCTTCCTGCAATTGAAAAATAACTTGGTGATCATAGAAATATAGAAAATAGGTGCAGGAGTAGGGCATTTGGCCCTTCGAGCATTGTCGGATTATGGCTGATCATCCAAAATCAATACCCCATTCCTGCTTGTTCCACTTATCCCTTGATTCCTTTAGCCTCGAGCTAAGTCTAACTCTCTCTTGAAAACTAGGAGCTAAACCCACATTCTTTGTCATAAAATTGATGTATTGTCCAGTCCTGACTAAACCTGAACCTCCAAATGGAAGTACACTGATCCACCAATAAATGAAAGAAACATTCTAATTTATAACTATGTTTATTGCATGAACATTAACATATCACAGGTGACTTCTGGTAATAACCCTATCTCAATGTTCAGATGACAGCCACGGTTGACGTTTTCACCTGGAATCTTGGAATCCACCCAGAGACATTCGTTATCGCAGGCTGAATGGTTTACTGAATATTGTAATGCGGCCTGTCCCACTGCGGCGACCTAATCTGCGAGTTTAGAAGTTTGCCCTCGACTCAAACTCGCAGCATGGTCGACACGTGGTCCTAGGAGGTCCTATGAGGTCACTGGAACTCTCCTTCATGCTCGAGGGAAGTTCCCGCATACTCACGGCCTCAGTTTGGTCGAGGAAAAATATTCAGCATGTTGGAATATTTTCCGCAAGTAAAAATTGGTCGGCATGGTTCTTTTGTACTCGTAGTGCAGTGGAACGGGGTCACTATGTAGTTATAGGCAACCGTAGTCGAGGGCAGCCGTAGGCAATCTCCTTCGCTGACTGGGCATTTTAATTGGCTCATTGGAGTTTTCAGGATGAAGGAAAACCGACCGGTAATGTTAAATGCCCGCTAAACTTTATTATAAGTTGTCTGGCTTCTTAAAAGTGTCTCCACTCCT
Organism: Amblyraja radiata; assembly: GCF_010909765.2. Taxonomy (NCBI): domain Eukaryota; kingdom Metazoa; phylum Chordata; class Chondrichthyes; order Rajiformes; family Rajidae; genus Amblyraja; species Amblyraja radiata. The sequence continues at coordinate 131,531,470 of NC_045957.1, read as the reverse complement.
TCTCCCCCCTTCTCTCCCCTTCTCCCCCCTTCTCTCTCCTTCTCTCCCCTTCTCTCCCCCTATCTCCCCCCCCCCCCCTTCCACGCTCTCTAAAGAACTTACCGTACACTGTGCCGCCGTCTTTTACCTTCCTGTTCATCGCGGGTGTGAATTTCAGACAGCGCTCCCCTGCTTTCCCTGACCCCCGCCTTTGCGATGTGTGTGTGTGTGTGTGTGTGTGTGTGTGTGTGTGTGTGTGTGTGTGTGTGTGTGTGTGTGTGTGTGTGTGTCTGCGGTCGGTCGATCCAGCTCGCGGTTTCATCGCTGTTGGTCGATCCAGCTCGAGGTTTCTCAGGCGAGTGCCCTCGAGCTTGAAGGTCGAAGACAGTTGCTGAAAGGTCACGTCAGTGGGACAGGCCCTTAACTGTCAAGCTCTTGACAGGTAGCTTCACACTCCATGTCCCCATCAGCTTTCACCCTACCTGATGTATGCTTTAAAGTATGTGCATTGCTTTTAAAAGTACAGAGCACTTTTCAAGATTTATATTTGCATGATGCATCAAATTATTCAATTAATATGAACTTAATTTCCAGCCTCTGAAACTGTTCTTGCTTTCTATGGAATCTATTTGTCGGGGCTGTGGCCTTGCTGTTTTATTATTTTATAGATATTTTTCTTGCCTATGCCAAGAGGTCATTAATGCAGACAATCCACATTCATGAAGGCCTTGATTCCATCCATCCTGTCTCATTTCCCACTGTTCTCTCTGCTGCAGGTTTTATTGATGGTGTTTGTATTTTAGTTTCTGCCTACTACACCTTAGCAGAATATATCTTTGTACCCTGCAAACAACATAATATGATTCCTCGTGTTTCCAGAATATGGGAGATTCTCAGAGCAACTGTCCCTGTCTTTCATCGTCATGGGGAAAATTTTACAGAGACAAACCCTACAATGTACTGCTCAGTCAGTCAGCAAACATAACTGGGACCAGGTATTATAAGATGTCGTCATCACTCGAAACATAAAGGCAATTCTTCCTTTTATCTATCTCTTCAGCAGTTTTAGTAAAGAAAAATTCAGTTTCTGATAAATTAGTAATCTTTATTTACATAACACAATTTCAACAGCCTTCTGAATATAGGCAGATGGGAACAGGCACAAGTCGAGTGCTGAGAGTGTTAAAGGGCTTAATTATCATACGGACCAGAACCAGAACTATGAAATATTAGCTTACTGTTAATATGACAGGCACTTTAAATACAACAACACAGCAAATAAATATACAATTAATTCTCAGTTATTCTCGATAATCAAGACAATTTTACAAAAAGCCAAAATACATTGCAACCATAATGGTGCAAAGCCCGTTGGAGTTTATTACTGAGGTAGGGCTGTTTTAGGGCTAGGTTAATTCAGAGATACACCATGGAAACAGGACCTGACGTCTAGTGAATGCACGCTGTCCTTTGATCACCCATTCACACTGGTTCTCTGCTCTCCCACTTTCTCATCCACTGCCCACAGATTCGGGGGATTAGAGGTCGATTAATCTACAGAGGCCGAGCTCTGTGGGAGCGTCATGCCCCCACAGGGGAAAGTTATGGACGTAGCCCTGACCAACACACAAACCACCCTCTCTTCCTTCGACTCCATCCACGTTTCACGCTGCCTCGGCAAGACCGCCAGCATAATTATGGACCAGTACCATCTCTTCTCCCCTCTCCCATAAGGAAAGAGTTATAGAAGTTGGAAAACACACACATCCAGATTCAGAAACAGTTTCTTCCCAGCTGTAATCAGGCACCTCTCATCAGCTAGAGTACAATCCTGACCTCCCATCTATCACTTTGCAGACAGGTGAACATTCTTTAGTTAAATTTGATCAGACTTCAATGTTATATCTTTGGATTAAATGTTGTACCCTTTATTCTTTATCTTTGCACTATGGATTGCTTAATTGTGTAGTCTTTCTTTTTGTCTGGATAACATGCAAACAAAAGCTTTACACTGTCTCTCTGTACACAATAATGGCAATAATAAACTAAGTTAAATTAAATTGTTTTGTCTTTGGGAAGTGAGAGGAAATCAGAGAACCCAGAGGAACTCACGCGATCACAGGAAGAGCATGCAACCTGAGGTCAGGATCGAACCTGGGTCTCTGGCTGTAGCTCTAGTAGTCTGAAGAAGGGTTTTGACACGAAACATTGCCTATTTCCTTTGCTCCATAGATGTTGCCTCACCCGCTGAGTTTCTCCAGCAATTTTGTCTACCTTCGATTTTCCAGCATCTGCAGTTCCTTCTTAAAAGTTTTAAATTCTTGATGGGAAATATTTTGTATTCCTTCCTGGGAATTTTGTATTGAGCTAATTTACAGTAGATGGTAAATGCAATCCCCAATGTTAATGTTAGCTATGTAAACGCTAATAACAATAATAAGTTTGCTTAGCAGATAAGGTACTCAGTTGAAGAAGTGCCCTTCAAATGTTAAAAGGACATTTAAAGTGCCTTCAAATCATCAGCGCAATAAATAAACCAACTCATGAGCTCATAAATCCAAACTAAAACTCATTGGATCAGAAAAAAGTGGAGTTTTAAAAAAATAATATATTTAAAAAACCAAGTGTATAACATGCTTCAGTAAATTCAGCAGTCACTCTATTGACTGACGACCTTTCAAAGCAGTCACTTAATCTGGCATTTACTGAATCATCACCGATGCTGTCCAAAAACACTTCAGAATAATAATTTAATGTTTGTGTCAAACAAATTTATATGCTCAGAGATAAACATGGTGTCACTCAATCTTCCCTCCAAAACAATAATTAATGTCACAAAGTTTTCCCCGTGCTGTGAAAAACTGCAATTTATTATTGTCTGTAATATTAGATAACAATAGGCGCTTGAGTGGAATGAGTTATTTCCCTGCATCCTTCAATGTGAAGGTTTTTTTTGTGGTCTAAATGTGTTACAGGTCTGAGCTGACACCACTGTGTCAATGTTATTTGGACATCTGAGGTCTGGCTGAGTGACAAAGTCAAACAGTGCAATTCTTGTGCCAATGAGATTGAAGAACCGAGGTGATACAAATGAATGATGGATGAATCAAGGTCGAATTAAGTGTAGACAGAAGGAGGTATGAAAGATTGGCGTCAGGGTCTGTCCCACTTACGCAACCTTTACAGGCGACTGCCGGTACCCGTCATAGGTCGCTGAAATTTTCAAAATGTTGAAAATTCAGCGGGAACCAGAAAGACGCTACGACTCTTTGGAGACCTCTCAAGACCATAGGAGACCTCCTATGGTCGTCAGAGGTCACCCGCGACATGTCGCCAGGGGTCCCCTGTATGGTCGTGAGAGGTCTCCTATGGTCATGAGAGATCTCAAATGAGTCGTAGCATCTTTCTGGTCGCCGCTGAATTTTCAACATGTTGAAAATTTCGCCGACCTATGATGGGTGTCGGCAGTCGCCTGTAAAGGTCGCGTAAGTGGGACAGGCCCTTAAGTAATTTAAAATATATATCTAATCCCCAATTTGAGTGTTCTACTTATAGGAAAGAGACTCAACAGTTTAAATTGTTTCCATTCAGAATTGAAGAGATTGATTGTATTACGTATATTAATGAGACTTTAGTTTAGTTTAGTTTAGTTTAGTTTAGAGATACGGCGTGGAAACAAACCCTTTGGCTCACTGAGTCCACACCGACAAATGATCCCTGGACACTAACACTATCCCACACACACGAGGGACAATTTACAATTATACCAAGCCGATTAACCTACAAACCTGCACATCTTTGGAGTGTGGGAGGAAACTCGAGATCCCAGGGAAAACCAACGCAGGTCTCAGGGAGAACGTACAAGCTCCGTACAGACAGCACCAGGTGTGTCAGGATCGAACCCAGGTCTCCAGCGCTGTAAGGCTACCGCATCGCCACCATGCCGCACTTAGGTATGAAGAGTTTGTGAATAGTGCTCAACAGCAGATGCAAGGAGGAGAGATATCTTGGCAGATTACTCAATTCTAGCCATGCAGAGAGATACAGGTCAAGTGTCAAGAATCTAAAGAATGGGCCCAACCCAAAACATCGTCTGAACATTTCCTTCCAAAGTGCTGCCTGATTTGGTGAGTTCCACCAGCATTTTGTGTTTGTTTAAGTCAAGAGTATTTGATTGTCATGTACACCAGGACCAGAACAATGAAGTTCTTGCTTGACAGTGGATGTTTTGGGTCAGGACCACTCATCCACACCATTTCTCTCCACGGATGGTGCCTGACCCGCTGAGTTCCTCTTGCTGCTTTCTATGTTTTGCTACGGATTCTAGCATCGGCAATTTCTTGTGCCTTCAACCTATATGTCACCTGGTCTTCAAGATGGCTGCGCCGTTGTGTTTGGCTGCCTGTCGTCGCCCGCCTGGACGTCCGTTTGGCCTGCAGGCAATCCTGGTATACGCACGTCAAACTCGCGGGCGCCCTGGAAAGGTTGAGGACTCTCGCCCGCGCCCGTTCAACATCAGTTTACCTCGCCCAGCGCTGTGAAGACGGATCTGGTCGGCACTACCGCTCCATCCATCGGCGGTCCCTTGATCCCAGGTATGCCTCTCTCCGGTCCATCTCTCCGGTCCCCGGTCTGTCGGCCGTTGGCTCCCAGCCAGGCCATGTGTGAAACGCTTGGAGATCTCTGGCTTGTTACCCAAATTTGACCGGGCCCTGATTCTTGGTGATTTTAACATTCATGTCTGCTGTCCTACTAAGCCTCTTGTGAGTGAATTTATGAACCTGGTTGAGTCCTTCAATCTGACTCTACTTACCACTGGACCCACGCACAAGCTTGGCCATACACTCGACCTGGTGCTATCGTCTGGTCTCCCAATTTGTAATATAGAAATTATTGATGCTTGTCTGTCAGATCATAGCACAATTATATTTCATGCATCTCTGCCTTTCCTTTCAAAAGTCCTTGAAAAGGTAATTCTAAATCAACTAATGCCTTAACTACATCAAAATACCATCCTGGAAAGTTTCCAATCAAGTTTCAGGGCCCAACATAGCACAGAGTCTGCCTTGTTGAAGGTACACAACAACCTGCTTCTCACCATCGACTCCGGCGACTGTGCAATCCTGCTTCTTCTCGACCTCAGCGCAGTGTTTGATACAGTGGACCACACCATCCTAGTTGACCGTCTCCGGTACGGGGTTGGTATTGATGGCACTGCCCTGAGCGGGGTCATCTCCTACCTCGAAGATAGTTGCCTATTTACAAACATAGGCAACTCTTTCTCTTCCCCAGCCAGCCTTTGCTGCTGGGTTCCACAAGGCTCCATCCTAGGCCTCATTCTCTTCTCTCTGTATATGCTGGAGTGACCATTTGGCCTGTTTTGCATGTCATTGATGATGGCATGTGCCTTTAAATTTTAGACTGCCCGTTATATTGTGGGTGGGATTTATGACGTGTTTTTGGGTGTGATTGGAGCTAAGATGCTTGCGCAGAAGTTTAGTTTTTAGATTAGTTTGGAGAGACGATGGGGAAGGTTAACCCTTCTACCATGCGGGATCATGCGGGGCACATGCCAGATCATGCCAGCGTTACGGAGACACAAGGAGTATTCTAATGTCTAAAGTATTGCTGGAGTTCGAAGAAGATTGTAGTAACGAGTCGGAAGAAATTTGGATGTATCTCACTGTTTTCTATCAACAATAATGCATTTATTCATCAAAAGACTGTGTTTTCAAGCCATATCTGAAAAGAAGCTGAAGGTCTCTGTGAGTGAGCTCGTATGCGTTTAGAAGACACCCCCTTCAACCATTCTCATCCAAATAGCGGCTAGGGTGCTAATTACCTGAAAGATATGAAAATCTGCTGCTACATATTCTCCCCCTAGGCCAAGTCATTCAAAGGCACGGCATTTCCTTCCAGTGCTATACAGACGATGCACAGCTCTATCTCCCCCTGAAATCCAACAACCGATCAAATCTACTCAGCCTTATCCACTGCCTCGAGCATATGAAGTGTTGGATGGAGTCGAACATCCTCCAACTCAACGAGAACAAGTCTGAGGTCATCCTACTCGGCCCCTCAGATTCCATCAAAACGATAGCAGGCAGCCTTGGAAGCCTAACCTCCTTACTCAAACCGCACGTCAAAAACCTTGGCGTGATATTTGACTCCGCATTGAAGTTTGACAATCAAGTCAATGCTGTGGTAAAAGCTAGGTTTTTGCAGCTTCGCACAATAGCTAAAATCAAACCATTCCTCCAATTCGACGACCTTGAAAAGATCATCCACACTTTTATCTCCTCCCGCCTTGATTACTGCAACTTCCTATACACTGGCATCAGCCAATCATCCCTGTCCTGCCTGCAATTGGTCCAAAACGCTGCAGTGAGACTTCTGACAGGCATAAGGGACCACATCACCCATATTCTGGCCTCTCTCCACTGGTTCCCAGTACGGTACAGAATCAATTTCAAGCCCCTCCTTTATGTATACAAAGCCCTTAACGGGCTTGCTCCCACTTATATCAAAAATCTGCTAACCCACCATTCTAACCCCAGGTCCCTCAGAGTCGGCCGACTTGGGGCTACTGACTATCCCACGGTCCAGGTTTAAGCTCAGGGGCAACCGCGCTTTTGCGGTTGCAGCACCTAGACTGTGGAACAGCATCCCTCTTCTCATTAGAACTGCCCCCTCCATCGACTCCTTTAAGTCTAGACTTAAAACCTATTTTACTTCGGAGTCACGTGAGTGACTACGTGAAGAGCCAGCTTGCGCGTCATTACGTCATCCGCATTGCGCAAACGACTGACTGGCAGGCGCGCTGCTCCTGCCAGCGGTAAGTCTAAACCTACAGATAAGTTTTTAACTTTCCAGGTTAGGTTTCTCTGCAGGAATCTCTTTTATAGAGTTCCTGCTGGATTTAGGGGGCGAAGGCGGGACAGGCCACGGGGAAACCTTTATGGACCGCGTCCCGGCCACAGACCGCGGGGAAATCCCGGCCACAGACCGCTGGGAAATCCCGGCCATAGAACGCAGGGAAGCCCAGCCACAGATTCGCGGGGAAGCCAGGCCACAGATTCGCGGGGAATCCCGGTCATGACCTCGGGGAATCCCGGCCACAGACTGCAGGAAACCGGCTACAGAGACCTACAGCGGGTAGAGGCGGCGGTCAAATTTGCCTTCCGAGTCACTGGCGGTGGAGCCAGCAGCTTCAGGCTGGTGCCGGCAGCACCTTGGAGGGTAGCCAAGAAGAAAGTCTGTACGGCCCGCTGACTCAAACGAGTCGGGCCGGGAAGATTCCTAATGGAGTGGATTACTCCTTCAATGGGTAATGTTCTTCGGACGTCAAACCCACATGGAGCACCTGATGGTGAGGTGCTCCACAATAGTATGCTCCAAGGAGGGAGTTATATCACCCCGGGTCTCTGTGGGGCCGCGGAATCAGCACCTGTGTACAGGGCTGCAACACTGTCTCCCTCTCTGAGCAGGGGAGCAGTCGGGGTCAGTTCTGTCTGACTCGGAGTTCGGAGGTATAGCTGGGAGCATACCATGAGGCACAAAGGATATGGCCCGTGGAGGGGTCATATCAGCACAGGTCTCCTCGGGGCCCGCGTCAACTGCACCTGTGTACAGGGCTGCACAATGTCTCCCTCTCTGAGTAGGGGAGCAGTCGGGGTCAGTGTGTAACTGACTCCACACTCGGTGTATATCCGTGGCACATGCTGGAGTTCCTGAAAGTTCCGGCAGTGACCAGCGCTATCAGGGGTGACGTTGGAAAGGCATGGACTCCAGGAAACCAGCCGCCGAATCTTCTCTTCAGGTAAACCTATTCAACAGGTGAGACGTGCATGAGGGAGCTAAAGCTGTCGAACTACGAGTACAGCCTCATCGTTTCGGCGACAATACACCCCACGCCTCCATCAGCAGTAAGCGGTTCACTGAAGCTGGTGGCAGCCAGCAAGCTGGGCACAGGGCTTTTAGGCCAAGCCCCAAGCCAGTCTCAGGAAAAATATGGAATCCATGTACCCTGCCAGTCCTACTCAATCAGGACAGAAATAGAACCCGCATCAGGGGCCTTTGGGCTTACCATATCACCACAGGTAACCATGCAGGTAGGTGGGTCTGGTTCTTTCCGAAATATGGAGTATATGGACCATTTACAAGTTTGTAATACTTATTTTTTGTACAAATGACAAAGTGAATTGTTTTGGCATCCATCCAGTTAAATTTAAGTTGATACCAACTAAAGTTATTGATTATTGTGATTTACCTTTAACTCTATGCGATGAGGGATTACGTGCCCTCCACTCCCAACCCTCTCTCATAAAGGTCAGCTGGTATTTCTAGTTTCTCGAATCTTACTATGTTCAGCTCAACAACTGTTATCTGTGATTTCACACCGCTGCTTTGAAGATTGATGCGCAAGCTGGACTGGCGGGCTCTTCACGTAATCCCTCATCGCAACTCCTCATAAAATAAGGATAAAACTTCAAACTGGTAAGTTCTCATTTAATCTTACTATTTCTTCTCACAACATTTCTTGAGGTCCTCTGAGGGAGCGCAGTATGTATGTATTGATGTTTGTATTGTTAGATCTATGTACCATTAGTACTATGTAGCACGTTAGTACCTTCACTGATGTAAAGCACTTTGCTCAACGAGAGTTGTTTTTAAATGTGCTATAGAAATAAAATTGACTTGACTTGACTATCGTATAAATCCAACAAACTGACTGCCCCTCTTTTATTACTAAATTCTACTCACGTGGCCTCCTGGAGGATATTCTCTTTGTACCAACATTACGTTCTACCTAATCAGGAACACAACTCCCTCGCCTCTTTTGGTCTCTCCCCTGTTACATCTGAAACTGCTGTATCCGGGAACATTAGGTGCACACATCACAGAGCAGAATTAGGCCATTCGGCCCATTGAGTCCACTCCGCCATTCATTCATGGCTGATCTATGTTTCCCTCGACACCCTTACTAATCAAGAAACTTTCAATCTCCTCCCTAAAAATGAACAATGACGGCCTCCACAGCCATCTGTGCAATTCTATAGATTCACCACCCCATGACTCAAGGAATCCCTCCTCATCTCCTTTCCAAACCCCAACATTGTGCCTGGCTTGCCCGCTTTGGAGCCAGGAAACTACCTGGAGAGGGAGGTCGCTGCGCCCGGCCCCTGCTTGCCCCGTGGAGCAGAATGAAGGGAGTCGGATGGAGGACTGGAGTAAGTGGACCTGCTGCGGGAGGTGGTGCAGAGCACCTCTGCGGTGGACTGGACCGCTGGAGGCCCTGCAGCATCCTGGGACTTGGCTAGATCAGGCACCGCTCCAAGAGGCCTAGCATGTGGACCAGACGTGGCCTGCAGCGGCACAGAGCAGTGGAGGACACCTATGGCCAGGCTTGACCAGACCGACTCTGCAACACTGCCAAGAAAATGACGTTTCAGATTAAGGTTAAGAACTCTACACCTATAACAACTGGGACATCAAAATGCCACCAATCTGGTGACTGTCTCAGTGTACTATTGCAATGCACTTTTACTGTGTCTGAGATGCTTATCTAAGATGTATCCAAGTGCTTATGAATAGTGATACTTGCACTAAACTGTATACAAAAATGATCCACACAAATAAAGTACCATTGAATCAGTATGCTTTCCAAGGTGCGTCTGTAGAGATTTGTAAGAGTCACTAGAGAATACCAAGTCAAGTCAACGTTATATATTAACTATGCGTATTGTGTTTCACGGCCTGTTATGCTTCTAAAAGTTAGAACTTATACCACTGAATAAAGATACGTTATTTTATTCTGAGGCTGTGCCCTCGGGTTCTAGACTCTCCCACTAGTGGAAACATTCTCTCCACATCCACTATCCATGCAGCCCGTCCAACCCTTACAATGTAAACAATGAGAATCTGGTTTCAATTTGTGAGTAAATTCAAATAACAGCTAGTTATTTGAATTTAAGCAATTCTAGATTGTAGGAATCATCCTCGTCTAATCCTAATACCTGATACAAACCACTGGCTGCAGTAAGTGGGTAAGCAGAATAAAGATAATAGATTCTCGATCAATGGGCAATAAGTTTAAATTATTAATTTTTTGTTTATTATGTATTAACTATGTGTATTGTGTTTCGGTCCTGTTATGCTTCTAAAAGTAAGAATGCCATTGTTCCCTGTTGTCGGTATGTGTGACAATTACACTCTTGTCTCTCTTGACTAGAGTTAAATAACTTGGTCCACGTTAACATTTGAGGCCAATATTTAGGTGTTATCAACTGATCCAAACCACACTCCTTGTTTTCGCAGTATAGAAATTCATTTCATCCTGGTTTTATTCTGTCGGGAGGGCAGGGGTAGAGCAAACAATTGTCTTAAATCTTAACCTTGTGAAAGAGCAACTGATTCGGCATCACTCTGGAAAAGTGTTGCAGTTGAATAAAGGGGACTATGGGGCCATGAGGGAGGAGCTGGCCAAAGTTGACTGGAAAGATACACTAGCTGGGATGACAGTGGAACAAAAATGGCAGGTATTTCTAGGAATAATACAGAAGGTGCAGAATCAGTTCATTCCTAGGAGGAAGAAAGATTCCAAGGGGAGAAAGGGACGACCATGGCTGACAAGGGACGTCAGGGACAGTATAAAAATTAAAGCGAAGAAGTACAACGTAGCAAAGATGAGCGGGAAGCAAGAGGATTGGGTAATGTTTAAAGAACAACAGAAGATAACCAAAAAGACAATACGGGATGAAAAGATGAGGTACGAAGGTAAGCTAGCCAAGAATATAAAGCAGGATAGTAAAAGCTTCTTTAGGTATGTGAAGAGGAAAAAATTAGTTAAGACCAAAGTTGGATCCTTGAAGACCGAAAAAGGTGAATTTATTATGGGGAACAAGGAAATGGCAGATGAGTTGAAGTTGGACTTTGGATCTGTCTTCACTAAGGAGGAAACAAACAATCTTCCTGATATAGTAGTGGCCAGAGGATCTAGGGAGACGGAGGAACTGAAGGAAATCCACTTTAGCCAGGACATGGTGTTGGATAGATTGATGGGACTGAAGGCTGATAAATCCTAAGGACCTGATGGTCTGTATCCCAGGGTACTTAAGGAAGTGGCTCTAGAAATTGTGTATGCATTAGTGATCATTTTTCAATGTTCGTTAGACTCAGGATCAGTTCCTGTGGATTGCAGGGTAGCTAATGTTATCCCACCTTTTAAGAAAGGCAGGAGAGAGAAAACAGGGAATTATAGATTTATGAAGGGGAAATCATGCTTGACTAATCTTCTGGAATTTTTTGAAGATGTAACTAGGAAAATGGACAAGGGAGAGCCAGTGGATGTAGTGCACCTGGACTTTTAGAAAGCATTTGATAAAGTCCCACATAAGAGATTAGTGGGCAAAATTAGGGCACATGGTATTGGGGGTAGAGTGCTGACATGGATAGAACATTTGTTGGCAGACAGGAAACAAAGAGTAGGGATTAACTGGTCCCTTTCAGAATGGCAGGCAGTGACTAGTGGGGTACCGCAAGGCTCAGTGCTGGGACCGCAGCTATTTACAATATACATCAATGATTTGGATGAAGGAATTCAAAGTAACATTAGCAAATTTGCAGATGACACAAAGCTCGGTGGCAGTGTGAACTGTGAGGAGGATGCCATGAGAATGCAGGGTGACTTGGACGGGGAGTGGGCAGATGCATGGCAGATGAAGTTTAATGTGGATAAATGTGAGGTTATCCACTTTGGTAGCAAAAACAGGAAGGCAGATTACTATCTAAATGGTGTCATGTTGGTAAAAAGGGAAGTACAACGGGATCTGGGGGTCCTTGAACATCAGTCTATGAAAGTAAGCATGCAGGTACAGCAGGCAGTGAAGAAAGCAAATGGCATGTTGGCCTTTATAACAAGAGGAATCGGTTATAGGAGCAAAGAGGTCCTTCTGAAGTTATACAGAACCCTAATGAGACCACAACTGGAGTATTGTGTGCAGTTTTGATCCCCTAATTTGAGGAAGGACATTCTTGCAATTGTGGGATCGCAGCGTAGGTTTACAAGTTTAATTCCCGGGATGGCGGGACTGTCATATGCTGAGAGAATGGAGCAGCTGGCCTTGTACACTCTGGAGTTTAGAAGGATGAGAGGCGATCTCATTGAAACATATAAGAATGTTAAGGGTTTGGACAAGCTAGAGGCAGGAAACATGTTCCCGGTGTTGAGGGAGTCCAGAACCAGGGGCCACAGTTTAAGAATAAGTAGTAAGCTATTTAGAACGGAGACGAGGAAACACTTTTTCTCACAGAGAGTGGTGAGTCTGTGGAATTCTCTGCCTCAGGCAGGTTTTCTGGTTGCTTTCAAGAGAGAGTCAGATAGGACTCTTAAAAATAGAGTCAGGGGATATGAGGAGGAGGCAGGAACGGGGTACTGATTGGGGATGATCAGCCATGATCACATTGAATGGCGGTGCTAGCTCGAAGGGCCGAATGGCCTACGCCTACACCTATTGTCTATTGTCTATTGACAGACAAAAGTAAATCTGCAGATAGAAACCCCACGAGAGAAAAATGCTAATATCATTTTTGAAAATTCAACGATCTTCACCAAAACTGGCAGTCAAAAAGCTGTTGCTACATGCTGTGGTAAGGTGGCTATAGGACTGAACACTGAAGCTGCTGACAGAAGTTAAAAAGAGAGTATTGCCATGGTAACAATCTGCGGTGAAGGGAGTGCGAATTCACTCGGTTGCTGTCAATGCCTGCATCAGGACTGGTGTGAAAATTAGACTGGGACTAATGTCACAGCTCCCTGCAGGATTGTTCATGTCCCAGATACACAGGGGTGAGCCTTTGAGGATACTGGAACCCAATTACAAATGTAATCACAATTGGCATTTAAAGTGCTCTCCCATTAGCCTTCGGTGCTGTAAGATTATATTAGCGTACAGGTCAGTCTGAATATCAAAATGCCCTGAACCATTACAATAGTAGGTATGAATCTTGCAGTTTGATTATTTGAAGTTTGGTGAGGATTACTATGGAATTTTATTGTATAACATAGTGATGTAGTACAGTGGGTGATTGACAGAGGTAAAAAAGGTTGAAATTGAAAGACCCTTCTTTTGGGCAGTGTGATTTATTCTATTTGTGAAGTAACATGAAGACAGTGGAGAAAGTATACAAACTGTCTGAAGAAGGGTCTCGACCCGAAACGTCACCCATTCCTTCTTACCTGAGATGCTGCCTGTCCCGTTGAGTTACTCCAGCTTTTTGTGCCTATCTTCAGTTTAAACTAGTATCTGCAGGTCCTTCTTAAGAGGACATAACATGAGGGGGAACTTCTTTACTCAGAGAGTGGTAGCTGTGTGGAATGAGCTTCCAGTGGAAGTGGTGGAGGCAGGTTCGATTTTATCATTTAAAAATAAATTGGATAGCTATATGGACAGGAAAGGAATGGAGGGTTATGGTCTGAGTGCAGGTAGATGGGACTAGGGGAAAATAAGTGTTCGGCACGGACTTGAAGGGCCGAGATGGACTGTTTTCCGTGGTGTAATTGTTATATGGTTATATGGTTATATGTTATATGGTTATAAGGTACAGGAGCCTGCGTCTGAAGAAGGGTCTCGACCTGAAACATCACCTATTCCTTTTTTCCAGAGAATCTGCCTGACCCGCTGAGTTAGTCCAGCAATGTTGTGCCTATCACAGGGGCATTTAGTTTAGTTTAGCTGAGAGATACAGCATGGAATCCACAGTGACCAACGATCATCTTGTATACTGCCACCATCCTACACACAGAAGCCAATTAACCTACAAACCTGCACATCCTTGGAATGTGGCAAGAATCAGGAGCACCCGTAGAAAACCCATGCAGGGAGAACATACAAATCCCATACAGACAGCACGTAGTCAGGATCAAACCCCAGTCTCTGGCGCTGTAAGGCAGCAACTCTACCGCTGTACCACTGTGCTGTCCCGTTTAATTGGTTTGTATTTGTAAAACAACAACAATAGCTCCAGAGGTTATTAATAATCATGAAGAGCAAACAAAATACTTGTGTAAAGACTTGTGTTGGCACGGACTAAAGGGCCGAGATGGCCTGTTTTCCGTGCTGTAATTGTTATATGGTTATATGGTTACATGGTTATGCAAACTCAATAGATTGTCTGCATCTGAAAGCAGTGCGGATTCATTGGTTGACTATGCTGGTTACGAAGCCAGCAAGGACTACTCAATCCCACCCCACGAAGGGACCTGCTGATTAATGTCGGGTTGGCTGGAGTCAGCTATTCTTTCTGAATAAATATTTAAGTCTGGAACAAGTCTGGCACATTAATTTTATTTATTAATACCATGTATTAAAAGCATGTTCGAGGTTGTTATATTTCCCCCATACTTGGCGGCAACATACAATAATGGCCGAGTTAGATCCGGTTGGTTATGGAAGGGATTCTGCGTATTCGGGTCAACTTTACAGCTGCGCAGTTCGCAAGTATTGGGCACCTAGGACAAGAAAGGTTCTAAGTCGCTTCCCAATGGATGGAGAACATAGTGAAATAAATGTTTTAATAAAATAAACATTTAAGTTTAAAAAAATCAAACAGGTGGAAGAACTCAATGAGTCAGGCAGCCTCTGTGGAGATGGAAACAGGTGGAGGGTGGAAGGGCTTAAATTGGGATACAGCAACTGGTAGGTGGTTGAACAGATAATGAGTGAGAGAATAAAAGAGGCAGATGGAGCCAGATGGGGAGGGGAGGGTTGGGGTAGAGGCTGGAAGATGATAAGAAGACATACGAAAGACTGCAAATGCTCTTACATTCTATGCCGCAAGTAAGAAGGCAATTAATCCATATGTCTTCTTAATCATCTTATCTATATGTGCTGTCACCCTCAGGAATCCTTAGCTTGTACTCCAGGATTCCTGTTCTGACAAAGTATCTCCATCCTGAAACGTTGACTCTGTTAATCTTCCCACAGATGCTGCCTGACCTGCTGTGTGTTTCCAGCATTTTCAGCTTTTGTTTTAGATTTCCAACATCTGCGGTTTTATATCCTCTTCTGTTCCTCAATATTCCCTAAGCTCTGTCACAATTGAGCATGTCCTGGCATGTTAGTGTTCTAAAAATAATCACCCCACACTTCTCATAGATAAATGAGGTGGGCGTAAACATAGATGGGTTGGTTAGTGAGTGTGCAGATGACACAAAAATTGCTGGAGTCGCGGACTGTGAGGAAGGATGTTAAAGTATATAGTGGGCTTTGGATCAGCTACGGAAATGAGTGGAGAAATGGCAGATGGAGTTTCATATAAGCAAGTGTGAGGTTCTGCACTTTCAGAGGGTCAAATGTAAGGGGAAAATATGCAATTAATGGCAAGACCCTTAACAGCATTGATATACAGAGGGATTTTGAGGTCCAAGTCCATAACTCCCTGTGAATGGTAAAGACTGCATATGATATGCTTGTCTTCACAGCTCAGCGTATAGAGTATAAGAGTCAGGAAGTCTTGATGCAGTTTTATAGAACATTGGTAAGGCCACATTTGGAGTATTGCGTGCAGTTCTGGTTGGCCCAATACAGGAAGAATGTGGAGGCTTTGGAAAGGGATCAAATGAGGTTTACCACATTGATGCCTGTAATAAGGGGTATTAGCTACAGGAAGTGTTTGGACATATTTGGATTGTTTTCTCTGTAATGCCAGAGGCTGAGTGTACCTGATAGAAGTACATAAAACTAAAGGGGCTTAAGAAGGAACTGCAAATGCTGGAAAATCGAAGGTAGACAAAAGTGCTGGAGAAACTCAGCGGGTGCAGCAGCATCTATGGAGCGAAGGAAATAGGCAACGTTTCGGACCGAAACCCTTTTTCAGCAAATGGGTTGTTCCACTTCGGCGACCTAATTGGCGAGTTTAGAAGAGTTTGAAAAAAATGACGTTCAAGACCTCCTTCGACTATGTTAAAGACCAGCTTCAACTAGCTTTGGGAAAATTGGACACCAAATAGTGGACAGCGGTACGTCAGAAGCCTGTTCTGAGCTAACACTATTTCAAAGAGGTTTCCTTAATTATGGCCTGATAACGGCGAAAAAATTAATACTTAAATTTTGGAAACACACATCAGTCCCTACTGTAAAGATGTGGATTACAAACATGTCCGAGACACTACATTTGGAAAATATTAGACTTGTCTTGGCAGAAAAACCAGATCAATTTTTCAAGACATGGACACCCTTTACCGAATTCTTACAAGGATAGTATGGCGCAACACAACTTTGGATTTAAATCCAACTATGGGTTGGGTGAGGTGGGGGGGGGGGGGGGGGGGGGGGGGTCGAGGGGCAGGTATATCTTCACTTTTTTCTCTTTTTTTTTCTTTTTTCCTTTTCCTCTCTTATACCTTCTTTACTCACTCTTTGGCCACACTACATTGGTTGTCTAGGGGTCCTATCTTTTCACTTTTCACCTTTTCCTTTTCTTGTTCTTTCTCTCTTGTTATCTCTCATTTTCAGGTCAAAATTGAAGCTGTACAATAATTGTATAATTTTACACGCCGAATGTTTTATTCTTGTGCAATTGCTTCTAATAAAAATAATTTTTTTTTAAATAAAAAAATGTAAAAAATAGTGGAGAGTGAAGATGACCTTCGATTTTCTTCGACCTCCCTTCGACTATGATGAAGACTATCTACGATTACCTTCGACAGCCTTCGACTACCCTCGATTACCTACGACTAACATGCCAACCTACTACGACCTACTACGACTAAACCTACGAGTAAAAAAAGTATCGATTTTTTCCATGGCGACCTCTTTTTACTCGCGGGCATTTTTTAACATATTGAAAAAACGGCGCGACCTAGCTGAGGCCTCGAGTACGCGGACCACTCTCGAGCATGTAGTAGAGTTACGATGACCCCCTACGACCTCATGTCGACCATGCTACGAGTATGAGTCGAGGGCAAACTCGCCAGAACTCGCGGATTAGGTCGCCCAAGTGGGACGGGCCCTTAAGAGAGGCATAGCTAGTGTAGACAGCCAGAAACTTTTATTTCCAGGATGGAAATATCAAATATGTGA
Source organism: Amblyraja radiata (assembly GCF_010909765.2). NCBI lineage: Eukaryota > Metazoa > Chordata > Chondrichthyes > Rajiformes > Rajidae > Amblyraja > Amblyraja radiata. The sequence continues at coordinate 131,514,410 of NC_045957.1, read as the reverse complement.
GTGCATGGCTGTAAGGTGAGAGGGGCAAGATTTAAAGGAAATTTGCAGGACAATTTAGTATGCAGGGGGTGATAAGTGCCTGGAACCAGCTGTGGAGGGTGGTGGCGGGGGCAAATATGATAGAGAATTTTGGATAGACACATGGATATTCAGGGAGTAGAGAGATATGGATTATGTGGAGGCAGATTAGAGTTTATCATAGTCATAGAGTCATACAGCATTAAAACAGGCCCTTCAGTCCCACTTGCCCATGCTGACCAACATGCCCCATCTAAACTAGTCCCACCTGCCTACTTTTGGCCCATATCCATCTAAACCTCTCCTATCCATGTACCTGTCTAAATGTTTCTTAAACGTTGCAATAGAACCTGCAATAGAACCTAGCTCCTCCGGCAGCTTGTTCCATACAGCCACCACCCTTTCTTAAAAAAAGATACCCCTCACGTTCCCATTAAACTTTCCACCACCCCCTCACTTCTCGATTCATAATTTCATAAATTCATAAGTGATAGGAGCCAAATTAAGCCATTCGGCCCAGCAAGTCTACTCTACCATTCAATCATGACTGATCTAACTTCCCCTCTTAACCCCATTCTCCTGCCTTCTCCCCATAACCCCTAATAAGCGTACTAATCTTAGACTCCATCTTTCTCTGCCTTACAAATATGCATTAACGGCCTCCGCAGTCCTCTGTGGCAATCAATTCCACAGATTCGCCACCCCTTGACTAAAGAAATTCCTCCTCATCGCCTTCCTAAACGAACGTCCTTTAATTCTGAGGCTATCACCTCTGGTCCTAGACTCTCTCACTAGTGGAAACATCCTCTTCACATCCACTCTATCCAGGCCTTTCAATGTTCAGTAAGTTGCAATGAGGTCCCCCTACTCTCTGTAAAAGACTCTGTGCATTTACCTGACCAATTCCTGTCATGATTTTGCACACTATAAGATCACCCTTCATCCTCCTGTGCTCCAAAGAATAGAATCCTAGCCTGCTCAACCTCTCCCTACAGCTCAGGCCCTAGAGTCCTGCTAACATCCTGGTAAATCTTCTCTGAACACTTCTATTGCGTACAGTTTTGGTCTCCTAATCTGAGGAAAGACATTCTTGCCATAGAGGGAGTACAGAGAAGGATCACCAGACTGATTCCTGGGATAGCAGGACTTTCATATGAAGAAAGACTGGATAGACTCGGCTTGTACTCGCTAGAATTTAGAAGATTGACGTGGGATCTTATAGAAACTCACAAAATTCTTAAGGGGTTGGACAGGCTAGATGCAGGAAGATTATTCCTGATGTTGGGGAAGTCCAGAACAAGGGGTCACAGTTTAAGGATAAGAGACCTTTTAGGACCGAGATGAGAAAATCATTTTTTACACAGAGAGTGGTGAATCTGTGGAATTCTCTGCCACAGAAGGCAGTTGAGGCCAGTTCATTGGCTATATTTAAGAGGGAGTTAGATGTGGCCCTTGTGGCTAAAAGGATCAGGGGGTATGGAGAGAAGGCAGGTATGGGATACTGAGTTGGATGATCAGCCATGATCATATTGAATGGCGGTGCAGGCTCGAAGGGCCGAATGGCCTACTCCTGCACCTATTTTTTATGTTTGTATGTTTCTATGTAACCCTTTCAAGCTTGACAACATCTTTCCTATAACGGAGACCAAAGCTGAACACAATACTCTAAATGTGGCCTCACCAACGTCTTATATAACTGCAAAATGACTTGATCTTGGCATTATTTTCGGATCAGACATTGTGGGCAGATGTTCCCTCTCCTATTGTTCTGTGTGATCAGGATTAAATTCCACTGTTCTGCCCAATCTACCATACCCCTGTGTCTTGACTGCCCTCCTCACTATCAATAAACCAACAATGTTCATGTCATCTGTAAATGTATTGATCATACCTCCTATATTCACATCCAAATTATTAATGTACACAAGAAATAGTAAGGCCCCTGAAGGATCCCTATGGTATACCACTGATACTGGTATTCCAATCACAAAAGCAATCATCTGCCATCATTTCAAAACAAGAACATTTTGATTTCATATGCCAACTTGCCCTGGGGATTCATCATTTTCAAATCAAAAACAAATGTGTGATTTTTCTTTTTTTTTAGTTAACAGACTCTTCTTTATTATTCAATGATAGAATCAAAATGCTTTTCATTTCATCAGTTCTATTAAACTTAAGGTACGATTCAATAGGTGTGACCCCATTTAAATCAATTGCTAATTTTTACTGCATGAATAGTGATCTCTCAGAAGTGTGATACCCCTGAATGGTGTGACATGCCAAAATACAGTCGGTGCGAACAAAATAGTGACAATTGTAATGATTGGATGGGAGGCAAAAGAAATAACATGGAATACTACAGGCAGACTGAAAATTATGTTGTTTGTTTAAGAAATTAGTAATATATCTAAATATATGTTAAAATCAACAAATAAACAAACATCCAACAGAAATGCCCTGAATTAGTATAGTGTCTTTAATAATCAATCCCAAGATGTTACTTTATTAAGTATAATTTGATACAAAGAAATGTTAGGATAGGCAAACCAAAGCTTTGATAGAGATGTGTAGGACAAAATTGCAGATGCTGGTTTAAATGGAAGATAGACACAAAAAGCTGGAGTAACTCAGTGGGTCAGACAGCTTCTCTGGAGAAAAAGAATAGGCGATGTTTCAGGTCGAAATGTCTGAAAAGGGTCTCGACCCGAAATGTCACCTATTCCTTTTCTCCAGAGATGCTGTCTGACCCGCTGAGTTACTCCAGCTTTTTGTGTCTGATAGAGATGAATTTTAATGGAAGAGACAGAAGCACAGGCAAATATGTTTAGGAAGGGAATTCCAAACCTTAGAGTCTAGTCAGCTAAAGCACAGCTGCCATAATGCTAGAGTCTTATGCACAATAAATGTGGTATGATTCTCTGGCCTGCACTCTATGCTAATGGTAAAGAGTATATCCATTAAGGCATCACAGCCATGCGCAGCTGCAATTAAAAATGCTTTTTAGGCTTTGGCAAAACTTTATTACTGTACAATTCTGGTCAATCATTCATTAATTATTCAAAGCATTGAACCATTATCTTTAACAGGATATTTTATATATTCCAGATATCACAAAGATATTACAAAGATTAAGTGTGCAGAAATCCTGAGAATGTGGTTACACTCTATGGAAACATAGAAACATAGAAAATAGGTGCAGGAGTAGGCCATTCGACCCTTCGAGCCTGCACCGCCATTCAATATGATCATGGCTGATCATCCAACTCAGTATCCTGTACCTGCCTTCTCTCCATATCCTGATACCTTTAGTCACAAGGGCCACATCTAACTCCCTCTTAAATATAGCCAATGAACTGGCCTCAACTACCTTCTGTGGCAGAGAATTCCAGAGATTCACCACTCTCTGTGTGAAAAATGTTTTTCTCATCTCGGTCCTAAAAGATTTCCCCCTTATCTTTAAACTGTGACCCCTTGTTCTGGACTTCCCCAACATCGGGAACAATCTTCCTGCATCTAGCCTGTCCAACCCCTTAAGAATTTTGTAAGTTTCTATAAGATCCTATAAGAGCAGGGAGGTTCTACTGCAGTTGTACAGGGTCTTGGTGAGACCACACCTGGAGTATTGCGTACAGTTTTGGTCTCCCAATCTGAGGAAAGACATTCTTGCCATAGAGGGAGTACAGAGAAGGTTCACCAGACTGATTCCTGGGATGGCAGGACTTTCATATGAAGAAAGATTGGATAGACTCGGCTTGTACACGCTAGAATTCAGAAGATTGAGGGGGGATCTTATAGAAACTTACAAAATTCTTAAGGGTTGGACAGGCTAGATGCAGGAAGATTATTCCCGATGTTGGGGAAGTCCAGAACTAGGGGTCACAGTTTAAGGATAAGAGGGAAGTATTTTAGGACCGAGATGAGAAAATCATTTTTTACACAGAGAGTGGTGAAACTGTGGAATTCTCTGCCACAGAAGGTAGTTGAGGCCAGTTAATTGGCTATATTTAAGAGGGAGTTTGATGCGGCCCTTGTGGCTAAAGGTATGGAGAGAAGGCAGGAATGGGATACTGAGTTGGATGATCAGCCATGATCATATTGAATGGCGGTGCAGGCTTGAAGGGCCGAATGGCCTACTCCTGCACCTATTTTCTATGTTTCTATGTTTATCCCCCCTCAATCTTCTGGAGAAGTTCCGAAGGAATTAAAAATAGGTCTTGTGATCTAATCGTGGAGTTGTGGAATAACTTCCAGTGATAGCCAGTGAAAAAGACAACAAACATTGCTTCAAACGTCAAATGCTTTTCTTTGGAGAAACCATTTGATAAGAAGATAGGGGGGGGAGAGGGAAAGAGGAGAAACAATCAACAACAAATGTAGTACAGGTGCACAACCTTTTATCCGAAAGCCTTGGGACCAGACACTTTTCGTAATTCGGAATTTGTCGGCCTTCGGAATGGAAATTTTTTAGCGTAGATTTTAATGGCTGGCTCAGTGGTAGAGTGCTCGGCTCATATCCGCAAGGTCGCGAGTTTGCGCCTCGATCCCGGCAGTTCCTCGGTCGCGAGTTTGAGTCTTCAATGTAGTTTTTTCTTGCAGAATAAATGTCTGTATGAAATGCAGTGTGTTGAATGAATTCCTGAATTTGTAAATGTGACCGCAGCATTGAATCACCTCTCGCACTCATGTCATCCTAGCGGGGCTACATGCCCTTAGGCGGCCTAAGGCGACATTTTCACACTCTTATATCCGTGTGCAGCAGAGGCGACGTGCGTTTGGCGCCAAACGTGAGCTTTGGCGTGCCATGTTTAGCGCCAAACGTGAGCTTTGGTGTGCAGACGACATCCTGGAAAAAATGTCCGGTTTCTTCCAGGTAGGCGATATACCCTCCCGCGCAATATACCCTCCACCTCTCTTTTATGAAGGGAATTTAGTTCCGCTGTCACCTCTGCGGGCCGCCCTCGGTGAACGTCCTGTCTCCCTGTCCCTGGGATAGTAGGGGGCGATCAAACAGCACAATACCCCCCACCCCCTCCAACTCCAGAGGAATCCGCTCCCCGATGGGCCGCTACAGCGACAAGTGGCAGTTCGCCCACAGCCCGAGCTGCACCCCCTCATCCGCCACCCCAAGAACAAGACGTACCTTGCACACCATCAGCTTCTGTCCCTACGGGGAGCGTGTTCCTCTGGAGCTGGAGCGGGGCTGGGCTGGAGTTGCTGGTCTGGGATCTCCGTGCTTGCAGTGGGCCTGGGGGTCGGTGTCCCGATGAGGGGGCGCAGCTCGGGGAGCGGCTTCTGGTGGTCCTAACGTCTCCGGCCAGTTTGCAGTTTTCCTCTGGAGTTGGAACGGGGCTGGGCTGCTGTTGGCTGTGGGTCTCTGGGATCTCAGTGCTTGCAGTGGGCCTGGGGGTCGGTGTCCCGTTGGTCCTGACGTCTCCGGTGACTGGCACTGACCTGCTGGCATCGCCGACATGAAGACAGTGCAAAGCCCCCGCGCCGGTGCAATGAGTGGGGAGCTGGAGAGGGGAGGGAAGGCGTCACACACATGGCAGGGAATGCACTGTGTATCGTGGGTCTACCGTGGGAACTTTTTAACTCAGCGGGCAGGCAGCAGCATATTGTCAATTATTAACCCTCCCGCGCAATATACCTTCACCTTCTCTTTTATGAATGGGGATTTAGTTCCCCTTTCTTCGAGGACCGACTGGAGGTTCCGCTGTCACCTCAGCGGGCCGCCCTCGGTGAACGTTTTCAAGGACCTTTCTTCAAGGACCGAAAAAATGTCCGCTCTTCGGAGGTTTTCGTTATTTGGATCTTCGGATAAAAGGTTGTGCACCTGTATAACATTTGCCTTTGCTAAATAATATCTTATTGATCTGACAAGAATGAAAGGTGGTTGCTAGGTAGGAATGAATTTCAGTGAAGGAAACTGCTAGTTGTGTAAAAATAAATTTTAGATGGAATTTTTTTCACCAACTGTTTTCAGGAAGTAAGAGCTGAGAAATTATGCAGTCTAAAAGATGGCACTTCTTAAATAGTTTGATTAAAATAAGTAAATAGTAAGGAAGATAATGTAAATGTGTAATCTTGTATAGGGTGATTGCACAAAAGGTCACTGGGTCATAGGGCTCGACGCACGGAGCCGCTAAATCCAACTGGAAGACATCCGTCACTTCCGGTATATGTTATTAATGCTAGAAACGCGTAATTTCCTACCTGTTAAAAGCCGCCAAAATGTTGAACTTTTGCGCTGAAAAAAATTGTGGGAGTCGGGTTAAGTGTGAGAGACATGTACCCAACTTTAGAATTCCAAACGTGAAGCGAAATGAAGGTATAGAGAAGCGAGAACTGAAGGGACAACAACAGCTAAAGTGCTTGGTAAACATTGAAAATATTGGGAATTATCGCGTTTGCTCACTGCATTTCATCAAGTAAGGCATTATGTGTGTTTTTTCTTGATTCCTTTGGCATCTAAAAATTCTCAGAAGTGATAAATCTGGCTGTAAATTTTTCTTTAGATGCGTTTTCATTTTGTATGTAAAAAACCACGAGAACCATGGGCGATTTAAAAAAATTACAGCCAGATTTATCATTTCTGAAACTTTTTAGATGCCAAAGGAATCAAGAAATAACACAAATAATGCCTTAGTTGATGAAATGCAGTGAGCAAACGGCCAATGTTCACCAAGCACTCTGGCTGTTGTTGTCCCTTCAGCTCTTGTTTCTATCTACCGTCATTTCTCCTCACTTTTGGAATTCGTTTGGAAGTAGGCTAAATGATTCACATGCTTATCCCGATTTCCATAATTATTTACAGCGCAAAAATTGACAATTTCAGCGGGTTTTAACGGGCTCGCTACGTTGGAAACAATGGTAAGTGCCTACCTGCAGTACATCGCGTGTAATCTATTTGGAGTAGCGTAGCAACAGTACGGGTCATGGGTCGTGACCCGACTGCCGTGAAACCTCCCTATAAGGATATTCTTGACATCTTACTTCCCGTAGAGCACGAGTGACCTAATCAATTGCAACATTACATTGTGTATGTCTGGAAAAAATACTTGCGATATTCAGTTTCATTTCACAGTTCGTACCAGAGTTTGCTAAAAAATAAGTGAATTTGAATCACCTAAGTATACTGGCCATGGAAGGGTTTAATCTAAAGTCCATTCTGGCCAGCATGGGCAAAATAGATTGAATGGCATTCTTTTCTATGATTCAAATGCAGCACTTACTCTTGTCCCCGATGAAATTAACTTTCAGATCGTGCCAAAAACAATGTCAGTGCACACAGCTTTTATGCAGCAATAATTTTAATTAGAAATTATATTGGCCAGCCTGGGAAAATTAGAGTCTGAGAGTAGTGATACACAGACTCTTCTGTTCTCTGAAATAGCTCAACGTGCTGCTCAGTCTGATAACAATTAGACTGGCAACAGATGCTGGCCTTCCAGGTATTGCCCATATCCTGTATAGAATGGGCGCAGTGATAGAGTTGCTGCCTTACAGCGCCAGAGGCCCGTGTTCGATCCTGACTACGGGTGCCGTCTGCCGTCTGTTTTGTACTTTACCCCCGTGACCTGCGTGGGTTTTCCTCGGGAGTTTCGGTTTCCTCCCACACTCCAAAGATGTACAGGTTAGTAGTTTAATTGGCTCGGTTAAATTATCAATCATCCCATATATGTGGAGGATAGTGTTAATGTGCGGGGATCACGGGTCGGTGCAAACTAGATGGGCCAAAGGGCCTCATAATATTGATGGGGAAAAGAGTGTGGTGAAGGGAGTACAAATTTAAGAGAATCAGTGCATAAGACTAGTGGTTGCAATAATAATGTGCTTATGTATACTGATCTTTGTACTGAACCATATGCAAAAATGAATTTCACTGTTCACATGTGACAATAAAGTACCATTACAATTAAAATACAAAATACTTGTGCTATAACTCCAGGATAAGGGCTCAACTAAGAAAACCAAGCCCAAAACTAAAATATTTTTCTAACTATTAATACACCAACTTACAATAAATGACTCAATATGCGGAAAAAAAACAGCTACCTTCATATTAATTCTCTTTAAAAAAAAAACAATCCTGTAGATGCAAGTATATCATTGGGGTTATCAAGTGGGCACCTCCCTTTATTGGTGTTTCATTGAGGTAGGCCCACAACACCTCAGGGAGGCTCACCAATCAGCTCTTGCATCCCAATACCTGCTCCCTGGCACCCTGGCGACAACCTACGACACGACCTAGTTTGATCGAGCAAATGGTCGGCGAAAAGTTTTGAGCATTCCAAAATCCAGCGGCGGCCAGAAAAAAGGTACGACCCTTTGGGCGACTTAAGGAGGTAATGACGACCATACAGGTGTCAACACGCGACCATGTGGCGACAGCCTAGTCGCCAAAAAAATCGCCTAAGTGGGACAGGGTCTTGACACCACAAATATCTCCCTTGCATAAGACCGGGATACACTTGCATGGACTACAATTACAAAGAAAAACACATAATGCTTGTCGTACGTTTCCTTTCTGCCCCCAACTGACAGTATATTTTCTCCACCAAATCCACCTACTGCCTTGCTTTGCAGCCTCTGAGATTTGCATTACAGCCCGATGCAACTCTGTCCGCAAATTCCTAACCCTCCAAATAGCGACGTGGTTGGACTTCGCTATGAAATCTCGATAACCCACCTCTACAGGACGTACTCTTGCTCTCCATCAACTCCTGCTGCTAACTCTACATATCTAAGCCTTTTCCTTCAATTGCCTTATCCACCAAGTTCTTCCAAGGCACCGTCAGTTCTATAACATACACTATCCGCTGACTAACTGACCATAACATTATATCAGACCTCAAACTAGTACTAATTATTTCCTGCGGAACAACAAGCTTTCCTCCTAAATCTACCCGCATCTCCCAATCATTGGCTCCCCGTAACTGGCCTGACTCATACCTATCTGCAAACTTCTCTCCTCTACCTTTATCTCCCTTACGGACAAAATGAATTGCTACACTCCCAGTCCTGATGCCTTCTGAATTCACCTGTGCTCTCCTCCTCTCAATTGCTGCAGCTATGCACTTCAATACCTGGTTATGCCGCCACGTATACTGACCTTGAGAAAGACTATTGAACCATTCAAAACTGAACGATTCATATCTCTGTGCATGGAGATATTGAGAACAAAACAGATGGACTGAGTGCAAGAAGAAATAAATAAATCTGGAAAGAGATGGTGGAATACTCCTGTTAATTCAGGATGGCTTCAGTGCAACATGACCTCTGCTGAGAAATTAGGATTCAGAAGCAATATGGATAAAAAATTAGCAATTAGGTCAAGAATTCACTTGTGTGAGAAGTGTACGTTAGCCATACATGTAGACTTCCATGTAGACTTTCATTATAGTAGATTATAATGAAAGACATAATGCAAACTTATTAGAAAGAATAGTAATAATCATACAGGGTTTTAATCCACATATATCAAATGTGCAAAGGTAGCCTCGATTATGGGTTCATAGAGTAATTTTACGGTAATTCTTGTGAGCAACGCATTCTGGAGCCAACCAGCCCTGATATTGTACAATGAGACAGCATTAGTTAATGACCTCATTGTGCAGGCACTTGTAGGTTGCAGTAACCATGAAATGAGTGAGCTTTACATTTAGTATGAGGAGAAGAAGAATGGGTCTGACCAGCGTTTTTTAAATATAAATAAGGACAGTTATAAGCAGATCCAATTAAAGTAAACTGGTAAATTAGATTAAGAGATAGTGGATAGAGATGCATTGGCGGACATTTAGGGGGGTCGTTCAGAACATACAGAACAGTAACAAACATAAAGAAGCAAACATACAATTGCATAAAGACAAATGAAAGATCAGAAAATTAGGCAGAACATAAAAAGCAGAAAGAAGAGCTAAAAGATGAATATGGTAAGAAAGTATGTGAATTTACCCATAAATATAAGAATCAATACATAGATATATAAAAAGAGAGGAATTTACGAAGTGGATATTCACCCTTTAGAAAGTGAGATTGGAGTATTTATAACAGTAAATGTTGATGGCAAACAAATTAAACAGGTATTCGTCATGTTTTGGTTATATAATTGGAAAGGAGATAAGAACACTCCACTTACAGAGCATCTCCAAGGAATTGTGTGTTGACAAGTATCTGGGCTTCATCCGAGAGAACTAAACAAATTGGCTCATGAGACAGTTAACACGTTCGTTTTAATTGTCCAAACTTCTCTAGATTCAGGGAAGGCTCCATTACATTGGAAAATAACAAATGTGATTCCTAAACTCAAGAAGGTAGGGAGACAGAAAGCAGGAGATTACTGACCAGTTAATTAATATCAGTTATTGGGAAGATGCCAGAAGCTATTATTAAATATATCATTGTACAGCACCTAGAAAAATTCAATAAAATTATATTTGGCCAACTTGCTGCATTTCTTTGAGGAACTAACATGCTGTGGATAATAAGGAATTGGTAGCTGTACTAAACTTCAATTTCAAGGTATTTAAAAAATGGCACATTAAACGCTATTGTGCAAAGTATAAGCTCACAGCTTGGGAGGTAACATTTTGACATGCAGAGAAAATTGTAGCTAAAATGAAACAGACAGTAGGCATAGATTAATCATTTTCAGGATCGCAAGAGGTAATGAGTGGTGTGCCATAGGGATTGGCACTGGTGTCACAATTTTTTACAGTTTATATAAATAATTTGGGTGAAGACATGCTACAAGACCGGAGGCATGACAATAGACAATAGGTGCAGGATTAGGCCATTCGGCCCTTCGTGCCAGCACTGCCGTTCAATGTGATTATGGCTGATCATCCACAATCAGTGCCTTCTCCCCATACCCCCTGACTCAGCTATCTTTAAGAGCCCTATCTAGCTCTCTCTTTTAAGTGTACAGAGAAACGGCCTCCACCGCCCTCTGAGGCAGAGAATTACGCAGACTCACAACTCTCTGTGTGAAAAAGTGTTTCCTCATCTCCGTTCTAAATGGCTTACCCCTTATTCTTAAACTGTGGCCCTTGGTTCTGGACTTCCCCAACATCGGGAACATGTTTCCTGCCTCTAGCGTGTCCAAACCCTTAATAATCTTATATGTTTCAAAAAGATACCCTCTCATCCTTCTAAACCCCAGAGTATACAAGTCTAGCTGCCACATTCTCTCAGCATATGACAGTCCGGCCATCCTGGGAATTAACCTTGTAAACCTACGCTGCACTCCCTCAATAGCAAGAATGTCCTTCCTCAAATTAGGAGACCAAACCTGCACACAATACTCCAGGTGTGGTCTCACTAGGGCCCTGTACAAATGCAGAAGGACCTCTTTGATCCTACACTCAACTCCTCTTGTTATGAAGGCCAACATGCCATTTGCTTTCTTCACTGCCTGCTGTACCTGCATGCTTACTTTCATTGACTGTTGAACCCTAGATCCCGTTGTAATCCCCCTTTTCCCAACTTGACGCCATTTAGATAATAATCTGCATTCCTGTTTTTGCTACCAAAGTGGATAACCTCACATTTATCCACATTAAACTGCATCTGCCATGCATCTGGCCACTCACCCTACCTGTCCAAGTCACCCTGCATTCTCATAGCATCCTCCTCACAGTTCACACTGTCACCCAGCTTTGTGTTCTGCAAATTTGCTAATGTTACTTTGAATCCCTTCATCTAAATCATGGATGTATATTGTAAATAGCTGCGGTCCCAGCACCAAGCCTTGCGGTACCCCACTAGTCACTGCCTGACATTTTGGAAGGAACCTGTTAATCCCTACTTTTTGTTTCCTGTCTGCCAACCATTTTTCTATCTATGTCAGCATTCTACCCTCAATACCATGTGCCCTAATTTTGCCCACTAATCTCCTATGTGGGACCTTATCAAATGCTTTCTGAAAGTCCAGGTACACTACATTCCTTGTCCATTTTCCTAGTTTCATCCTCAAAAAATTCCAGAAGATTAGTCAAGCATGATTTCCCCTTTGTAAATCCATGCTGACTCGACCGATCCGAGTTGCATGGTTGCTTAATTTGAGGACAGCAAAAAGAATGGGAGGAAAGTAAGTTGTGAAAAGGACATATGAAGGTTATAAAGGTATATAGATTGGTGGGGAAAGAATTGAGAAATGGTGTTGGACTGGAGGGCGGCAGCTTCGACCACCCCGGGCCGCGGTGTTTGAGCCGGCCCGTTGCGGGGTTCGGTGAGCCGCGGGACTGTTTGTACCATCGCCCGGTGGGGAATCGCCTCAGCGCAGAGGGAGAAGAGGAGCGAAGAGACTGCAGCCCTATGATTTTTGCCTCCACCACAGTGAGGTGCTTGGAGGATACACTGTGGTGGATGTTAATTTGTGTTTATTGTTGTTATTATTGTATGATGTATGTATGACTGCAGGCACGAAATTTCGTTCAGACCGTAAGGTCTGAATGACAATAAAGGCATTCAATTCAATTCAATTCAATTCAATAATGTGTAAAAATATAAATTGTTCACTTTGTCAAGCTAAAATAAAATAAACTATATTATCAAAATGATGGGAGATTTCCAAGTGCTGGGCGTCATGTTGCATTATTTGCAAAAGAATTGTGTGCAGCCTCAGCAAATAATTATAAATGCTAACAGTACGTTAATTAGTTTGGGTAGGCAATTGAAGTTATAAATAGGAAGGTTATGCTTCAATTATATCTTCTTTACCAATACCTTTGGACTGAGGATAAATTGCTTTCATTGTGATTTTGTGTTTTTGCCTTAACTCCTGAAGCCAATGTAGCAACTCCAGACTGTTCCATCAACATGGTAGGAGGTGCCTGATGAGGCGGGAGGATGTTTAGCTTGTGGTATTCGGCACTTTCTGCTATTTATGCAGGTCTTCTATGTGCTCTTGAATGAAGTATTGGCCTCCAAATTTAAGGGAAGTTATTGCATTGGAAGCAGTGCAAAGAGGTTTTACCAAATTGTCACGGGTCTTATGAGGAAAGGTTGAACAGAGATTTGTATCCACTGGACATCAGAAGAATATGAGGCGATGACTGTAAGATCCTGACGGGCCTTGACTGGGTCAATATGGAGCGAATGTTTTCTCCTGTTGGAGAATCTATAATTATGAGGGTGACTATTAAAAATAATTGGTTGTCCATTTCAGATACAAAATATTTTATTTTTATTTCTGTGGGTCATGAGTCTCTGGATCTTTTGCTCTCAAAAGGTAGTAGAAGCAAGATCTTTGCATATTTTTCAAGACAGACATAGATGGATTCTGGACAAACAAGGAACGAAAGGTAACTGCGGGAATGAGGAACTGAAATCAGCTATGACCTCAATAGAATTCTCTGCCTCAGAGAATGGTGGTGAGGCAGGTTCTCTAGATGCTTTCAAGAGAGAGCTAGATCGGGCTCTTAAAAATAGTGGAGTCAGGGGATATGGGGAGAAGGCAGGAACGTGGTACTGATTGGGGATGATCAGCCATGATCACATTGAATGCCGGTGCAGGCTCGAAGGGCCAAATGGCCTACTTCTGCACCTATTGTCTATTGTCTATAATAGACAGCAGAATATGGGTGAGGGGCCAGGTGAGGGGCATTACTTCCAATGTGTATGATTGCATGTTTATATGTCCAGTGATAAATACCTTAATTTCATCTAATCCCTTGTTGTCCAGTTCCTGCCGACCTACGTTCAAGCCACCTCACTCTTCACCCCTTCAATAACTCAATTCCTAGGCCTCCAATGCCGCATCTGTACCAGAGACACCCAGTCTTTTTACACCTCCTTTCCCTACCAGGAAGATATCAAGGTCCACTGGTTCTTCCTTGAACAGCGACCAAAACAATTACCCTCTACAAACACTCTCCTCTGCCTGGCCCAACTTGTCCTCGGCCTCAACAACTTCTCTTTTGTCTCCTCTCACTTTCTTCAAGTTAAAGGTGTAGCCATGGGCACACGCATGGGCCTCAGCTATGCCTACCTTTTTGTTGGTTACATCAAACAGTCTATCGTGAACTGAAATGAAGCAATTGCAACAACTGAAAAATAGAGTCAGAGGGGACAGGGAATGAAGTCCAATTGCCATTCCAATCTCGTGCCACTGCACCAAAGTTTGCCTGGCAAAACAACACGTGAATATCATTTCCTTTCTTTCACCCTCTCTAATTTCACACATCAACTGAACACCTTCATCAGCAGCTTATCCAACAGGTAACCCATCCCTCGCCATACCAGAAATATATCCTTTGTCCTGTCCATCCCACCTCCATTCTCTCTGTAACTTAAAATTACATGTTTTCTCTCTTTTCAAGTTCTGACAAAGGGTCTTCTACTGAAAACATTAAATCTGATTCTTAGTCTGAGGATACTGTCTGATTCCAACGTTTACAAGTGTTTCCAACATTTGCGATTGTTATTTTATTTTTGATCTCCAGCATCTGTAGTTTTTTGGGGGGGTTTTAACACAAGAAACTGCTGTTTTTGACAAAAAATACATTATATTGCCATACCTAGTATCCACCTCCAGTTTAAATTCCATTTGGAATATTTTGGAGGACCAAGAAACCAAGAACCAAGAACCAAAAAGTGGTGATCTGAATGTATTGTATCAGATCCAATGTATGAATGAATGAATGAATGAATACGTTTATTGTCATTGCACAATACTGTGCAACGAAATTCCATTACATCTCCTCCGGTTAAAAAAAAATACAAACACGACAACCATTAACACATATGTACACTTATTAGTAAAAAATAAATAGGTATTTTAAAAGAATTTAAAAGAATTTAAAAGAATTTGGCGGCATTTCTTGGAATTACATTTTGCTTCCCCAGTGTTCTCTATTGGAATTTAGCTCTTTTATCGCACATGGGTAGAAACTATTTTTTAGTCTACCGGTGCGAGCCTTCAGAGTCCTGAATCGCCTCCCAGAGGGTAGCAGAGTAAAAAGGTGGTTGGCAGGGTGGGATGTGTCCTGCTTGATATTTGTGGCCCGGCGCAAGCATCGGGCCCTGTATATGTCATCCAAGGAGGGCAGTTGGGCGTTTGTAATGTTCTGCGCAGTTTTTATAATTCCCTGCAACGCCCTCCTCTCAGCCACAGTACAGCTAGCAAACCACACCAGGATTCCATAGGAGAGGATACTCTCCACGGCGCATCGGTAGAAGGACAACAGCAGCGGCTGTGAGACGTTTGCTCTCCGCAGAGACCTCAGGAAATACAGCCGCTGATGTGACTTCTTCACGAGAGTGACGGTGTTTATTTGCCATTTGAGGTCCTGGGAGATGTTTATTCCCAGGAACTTAAAGTCGTTGACTCTCTCCACCATGTCTCCTTTGATGTATAAGGGAGCAGGTTCCTCTCTCCTCTTCCTCCTGAAGTCAACGACCAGCTCTTTTGGCTTTGATGGGTTGAGTACCAGGTTGTTTTTGGTACACCAGACAGTCAGTTTTTGGACTTCATCCCTGTAGGCAGACTCGTCGGTGTTGTTTATCAGTCAAACCACAGTCGTGTCGTCCGCAAACTTAATGATCCTGTTTGTACTGTGTGTTGGTATACAGTCATAAGTGTATATTGTGTACAAGATGGGACTCAGCACACATCCTTGTGGCGCTCCTGTGCTGAGCGTCAGGACTGGGGAGTAATTGGACCCCATCCTGACAGTCTGTGGGCGATCTGTTAGAAAGTCCTTAATCCATCCGCATGTGTTTGCATTAACACCCAGATCAGACAGTTTGTCCACCATTCTGCTGGGGATGATAGCATTAAATGCAGAACTAAAATCTACAAATAACATCCTCACACATGAGCCAGGACGCTCCAGATGTGTCAGTGCAGAATGTAGAGCTGTGTTGATGGCATCTTCCGTTGACCTATTAGCTCTATACGCAAATTGATGCTGATCCAGGGTGGGTGGGAGTGAGGACTTAATGTGGGCCAGGACCAGCCGTTCAAAACATTTCATCACGGTCGAAGTGAGAGCAACAGGTCTATAGTCATTCAAGCTCTTAATGAATGTTTATTTGGGTACAGGCACGATGGTAGCAGTCTTAAAGCATTTAGGGACAGTGCACGTTAACAGAGAGAGGTTAAAGATTTTGCTAAAAACCTCCGCTAACTGGTCTGCACAGTCCCGCAATACTCTCCCTGGGATGCCATCTGGTCCAGCAGCCTTCCTGGGGTTGACCCTGCGGAGTGTTCTTCTGACGTCCTCCGTACTCACAGCGAGTGGCGGGTTGTCAGTGCTGGGTGCGGCTGCAGGTGCAGGCTCTGCCTCATTCAGCTCAAACCGGGCGAAAAAATGGTTGAGCTCCTCAGCTAGCGAGTTGTTACTGCTGCAGGTGATCGGCCCCCCCTTGCCCTTATAGTTCGTGAGTTGCTGAATGCCCTGCCAGACACGCCGAGGGTCCCTCTCGTTGAAATACCCCTCTAACCTTCTTCCATAGGCTGTCTTTGCCTCCTTAATGGCTCTCTTTAGTTTAGATCTGGCAGTGCTGTACAATTCATCACTGCCAGATCTAAAGGCTGAGTTCCGTTCTCTCAGCAGGTTCCTGACATCCCTGGTCATCCATGGTTTATTGTTTGGGTAGCACCTGACCTTCCTGTTGACAGTGACGTTGTCAATACAGTTCTGTATATAGAACATGACTGTGGATGTATATTCATGTATGTCCTGGTTTGCAAACAAGTCCCACTCGGTGCGCTCAAAACAGTCCTGAAGTTGGGCGGCAGCGCCCTCGGGCCAAGTCTTTATGCTTCTCACACTGGGCTTGGTTCTCATAATGAGAGGTCTGTATGCCGGGGTGAGAAAGAGTGATAGATGGTCAGACTGGCCGAGGTGAGGGAGAGAGGAGGCTTTATATCCATCCCTAATGTTGCTGTACACGTGATCCAGTGTATTTTGACCTCTCGTCGGACACGTGACATGCTGGTGGAATTTAGGGAGGACAGTTTTTAGATTAGCCTGATTAAAATCTCCAGCCACGATGAAAATCCCATCAGGATGCGCATTCTGTAATTTGTTGATTGATGCTAGCAGGGTGTTCAGTGCTAGCTTGATGTTGGCACTTGGTGGAATATAAACAGCCAGAATAACAACAGCTGTGAACTCCCGCGGCAGGTAGAAGGGTCGACATTTCAATCTAATAAACTCCATGTCTGGTGAACAATGTCTCTCGACAACGTTTACATTCGTACACCACTTGTCATAGGAGTAAATACATAGCCCCCCCCCCCCCCCTCTGCTCTTATCATTAAATACAATGATTGAGAAATATTATCACGGCAGAGAGACTTCTTGATGAATCAGATGTACAATTTTTCTGAAAGGATCAGAGAAACCTACAGGGCATTCTAGATGTGATATGTCCAGATCCATCCTGACATTATCAAAGAAGAGCTCACAGGTAGAACAAATGTAATAATTTGGAAATAGAAGTGGTATTTGGAAATGATGATCCGAGAGCTGTGGTAAATAACAGTGACTTGCCTGCTCTTAACTGTCTATGTTACACAACAGTGAAGTGTACTGATGCAAAGCTACTATTAGTGTTGCTAGAAGATAAAATAAGAAGTTCAATAACTCAGTAACTCCAGTAATACGCTTGAGATTCACTCATCCTTTTTATATTACAGTAATTTACCTGTTGTTAGATGGTGGGGAGGATGGGGACTGGACTTTGTGCCTTCCCCCACAGTGGGAATCACTGTGGGGGGATGTTTTGGTGTTGAATTTCTTTATGAATACTGTGTTGTATTTTTATTAGTGTGCTGCAAGGACATCAGAATTTCCCCTGAATAAGGGGATTAATAAAGTATTTATCTATCTATCTATCTACTGCCATTCACAAACATCAATTCCAATGCCTTGCTCATGTAGCAAAAGTTCTATGCAATTTTTAAGGTGGAATGAGAATATGGCATCACCTTAAATGATAAGGTCATAAGGTTATAAGGAATAGGAGTAGAATTAGGCCATTCAGCCCATCAAGTCTACTCCGCTATTCAATCATGGCTGATTTATCTCTCCCTCCTAACACCATTCTCCTGCCTTCTCCCCATAAACTCTGACACCTGTACTAATCAAGAATCTATCTATCTCTGCCTATAAAATATCAACTGACGGCCTCTACAGCCTTCTGTGGCAAATAATTCCACAGATTTACCACCCTCTGGCTAAAGACATTTCTCCACATCTCCTTCCTAAAAGAACGTCCTTTAATTCTGAGGCTATGACCTAGACTCTCTCACTAGTGGAAACATCCTCTCCGCATCCACTCTATCTAAGCCTTTCACTATTCTGTATGTTTCAATTAGATACCCACTCATTCTTCTAAACTCCAGCACGTATCCATCTTAGAATAAAGGGGAGGTCATTTAAGACTGAGGTGAGAAAAAACTTTTTCACCCAGAGAGTTGTGAATTTATGGAATTCCCTGCCACAGAGGGCAGTGGAGGCCAAGTCACTGGATGGATTTAAGAGAGAGTTAGTAAGAGATCTAGGGGCTAGTGGAGTCAAGGGATATGGGGAGAAGGCAGGCACGGGTTATTGATAGGGGACGATCAGCCATGATCACAATGAATGGCGGTGCTGGCTCGAAGGGCTGAATGGCCTCCTCCTGCACCTAGTTTCTATGTTTCTACGTACAGTCCCAGTGACGACAAATGTTCATCGTAGGTTAACCTACTCATTCCTGGATAGTGAAACAATCTTCAAATGATTTGTAATATGCAGTTTTTGCAGTCTGATTGAAGGTGCTCAGGTCGAGTTAGATGTTGTCAAGTCAAGTTTATTGTCATACACACAAGTACGGTGAAGTACAAGTACAATGAAAAGCTTGCTTGCAGCAGCATCACAGGCCTAATAGACCACACAGAGAACATAAATTATACATCATTTCTACAAGACATTGAAAAGAAAAACTGCACAGTTTTGGTTCCACCAAGATGCAGGACAGAAAACCACAGGAGATCCTTCTTCCCTGTGGCTATCAATCTGTACAACTCCTCCCCCTTCTGCATGGGGTAGACTGAGACTGAACCCCCCCCCCCCCCTCCACAATCTTTGAACATCCCCAATCCTTTCCACTCATCGCTCTAATTTCATGTTTCATGTATTTTGTGTTTTTATGACTGTTGGCAGATCCTCACAGGATAAATGAGGTTATAGACATTAGACAATAGGTGGAGGAGTAGGCCATTCGGCCCTTCGAGTCAGCACCGCCATTCAATGTGATCATGGCTGATCATCCACAATCAGTATTCCGTTCCTGCCTTCTCCCCATATCCCCTGACACCGCTATCTTTAAGAGCCCTATCAAGCTCTCTCATGAAAGTATCCAGAGAACTGGCCTCCAATGCCCTATGAGGCAGAGAATTCCACAGACTCACAACTCTCTGTGTGGAAAAAGTGTTTCCTCATCTCCGTTCAAAATGCCTTACCCCTTATTCTTAAACCCGTGGCCCTTGGTTCTGGACTCCCCCAGCATCGGGAACATGTTTCCTGCCTCTAGTGTGTCCAAACCCTTAATAATCTTATATGTTTCAATAAGATTCCCTCTCATCCTTCCAATGTGATAGCAAGAAAATGTTGCTATCGTATCGTATCATATGTGCAGGCCAAGGATGCTTACTATGGACAGTCAGAGCTTCATCTCTGAATCTTCGTATCTTATACTGCAGATCTCTTTCTTTCGGACACTCTGACCTTGGTGCATGGACTCCACGAGCCTTTTCTCTGGAGTTCCTAAGCATTTTCACTCCTCTTCCTGAACCTCCCATGGCTGAATTTTTCTTTCTGGTGACCCTGTGCAATCTCTCAGCAGTTGTCTCTGGAAACTCTAAATATTCTCTTTGAGAACTTAAATATTTCTCTCTAAATTCATATATCTTTCTCCCTGGAATTTTAGAACTTTCTCTAAGATTATTCCAAATTACAAAACAAGCACACTTCGAATTTGGGGATAAGCCACATAAACTACTTGCGAGGCAACTGAAGCAACGAGAAAAGGAAAAAACTATTACTAAAATTAAATCGGATAAGGGTGAGTTTTTAACACTGCCTAAGGATATTAATAAGAGGTTTGCCCAATTTTATCACAATTTATATACATCTAAAATAAATACAGATGTAAGTAAAATTACAAATTTTTTAGATAATTGCAAGCTCCCAAAATTGGATAGTTTAGAACAAGAGCAATTAGGAGCACGGATTACTAGTGAAGAAATAAAACAAATAATAAACTCACTGAAAAATGGGAAGACCCCAGGACCAGACGGTTTTAGTAATGAATTTTATAAAAGATTTCAGGAATCAATTATGCCAAGATTATTCAATTTATACACGCAGGCTTATACCGAAAATAAACTACCAGAAACCCTAGCAGAAGCAACAATAACACTTATACCAAAAAAAGATAAAAATTTAGATGAACCGGGTTCTTATAGAGCTATTTCACTACTAAATACGGATCAGAAAATTTTATCAAAGATTCTAGCTAGAAGACTAAATAATTATATTAACAATTTAATAAATACGGATCAAACGGGATTTATACCCAAAAGACAATCATTTAATAATTTGAGAAGGCTTTTCAATATAATGTACTCTCATAATGAGGACAATGAAGATATTTCAGTTGTCACGCTGGATGCAGAGAAGGCATTCGATCAAGTAGAATGGCAGTATTTATACAAGGTACTCCAAAAATTCAATATGGGAGAGAATTTTATTAGATGGGTTAAACTACTTTACGATAGACCTACGGCAAGAATATTAACTAACAATACGCTATCTCCAAAATTTTACTTATCAAGGGGTAATAGGCAAGGGTGTGCCTTATCACCATTGCTATTTGCCCTTATGATAGAACCGTTGGCCGAAAGGATTAGAAATCACCCGAATATTCACGGATATAACACTAAGGATTCAAAGAATAAAATTTCACTATATGCTGATGATATTCTTTTATATATTACTAATACACAAACGAGTATACCCACCTTATTAACACTAATTGAGGAATTCGGCTCTTTTTCAGGATATAGAATAAATTGGAATAAAAGCGAAATTATGTCTTTAAAACCACAGGATTCGAGACACTTACTAAAATTCCCCTTCAAAATTGCAACAGAAAAATTCAAGTATCTGGGTATTCAAATTACGAGAAGACACAAATCATTATTTAGTGCCAATTTTATACCACTATTAAATAAACTGAATGATATGATTAAATTTTGGAAAACACTCCCGCTCTCATTGATAGGTAGAATTAACGCTATAAAAATGACTTTCTTACCACAATTAATATATTTGTTTCAAGCGATCCCAATATATATTCCAAAATATTTTTTCAAAAAACTAGATTCCACTATCACTAATTTTATATGGGATTACAGAACACATAGAATTCAATGAAAGCATTTGTGCAAATCTAAAGAAGTTGGGGGTTTATCATTACCTAACTTTATGTATTACTACTGGGCAGTGCATATTAAGAACATAATGTACTGGCTGGATAGTTCCACTCAGCAGTTGGAGTGGATAAGAATGGAGAAAGAGGAGTGCTATCCGCACGATATAGGAACGATCCTGCTCTCACCGATAAAATTGAATAGTACAATATATAAGAAGAACCCAATTATTCACAATATAATAAGAATTTGGAATCAAATAAAAGTATCCTTGAAATTAAATAATTTATCAGTACTAACCCCACTATTGAACAACCCCGCATTCAAACCTTCTCTCATCGACAACACATATCATCAATGGGATAGACTGGGGATTAGGAAAATAGGGGATATGTATGAATTGGGTAAACTGTTATCATTTCAACAATTAAAATTAAAATTTAAATTGAAGGATAATCAATATTTTAAATATATACAGGTATGTGACTTTATGAAGAAATATACACATAGATTTCAAACTATATTTTTAGACCCTTTAGAAGAAGCAATGAATATTAAGGCTGATTCACAAAAATTAATATCATACTTTTATAATAATATATTATATAGAGAATCACCCTCAACAGAAGCACTAAGGGAAGATTGGGAACATGAGCTAATGATAAAGATCTCGAAGGATAGATGGGAAAAGTATTTGATGAATACACATAACTGTTC
Organism: Amblyraja radiata; assembly: GCF_010909765.2. Taxonomy (NCBI): domain Eukaryota; kingdom Metazoa; phylum Chordata; class Chondrichthyes; order Rajiformes; family Rajidae; genus Amblyraja; species Amblyraja radiata. Next base: position 131,492,248 of record NC_045957.1, on the reverse strand, counting down.
TATTAATACAAGACATGATTTAATTCAATTCAAATTATTACATAGACTATATTATTCAAAAACGAGGTTGAATAAATTTTATCCAAACGTCTCTCCCAGATGCGATAAATGTTTGTTTCAAAACGCTAATATAACACATTCATTTGTAGGATGTACAAAGTTGAATACATTTTGGAGTGATATATTTGATATATTTACAAAGCTCTTCAAGTCAAGAATAGAACCCAAAATGGAATGGATTATATTTGGAATAATAGGAGAAGATACCAATTTAAATAAAGACCAAAATGTTTTTTTTAATTATGGGTTAATAATTGGAAAGAAATTGATACTTAAATTTTGGAAAAATACAAACATACCAACTGTTAAAATGTGGATTAGGAATATGATGGACATAGCACGCCTTGAAGAAATGAGACTCCGACTAATAGATAAATATGACCAATTCTTAAGGAGTTGGTCTCCTTTCATCGACTTTTTGGAATCATGTGATGCAGCGGTACCATAAGGATTGCTGATTTCAGTTCATGACGTGGATAGATCTACATCTCCGAATATAGATTTGAAAAATTCTCTTTTAAGGGGCCTTCTCTCCTATTTCTACTTTCCACCTTTTCTTTTTTATTTTATTTTTTTATTTTTATTTTCTATATACACACTTCACATTTTTCTACTCTCTACCATCTATTTTTCCACTCTTTCCCCTTTCTATTGTTTTCTTTTTCTTGTCTTGCTTACTTCCTTCTCATAACATAAAACTAGAGGTTGTACATGGAATGGATTACGGTATGACATAGTTGGCACCTAAAATTAGGTGCCACTGTATTGTTTTGTACTGCATTAACTTCTAATAAAATAAACAAATTAAAAAAAAAAAAAGAACTTTCTCTTTTGGAGTCTCGGAGCCTTCCGTTGAAAGGCTAGATGCAGGAAGATTGTTCCCGATGTTGGGGAAGTCCAGAACAAGGGGTCACAGTTTAAGGATAAAGGGGAAATCTTTTAGGACTGAGATGAGAAAAAAAACTTTACACAGAGAGTGGTGAATCTGTGGAATTCTCTGCCACAGAAGGTAGTCGAGGCCAGTTCATTGGCTATATTTAAGAGAGAGTTAGATGTAGCCCTTGTGGCTAAAGGGATCAGGGGGTATGGAGAGAAAGCAGGTACAGGATACTGAGTTGGATGATCAGCCATGATCATATTGAATGGTGGTGCAGGCTCGAAGGGCCGAATGGCCTACTCCTGCACCCGTTTTCTATGTTTCTATGTTTCCTGAACCTTATCTCTCTGGATGCTCTGAGCTTTCTCAACAAAGCCCTTGTGCTTTCGCTCTGCAGTTTCTGCACACACTCTCTCCTTGGAGACACAGAAATTACTCAACACTGAACTTCCACTCTGAAATCTATAAAGTATACACTGGAGACTAAATTCCCTCTCTAGATACTCCTAGATTTCCCCAAGGAGACTGAGCTTTCCCACTTTGCAGACACTTAGATATCCCGCTGGAATCCCTGAGCTACTCCCTGAAGAAGTTCGAATCTCTTGTCTAGGAACTGTACTTTCTTGCTGGAGTCTCTGAGGTTTCCTTCTGGAGATGCTGATCTAAGTCTCTGGAGACACTGTTGACTATGAGCTTTCCCTTTTGGGATTTCTGAAATTTCACCAGTAGTATTGAGTTTTCTCTCTGGAATCCCTATGTTTCCACAGAAGTAATTGATCTTTCCATCTCCGTACTCTCTAGCTTTACCATCAGCAACTCTGAGCTTTCTGTCAGAAGACTTTAAGCTTCCTCGTTTGACAATTCTGAGCTCATGATCTGGATTTCCTGACTCTTCTTTCCAAAGAATGTGAACGTCCCCTTTAGTCTTTTTCAGATTTCCTCCTGGAATCACTGGGCTTTCTATCTCAAGTTGCTTGGTTTTCTTTGTCAAGCCAGAGTTATCTCTGGGCTCCCTGAACTTTCTACATGTTGTCCATGAGTTTTCTCTCACGATTCAAAGCTTCCTCTTTGTTGGCTCATCGCTTCCTTGATGGGCTCTCTGTGCCTTCTCTCTGGATTTCTCTCTCTGCTTTCTCTCGCTAGAATTTAGAAGATTGAGGGGGGATCTTATAGAAACTTACAAAATTCTTAAGGGGTTGGACAAGCTAGATGCAGGAAGATTGTTCCCGATGATGGGGAAGTCCAGAACAAGGGGTCACAGTTTAAGGATAAAGGGGAAATCTTTTAGGACTGAGATGAGAAAAACATTTTTCACACAGAGAGTGGTGAATCTCTGGAATTCTCTGCCACAGAATGTAGTTGAGGCTAGTTCATTGGCTATATTTAAGAGGGAGTTAGATGTGGCCCTTGTGGCTAAGAGGATCAGGGGGTATGGAGAGAAGGCAGGTACAGGATACTGAGTTGGATGATCAGCCATGATCATATTGAATGGAGATTTCAAGCTTCCTCCAGGCACTGAACATCCTATATGGAGTCCCAAAACACCCTTTCTTAAGCCTCGGGGCTATTCTTCTGGTTTCTCTATACCTTCCCTGAATCCTCAGTACCAAATTGCAATACATGTGAAAACTTGAAAGCACCTCAAAAGTAAATAGGAACTCAATTGCATTGTTCCTTAAACCAAGCACTGTATATGATTTTCAGTTTTGAAGTCAACGTAGCTTGCATCGCTTTGAAACAAAAGTTGATATAGCTCTGAGTCTTTTACACAATATTTCCAGTCCCATATAGCCAAACAATCCTTTTTTTTAATGTAATTAATATTATTTATGTTATGACATCGGATGGAAGCTGCATACCAAATCTTGTTGCGCTTATGTGCAATGACAATAAAATATATTATTATTATTATTATTATTATTATTATTTGTTCTCCCCTTTAATAGAATTTTGAAATATACTCCAAAATACAATTCCAAATCAAAATCAAAAAGTTTCCATTTCCTTTTTCTGTAACTGACTGATGGAGTATTAGGCTTGACTGCACTTACGTTCAGACAGCTTGATGTTACCCTATATGTTCTTTTGACCACACTATCCACGTGACTTGACACCTTTAGGGAAATAAACACTCTTCCAATCATCGAAGGGATCTATAGGAGGCGCTACCTCAAAAACCTCAAAGTCATCATCATTAGGGACTCAAACAACCATGCTCCCATTTCCAAGGCTGGAGGTGAAAGAAATGAAGCGAGGGATTGAAATGTAGAACCAGGGGGAGTAATAATAATCGGTGGAAGGGAGCTGTTGGAGCAGGGGGAGGGCGGAGAAGGGAAAATGTGAAAATTCGGAATAGGAAGGGATTGGAGAAGAGTGGATGGTGGAGTGGGAAAAGGATCTGGGTGTTGGGGAAAGGGGGAGTGGAAAGAAATGTGTGTGCCCAGGTAGCACCCCTCTTTCTCATCTACCCAGTTTCCCAGCCTGTGAAGACACCTTTCTTTACACTCCTCTGGACCTCTTCACTTGATTCCTTTCCCTTCCTCTATTTGTGTACAGAAACCAATTGCTGAACTATTGAGAAGCCCATCAACAACAGAACCACAGAATTATAGAAATGTTACAAAACAGAAAGGCCATTCAGGCCCTCAAGCCTGCATGGGTTCCAAACAGAAAAACATGTTTATATCCCTTTCCCCAGGTTATTTCCTAATTCCTGTGAATTATTCACTCACAAGTGTGCAAACATTTCCCTTGTGAAAGCTCTGATTACTAGCACTTGTGTAAGCAGTAGTCTCCGGATCAAACACGTGGCTGTATTATTCTGTGCTCTCATCATATGATATAATGATATTCCAATGTATTCATCATAAAAGAATATTACCCTTCATGCTGCCAAATAATGATCGCTCCACAAAGTTCAAAGGAACATCTGTAATCGTTTTGAAAGCAAAATAGAAAGCTAATGTAACCGTATTAATAAAGAGTATTGCACGGAGACAGCAAAAAGAAATATGATTTATTACTTCACTAACAGCCTAACCTATTAACGAACAAAAATGGCCTTGAGCTAGAAATCTGGTTTACAAGGGAACATAAAGTAAAATGCCTCTCGGCTACAAAACAAGGGTAGGGGAGGGATAGAAGCGTGTCTCACTGAAACCAATTGCAGTATCTAACCTGTCCAGTATTGCATAGCCTGAAGGAAATTTTATAAATCTCAGGAGATGATATTGAATCTCTGGATGTCACACAGCAACACTTGGTGTATGACATATGATTCCACTGCACTACACCAGGAATAATCAACAGTTAGTGACTAAGTAGTAGAGAGCAGCCAAACATGTACCCAATGTAAATCATATCATGTATGAGAAATTGAAAAGTCTAGGATTATTTGCTTTGGAAATGAAAGATATAATTTTATCAACAACCATTTCACATTCCCTCTGCCTTCCAAATGAACAACACATTCTACTGATTCAAGGAAGACCTAGAACCATGTAGCTATGGTTTTGTGCAGGAGAGAGCATGTCTTTTGAACTTGATTGAGTTGTTTCATTGGTATTATTGTCCCACACACCAAGATACAGTGAAAAACTGTGTTTGCATATTATCCAATCAAATCATACTCTAATTGAGTGCATCAAACCATACAATTACAACAAGTGGTGCACAGAGAAAAGTAACAGAGTGCAGAGAATAATATTACAGCTACATAAAGAATACAGGAAAAAAAGTGCAAGGGCAGCTATGAAGTACGTTGGAAGGTTGTGACTTCACCCTTAGCTTATGAGAGGACCATGCAATCATCTGATTACAGCGGGGAAGAAGCTATTCCTCATTCCGATGGTACACGCTTTCAAGCTTTTGTATCTCTGCCCAAAGGGAGAGGTTAGGGTGAAAATGGTTCTTGATTATGATGGTTGCTTTCCAGTGGAAAAGCCAAGTGTAGATGGAGGCGATAGTAACTGTCCACTGCAAGGGCCAGGAAGTGAGCGGGTAAAATCATCTCTGACCCGTCTCACCCTGGCCACAAACTCTTTGAATCACTTCCCTCTGGAAGGCGACTCCGGATTGTCAAAGCTTCCACAGCCAGGCATAAAAACAGCTTTTTTCCCCACAGGCTATTTTCTACTCAATAGCCTCCTTTTGCTCTGGTATTTTGTTTGGTTCACATGTTTGATCAATGGTGTTTTATTATTAATGTTTAGTGTTTTATGTGTCATTCGTAACTGTCACTGTATGTCATGTTGTCACTTGTGGGCGGAGCTCCAAGGCAAATTCCTTGTATGTGTATACTTGCCCAATAAACGTATTCATTCATTCATTCATTCATTCATAGGGGAGAAGGGAGAGGGGGGGGGGAGGGGGGAAGGTTGTGTGGTTGACTGGGCTACTTCCACATGTAGCGAAGATGAATGATGAAAGTAGGGCAGTGGACGCTGTACACGCTGTACATGTGGAATAAAGCACTTGACAAGGGGCTGTTATTATTAACAAAATGGTAAACTAAAATGACAAAATTGCTGTAAACTAGTTTAAAAAAATCAAAGACAGCACAGTGTTGTGGCTGGTAGACTTGCTTTCTCAAAACTCCAATGGACAGTTCAGTACATTTTTGGTAAACAAAAGATGTCACTATGCACATCAACTAAAATTTTAATTAAAAATGAAGCTACATTTATCAACTATTTTTCTCCATCTTCTATTTTCTCCCTCTTCCATTTCTATTTCTCCCTCTTCTATTTTGATTTTGTAACAAATCAACTTTTAATTTAATAAACTATTAACTTCTTCTTCTTGCATATGGCGTGCACAGCCTAAAGTTGTAGGACAACTTGTTCTATTTGATCTTATTCGATTGTGCACACCGGGTTGATTGCATTTGTCGAAACAGGGCGGACCAACTATTAACTGAAAAGTGTAAAATCAACACGTTAAAAACTGAAATATATTTTTTAAATAATATACACTGAAAGGTTTTAACATTTTGGAGGTGCCAGTATTATGTACCAACGTTTTACTATCACACAAAAGCACTGACCAGGTTCAATCCTGACCTCCAGCTGTCTGCTTGCAAGTGAGCTTTCACGTTCTCCCTGACTGATGGCATGGGTTTCCTCTGGATGCTCCAGTCTCCTAATCCACATCCTAATGACATGCAGTTTGGGAGGTTAATTAACTATTGTACATTACACATTGTGTGTAGATGAATGTTAGAGTCTTGAAGGAGTTGATAGGAAAGGGAGAAGAATAAACTTGGTTGGGGAGATAGAGAGTTCAGCAGCATGATGTCAAAGCAATAACCGCTTCCTCAAAGACAGCAAAACAAAGGAACTAATCATTTTAAACTTTGGAAGCAGAGTGGAGTAAACACCCCCAAACGGTATCCGTGGTGCTGAAGTGGGGAGAGTTGAGAGCTTCAGATTTCCTGATGTAGCACGCGGAAGTGGCGGCGCTGCCTGGCAGCTGCGGCTCGCCTGCAGTCTGTCTGTTTTTCCTTTTTTGTTGTTGTTTTCTTTTTGTCTGTTTTAGTTTATTAGGTTGTGTAAGTGTGTGTGTGGGGGGGGGGGGGAGGAGGGAGAAACATGGTTTTAGTCTCTTCCTTCGGGGGGGTGCGACTTTTTCTTGTCGTGTCCCCCGTCTCCATCTCCGTCTGCGCTAAGGCCTAATGGTGGAGCAGGCGGCCTCGGGGCTGTGGCGGCGTTCCGGCGTTCCAGCGGCAGCCTGACTTGGAGCTGTGGCGGCGTTCCGGCGTTCCAGCGGCGGCCCGACTTGGAGCTATGGCGGCGTTCCAGTGTTCCAGCGGCGGCCCGACTTGGAGCTGTGGCGGCGTTCCGGTGTTCCAGCGGCAGGCCGACTTGGAGCTGTGGCGGCGTTCCGGTGTTCCAGCGGCAGGCCGATTTGGAGCTGTGGCGGCGTACCGACATTCCAGCGGCGGCGGCCCGACCAGAGGCTCGGCCGCGGGCCAGTGGACGACATCGTCGAGAGCTCGCAGGTCACAGGTTGGTGACCTGTTTTTCCGGAGCACCCGCAACAACAGCTTCGTCCGCTGGACTGGAGGGCGGCAGCTTCGACCACCCCGGGCCGCAGAGTTTGAACCGGCCCGTTCACGGAGCTGGATTCAGTCGCGGGACTGACTTACTTACCATCACCCGGCGGGGTCACAACATCAGAGGCCTGGATCGCCTCAACACAGAGGGAGAACAAGGAGGGAAGAGACAAAGACTTTAAGATTTTTGCCTTCCATCAGTGAGGAGGTGCCTGGTGAACTCACTGTGGTGGATGTTAAATGTTGTGTTTATTGTGTGTTTTTGTTATTTTTATTATATGTATGACTGCAGGCACGAAATTTCGTTCAGACCGAAAGGTCTGAATGACAATAAAGGGAATTCAAATTCAAATTCAAAACTATTTGTCTCGGTCCAGCCACATTGTCGATATGACCATGGAAGCACACCAACTCCTCTACTTCCTTTGAAGGCCAAGAATTTGTCATGTCTACAATGACTCTTACCAATTTATGCTGGTGCTCTGTGTGGAAACTGCTCTGCCCAAGATAGCAGAGAGTTGTGAATGTATCCCAGTTCATTGCACAAACCAGTGTCCACCCCTACTATCTCCCACCTATTCCCCCCTCCCCACCTCACCTCCCATTGAGTGTGTCCGTACCAGACAATACCTCGGGAAAGTAGACAACATAATCAAGGATTACTCAGATCCAGCTCTTTCTTCCCTTTCCAGGTGGGCAGTAGAAACAAAAGCTTGAAAGCACATACTACCAGATTCAGATCAGTTTCTTCCCCAATGTTATCAGACCTCTCATATGTTAAGTGTGCACTTCTGATCGTCTAATCTACCTCGCCCTTGCGGCCCTTGCATTTTTTTAGCTACACTTTCATTGTAGCTATAACACTATATTCTGCACTCAGTTTATTTTCTCTTTTGCAGTAACTGCTGTTCTCATGTCTGGTGTGATTAGTCTAGAGAACACACAAAAAAAAGCTTCTTAATAAATCTCATAACCCTTCACCACAACGTGCCCACACTGACCATGATGTCCCATCTATGCTAATGACATTTGCCTGCACTTGGCCCATATCCCTCCAAATCTTTCCTGTCCATGTACCTGCCCATGTGTCTTTTAAATGCCTCAACTACCTCCTCTGGCAGGTTGTTCCATATACCGACTGAGTGAGAAAGTTGCCCTCAGGTTCATATTGAAGCTTGGCCCACCTACCTTACACTTATGTCCTCTGGTTTTTGATTCACCTACCCTGAGTAAAAGATTGTGCATTCACCCTGTACATTCCCCCCATGAGAACCAATACTGATTCATGTAAGCAAGATAATGATCGTCAACTTTATTTGTCACATACACATACAAGATGTGCAGCGAAATGAAAGTGGCAATGCCTGCAGATTGTGCAAAAACAACAGAACAGTATAGAACCGAGCAAGTATTTACATTTTAGAATGTAAAAAATAATTTAAAAAAAGACACAACACAACAGTAAATTAGTCCCTGGTGAGATAAGAGTTTACAGTCCTGATGGCCTGTGGGAAGAAACTCCGTCTTGAGGCAGACGCTGCCTCATAAAGGCTGGCAGTATCATCAAAGACCCACACCATCCTGGCCACACACTCATCTCCCTGCTACCTTCAGGTAGAAGGTACAGGAGCCTGAAGACTGCAACAAACAGGTTCAGGAATAGCTAATTCCCCACAGCCATCAGGCTATTAAACCTGGCTCAGACATAACTCTGATTATTAATAACCCATTATCTGTTATTTGCACTTTATCAGTTTATTTATTCATGTGTGTATATATTTATATTATGGTATATGGACACACTGATCTGTTTTGTAGTAAATGCCTACTATGTTCTGTGTGCTGAAGCAAAGCAAGAATTTCATTGTCCTATCAGGGACACATGACAATAAACTCACTTGAACTTGAACACTTGTCTAATCCTCCTGTTTTCACAGCGTGACAGCGGAGGCGCTTGCATGACCATAGCAGCTGGAACAGTCCGTTGCTGGGGTGGTAGGGGTCCCTCATTATGTTGCTGGCTCTGGATCTGCACCTCCTGATGTATAGGTCCTGCAGGGCGGTGAGTGTAGTTCCCATAGTGCGTTCGGCCGAATGCACTACTCTCTGCAGAGCATCCCTGTCCTAGGCAGAGCAGTAGCAGACAAGCTTCTCTTCATAGACAATAGGTGCAGGAGTAGACCATTCGGCCCCTCGAGCCAGCACCGCCATTCAATGTGAACATGGTTGATCATCCACAATCAGTACCCCGTTCCTGCCTTCTCCCCAAATCCCTTGACTCCGCTATCGTTAAGAGCTTTGTCTAGACTCAGCATAGGAGCTGCCTACTCTCTCCGCTCCTCTACTCTCTCTACACCAATGACTGCACCTCCACTGACTCCTCTGTCAAGTTTCTCAAGTTTGCGGGCGACACAGCCCTGATTGGACTGATCCAGGATGGGGAGGAATCTGCCTACACACAGGAAGTGTCACAGCTGGCGTCCTGGTGCCATCGCAACAACCTGGAGCTCAATGCTCTTAAGACAATGGAATTGATTGTAGACTTTAGGAGAGCTCTCCCTCCCCCCACTCACCATCAACAACACCACAGTCACATCGATGGAGTCTTTTATGTTCCTGGGAACCATCATCTTTAAGTGGGGGGCCACCATTGACTCCACAGTCAAAAAGGCACAACAGAGGATGTACTTCCTGCGGCAGCTGAGGAAGCACAATCTGCCACAGGTAATGATGGCCCAATTCTACACGGCCATCGTAGAGTCTGTTCTCACCTTCTCCATCATGGTCTGGTTTGGCTCAGCCACCAAGCACGACACCTGGAGGCTGCAGCGAATCGTCCGATCAGCAGAGAAGGTTATTGGCTGCAACCTTCCCTCCATTGATGAACTGTACACTGCAAGGGCCAGGAAGCAATCGGGCAAGATCATCTCTGACTCTTCTCACCCTGGCCTCAAACTCTTTGAATCACTCCCTCTGGAATGCGACTCCGAACTGTCAAAGCTGCCAAAGCCAGACATAAAAATAGTTTTTATCCACGAGTAGTAGCTCTACCAACAGCCAAAAATCTGTAGCCTCCCTTTGATCTGGTATTTTGTTGGTTCACATGCTTGATGAATGGTGTTTTATCATTAATGTTTTATTATTATTAATGTGTAGTGTTTTGAGTCATTCGTAACTGTCATTGTATGTCATGTTGTTACTTGTGGGCGGAGCACCAAGGCAAATTCCTTGTATGTGAATACTTGGTCAATAAACTTACTTACTTACTTACTGCCCAGTCCCACGGTACAAATTTATTCCAAGAGCTCTCCCAAGTTTTAAAAGAATCAAACTTGTGGTAAGCATGGAGAATTAACGTAGCGGGTATGTCGGTGCTCGGGAACGTCTTTTAGCGGCTCGTACCGCTAACGGCAGGTACTCGGGAATACTCGCTAACGGCAGGTACTCGGGAAGACGCGTGAAGATTTTTCAACATGTTGAAAAATGTCCATGAGAGCCCCGAGTACCGACGAGTGGCCATTACCGTAAATCTCCGAGTTCGAATCAGGGCAAACTCGGGAGAGCTCTTGGAATGAACTCGTACCGTGGGACAGGGCTATTACTTAGCTCTCTCTTGAAAGCATCCAGAGAACTGGCCTCTCTAACTGCAGAATGCAGCTTGGGAAAGGCTGAAACAGTATTGAACGGAACCCCAGCAACTTCCTCCATTTACAATGAGAAATACCAGCACAATGGAATAGCTGGCAAGACCCAGAAACAAAACAGGGCTTCGTTTCTCATTACTAGAGCCAGGATTTTGCCATAAATGCCATAAGTGCCTTTTCACGCCTTTTTTGATGATTTCAGGAAGATAATGTCTTTTTCACGATTGTGCCTAAGTCAGACTTTTTTTGCCATTTTAACTTAACTTACAAAAAAATCTACAACACCGGGGCGAAACTCGGCTGTAAGTGGGTGTGAAGTGGTGATTGGAGAGAGTTGCGTGGGAAAGGATCCAGTCTTTGCAGACTGGAGTCATGCTTTAAGTAGGTGTGAAGTGGTAATTGGGGAAGCGTTGGTTGGGGAAGGGTCTAGTCTTTTCAAACTGGAGTCAAGCTGTAGTTTCTGTTTATCGAACCTGCAGTAGTACACGTTCAGGTCATTGGTCAGCTGACGATTGTCCAAAGAGCGGGGGGTTTTCCTCTTGTAGCTTGTGATTTCTTGCAAGCCCTTCCACACTGAAGAAGAGTCATTTGCTGAGAACTTGCTCCTCAACTTCTCCAAGTACCTTTCCTTGGTAGCTCTGATTCCTCTTCTCAGCTTATACTTGGCTTGCCTGTGGAGGTCTGCATCCCCGCTCCTGTAGGATCTACACCTGCAAGCGTCAAAATGCCTAAAGTCTAGTCCACGCCTTGTAAAACATTGTACGATTTGGTGAGAATGACCGGGAGTGATATATTCTCTACAGCCTTCTGTGTGCTGTTTTGCAAAGCATGTGAGAAAGCAGTGAATCATGAGAAGAAATATTTCGTCTCCCAGCAAGTACAGACAGCTAAACACAAGTCGGCGGCAGAGAAACTGAAGGTAGGAAATACGCAAGCATCTCCTCAGTCTTCTCCTTACTGCTGGCTCCAGTCGCAAATCTGAGTTTTCGAGTGATCTGGGCAAAGCATTCATTGATGCTGGAATTCCACTGTGCAAATTGGAAAACAAATCTCTCAGAGGTTTTTTAGAGAAATACACAGAGGAACATATACTGAGCGAGTCATCATTATGGAAAAATTATGTTGACAGAAACTTCAACATTGTTGTGCAGAAAATTAGAGATGAAGTTGCATGCATCAAAATATGGATCTCAATAGATGAGACAACCGATGCTGTGGCGAGATATGTTGCCAATGTGGTCATCACATCATCACTGGAGGCAGGTCAACCATCAAAGGCGTATTTGTTGACATCGGAAGTATTGGAAAAGTCAAAGAGCACAACTATTGCTCACTTGTTTACATCTTCACATGCTGTACTTTGTATTTAAAGTTCTTGGTGATGTAGGTAAAGACATACAAGGAAAATGAGAGAGTGATTTTAGCTAACAAAGATCTTGAAGAAATACAAAACATAGCTAAAGTTCTCAAAGGTAGTTGTAATGCACAAGATATCAACATGAATGTAGAGTTTGTACCTTGTTTTAGGTATGCACCAATGACCTCAGCTGGGATAGAAATAGGTTTTTCAAAACTGAAGCCTATTCTGTCTGCCACACAGCATAGTTTAATACCAGATAATTTGATAAAAATGCTAGTAGTTATGTGCAACTTTGGTCATTTAATGTAGGACACCTTTATATTAACATTTGTAACCATATTTTGGTGGTGGAAATAATTGCCTTTTTATGCCTTTTCTGTCAATAAATGCCTTTTTCATGCCTTTTTTGTAATTTTATTATGCCTTTTTGTCTGCCTATTTCAGAGATTTTTAGGGACTAAACATCCTGGCTCTACTCATTACCTTTTAATTACCACTCAGGTTGTTTTTTTTAATTACCACTGTGGTTTATTTTTTTCCTTTTTTGTTGCAATATTTCATCTGCCACTTTCATTCCTTGCACAGGTCGTTCTGAAATGTCTGAACTGCCCGCCTTCATTTTCATTGTCCTTCCCGATTTTAACATATTTGCAAGTTTGATTCACTTGCTTTCAAAGAGTTCTTATTTCAAGTCATTAATATGTTCAAAAATGTGCCAGGACACCTACCTCCTCCTCCTACCTCACCCTAATTTCCAACCTATCATCCATTCTTTATCCCACCCGATCTACATCCTGAATCCTTACAACTTCTAGCTAAATGAACAGATTTTAATACATAAAACATTTTGAATAATCTTTCAGAAATAGTTTGGGCAACAGCGATCAATTTAGGAAGCATGGGATAATGAAAAGCTGTGAGGGGAGGTGATTAAATTGGACTGTTTTAGCAAAGGGACAGTTGCGGAATGATGGGCTGAACAGCCTTTTCTGCTTGATCTTTTCTTGATCTTTGCTGGTTATGTCATCCTCAAAGAAAATGGAGATCGAATAGACATAAAAAGCAGGAGTACCTCAGCGGGTCAGACAGCATCTCTGGAGAAAACAAATAGGTGCGTTTCAGGTCTCGACCCGAAACATCACCTATTCCTTTGCTCCAAAGATGCTGTCTGACCCGCTGAGTTACTCCAGCTTTTTATGTCTATCTTTGGTTTAACCCAGCATCTGCAGTTCCTTCCTGCACATGGAGATTGAATAACTGGCTGGATGTCCAGGTTTGAACGCATGTCTTCTTGCTGCAAGATGTAAGATGGCAAAAGTTTGGTCACTTGATTCTACAGTCTTAATTCTGGTCACTTGATTCTTCCAATCTGAATCAGGACAGAATCAATAGTTTAGTTTAGTTTCGAGATACAGCATGGAAACAGGCCCTTCGGCCCACCGAGTCCACACCGACCAGTGATCCCCGCACGTTAACACTATCCTAAAAAAACTGGGGACAATTTACATTTATATCAAGCCAATTAACCTAAAAATCTGTACGTCTTTGGAGCGTGGAATGAAACCGAAGATCTTGAAGAAAACCCATGCAATCTTGAGGAGAACATACACACTCCTTACAGATAGCACCCGTAGTTGGGATTGAACCCCCGTCTCTGGCGCTGAAAGCGCTGTAAGGCAGCAACTCTACCGCTGTGCCATCGTGCCGTCGTGCCACCATGCCACTCTATTAATCAATACATAACCTATACATATTAACCAATCTCAATATTAACATTAAATCTGTAGGTCATCTACAGCTTGACTTCAGACACTCATTTACCTCCTTCATTTCCTTGAAAATCTCTATATGAATGTCTCATGTTTCATGTTCCGTGCTTTTTTAGAACTGCTGAATCTTTCTAAATATTTCAGCATAGGCAACTTTCCAGGAATTTATTGATTCTGATCCTGCATTTAAACTCTTTAGCGCATGTTGAGCAAATGCCCAAAATGAAACAGAAGGAAAAAAGGCTTAAGAGAAATAAGAACTGGAAGCTAAACCAATTACCAGCCCCAAGCAACCATCAATAAGCAAAAACAATTAGAATACATATTTGGCTCATTGTTTTTTTTCTATTCCTCCAGTCCCTCAGCAGATGCAATATGACTTTTTGCCTCTCCAGTTAGTGTGCTGAGTGTACACTAAAATCATGTCCTAAGTGAATGAAAAATCAAGCCACAGGCAATTAACTACCATTCGCATCCTCACCTAAAATTGTGACAGTTTCATGTGGGATCATTTTAGGGCAGGCTAAACCAACAGCTGTAATAGCCAGCAAAATACAAAGTAGAGGGGGGAATTGGCAATAGTAGCCTTACTGTATTCACCAGGATGGCAAGAAACAACCTTCGGCCCAAAAAACAATATTACCTTCTTAGGGTTAGGAGTGAAGATGCAAATTCGATCCTGGTGCATTTTAACCAACATAATGCAAATAAAAATAGATTTTACTTCGGAGTCACGTGAGTGACTATGTGAAGAACCCGCTTCCAACGCATGCGTGCCATATCGCTACACGCATTGCACGAGTCAACAGAGGGTGGAGGACGTCCACCCGTAACGGGAGAAGGAAAAAAGGACCAGCAAAAGGCAGGTAAGGACTCTGCATTTTTATTCACAGAAAAAATGGACAGAGTGAAAAGGAAGCGGTCTGCAAAAAAGCTGCCCGAGAAACGCGTTGTAAACGTGGATGAACGGCAGAGACAGCAGCCGTCGGCTCTAGAGGCCTCGGTAGAGGAATCAGCTGTGCCAGAAATCATTCTGGCACCGACGAAACTTACTCACCGGCCGGGAGGCAAAGTTCAAACTAAAACGCACCATCTAGCAGAGCCCGACTTGGAGCAGCAGCGGGCGACCAGCCCGTATCAATATCGGACCAGGGCTGAACGGGTGCGGCAGACGGAACAAACCCGCTATGAGTGGCTGCATACGGAGCAGCCAGGAGAAACAGCTGACCGGGAACAGACGTGGACCGACAGTCAGGACCGGTGTGGCCAGCGGCGGGACGAGGAAAGCCCGCAAACCAGCACCCGTGAGTACCGGGTTCGGGAACAGCTGGGATACAAAGAGCAGCGCAGCGCACTGCTGAAAGGCTGCAAAAATGGGAGCAGCCAAAAATAGCAAGTGCAGCTCACCGTCTAAAGGAGCTGCTGGAGGAGCTCCTTCACAGTGGCAGTCCCATGAATGTGGAGACTAGCCACAGTGGGCAGACAAGCCCCATATGGGTACCCCGTGAGGGACCCCTGAAATCTCGACCTCTTCGGAGGAGAGTGGGCAGGACCCTGATGGGCCAGACCCTGATCACACAGCTTCCCATGATCCTGAATCTGCAGAAAAACATACACTGCTGGACATGGTGGCTGATTACTTCAAACCAAGTCAAACAGGGGCAGACGGATTCCAGGATGGCAGCCAGTATTAACTACATGTCTGGCCATCAACTCCAACAACAAATATTCACAGAGACACTGGCCAGACATCTGCCACCTGGTAACTGTGATGTATTACAAATCCCCAGTGTAAACCAATGCATTTGGAAGCATATGGGGAAGGAAATCAGGAACCATGATCTCAAAATCCAGAAAGCCTTAAAGGGGCTTACGGCAGGGATCACAGCTTACATCCGCACCCTGGACAAAACAGAGCAAACTAAAGGCCACCAAGACGCACTAGCCCTGTTCTGTAATGTGCAATATGAGCTGAATAGCATGCGGAGGGCGGCTATTCAGCCAGCACTGGATCCTAAATATGCAACAATTTGCAAACAAAGAGCCGTTAAAACCCCAACCCTTTTGTTTGGGGAAGCCAAGACACTGGGGCTCATCAAAACCAGCGCAAAGGCTTATTTTGGATCACGGTACCAGCCACATGGAAGACCGAAAAGTGTGGCTTATATCAGTGGCAGTGCCAGAACCCAATATAACCCGCAGCAGCCTTCTTTTAGGGTATGGCCAAGGACGGCCACCATGGAAGATGCGGAAGCCTAAACCTCCAGTACAACCACGAACACGAATAAAAACAAAACCCCCTTTTTTCAAAAAACAAAGAAAATAATACAACCACCAGTAACCATGGAGGTAGGTGGGTGTGGTTCTTTTGTAAAAAAGGGACCCACGACGGTGGGAGGGAGGTTGCAATACTACAGTGACGAATGGTGTAAAATCACTACAGACTCGTATGTTCTAAGCAGTATTCAGGGTTATCTGATAGAATTTACCCATCCCAATAACCCCCCAGTACAACATACACCAGAAAGGCATTTCGTCCTTACAAAAACCGAACAATCTAAAGCCCACATGGAGCTACAACGATTGTATACAAAAGGTGTGATTGAGCATACTACTCATGAACAATTAAAATTTGTATCAAACATATTTATTAAAAATAAAAAAGATGGGGGTTGCAGGATTATCATTGACCTTTCAACCCTAAACACATTCGTTCAATATGTTCATTTTAAGATGGATACCTTTATCACTGCTAAAGAATTAGTATCAGCTGGTTTCTATATGACAAGCATTGACTTAAAAGATGCATACTATACAGTACCCATCAAAGGGGAACACAGACGGTAGTTAAGTGTAAATTGATACCAGAAACGAATATGGATTATCTAGGATTCACCATTAACACGGTCAATATGTTAGTAACTTTACCAATAAATAAAGCCGCAGCCCTACAGGAGGATTGCAGCGAGCTTCTTAACACCAACAGACCCTCCATTAGACGGGTAGGCCGGATAATTGGGAAGATTGTGGCTACATTCCCGGCCACACATTTTGGGCCATTACATTATCAAAATTTGCAAAGAGCAAAAATTAGAGCACTCAAATTTAACAAAGGTCATTTTGATAGACCTATGGAGCTGCCTACGGAAGCTATAATTGAACTACAGTGGTGGGAACATAGCATTAGGTATTGCTCCAACCACATCATTATTGACAACTCGTCTATGGTATTACAAAATGGTGTATCCAAAGAAACATTTGGATATCGGCAACATAAAGGTAAGCTAAATTCAGTGGCAGACACCAGGTCACGCAAATTTAATGAAAACACGGAATGGATGTTAAATAAAATGTATTTGCTGAAATTACAGCAAAATATGGTAGACCAGATATTGATATTTTTTGCGTCCAGGTTGAATCACCAATTACCAAGGTATGTGTCCTGGGAACCAGACCCTGGGGCAGAAGCTACAGATGCTTTCTCACTGCATTGGGGGAAATGGCGTTTTTTATGCTTTTCCCCCATTCTGCATCATCAATCGGGTACAAAGGAAAATTCAACAATATTCGGCATCTGGGATTCTCATAGTACCCGATTGGCCTACTCAACCGTGGTATTCGGTCATACAGGGGATGGTGTTAGAACCATGTTCCATTATTGGACATAGTCCGAATTTATTAATTCATCCAGTAACTGGAGGGGGGCAGTCACCCATGCCATAAGACTATGGATTTGTTGATTTGTAGAGTCTGAAAGACCCACTACACGGCATGGGGCTGTCAGACAGGACGATGAATCTCATCACATCCGCACAAAGACTGTCAACACGGAAGCAGTACCTCGGACACATCAAGAAATGGGGCATATACTGCTTTGACAACAACCTAGACCAAAGGGCCAAGAATATTCTGGCCGTATTGGAATTCTTAACAAACCTCCATTATGATAAACGATTGGGCTACAGTGCCATCAATAGTGCCAGAAGTGCACTCTCCAATTACCTATCACAAGGAACGGAGCGGCACACGGTGGGAACGCACCCCCTGGTAACAAAACTTATGAGGGGCATACTCAATGCAAATCCCCCTAAAACCAGGTACTCCAAAATCTGGGATGTGGGTGTCGTTTTAAACATGCTGAGGAGCTGGTAGCCCATAAACAGCATTATCACTGCAGAAACTGACCATGAAGATGGTTATGCTCATGGCGTTAGTTACTGCACAACGAGTCCAGTCATTAAGCAAACTGAGCCTGGACTCCTTGATCATCTCACGAGAGAAACTGGTGTTTGTCATACATGATTTAATAAAACAAACAGACCAGGTTCATCGGGTCAAGTGATTGAATTTATGGCATATCCATATGACGAACGTCTGTGTATAGCAAGACATATCCAATTATACATGGAATATACTAAGAGCATTCGAGGTCAGGAAATGGCTTTGTTAATTTCTTACAAGAAACCGCACAAAAGGGTCACGACCCAAACTATCTCAAGGTGGCTCAAATGTGTCCTAAAGATGGCAGGAATAAACACTAATGGTTTTAAATCTCATTCCACCAGGGCTGCAGCAAAATCCGCAGCAAAAATTCTGAGGTACCCACGGACCAAATCCTCAGAATAGCAGGATGGTCATCCGAAAGGACTTTCCAAAGGTTTTATAATAAACCAGTTTTTTGGAGCCATCATCATTTTCGGAAAGCATTTTACGTTCAATATTATAATTTGCCCGAAGGGTTACAGGGCTATGATTTCAATTAATAAATGTATTTTCTCGTTATATCACACAAGTCTTTGTATAAGTGTGTCTAAAATTGCTAATGATACTCTCTCCCGATACCCAAGGCAGTTGTGAAGCATGGACTCGTTCCACGGCATGAGGTCACAGAGCTTTGAAATCTTCACGTAGTCACTCACGTGACTCCGAAGTAAAATAGTAAGATTAAACGAGAACTTACCAGTTTGAAGTTTGATCTGTATTTTATGAGGAGGAACGTTGAGGGAATACGTGCCCTCCGCTCCCACCCTCCTATGATCATATCAAAACTGGTATCTCTTTGATAATCTTACTATGTTAGGTCATTATAGTTTCTGTGACCTCACACCGCTGCTTTGAAGAATGGCACGCATGCGTTGGAAGCGGGTTCTTCACGTATTCCCTCAACGTTCCTCCTCATAAAATACAGATCAAACTTCAAACTGGTAAGTTCTCGTTTAATCTTACTATTTTACCTAAAATGAATCACAGTTGTCATGACTTTCCTGATCACATTGTATCACTTTGGAAATCTGACCCGCATCTTCCAATATGATATTTTGCAGGATGCTGACATCATGCTGACTTCAAATCTCATATAATAATGTTGAACACTATTGCTAGGAGAAAGTAATTTGGTTCCAAAAGACAATAGTAGCTGGATAGTCATAATCCAAGTCAACTTTGACCAAGCAGCTTCCTCTTGCCCAGTGCCATTAAATGGCCCACTCACACTGAAGGTCCAGCTTTTTGCAGACTACTGAAGAGCATTCTGGTGGTTGACAGCTCAGTTTAAAACTGTTCCCATTGACCACAGAGATTTATATTGAGCTGCACAGCCATGCTTTATACTGCTTTATTGAAACATAGAAACATAGAAACATAGAAAACAGGTGCAGGAGTAGGCCATTCGGCCCTTCGAGCCTGCACCTCCATTCAATATGATCATGGTTGATCATCCAACTCAGTATCCTGTACCTGCCTTCTCTCCATACCTTCTGATACCTTTAGCCACAAGGGCCACATCTAACTCCCTCTTAAATATAGCCAATGAACTGGCCTCAACTATCTTCTGTGGCAGAGAATTCCACAGATTCACCACTCTCTGTGTGAAAAATGTTTTTCTCATCTCGGTCTTAAAAGATTTCCCCTTTATCCTTAAACTGTGACCCCTTGTTCTGGACGTCCCCAACATCGGGAACAATCTTCCTTCATCTAGCCTGTCCAACCCCTTAAGAATTTTGTAAGTTTCTATAAGATCCCCCCTCAATCTTCTAAATTCTAGCGAGTACAAGCCGAGTCTATCCAGTCTTTCTTCATATGAAAGTCCTGACATCCCAGGAATCAGTCTGGTGAACCTTCTCTGTACTCCCTCTATGGCAAGAATGTCTTTCCACAGAGACCAAAACTGTACGCAATACTCCAGGTGTGATCTCACCAAGACCCTGTACAACTGCAGTAGAACCTCCCTGCTCCTATACTCAAATCCTTTTGCTATGAATGCTAACATACCATTCGCTTTCTTCACTGCCTGCTGCACCTGCATGCCTACTTTTAATGACTGGTGTACCATGACACCCAGGTCTCGTTACATCTCCCCTTTTCCCAATCGGCCACCATTCACATAATTGGGAGCTTCAACCCTTGCATCAGAGGATAGGTTCCAAGATACCGAAAGAGAAAGCATGGGAATGCTCACATTGGAAGACAATGTCCCCACTGTATGTAGGAAGACCCGCTCCTACCTTGATGTTCTCCATGAGAGCAGTGACTCCTCAGGCTGAGGATATCAAAGGCCTTTGTCACTGAGATATGGTATGAGATATCTCACCATGCGCCTATGCCCGCATCGTCCGATCAACAGATGTCAAGGTCATTGTTTTGCACAGCTTCCGAGCTTCCAGATTGTTCCAGCCCACCACTAAAATGTACCGTGCTTTTTGCTCGTTGCAGTTTTAGGGAGGACCCAGCTCAGAAAGTGGGTCTACCCCGATTTTCTCCTTCATGAAGGAGATCAAGAGTGTTTTATTGTCATATGTCCCAGATAGGACAATTAAATTCTAAAGATGGAACTGCAGATGCTGGAAAATCAAAGATAGACAAAAATGCTGGAGAGACTTAGGGTGTCTTACTTGCTGCAACACCACAGAACATGTAAACATAGTACACAATGGAGGAAACAAAGTTTAGTGGGTCTATATACACATGCACACATACTCAATAAATAAACAAATATAGTGCAATAATTATACAAGTCTGCTATAGTTCACAGCTTATTTGCTGTTGTGTTTAATAGCCTGATGGCTGTAGGGAAGGAGCTGTTCCTGAACCTGGTCCTTACAGTTTTCAGGCTCCTGTACCTCCTTCCCGGTGGCAATGGTGAAATGAGTGTGTGGCCAGGATGGTGTGGGTCTCTGATGACGTTGGCCACCTTTCTGAGGCAGCAACATCGATAGATCCCTTCAATGGTGGGGAGGTCAGAGCCGTTGATGCACTGGGCAGTGGTCACAACTTGTTGCAGTCTTTACTGCTCCTGGACGTTCAAGTTGCCGAACCAAGCCACGATGCAACCAGTCAGCATGCTCTCTACTGTGCACCTGTAGAAGTTCAAGAGAATCCTCCTTGACATACCGACTCTCTGTAATCTTCTCAGAAAGTAGAGACTGAATGAATATCTGTGGATTTTGGCAGTATTACTGGTTTTCCCAAAGTTGGCAGTCGGATTGACAGCACTAATGTAAAGCTGCATGCTCCTCTTCAGAACCCAAAGCTCTTTATTCACAAGGGCTTCTATGCCCTTATCGTTTAAGGTAAGGTTGACTATGGGAAGGACGACAGAAGAGAGAGAGAGAGCAAGAGAGAGAGGGGCAGAGGGGGAGGGAGGTGAGAGGGAGAAAGAGAGAGGGAGAGGGGCAGAGGGGGAGGGGGTGAGAGGGAGAAAGAGAGAGGAAGAGGGAGAGAGGGGGAGGGGGTGAGAGGGAGAGGGGGTGAGAAGGAGAGAGAGAGAGAGAGAGAGAGAGAGAGAGAGAGAGAGAGAGAGAGAGAGAGAGAGAGAGTTTTTTTAAAATTATTATAGGACCACATAATGTTTGGCCCGCAACGCCTGAGCTTACTGGCACTTTCAATGGAGGAATATGCATCACCTCAGATGAATATGTTATTGTCCAACAGGATCCTTTACCATTTCAATTAGTGCTAATTAATCAGCTGCTGCAACATTCATAGATAAACAACAAAGTCCCACTTCAGATCATTGCCGACAACATTAGCCAAATATTGGTTCGAGTCAATGCCAGCTTGAAACGTAAAACCCAAAATGTCCAAACCCTGCAGTGGATATAGTTTTCAAACTATTCGGAAGGAACAATGAAAATCAATTAACTGCAGATACTGGAAGCCTGAAATAGAAAATGTCGGAAGCTCCCAGCAGGTCAGATGGTAACAGTAGAAGTGGCTTTGGGAAACTAATACAGCTCCACACCACCCCTGCCCTATGTGCCATTCTCTGTATCAACATCCTTCCAAGTGCCACTGGGCACACTGAGTTCCAATTTAGCTGGTGAGAAAACAAATCAAACGGCATTTCTGCATTTCATATACAGACATTTCTAGTCTGAGTGTCACAGCTGCAACACATGAGCAATTCTGGTGGATAAGGCATGAGGTGGAAGTCTTAAGAATGGGTCACCTAATTTTGAATCTCAGATATTGTAACCTCTTAAGCAGCAACTGCATGGAAGAGAACAGGATGTGTTTCTGTCTTGGGAGATGACTAGAAAATGAATCGACCTGTTATCAGATTAACTCATTTAGGATTTGTTTGATTAGGCTGCAGTGTCCTCTCTATGGTACACAAACTTGCTGGAGGAACTCAGCGGGTGCAGCAGCGGGTCCTCTCTATTACAGAAGCATAGACAATAGGTGCAGGAGTAGGCCATTCGACCCTTCGAGCCAGCACCGCCATTCAATATGATCATGGCTGATCATCTAAAATCCGTACCCCGTTCCTGCTTTTTCCTCGTATCCCCTGATTCCTTTAGCCCTAAGAGCTAAACCTAACTCTCTCTTGAAAACACCCAGTGAATTGGCCTTCACTGCCTTCTGTGGCAGAGAATTCCACAGATTCACAACTCTCTGTCTATCTCTCTCTCTTTCGAGAGAGAGTTAAATTTAGCTCTTAGGGCTAAGGGAATCAAGGGACATGGGGGAAAAAGCCAGAACGGAGTACTGATTTTGGATGATCAGCCATGATCTTGTTGAATGGCATGCTGGCTCGAAGGGCCGAATGGCCTACTCATGCACCTGTTTTGTACGTTTCTATGTTTCTCTGGGTGAAAAAGTTTTTCCTCATCTCAATCCTAGATGGCCTACCCTTTATTCGTAAACTGTAATCCCTGGTTCTGTACTCCTCCAATTTGGAAAACATTTTCATGCATCTTTCTTAAGGGGTGGGACAGGCTAGTTGCAGGAAGATTGTTCCCGATGTTGGGGAAGTCCAGGACAAGGGGTCACAGTTTAAGGATAAGGGGGAAATCCTTTGGGACCGAGATGAGAAAAACATTTTTCACACAGAGAGTGGTGAATCTCTGGAACTCTCTGCCACAGAAGGTAGTTGAGGCCAGTTCATTGGCTATATTTAAGAGGGAGTTAGATGTGGCCCTTGTGGCTAAAGGGATCAGGGGGTATGGAGAGAAGGCAGGTACAGGATACTGAGTTGGATGATCAGCCATGATCATATTGAATGGCGGTGCAGGCTCGAAGGGCCGAATGGCCTACTCCTGCACCTATTTTCTATGAATCTATGAATCTTTAAGAATTGTATATGTTTCTGTAAGATCCCCTCTCATTCTTCTAAATTTCAGTGAATACAAGCCCAGTCAACACATTATTCAAGTTCAAGTTCAAGTGAGTTTATTGTCATGTGTCCCTGTATAGGACAATGAAATTCTTGCTTTGCTTAAGCACACAGAAAATAGTAGGCATTTACTACAAAACAGATAAATGTGTCCATATACCATGATATAAATATATACACACATGAATAAATAAACTGATAGTGCAAATAACAGAAAGTGGTTGGTAATAATCAGAGTTTTGTCCGAGCCAGGTTTAATAGCCTGATGGCTGAGGGGAAGTAACTATTCCTGAACCTGGTTGTTGCAGTCTTCAGGCTCCTGTACCTTCTACCTGAAGGTAGCAGGGAGATGAGTGTGTGGCCAGGATGGTGTGGGTCTTTGATGATACAGCCAGCCTTTTTGAGGCAGCGACTGCGATAAATCCCCTCGATGGAAGGAAGGTCAGAGCCGATGATGGACTGGGCAGTGTTTACTATTTTTTGTAGTCTTTTCCTTCCCAGGGCGCTCAAATTGCCGAATCAAGCCACGATGCAACCGGTCAGCATGCTCTCGACTGTGCACCTGTAGAAGTTAGAGAGAGTCTTCCTTGACAATCCGACTCTCCGTAATCTTCTCAGGAAGTAGAGGCGCTGATGTGCTTTTTTGATGATTGCATTAGTGTTCTCGGACCAGGAAAGATGTGCACGCCCAGGAATTTGAAGCTCTTGACCCTTTCAACCATCGACCCGTTGATATAAATGGGGCTGTGGGTCCCCCTCCTACTCCTTCCAAAGTCCACAATCAGTTCCTTGGTTTTGCTGGTGTTGAGGGCCAGGTTATTGCGCTGGCACCATATGGACAGTTGCTCGATCTCTCTTCTGTACTCTGACTCATCCCCATCAGTGATACGCCCCACAATAGTGGTGTCGTCAGCGAACTTGATTATGGAGTTCGCACTGTGGTTCGCTACGCAGTCATAGGTATAGAGTGAGTACAGCAGGGGGCTGAGCACGCAGCCTTGAGGTGCTCCCGTGCTGATTGTTATTGAGGCTGACACATTTCCACCAATACGAACAGACTGTGGTCTGTGGACGAGGAAGTCAAGGATCCAGTTGCAGAGGGATGCGCAGAGACCCAGTTCTGCGAGTTTGGTAACCAGTTTGGAGGGGATGATTGTGTTAAATGCCGAGCTGTAATCAATGAATAACAGCCTGACATATGAGTTTTTGTTGTCCATATTTCATCATATGTCAGTCCCACCATCCCGGGAATTAACCTGGTGAACTTAAGCTGCACTCCCTCAATCGCAATAATGTCCCTCCTCAAATTAGGAGACCAAATTTCTGTTGGTGCATTGTGGAGAATGTCCTAAACTGGTGGCATCATGGCCGGGTATGACAATTATATAGCAGAGGAATGCAAGAGGCTACAGGGAGTAATGGACTCAACCTGGTCTATCATGGGCACAGCCCTCACTGCCAATACAAGTGTCTACATGAGGTGCTTCCTTAATAGGCAACATTTTTCATCAAATTCTCCCATCATCCCGGATTAATCTTATTCTCGCTGCTACTGTCAAGCAGGAGGTACAGAAGCCTGAGATCCCACAACACCAGGTTCAGGAACCGCAAATTTCCACCAACCATTAGGTTCCTGAACGTCATGACACCTGCATAACCCTATTCCCAACTCAGCAACAGAACACTATGGGCCACATTGTGCACTACCATGGACCTGTTTTCTTATTGTATTGTTGCACTAATGTGTCGCTTTTGCATAGTTTTTCTTTTCACTCTGCTAGAAATTATATATAATTTATGTTTGAGAACATCGATCATAGAACAGGGGGAATGGGTCCTTCAGCCCACAATGTTTGTACTGAACATGGTGCCAAGTTAAACTGATCTCATCTGCCTGTGCATAATCCATATCCCTCTATTCCCTCCACATCCTTGTGCCTACCCAATAGCCTCTCAAATGAACTATCGTATTTGCTCAGTATATATGTTCTGTATGGTATCTGAGTCTATGTGCCTGTGATGCATCATTTTCATTGCACCTGTAATTTACCATAGTTGTGCATATGACAATAAACTTGGCTTATGGAGTGATAGAGTCAAGAAACACGATAACAGGCCCTTCAGCTCAACTCATCCATACCAACCAAAATGCCCCATGTACATGCTGGTTACATTTGCCCACGTTTGTGAGTAAGGATAGGCAGCGTCTTTACCACCTCAGGCAATTGAGGAAATACAGAGTGTCTCCGAGGATCCTCCAGTGCTTCTACACAGCGGCTGTGGAAAGCATCTTGTCTGGAAATATTACAATCTGGTTTGGGAATTGCTCTGCCCAGGACAAGAAGGCTCTGCAGAGAGTAGTGCGTTCGGCCGAACGCACTATGGGAACTACACTCGCCCCCCTGCAGGAACTATACATCAGGAGGTGCAACTCCAGAGCCAATAAAATCATGGGAAACCCCTTCCACCCCTCCAACGGACTGTTCCAGCTGCTACGGTCAGGCAAACGCCTCCGTTGCCATGCTGTGAGAACGGAGAGGTTGAGAAGGAGTTTCTTCCCAGAGGCCATTAGGACTGTAAACTCCTATCTCACCAGGGACTAACTTTACTGAACCACTCTACTGCTTTTGTTTTTAATTACTGGTTTTTTTTCCCTTTTCCCTTCCGCCCACAATATTGAATATGTAAAAGAATATGTGATTCTGTTCCATTCTGTTTGTAGTTTGTTTGGTTGTTTGTTTGTTTGTTTTTTTACACAAAGTCCGCGAGCATTGCCACTTTTCATTTCACTGCACATCTCGTATGTGTATGTGTCGAATAAACTTGACCTGACCCTTTCCTGTCCATGTACATGTCCACCTTGATTTGAAATAGTACTAGACAGTGGATCAATAAAACGTAGTGACAGGGTGAAGCTTGTAATCAGTTGAAAGCATTTATTAAAAGGAAACTTCTTTGTTTGTCCATCCTCTTGAATAAGACATTAAATCCCTCCATTCAAGTTGATATGAACATATATATTTAAATGTTAGTCGATTACCTCATTTTATAATAGTTCTATAACAGCCTGGAAGTCATATAAAATATCTCACGCCCACATCAAGTTGCATGAAATATTAACGCGGCGTTTTGCAATTGTAATCATCTTGTTGTTCTGCATTGTTTTAAAGTCGCAGATGTTTAGGCTCGGATTTTAGTGCCTCAGATTTTTTGTGACAAGGTCACAATTGAAATGCTTCATTGCGACTTCACCAACCAACTAATCATTGCAAAGTAGCATAGTACTTCTTCAAGTTGATCATTTCATTAAATTTATAGTTACTTACATGGATAATATTTGGTAAAATACAATATATGATGCACAAATAGGTGTTATATCCATTTAATTAAGTTTAATTTAATTTAGAGATACAGCGCGGAAATAGGCCCTTCGGCCCACCGAGTCGCACCGACCAGCGATCCGCGCACATTAACACAAGCCCACACACACACAAGGGACAATTTTACACTTATGCCAAGTATACAAACCCAAGCCAATTAACATAGATACATAGATACATAGAAAATAGGTGCAGGAGTAGGCCATTCGGCCCTTCGAGCCTGCACCGCCATTCAATATGATCATGGCTGATCATCCAACTCAGTATCCCGTACCTGCCTTCTCTCCATACCCCCTGATCCCTTTAGGCACAAGGGCCACATCTAACTCCCTCTTAAATATAGCCAATGAACTGGCCTCAACTACCATCTGTGGCAGAGAGTTCCAGACATTCACCACTCTCTGTGTGAAAAAAAAAATTCTCATCTCGGTCTTAAAGGATTTCCCCCTTATCCTTAAGTGTGACCCCTTGTCCTGGACTTCACCAACATCGGGAACAATCTTTCTGCATCTAGCCTGTCCAACCCCTTAAGAATTTTGTACGTTTCTATAAGATCCCCCCTCAATCTCCTAAATTCTAGCGAGTATAAGCCGAGTCTATCCAGTCTTTCTTCATATGAAAGTCCTGACATCCCAGGAATCAGTCTGGTGAACCTTCTCTGCACTCCCTCTATGGCAATAATGTCCTTCCTCAGATTTGGAGACCAAAACTGTACGCAATACTCCAGGTGTGGTCCAAGACCCTGTACAACTGCAGTAGAACCTCCCTGCTCCTATACTCAAATCCTTTTGCTATGAAAGCTAACATACCATTCGCTTTCTTCACTGCCTGCTGCACCTGCATGTCTACTTTCAATGACTGGTGTACCATGACACCCAGGTCTCGTTGCATCTCCCCTTTTCCTAATCGGCCACCATTTAGATAATAGTCTGCTTTCCTGTTTTTGCCACCAAAGTGGATAACCTCACATTTATCCACATTATACTGCATCTGCCAAACATTTCCCCACTCACCCAGCCTATCCAAGTCACCTTGCAGTCTCCTAGCATCCTCCTCACAGCTAACACTGCCCTCCTGCTTAGTGTCATCCGCAAACTTGGAGATGTTGCCTTCAATTCCCTCATCCAGATCATTAATATATATTGTAAATAGCTGGGGTCCCAGCACTGAGCCTTGCGGTACCCCACTAGTCACTGCCCGCCATTGTGAAAAGGATCCGTTTACTCCTACTCTTTGCTTCCTGTTTGCCAGCCAGTTCTCTATCCACATCAATACTGAACCCCCAATACCGTGTGCTTTAAGTTTGTATACTAATCTCTTATGTGGGACCTTGTCGAAAGCCTTCTGAAAGTCCAGATACAACACATCCACTGGTTCTCCCCTATCCACTATACTAGTTACATCCTCGAAAAATTCTATAAGATTCGTCAGACATGATTTACCTTTCGTAAATCCATGCTGACTTTGTCCAATGATATCACCACTTTCCAAATGTGCAGTTATCCCATCTTTAATAACTGACTCTAGCAGTTTCCCCACTACCGATGTTAGACTAACTGGTCTGTAATTCCCCGTTTTCTCCCTCCCTCCCTTTTTAAAAAGTGGTGTTACATTAGCTACCCTCCAATCCTCAGGAACTACTTCAGAATCTAGAGTTTTGAAATATTATCACTAATGCATCTACTATTTCTGGAGCTACTTCCTTAAATACTCTGGGATGCAGCCTATCTGGCCCTGGGGATTTAATCCATTCAATTTACCCAACACCACTTCCCGACTAACCTGGATTTCACTCAGTTCCTCCATCTCCTTTGATCCGCGGTCCCCTGCTATTTCCGGCAGATTATTTATGTCTTCCTTAGTGAAGACGGAATCAAAGTAGTTATTCAATTGGTCCGCCATATCCTTGTTCTCCATGATCAATTCACCTGTTTCTGACTGCAAGGGACCTACATTTGTTTTAACTAATCTCTTTCTCTTCACATATCTATATAAACTTTTGCAGTCAGTTTTTATGTTCCTTGCCAGTTTTCTTTCATAATCTATTTTCCCTTTCCTAATTAAGCTCTTTGTCCTCCTCTGCTGGTCTCTGAATTTCTCCCAGTCCTCTGGTATGCTGCTTTTTCTGGCTAATTTGTACGCTTCATCTTTTGCTTTGATACTATCCCTGATTTTCCTTGTTATCCACGGATGCACTACCTTCCCTGATTTATTCTTTTGCCAAACTGGGATGAACAATTTTTGTAGTTCATCCATGCAGTCTTTAAATGCCTTCTATTGCATATCCACCGTCAACCCTTTTAGAATTAATTGCCAGTTAATCTTGGCCAATTCACGTCTCATACCCTCAAAGTTACCTTTCTTTAAGTTCAGAACCATTGTTTCTGAATTAACAATGTCACTCTCCATCCTAATGAAGAACTCAACCATATTATGGTCACTCTTGCCCAAGGGAGCACGCACAACAAGACTGCTAACTAACCCTTCCTCATTACTCAATACCCAGTCTAGAATAGCCTGCTCTCTCGTTGGTTCCTCTTAATGTTGGTTTAGAAAACTATCCCGCATACATTCCATGAAATCCTCTTCCTCAGCACCCCTGCCAATTTGATTCACCCAATCTATATGTAGATTGAAGTCACCCATTATAACTGTTTTACCTTTGTTGCACGCATTTCTAATTTCCTGTTTGATGCCATCCCCAACTCTACTACTACTGTTCGGTGGCCTGTACACAACACCCACTATCGTTTTCTGCCCCTTAGTGTTTCGTAGCTCTACCCATATCGATTCCACATCCTCCAAGCTTATGTCCTTCCTTTCCATTGTGTTAATCTCCTCTCTAACCAGCAACGCTACCCCACCTCCTTTTCTTTTCTGTCCATCCCTCCTGAATATTGAATATCCCTGGATGTTCAGCTCCCAGC
The DNA here is from genome assembly GCF_010909765.2 of Amblyraja radiata. Classification (NCBI taxonomy): domain Eukaryota; kingdom Metazoa; phylum Chordata; class Chondrichthyes; order Rajiformes; family Rajidae; genus Amblyraja; species Amblyraja radiata. The sequence goes on along the minus strand of NC_045957.1, from coordinate 131,462,566 downwards.
CTTGGTCACCCTGGAGCCATGTCTCCGTGATCCCAACTATATCATAATCATTAATAGCTATCTGCACATTCAACTCATCCACCTTATTACGAATGCTCCTTGCATTGAGACACAAAGCCTTCAGGCTTGTTTTTACAACGCTCTTATCCCTTTTACAATTATGTTGAAAAGTGGCCTTTTTTGATTTTTGCCCTGGATTTGTCTGCCTGCCACTTTTACTTTTCACCTTGCTACCTATTGCTTCCACCCCCATTTTACATCCCTCTGTCTCTCTGCTCACCCATTTAAGAACCCCACCACCTCTTATTCTCTGTTTATTATTGTTTTCTTCTTTCCCCCCTACATGTTGGGTCTGAGTGCTATCCTTCTCTGCCTCATGCCTCACACACAGTCTACTAGCTTTCTCTATTTGTGTCCCTCCCCCCAACCGTTCTAGTTTAAAGTCTCCCCAGTAGCCTTTGCAAATCTCCCCGCCAGGATATTGGTCCCCCTCGGGTTCAAGTGCAACCCATCCTTTTTGTACAGGTCGCACCTTCCACAAAAGAGGTCCCAATGATCCAGAAATTTGAATCCCTGCCCTCTGCACCAGTCCTTCAGCCACGCATTTATCCTCCACCTCGCTCCATTCCTACTCTCAACAACTCTTAACAAACCTGTACGTCTTTGGAGTGTGGGAGGAAACCGAAGATCTCGGAGAAAACCCACGCGGTCACGGGGAGAACGTATAAACTCTGTACAGACAGCACCTTTAGTCGGGATCGAACCCGGATCTCTGGCTCTGCAAGCGCTGTAAGGCAGCAACTGTACCGCTGCGCCACCATGTCGCTAAGTTCACAAATGTAAATCATGACTGAGCTGTCAAAATAGGCCTATTCCATGATAGAAATGGTATCCCAGAGCCACTTATGCATCCTCTCAGTCTTGAGCATGCCCTGCGAAGAATGTTTTTATGGAACTGTGATTTTGTTTATTTGTCACATTTTTTGGCAGGCAGATAGAAAGTATGCGGCTGTTAATGCATTGTTCTAAGGAACATTCATTTAAGGCAATTGATTGCATTCACATGCATTTCACTTAATCCAAAAAGCTGATGACTTATAGCAACAATTTAGCTAGCTGTTTCGACATGAATTTCAATTGGAACTGCAATTAATCCATAATCCTGTTGTCAGAATTATTCCAAGGCACTGAAATTAATTTACAACTTTCCAGTGTGTAAACATTTGATACATTTGCAGGAAATCTATTTTCCCGCTCCTTTAATGGAAGCATCAATTTAGCTGTTTTAACAAAAATCTAAATAAGCAGTACATTGGAATCTAAATAAGCAATACATTCTATTATTTCAAAATTCTTATTGTGAACTAAACTGGGAGCCAACAAAATTTGATGTAATTGTAAACAGGTTTAAATTCTAAAGCCAAGTCCATATCCCGTACATGTTGCGATGCAAATTTACTATTATTGATTAGTATAATTTTTCAATTTAAATATAGTGGATCCTAGTTTTAGCTGGCTGGGTTCAGGTGAAATGTCATTGACCTGAAGTGCTGCTTCTGTTTTTTTTCTCTTCACAGGAGCCTCTGAGCTGCTGAATATTTTCTGTTTATATTTTACATCAGCAGGTTGTTGCTCCCTCAGTACACTGGTTTGTCAGCCTAAGGAAAGCCACAAATAATACTGAATATCTGAAACAGGAAGGTAAACCTTCACCAATTTAATTTCACTAAGAAACAAATTGTTTGATAATTATGTATGGCTCCCAACCTACAGCAATGTGACTGACCCCTGATTGCCCTCTGAAATGGTTTAGCATGTCAAAAGTAATTAAGGATGTGCAATAAATGTTGGTTTTTACAGCAACGCCAATAATTTGCCACCAAACAAAAATAATTACTTTACTCACACTGGACACAGGGAACAGCAGAGCAGGCAATGTTAAGAGAAGTGTAACCCTGACATAAAACGCAAAGCAGGATCAATAATGGTCAAAGGTAAGATGGAACACTTACTCTCTGCAACTGGAGTAAAGATATTTTAAAAACACTTCATGATTCCCTTCTCCTTGACTATCCAAACAGAAGTTGGAGCTCGGAGACACGAGGAACTACAGATGCTGAAATCATATAACCATATAAACATATAGCCATATGACAATTACATCATGGAAACAGGCCATCTCGGCCCTTCTAGTCCGTGCCGAACACTTATTCTCCCCTAGTCCCATCTACCTGCACTCAGACCATAACCCTCCATTCCTTTCCTGTCCATTATACATTATTTTTAAATGTAAAAATCGAACCTGCCTTCACCACTTCCACTGGAAGCTCACTCCACACATCTACCACTCTCTAAAGAAGTTCCCCCTCATGTTACCCCTAAACTTCTGTCCCTTAATTCTCAAATCATGTCCTCTTGTTTGAATCTTCCCTACTCTCAGTGGAAAAATGCATAGGATACAAAGTGTGGAGGAACTTAGCAGGTCAGGCAGCATCTCTGAAGGGTGTGGATAGATAGATATAGATATGCCAAGTGTGGAGGAACTTAGCAGGTCAGGCAGCATCTCTGAAGGGTGTGGATAGGTGATGTTGCAGTTCTATATCCTCCAGACCTGCTGAGTTACTCAGGCACTTTATGCTCAGAGGCTGGTTCGTGATCACACAGTGCTGAGAACTGCTGAGAAAACCACTGAGCAAAATAATAATAACTCCAGGGACAGCAGAGATGAATCCAATGGCAAGAAGTGCCGTGACTTCTGTTAGAGGAGTGCCCCAAAAGCAACATGTATCAATGCCTAGCATGGGTGAGTTAATTCAAAGTTTAGATTCTACTTAAGATCTCGTGTTCTCTTGAACTTTGCTTGGTTAACTGTAACCATTAAACTCAATTAATATGCTGCAAATATTTTGTCATGGTTTTTCCTGTTCCGGTTAAGTTGCAATCTCATCAGGTCCATGTGCTTCTTAATATATATACATCAAGTAGTGCCAAAAAATGTAATGTCAGATCAAAAGTGTAACAGACGGGAAGCAGGGAAGTGTGAGAAGCAGGAAACACAGACCAGATTATATAATTTGCTTTATTTAGTAATGGCAAATCTCCCATGGTGTTGCCCATAATAGGTTAGAGGATGTGCTATTTTCAAAGAGCAGGAACATTATAGGAAGTGAGAAAATAAGCTGTGAGGAGTGTGCATTCTGTAAATGAACACAAACTGCTGAACTGACTGGGTAAGGCAGCAGAAAGAATTTCATGTGGTAAAATGTGAAGTTATTCATTTGTGTCAGAAGAAGAAAGGAAACTTTGATTTTTTTCCCAAAAGGTATTAAGTTATATCACTTGTCATATTTGGCTTCAACCAGTAGCTAGGTAGGCAAATATGTTTTTAGCCTCGTTGAAATAAAGGAAACCTACAACAATAGCATATAGCACACTTGGAGTACCTAAGCAACGATTTACTTGCTTTGAGACAGCAAAGATACACCAGCTGGAAAAGACACAACATGCTGGAGCAATTCAACAAGTCAGGTAGAATCCTTGGAAGACATGGATGGGTGACCCTTGCCCAGACTGAAGATGAAAGAAGTCTGCCTGAAGATGGGTCTCGACCTGAAACGTCACCTTGAGGTGTTCTCCAAGGATGCTGCCTGACCCACTGAGTTAATCCAGCATTTTGAATCTTTCCTTGATAAACCAGCATCTGCAACTCCTTGTTTCTACCTTCACCAGTTAGACTTCAGTAGCAGCAACGTCATTCTCTGATTGGACCCCATGCAGGTTGTCCGATACTTGTTGGATCTTTATGGAATGAGACATACAAGACGATGAGAGTGTCTGATAAATTAGATGCTGAAAATCTGGGCCTCTGACAAATAAACACGAAGCATTGTCTCACATTGAAAGGTGAGTCATTTATTGAGAGAGATAGAGATAGGGATGGATACCGAGGCTGAGATAAAGCTTGGTATGAAGAGAGAGATATGGGGATATGGACAAGTGTTTGAGCTCAGAAACTTTTGAATTCCACAATCCGGAGAGTTGTTTTTGAATCTCGATGTGGGGATTGTGTGAATAACTTTGAGGAATGTTATGATTCTTTTATTCATAACGTTATACTTCAGAAATATCTTTCAGGGTCCCTACCTGGTCGGAGAGGCAGCTTTTCTCCGGGCTGCAGTTTCGACCCGTCCTCGCGGCCTACCAGCGGGCCTGGAGCGGTGTTTCCTGAGGGGACCGCCCAGAACCTCGGCTTCGGTGGCGGCACAGCGCTGGAGCGCTATCGTGGAGCGGAGCGGAGCGGGCGATGCCTTGCCCGGGTCGCCGCGCTGGAGCTCCGGTGAGCTGAAGACCGCCGGGATAAACATCGCGGAGCTGCGGGTCTGTGGAGCGGCCAGCTGCAGGCGGCGGCGCCGAACCTTACACTGGGAGCCTGGGATCTCTCGATGAGATCGCCAGTGGTGGAGCTCCAACCGGCGCGGCCTTGTTGGCTTCGGAAGCCGCGGTCTCCGGTGAGGGAAGCGGCCGTTCCAGGGTTCCCATGCCGCCGAGAGGATTCTCCCGACGCCGGAGCACCATCATCCGGCGAGAACGGCCTGGAACATCAGGCCTCCTTAAAGGCAACTGTGGATGCCTCAATAGGCCCGACTATGGGTGGACATGGGATGGGGACTTCCCTCATAATGGGAACCATTGTGGTGGGATGTTTTTATGTTTAAATTTCTTTATTATTGTTATGTTTGTATTCTTTCTTTATGTGCTGCATGGCAAGAAGCATTTCACTACACCTAGGTGTGTATGTGATCAATAAAATTATCTTAATCTTAAATCGAAATAAAAAAATGCCAGGACATGTACAGGTAGATGTGATTAGTTTATCTTGACATCATGCTCAGCACAGACCTTTTAGGCTGAAGGGTCTGATCCTGTGTTGTATTTTTGTATTTGAGCAGGTCAGTCAGTATCTGTGCAAGGTGAAGCAGAGTTCATGTCTCGAGTTAAAGACTCTATCACTATTTTTCCAGTCATGGGACAGAACGCTACAGGAGAATTTATGGAATTCCTTGTCACAGAGAGCAGTGGAGGCCAAGTCACTGGATGGATTTAAGAGAGAGTTAGATAGAGCTCTAGGGGCGGCGCGACCGACGTCGCAGCGGCCTCTGCAGTCTGTCTGTCTGTCTTTTCTTTTTTTGTCCCGTTGAGGGTATAGTTTGTAGTGGGCTTTTAAATGTGTATGTGTGGGGGGCAGGGGGTGGGTGGGGGAAACTTTTAAATCTCTTCCCTGCACGGGGACCCGACCTTTTCCCTGTCGGGTCTCCGTTGTCGTCGGGGCCTAGCACCATGGACCGGCCTCCAACCGGAACGGCCTGGGGGCTCAAGTCACGGAGCCTGCGGAACTGCGGACCTACCATCGTGGAGCTGGCCGGCTTCGGAGCGTGGAGAGTTCGGAGTGTGGAGAGCTGCGGTGGAGAGCTGCTGCGACCCGACTCCGGTGGAAGGCGACACCGGGAGCTCGCGGGTCCCCGGTGGGAGACTGCTTTGCGGGGCACCGGTAACGGCGACTTCTCCCGCCCGAATTGCGGGGTTGAAAGTGACCTGGAGCGGGGCCTTACATCGCCCGGCACGGCTTTAAATGACCGCGGACTTGCTAGCGCCCGCCGGTGGCTTTGACTTTAACATCGGGAGAAGAATGGAGAGCAGGGGAGAGACAAGACTTTGCCTTCCATCACAGTGAGGAGGAGATTCACTGTGATGGATGTTTGTGTAAATTGTGTTGGTGTGTGTCTTGGTTCTTTTCTAGTAAGACCAAATTTTGTTTGAACCCCATGTGAGGTTCAAATGACAAATAAATGGTATTGTATTGTATTGTATTGGGCTAGTGGAGTCAAGGGTTATGGGAAGAAGGCAGGCACGGGTTATTGATAGGGGACGATCAGCCATGATCACAATGAATGGCGGTGCTGGCTCGAAGGGCCGAATGGCCTCCTCCTGCATCTATTTTCTATGTTTCTATGTTTCTAGGAGATCCTTCTTCATTGTGGCTATCAAACTGCACAACTCCTCCCCCTTCTGACATGAGGTAGACTGAGATCGACTCCCCCCCCCCCCCCCCCCCCCACATCCCCTTGCCAATCTTTGCACATCCCCAATCCTTTCCACTCATCACTTTAATTTCACGTTTCATGCATTTTGTGTTTTTGTGTTTTTATGACTATTGGCAGATCAATTTCCCTCCTGGGATAAATAAAGTTTTATCATTTCTTATCCTATGTGGCTAGGATTGCTGTGGTGATGCACTGATTCTGAAGCCATCTGGTCATTGCACTGAAATGTAAATCCCTACAATTAGAAGTAGCTCTCTGTAAATTTCAGCTGTCAAAAGAAAACTTAATGAACATAATACTCGACTATATTGTTATTATAGTACTCATTACAATAACACCAATAAAAATCAAAAGGCATTAAAAGGTTTTAGTTCTATGAGACTGACCATTATGGCAACCAGTTATTCAGATCATTTGCTGCCCCAGTTCAAGTTAAAATGAAGACGCATTCTAGTAAACTATTAACATTTATTTAGGTAATGCATCTTAGATCATAACTGTTGCTGGAACAGAACACCACTTCTTAAACAGCTATGATTAGTATTGTTTCACTTATTTAAAGCTCCTAAAAGAACCAAGAAACACTTTTATTTAAATTATTTAATAGTTCAAGTTCGTGAGTTTATTGTCATGTGTCCCTGTATAGGACAATGACATTCTTGCTTTGCTTCAGCACACAGAACATAGTAGGCATTTACTACAAAACAGATAAGTGTGTCCATATACCATAATATAAATATATACACACATGAATAAATAAACTGATGAAGTGCAAATAACAGGGTTATTAATAATCAGAGTTTTGTCCGAGCCAGGTTTAATAGCCTGATGGCTGTGGGGAAGTAGCTATTCCTGAACCTGGTTGTTGCAGTCTTCAGGCTCCTGTACATTCTACCTGAAGGTAGCAGGGAGATGAGTGTGTGGCCAGGATGGTGTGGGTCTTTGATGATACTGCCAGCCTTTTTGATGGAAGGAAGGTCAGAGCCGATGATGGACTGGACAGTGTTTATTACTTTTTGTAGTCTTTTCCTCTCCAGGGCGCTCAAGTTGCCGTACCAAGCCACGATGCAACCGATCAGCACGCTCTCTACTGTGCACCTGTAGAAGTTTGAGAGAGTCCTCCTTGACAAACCGACTCTCCGTAATCTTCTCAGAATGTAGAGGCGCTGATGAGCTTTCTTGATAATTGCATTAGTGTTCTCGGACCAGGAAAGATCTTCATAGATGTGCACGGCCAGGAATTTGCAGCTCTTGACCCTTTGATATAAACGGGGCTGTGGGTCCTCCTCCTACTCCTTCCAAAGTCCTCAATCAGTTCCTTAGTTTTGCTGGTGTTGAGGGCCAGGTTATTGCGCTGGCACCATATGGGCAGTTGCTCGATCTCTCTTCTATACTCTGACTCATCCCCATCAGTGATACGTCCCACAACAGTGGTGTCGTCAGCGAACTTGATGATGGAGTTCGCACTGTGACTGGCTACGCAGTCATGAGTATAGAGTGAGTACAGCAGGGGGCTGAGCACGCAGCCTTGAGGTGCTCCCGTGCTGATTGTTATCGAGGCTGACACATTTCCACCAATACGAACAGACTGTGGTCTGTTCATATTGCATAATATTATAAATATACCTTATATAACAATATATTTAATTTAATTACAAATGATGGTGGGATCACATTTAGTGTCATTGCATACAATTTACCATTAACTTCCAAAACTCATGCAAATTGTTGTTTTACCTCTTCACGCACAACAATCAACCCTAATCAATATAGTACATAGATCAAAGTACTATCATTGTTATGCAATTACTCCTGAACACGAAAAAATGAACATGGTTTCATCTTGGTACATAAGACTCAATTTTCATGATATTACACAATTAATAATAATAATAATAATAATAATAATGCATTTTATTTGCTGGCGCCTTTCTGGACACCCAAGGACACCTTACAGGACATAAAATCACAATGCATTTATCAATATTAAAATCAAGTTGATTAAAAACATTAAAAAAAAACAAACAAAAAAACCACAAAACATTTTAAGTCATTAAAATCAGGGTGAACATGGTGGAAGTTATGTCGGGTTTGCTAATCTAAACAGGTGTGTTTTGAGTTGTGATTTGAATTGATCAATAGTGTCCAGGTGACGGATGGGAGGTGGGAGAGTGTTCCAGAGACGTGGGGCAGAGCAGCTGAAGGCTCTGGCACCCATGGTGCTGAGTCTAAATGTGGGGACAGTTAAAATTGCAGCTGAGGAGGAACGAAGTGACCGGGAAGGAGTGTATGGTAGCAGCAGGTCAGAGAGGTATTGGGGAATACCTCTCTGACCTGGTAAATTGTATGCAATGACACTAAATGTGATCCCACCATCATTTGTAATTAAATTAAATATATTATTATATAAGGTATATTTATAATATACAATTGTAAAACGACTTACCTGGTTTTATATTCCTTGGAATCTTGGAACTTAGAATCAGCTCTTCCATTGGATCCTTACTTACTGATGCACGGACCTCAATCAATGAGGATAGGTGACAACAACACCTTTACAATAATTCTCAAAACCTGTGCCCCACAAGGATGCATTCTCAGTCCCCTAATATATTCTCGATACACTCATGATTGTGCAGTTAAATTGGCTCTAATTCTATCTACAAGTTTGCAGACAGCACACAGTGGTGGGCCAAATCATGAACAATGACGGAAAGGATGACAGAACAAAGTATGGAAAGGAGACAAAGAATAAAGTGACATGGTGTCAGAACAATAACCATTCCCTCAATGACAGCAAAATGAAAGAGCTAGTTATTGACTTCAGGATGTATAGCGGAGTACATACCCCAATCCATATCAATGGTGTGGAAGTGGAAATTGCTTAGAGCTTCACGTTCCTTGGCATTAATATTACCAATGATCAGTTGTGGACCGATCACAATGATGTGGCAACCAAGAAGGCACACCAACGCCACTACTTTCTGAGGAGACTGACAAAGTTTGGCATGTCTCCTCTGAATTACAAGTTTCCAGATTCCAAAGCATACTGTCAGGTTGCATCACAGCTTGTTTCGGAAACAGCTCTGCCCAAAACCAGAAGAAATCGCAGAGAATATTAGTAGGAAGGAACTGCAGATGCTGGTTTACTCCGAAGATAGACACAAAATGCTGGAATAACTCAGCTGGTCAGGTAGCATCCCCGGAAGAAAAAGAAAAAGTGGCGTTTCGGGACAAGTCCCTTCTTGAAGAAGATTATTCAAGAAGGGTCGCAACCCGAAACGTCACCTTTTTCTCCAGAGATGCTGCCTGACCCATTGAGTTACTCCAGCATTTTGTGTCTATCTTAGAAATTGCAGTAAGTTGTGGTGAACTGATGAGTGTTTCCTACATTGTCTGATTTTATTTCAAATTTCTAGTATCTGCAGTTCATTTAAAAATGTTATATCAAATTTTTACAAGTAGGGATCATGGTAAGGATAAATCAAAGTGTGGATAACTCAGCTGGCTAGGCAGCATCTGTGGAGAGAAATGAACAGGTGATGTTTCAGGTGAGACCCTTCCCTTCGTCAAACTGATGGAGTAAAGGTCAGTAAACTGGTAAAGAGAGGTAGGGTGGGGTCAAAGCCTGATAAGTGATAGGTGGATACAGGTGATGGAGGTGGGTTGATTGGCAGATGGTTGGAAAGGTTATTATGAGAATAGGGAAAATGGAGACAATAGGGTATCAGATATGGAGAGGAGAAGTGAAATGTAAAGCTGGATGGAGGGATATGTGTAGAAGGGGATAGCGGGAGGGGAAGGAAGGAGGATGAAAGGGAATTGGGTGACAGAGTTGGCAGGGGTAGAGGATGAGCAGAAGGAGGAGGGGAAAAGAACAGTGTGACAAGAATGGTAGGTTCCATCCACATGTGGAGGAAGAATCCACGCCTACTGAAGAAAGAGGACATAATGATTGTCCTTGAGTGAAACGCTGTTTGGACCTTTGATATTGCATGAGTTTCGTTGATCTCTGTAAATGCTACGTTTGCACTTATGTGCTCTCAAAATGTTTGTAGAACATTTCCTGTAGGATAAAACATAGCTTTTATCTTTTTTACAGGTTACGATGTAACAGTTAAGATCAAAGCTTGCCTACCATCATGTACCATTGGGAAGATGGAGACAAATCTCTATGGACCTGTTGGTTAAGATCACAGTTGATGTGTGATCGTGAAGCAGCTGCAACATGGAGAATCGATTTGGGCTCAATCTTTGAGAAGAATGATCTACAATCCCTCTCAGATGATGGAGTTAACTTTTGTGAGGTCAAGAAAGCATGTATAATGGTTGATCCTTTTTCCTGCAGTTTTCTTTAAGTTGATGAATGATGAAGATCATGTCAGTTGTACCTCTGCAAAGCTTCCAGGTGGAGATTTATAGACAGTCACTAGCAACATCCAGCAATATATTTGCAGCATCTTTCACTGTGTATTACTATGCAAGTTTCGTGCATACTACATAATACATTTCCCACATGGAAAACAGTTTAATTGCGTTATGGCATTAATATTGATTTCAATTTTCAAATTAAGCTCTGGTGCATTTATGTGTGAGCACTATAAATCAGTCTATAATGGTGGCTGAAAATTCATAATTTCCACATTATGTGGGATTCAGTATAGGGGATGCCCTGCTTAGATTTCCAGACTTTCATGTGTTCTGCAGAGATGGAGTTGAATCAGTTTGAAGGGAAATCTAAATGATCTCACTCACTGTTCCAATTTCCTCCCTTTTGATTTTGAATTTGCTCTTTAAAAAATAATTTAAGTTGCTATTAATTTCCAAATTATCTCACCTCCAAAGTTTCCAGCATGCTGTTTAACAAAGGAGGACCCGGCGTGGGGGGGGGGGGGCATCGTGAGGGAAGGGGGGAGGGGGGAGAACAAAAGGAGGATCCACAGTGGGGGGACCACCGTCAAGGAGAAGGAAGAACAAACGGAGGACCCAGCCTGGGGTAACCGCTGTGAGGGGGGAGGGGGTGGGGGGGGGGGGGGGGGGGGAGAACTATGGAGGACCTGGCATGGGATACTTTATAACTTTGTCGGTGCCCTTTATGTAGCGACTCTTTGCATACCTTGGGTATGCAAAACAAAGAATATCACTGTTAGTGTCACATGTGACAATAAAGTATTCATTCATTCATTGTTAACATCTTGTGAATCATTTGTTCTTCCCTTTAACCCACCCATTGCCCTTAACTGTAATTGGCACCCTCCATTTGCAAGCAGGTAGCCACCATGTAACTTTCACCACAATTGGTTATATTGAGATCTAATTTCTTCCACAATTACTCCATTCATCTTGAATTGATGGCTCATCATTAGACACATTTTCAAATAATGTAAGGGTTATCCGGTGCTTCCACCCACTGGTTCTTCGTCATATAAATGACCTTATTAGTGCAAGAACTCATTATCCAATCCTACTTACCCTTTTGGTAATGAAAATGCAAAACATTCTTCGGCCTCCTTCATTTGTCACTTCACAATGCTCATAACTTGCATTATTTGTAAAGCACAACATTAGATTTATTGCATCTTCAAATGCCTTCCTATTAGTTCTTCAGCAATCCCTGAAACCTTTTTGATATGAATTATCTTTTAACTTTAAGTCTTTCACCCTCAAAGCCTCTCCACCAATCAAATAATTTGGGTTCTCTCCAAATAAAACATGCAGCGAACTGCAATAGAATAATGGTTGTAAGTAAAAGAAATTGAGAAAAGTCATTAATATATGCCACCTTCATGTGAATGTCAAAATTAGAATAATTTTTGGATTTAATTTATTGCAGATTATGAACATGTGGAAATGACAATGCCATCAGCTTTTTATCCAGCACATGAATGTTACTCAGACATCTTGGCAGCTCTGCTCAATTCTTAAGCAAATCCCCTCCCACTTTAAGCCAATAACCCCACTTTCTATAATGAACGCTTTTTCATTGAATCTCAACTGACAAATTGTATCACTGAGTTGCTTTTGGCAACAACTCTAGAGTAGTGGCATTCTGAATGCTGCTGTAGAATGTGTCCATTATTAACTGAGACACATTGTGGTTACCAAACACAAAAGGCTGGAGGGACTCAACAGGTCAGGCAGCATCTGTCGAGGGAATAGATCGATAACATTTCGGATCGGGACCCTTTTTCAGTCTGATGGAGTGAGGGGGAGAAAACTAGAGAAGTGAGCTAGGATGGAGCAAAGCGTTGTTACAGGTGAGGAGAGGGGGCTAGGATGGAGCAAAGCGTTGTTACAGGTGAGGAGAGGGGGCTAGGATGGAGCAAAGCGTTGTTACAGGTGAGGAGAGGGGGCCAGTTGGGTGGAACAAGTAACAAAACTCAAGATAAAAAGCAGACTAAAGGGTGTCAGATGAGGAAAGAAGAGGAGTGAAATATAAAGCTGGAAGGAGGGATATGGGTGTAAGGAAAGAGAGGAGGGGAAAGAGGTGGCATAAAATTTAAAAAAATGGGACAGGGATGGATGATGAATGAAAGGAGGAGGGGAAAGGAGCAGTGGTTTGGGGTTATGGGAGATGGTGGGAGAAATGTATGCATACTAAGGAGGGGTGGGGGCAGGGGAAAGAGAGGGGGGGATAGCGGATGGTATTATTTGATATTGGAGATACTGTTGGGTTGTAAGCTACACAATGGAATATGTTTGCTGTTCTTCCGCTTTGTCTGAGATGATGGCATTGGAGGGGACCAAGGACAGGAAGGTTGGGGAAGGGAGTTAAATTGGATGAAAACCAAGATTTCCAGTAGGCATTGGCAGACTCCAATTGCAAGTAATACCACCCCATCCACTCTCTTCCCCTTACACCCCTCTCTGCCCACCCTGATGTACGCTTCCAGAGTAGAGAATTCCAAGATTCACTATCCTCTGCGAGAACCAGTAGCTATGGAAAAATAAAGGTAGTCAATAAAACCAAATGCTTGTACATCTGGTCACCTCGATGGTTCAATAGTTTCTTCATTGTCACGTACCAGGTACAGTGAAATACATTTTTTACATATGGCTCAGGAAGACTATCCCCGTACATTAGCAGAATCACCCCGGTCAGTAGAGTGCACAGAGCAGCCTACTGAGTCCATATGCAAGAGGCGCCAGTTTGCCACCATTTCACAGTCCTGATGATAACGGAGCACAGTGGCCAATTTCCATTACACTCACCAGCACTCCCCAGATGCCAAATGCTTAACTCACTAATGAAAATGTTTTATCAATCTGTTTTGCCACGTCTAAAATTGCAGCAACCCCTAACGGATGAATATTGCTAAAAACTGCCTGTCCATTTACCTTGTTCTCAAATTGACATGGCATTATACATCAACTACAAGACAAAGTCTTACATTCCAAGCTGATTGATCTGTTGGTTAGCAAACCTGACAAAATGTAGCTGGCAACGAGTTGAATCTTTATGCAAAATTTGAAAATAAGCAGAATTCACCCGTCCCTTGAAATAATCCAATGCTAGTTAAAGATGACCCCGATGTTGTACTTTCCACAAGATTCATTGAAGGAGACCCATTGTCTTATAAGATGGTAAGGAAGTAAATGCAGTCATAGAATTAAGAATGATCAAGATGTGGCTAATGAGGAAAAAAACATGTGAGTGCTGAAGCAATGGTATATGAAGCTGTCACTGAATCATCCATCAGTCATTAAGTTGACTGACTGCAGAGAGTGTTGGAATAAAGTCTGATGTTTTATTGCTCATGAGACATGAAGGAGAAAATAAGCAATCAAACCGTTGACAAGCCAGATCAAAGCTAACTACCATTTTGATATGTTGCAATGCTACTATAAAGAACCTGCCACTTAAACTATTAATGGAACCCTGACAATTTCTGTACATTGTCGAATGTGCAAAAGGATATTACACGTCCTATCGTGAATTCTATTTCCAACATAGATGCAGCAACAAAACGTTCTGCATAGACCACAACACTGTTTTAAGGTTTGTAATGATATATACATGAAAGGGTAAAAGATGAAATGTAACCATATGAATACAAGGTAAATAGGTACTCATTGGGTAGGTTTAGCCGAGAACAGGAAAATAAATGTTATGGGTGAAAGGTTAAAACAAAATCAGTGTTTTAACTAATGTTATCTGCAAGGAAATCCTGTAAACCTCACAATTTGAAAAAGGTCTGATCAGAAGAAACATAGATTTCTCAGTGCAAGATATTGACAGAACAATCTAAGCATCAATGGATCAATATAATGTACGAGTACATTTGCAAAGTAAAAATATACTGGTGTTGATCGCTTGAATCTCTTCTAGAGAAGTAAAATGGATCTCATCTTCAAGGTAAATGGATGGAAGTGACCTGACCTAGAGACTGGCAAATTTACAATCTCTAACCCATGGCTGAGGACTTCATTCTTAGTGGAAAATATGCCAGTCTGTTCCCATCAATGTGCTTAGCTGGTCTAATATGATAAAATCAACTTCAGGAATTATGCTATATTTAGGGGCATATCATAAATATCTCATGGTTAAATGTTGCTGCAAGCAATTCTGATTCACCAACTAATGGTTAATGCATTGAAAGTACTTTGCATTCGTACAAAGCCGATTTCTAAGTGGCCATAGAAAAAAATTCTGAAAAGAAAATCCAGATTGGAGCAGCATAATGGCACAGTGGTAGAGTTGCTGCCTTACAGCGCCAGAGACCCGGGTTTGATCCTGACTATGGGTGCTGTATGCATGGAGTTTGTCCGTAGGAAAGAACTGCAGATGCTGGTATAAATCGAAGGTAGACACAAAATGCTGGAGTAACTCAGTGGGACAGGCAGCATCTCTGGAGAGAAGGAATGGGTGACGTTTCGGGTCGAGAGTTTGTGCGTTCTCCCTGTGACCATGTGGATTTTCTCTGGGTAATCTGGTTTCCTACCACATTGCAAAGATGTGCTGGTTTGTAGGTTAATTGGCTTCTATAAAAATTGTCCCTAGTGTGTAGGATAGAACTAGTGTGAAGAGATCATTGGTCCACTCAGTGGGTCAAAGGGCCTGCTTCCAAGCTGTATCTCTAAGCTAAAGATGGTTTTGAAATGTATGTTACTCCTGGTCATGTCAATTAAAAAAATTAAGAGATTTTTTTCTCCAATATTGTCATCCTTGATAATATTGAATCCATGGCTATGTTTAACATATTTTTTTCTCCATGTAGAAGAATAAAACCTAATAT
Organism: Amblyraja radiata; assembly: GCF_010909765.2. Lineage (NCBI taxonomy): Eukaryota > Metazoa > Chordata > Chondrichthyes > Rajiformes > Rajidae > Amblyraja > Amblyraja radiata. Next base: position 131,447,229 of record NC_045957.1, on the reverse strand, counting down.
TCCACAGCAAACATTTACCCAGGTAGTGCTACCAGCAGATTATTTCTTACTGTATATAGACAGAAAAAAATTAAATAACGGGAAGGCAGATTTCTGGGGAGACAGAAATCAGACTGGTAGTGTGATTTTAGGACTACGATACGCACTTGGGACTAGACATTTCCAATGTTTTCTGATTTCCAGCATCTTCAGTACCTTGTTTTACAATACTGGGGACACAGTTGAGCTCTATTTTGATCACATTATTAGCAGCTCAAAATTTAAAACAAAATTTAAAACAAAACTAGAAACTTGATCTGTCTGAAAATATAAATTCCCCCATCTCTGTTTTACATGCGCATTTACAGGCAGATATGGATCCCTGAAACAATCACTAATGCTACTTTACCATTGTTAGCTCCAATGTAACAATATTATTTTCTTCAACTTTTAAAGAATGTAAACAAAGACTGGAAAATGTCCTCAAATATTATTTATCACCCAAAAATCCAAGGAAACACCAACCCCCTAACTTTAAAAGCATCTTGAATGTCAGAATTAACCTTGTAACCTGATGCTCAACTACAATTTTGCATTCTGAGCAAACAGATAAAGCTTGATGGAACAGTAGCAACAATTCTGGCAGGAGATGCATTGACTGCAAATTATATTCTGTCGGGCTGCATTCTAAGCAAGCAGCAAGAATTAAGTTCCATAAGTTTCAGGAATTTTTTACACACCATGGCAAATCACAACATCCAATTAGTTGCAGTCTGATAAATTAATGGCGTGGTCTGATGGGATAATGGAAACCACATCATCAGTTCATTTGAGTTTTAAAGTATAACTGGATGATATGCATGCTATCAATGAACAAATGATCAGAGGTTTACGTCTCAATGTGATATATTTCTTGATCATCACAAATTCCAATAAGGTAAAATTCCCAAGTCATTCATCAGCAGGGAACAATTAGTCCCGTTCTACTGAATTTCTAGAGCTATAGAACACCAAGATTCACCATTTAGTTTTGAATGCAATTATGCACCAAAGTGATGTTCTTGATGTGAGTGCTGGAATGTTAGATACACATTATCACACCACTCGGATGAAGATGGATTAGATTTAGCACATAATACTGCTTTTGATATCATAAGCAATTTTATTTTCACTATCTTCAGACGCATTGCTCAAATGTGTCGTCCAATTTTGTTGTTTTCCCCATTATAAATATTTCAGATCCTTTATTATATTTTATATTTTTTATAGTCATTCATTATTCAGGCTGGCAAAATGATGGTAGGCACCTTCTTGGACCACCAAAGTCCTTCTGAAGGTACACCAGGTGGCCTTTGGACCATAAATTCTAGGATTTATATCCAGTGAAAATGAAGAAACGGCAATATACTGTATTTCCAGGTCAGATAGACTTGGAGGAGAATCTACAGATGATGACGATGGTACTGATTCTTCCACTGTCCTTATCATTCTCGGTGACAGAGGTTTGTGAGGTGGTCTCAGAGTAGCGCAAGTGAATAACACCAATGTAATCTATACACACGGCACAGTGTAACCACTATGGTAGTGTGAATAAATGTTTAGGCTGGTGAATCTGGTGTCAACGAAGTACACTTCTTTGTCTTGTTCACGTGCCAAGTGTTTTGAGTGTCTTAGAACACCATTGTGATGCATTTCTGGTAGGATTCAGTTAGTAATGCCCCTGTCCCACTTAGGAAACCTGAACGGAAACCTCTGGAGACTTGCGCCCTACCCAAGGTTTCCGTGCAGTTCCTTGAGGTTTTTGTCAGTCTCCCTACCTGCTTCCACTACCTGCAACCTCCGGCAACCACCTGCAACCACCGGGAACTGCACGGAAACCTTGGGTGGGGCGCAAAGTCTCCAGAGGTTTCCGTTCAGATTTCCTAAGTGGGGCAGGGGCATTACACTCATAGAATGTTTCATTTGCTCCCCAGCACAAGTTATGAGATGATTTTTCCTATGGAAGTAGATATGCTAGCACATTAAGTATTTAGTCAGGCCAAAAACAGGCAGGGAATGGGGAGATAGCAATCATGAACAGGCAGATGGGATTAGTTTGTCTGAAGAAGGGTCTTGACCCAAAACATCACCCATTCCTTCTCTCCAGAGATGCTGCCTGTCCCGCTGAGTTACTCCAGCTTTTTGTGTCTATCTTGGGATTAGTTTAATTTGGAATCATGGGCAGCCCAGATATCCTGGCCCAAAAGGCCTGTTCTGTTGCTGTACTGTACTATGTTCTATATCACTTTCATTATAATATTCATGTAGAATCATAAACGTGGTAGAAGAGGGCTAAATGTGGCTTATGATACCTGAAAGCAGTGTAGAGGAAAACAAATACATGACTTGGGAGGGATGCTAAATTAATAACCGTGCTCCTCCCATCCTTGCATCTCTTCTGTGTCACTGAACAACATTGACATAAACCTGAAGTTTGTAAGTGGGTAGACTGCTGATCTTGAGGTTTAAAAAAAAAAATCAAATAGCTGGTCACATTCAAAGTGGGAATGGTTTATAGATATTGCAAACAAGCAATCATTGCACCTAAATTCACATTTATTCACTTCCTAATGCCCCTGTCCCACTTAGGAAACCTGAACGGAAACCTCTGGAGACTTTGCGCCGCACCCAGGGTTTCCGTGCGGTTCCCGGAGGTTTTTGTCAGTCTCCCTAATGGTCGAAAGTGGTTTCCGCTTCTTCTATGTTCCGGCGGTTATTTCAAAAAATTCAAAATAGCCGCGACTAAAAATAGGTTGCCGTTTTAAAAATGGGTAATTTTTTAGTCAAAGCTGGTTGCGATGCTAGTTGAAGGTGGTTGCCGGAGGTTGCAGGTGGTTGCCAGAGGTTGAAGGTAGTTGAAGGTAAGACCTTCCACTACCTGCAACCACCTTCAACTAGCATCGGTTTTGTTTTTTTTTTAAATAATCGCCAATATATCAGCAATACATGCATACTTATTCCTTTGTTAGTATGTCTCATTAGAATGAGAAATGTCCCTCTCATCTGTCTGCCAGTCTAACTGACTCTCTCTTTATCCTCTTATGTTTCAATAATGAGAATCTCAAACTCACAGCTGTAGTCAGCTGGAGCAAATATCTTTACTGTCAACAAAAGACAAGTGAGATAATTAGTTACCTTCAAGTTTCAACATGTTTTAATTTTAAACGAACAAACGTAAATCCTTTCCCTCTCAGCTTCCTGTGGTTTCTGGAGTGTGCAGAAGGCAATGCAAATAGGACATGTATGTAATCAAAACTGAATCAACTCTGAAGAAGGGTTTCGGCCCTAAACATTGCCTATTTCCTTTGATCCACAGATGCTGCCTCACCCGCTGAGATTCTCCAGCATTTTTGTCTATCTTCGATTTTCCAGCATCTGCAGTTCCTTCTTAAACATGTAATCAAAACAATATCATTTTCCCAAAAACTTCCCCAAACACTAACTGTTTAAATGCACACACAATTAATTGAGTGGAATGAAGTTTTTTTAAGAATGTTACATAGAAACATAGAAAGTAGGTGCGAGAGTAGACCACCAGGTCCGTCGAGCCCGCACCGCCATTCGCTCATGGCTGAACACTAAACAGACACACTTACCCACAAACAGTAGACACAAGACACAGAACACAAGACACTACCCTTCCCTTTATACCGCTATCACCCCTCTCCACCCCAAAAACCTCGTGATCTCCTGGGGGAGGCAAAAAAACGGATAAAAACCCAGGTCCAATTCGGGAAAAAAATCCGGGAAATTCCTCTCCGACCCCAATCTAGGCGATCGACACTTGTCCAGGAGATCACTCAGGTCTTACTATACTAACCATACCTAGGTCCATATCCCTGCCCTCTCCCCGTAGCCCCTTATCCCCTTGGCAGCTAAAAAAACATCTATTTTAGTCTTAAATATATTTAAAGTTTCTGCTTCCACTGCTCCCTGGGGCAGTGAATTCCATAAATTAACCACCCTCTGGGTGAAGAAGTTCTTCCTCATCTCAGTTTTAAAAGAGCCCCCCCTTATTCTGCAACTATGTCCCCTAGTTCTAGTTTCCCCGATCATTGGGAACATCCTCGGTGCATCCACCCGATCAAGGCCCCTCACGATCTTATATGTTTCAATGAGATCGCCTCTCATTCTTCTAAACTCCAAAGAGTAGAGTTCCAGCCTACTTAACCTTTCCTCATATGTCAATCCCCTCATTGCAGGAATTAATCTTGTAAACCTTCGCTGCACTGCCTCCAGGGCTAGTACATCCTTTCTTAAGTATGGACCCCAGAACTGTACACAGTATTCCAAATGTGGTCTCACTAATACTGTGTACAGCTGCAGCAAGACCTCCGTGTTTTTATACTCAATCCCCCTAGCAATAAAGGCCAAAACTCCATTGGCCTTCCTGATTGCTTGCTGCACCTGCATACTAACTTTTAGTGATTCATGTACTAATACCCCTAGATCCCTTTGCGTTGCATTACAACGCAGCTCCTCCTCATTTAGAAAATAACTTGCCCTATCATTTTTTTTCCCAAAGTGAATGACTTCACATTTATTAGTATTAAACTTCATCTGCCAAGTTGTTGCCCACTCACCTAGTTTATCTATATCCTTTTGCAGACTCTTCCTATCCTCCTCATCCCCTACTTTTCCTCCCATTTTTGTATCGTCCGCAAATTTTGATATATTACACTTGGTTCCCTCCTCCAAATCATTTATATAAATTGTGAACAACTGGGGTCCCAGCACCGACCCTTGCGGAACCCCGCTAGTTACCGGTTGCCATCCCGAGTATGAACCATTTATCCCCACTCTCTGCTTCCTATTTGTTAGCCAATCCTCTACCCATGCTAATATATTACCCCCAATTCCATAATTATTTATTTTTAGCAATAGTCTTTTATGTGGCACCTTGTCAAAAGCCTTTTGGAAGTCCAAGTATACCACATCCACCGGTTCCCCTTTATCCACCCGGGTTGTTACTTCCTCAAAGAATTCGAGCAGATTCGTTAAACAGGACTTCCCCTTCACAAAACCATGCTGGTTCTGTCCGATGAAGTCATGTTTATCCAAGTGCCCCGTTAGTGTTTCTTTAATAATTGTCTCTAACATTTTACCCACCACCGATGTTAGACTAACCGGTCTATAGTTACCCGCTTTCTGTTTACTTCCTTTTTTAAATATAGGTGTTACATTGGCCATTTTCCAATCCACTGGGACCGTTCCTGCCTCCAGGGAGTTTTGGAAAATTATCACCAATGCATCCACAATCCCCACCGCTATCTCCCTCAAGACCCTTGGATGTAATCCATCAGGCCCAGGGGATTTATCCTCCTTCAGTCTCATTAATTTCCCTAATACCACCTCCTTGGTGATCTTAATAGTATTTAGCTCCTCCATTCCTACCGCCCCCTGTTTATCCAACGTTGGAATATTTTTTGTGTCTTCTATGGTGAAGACTGATACAAAATACTCGTTTAATGCCTTTGCCATTTCCATGTTCCCCACCAACAACTCTCCAGTCTCACCCTCCAATGGACCAACGTTCACCTTAGCCACCCTTTTTCTTTTTATATAGCTATAAAAACTCTTACTATTAGTTTTTATGTTGTTTGCTAAATTCCTTTCATAGTCTATTTTCCCCGTCTTAATTAATCTCTTAGTTATTTTTTGCTGACCTTTAAATGCTTCCCAATCCTCTACCCTCCCACTATCTCTGGCTACCTTATATGCCCTTGCCTTCAGCCGAATACTATCCTTTATAGTTTTACTGAGCCATGGCTGACTGTTCTTACCCTTACCCCTTTTTTTCTTCATAGGAATAAATTTTTCTTGAAGGTTATACAGTAGACCCTTAAACGTACACCACTGCTCATGTACCGTCTTATTCTTGAGTCTGCTATCCCAGTCAACTTTGATCAGCTCAGTCCTCATACCTTCATAATCCCCCTTATTTAGACTAAGCACCCTAGCCTGAGTTTCAACCTGCTCCCCTTCTATTTGAATATGGAATTCGACCATATTGTGGTCACTTGTTCCCAACGAGTCCCTAACTATGACATTTTTAATTAATCCTGCTTCATTACACAGGACCAGATCCAAGATTGCCTCCCCCCTTGTCGGTTCTGTGACATACTGTTCTAGGAACCCGTCTCTAATACATTCTATAAATTCTTCCTCTAGTCTACCCTGCCCAGTTTGGTTTGCCCAATTAATATGAAAATTGAAGTCCCCCATGATTACAGCAGTTCCCTTTTTACATGCGTCAACTATTTGCAGATTTATGTTCTGACTAACAGCGTCACAGCTATTTGGAGGTCTATAAATTACACCCACTAGTGTTTTTTTCCCCTTGTTATTCTCTATCTGTACCCAAGCTGTTTCACTATCCTGATCCTTCAACGCAATATCCTTCCTCTCTATTGCCGTTATTCCCTCCCTTATTAAAAGGGCCACCCCTCCTCCCTTTCTTTCCTGTCTATCTTTCCTAATTGTCGAGTACCCCTCTATATTTAACTCCCAGTCCTGATCCCCTTGCAGCCATGTCTCCGTAATGGCCACGATATCATAACTATATATACTTAATTGCACCGTTAATTCATTTATCTTATTACGAATACTCCGTGCATTTAGATAAAGCACTTTCAGATGATTTTTACTACCCTTCCTTTCCGTTTTTGCCCCTTTTACATCTAGAGCTTTATCTTCACACATTCTGTCTCCTGTCACATTTTGACTTTCCGCTTCCCCACTGATACCCTGCTCTATATCCTCTACCCCTGCCGTTATTACCCCCCTTGATACCTCCCCCCCGCTACTTAGTTTAAAGACCTCTCTACTGCCCTAGTTATATGATTTGCCAGGACCCCAGTCCCAGCACCTGTTCAGGTGAAGTCCGTCCTTACAGAACAGATCCCCCCTGTCCCAGTACTGGTGCCAGTGGCCCAAGAAACCAAACCCATTATTCCCACACCAGTCTTTGAGCCACGCATTCAGCTTTTTAATTTTACGTACCCTCGCCGATTTGGCCCGTGGCTCAGGTAGCAATCCAGGAGATCAGTACCCTCGAGGTTCTGCTTTTTAATTTATTCCCTAACTACTCAAACTCCTTCAGCAGATCCTCCTTCCTCGTCCTTCCTATGTCATTGGTCCCCACATGGACCACGACCACTGGATCCTCCCCCTCCCACTGCAAATTTCTCTCCAGCATCGCAGAGATATCCTTAACCCTAGCACCGGGTAGGCAACACAGCCTTCGGGACATGTTCTGCTGGCCGCAGAGAACCTTATCTACCCCCCGAATAATACTATCCCCTATCACTACGGCATTTCTTCTAACTCCCCCCTCTTGAATGGCCTCCTGATCCACGGTGCTGCAGCCAGGTTGCTCATCCCTCCCACAGCCCCTGATCCCGTCCTTACATTGAGTAAGAGCCTCGGTCATGCTCGTCAGGGACAAGGGCTGTGGCTCCTGCCGCATCTCCTCCTGGTTCCCCCTACCTGCCTCGCTTATGGCCACACCTTCCTTTCCTTGCTCACTGCCTACTGAATTAGTTAAACTGGTCGGTGTGACCATCCCCTGGCACAAAACATCCAGGTAATACTCCCCCTCCCTGATGTACCGCAGCGTATGAAGTTGGGTCTCCAGCTCATCAATGCGGAGCTGGAGTTCCTCTAGCCTCAAACACTTACTGCAGCTGTAGGGATCTTCTACATCAATGGTGTCGACAAATTCCCACATCTCGCAGTATTGGCACATCTCCTGACCGCCCATCTTATATAAGTAATTAACTGGTCCTATTTAAGAATCCCCTACTGTATTGATACACCCCTTATTTATATAATCCTACCTCCTATAAATGGGAAAGTACTCACCCCAGCCGTAAATTACCTACTGGTTTGGCTGTCTAGTGGTAATTCCGTCCGCTCTTCCTGTCTGGTCCACTGCTCCCTTGCAGTGCGTGGCAAACCTCTTTGCCTCTGTTTTATATCTACAGTGCGTGGCAAACCTCTTTGCCAACCTCTTTGCCTCTGTTTTATATCTACAGTGCGTGGCAAACCTCTTTGCCAACCTCTTTGCCTCTGTTTTATATCTACAGTGCGTGGCAAACCTCTTTGCCTCTGTTAGTCTCTGTTAGTCTCTCGAGCCGCGGCCCCGTCCGTCCTCCCTCGGCGACAGCACCTGTGGCACCGCGGTCGTGACGTCCCTTCCGTTCCTGCAGAGCCTTCCTGTGTTCACTATCTTTTCTTCCAATAGTTTTGATTAATGAGCATACGTTCCCAGAAGCACAAGGAGAATATTGCTTCAGAGCCATTCACTGAAGAGCACTGCTGCACTTCTGAAAAGCACAGACAATGCACCAACTCATTGTACACCACACAGGGCAAAATCAACAAGACCAAAATTAAACTTATGAGGAAGCTGAAATTTAAGGTTGAATATTTATATCGCTTTTAATATTTTCACGATTCAATTATCCTATAATATGCTATGCTAAAAAATAATGCTGAATAATAGTGAATCAAGGTCATAAAGAATAGGAGTAGAATTAGGCCATTCGGCCCATCAAGTCTACTCTGCTATTCAATCATGGCTGATCTACCTCACCCTCCTAACCCCATTCTACTGCCTTCTCCCCATACCCTCAGACACCTGTACTAATCAAGAATCTATCTATCTCTGCCAAACTGATCCTTCTGTGGCAAAGAATTCCACAGATTCACCTCCCTCTAACTAAATAAATGTCTCCTCGTCTCTTTCTGAAAAGAACGCCCTTTAATTCTGAGGCTATGATCTCTAGTCCTAGAGTCTCCCACTAGCAGAAACATCCACTCCACATCCACTCTATCCAAGCCTTTCACTATTCTGTATGTTTCAATGAGGTCCCCCCTCATTCTTCTAAACTCCAGCAAGTACAGGCCCAGTGCTGACAAATCATAGGTTAACCTACTCATTCCTGGGGTCATTCTTGTAAACCTCCTCTAGGCCCTCACCAGAGCTAGCACATCCTTCCTCAGATATGGTGCCCAAAATTGGTCGCAATATTCCAAATGCGGCCTTACCAGTGCCTTCTAGAGCCTCAACTTTACATCCCTGTTGAAATAAATGCAAGCATTAATTTTGCTTTCTTTACCACCAATTTGACGCAGGTTAACTTTTTGGGAATCCTGCACCAGCACTCCCATGTCCCTTTGCACCTCTGATTTCTGGATTCTCACCCCATTTAGAAATGCCTACGCCTTTATTACCAGAACACAAAACACCACACTTGTCTACACTATATTGCTTCTGCCACTTCTCTGCCCATTCTCCCAATCTGTCCAAGTCCTTCTGCAGAGTCCCTACTTTCTCTACACTAGCTGCCCCTCAACCTATTTTCGCATAATCTGTAAACTTTGTCACAAAGCCTTCAATCCCCTCGTCCAAATCATTAACATGCAACGTGAAGAGTAGCGGCCCCAGCATCGACTCCTGCGGAACGCCACTAATCCCCCTTTGTTGCCACTCTTTGTCTTCTGCCACCCAGCCAACCTGCTATCCATGCTAGTAAGTGCCCTTTGATACCGTGGGCTCTCATCTTCCTAAGCAGCCTAACATGTGGCATCTTATCAAAGGCTTTGCGAACATCTGTCTATCAGTACTTTATAATGTTCCCCTTGATAATTATTTATACTACTCAGCACAAACATAGTTTATACTAAAAACCTGTAATATGCAGTGCCCTCCACAATGTTTGGGACAAAGACCCATCATTTATGTATTTGCCTCTGTACTCTACAATTTGAGATTTGTAATAGAAAAAAAATCACGTGGTTAAAGTGCACATTGTCAGATTTTAATAAAGGCCATTTTTATACATTTTGGTTTCACCATGTAGAAATTACAGCAGTGTTTATACATAGTCCCCCCATTTCAGGGCACCATAATGTTTGGGACACAGCAATGTCATGTAAATGAAAGTTGGCATGTTTAGTATTTTGTTGCATATACTTTACATGCAATGACTGCTTGAAGTTTGCAATTCATGGACATCAGATGCTGGGTGTCTTCTCTGGTGATGCTCTGCCAGGCCTGTATTGCAGCCATCTTTAGCTTATGCTTGTTTTGGGGGCTAGGCCCCTTCAGTTTTCTCCTCAACATATAAAAGGCATGCAAAATTGGGTTCAGATCGGGTGATTGACTTGGCCACTCAAGAATTGACAATTTTTTAGCTTTGAAAAACTCCTTTGCTGCTTTAGCAGTATGTTTGGGATCATTGTCTTGCTGTAGAATGAATTTGAGGCCAATGAATTTTGAGACATTTGTTTGAACTTGAGCAGATAGGATGTATCTATATATTTCAGAATTCATTATGCTACTACCATCAGCAGTTGTAGCATAAATGGAGATAAGTGAGCCAGTTCCTTCAGCAGCCATACATGCCCAGGCCATAACACCCCCACCACCGTGTTTCACAGATGAGGTGGTATGCTTTGGATCTTGGGCAGTTCCTTCTCTCCTCCATACTTTGCTCTTGCCATCACTCTGATATAAGTTAATCTTCATCTCATCTGTCCACAAGACTTTTTTCCAGAACTGTGGTTGCTCTTTTAAGTACTTCTTGGTAAGCTGTAATCTGGCCATCGTATTTTTGTGGCTAAACACTGGTTTGCATCTTGCAGTGTAGCCTCAGTATTTCTGTTCATGAAGTCTTCTGCAGACAGTGGTCATTGACAAATCCACACGTGACTCCTGAAGAGTGTTTCAGATCTGTCGGACAGGTGTTTGAGGATTATTCATTATTATACAGAGAATTTTTCTGTCATCAGCTATGGAGGTCTTCCTTGGCCTGCCTGTCCCTTTGCGATTAGAAACCTCACCAGTGCTCTCTTTCTACTTAATGATGTTCCAAACAGTTGATTTTAGTAAGCCTATGGTTTGGCTGATGTCTCTAACAGTTTTATTCTTGTTTCTCAGTCTCATAATGGCTTCTGTGACTTTCATTGCCACAACTTTGGTCCTCATGCTGATAAACAGCAATACAAGTTTCCAAAGGTGATGGAAAGACTGGAGGGAAGACTAGGTGCTGAGAGCTCTCTTATGCCTGCATTTAGGAAGCAATTGAACACACCTGATCAATTACAAACACCTGTGAAGCCAGGTGTCCCAAACATTATGGTGCCATGAAATTGGGGGACTATGTATAAACACAGCTGTACTTTCTACATGGTGAAACAAAAAATGTTTTAAAAAATGGCCTTTATTAAAATCTGGCAATGTGCATTTTAACCACATGTGATTTTTTTCTATTACAAATCTCAAATTGTGGAGTACAGAGGCAAATAAATAAATGATGGGTCTTTGTCCCAAACATTATGGAGGACACTGTATATTACATAGGTTTTTAATATGAATTATATTTGTGCTGAATAGTATAAATAATTATCAAGGGGGGAATTATAAAGTACTGATAGACAGAAATGCTCTACAAGCATTGCTAAAATAGAAATGTCATGGAAAGATGTCTGAGACACTAGAAGTGTTATTACTGTGCTATTTTCAGATGTCATAGGAAGCTGCAAAAATATCATTATTTTTATGTGATCCAGTATATTATGTGATTTTTATACTGTAGATGTTTTTGATGAAACGTACTCTCCACATATTGAATTAAGTGGACTTTCAGCTCATTCACCATTCACCAAGCACACATCAGTTATGCACCAGGTGACAGGCTTGTTTACAAAAGAAACCCAGTCATAGATCTGGAATATAAAATCATCAATCGGTTGCAATTGCCCTCCAATTGCTTTGCTTCTTGCAGTTCTTAAATAATTACACTATCAAGATTTTAAGGCCAGTGGCCCTGAAGAAACAGGCTGAGAACTAAATATCACATCAGTAATTGAGCAAAGTCATGAGAGATGCAGGTTAATGACGTTATTAGAACCAGAAAAAAACGTATTAATATCAAAAGAAGGGGAGGAAATCAATCATAAAATGAGATAACTCATGGTATGATGGCAGCCAAGAGATATTCAGGTGAGGTAAACTAAAAGGGGTTCATAATGATGTAAGGCAGAAAGACAGAAGATGAGTTGAAAGGAGTTTAAATGGGAATAGCACCTATGTGTTTACTTGTCATACAATCAAGTTCCTGTTTTTTTGTGTGGAGGTTTTGGACAGGGTGCAGAAGAGGGTGACCAGGATTCTGCCCGGATTAGAGGGTGTCAGCTCTCTGAAGAGGTTGGACAAACTCGGATTATTTTCCCTGGAGCATGAGGGAACCTGAATAACTGGAACCCTGGAACCTGATAACGTATACAAAATCATGATAGTGTAGACAGAATCTTTTTCCCAGGGAGAAAATGTCAGAGACCAGAGGGCATACCTTTAAGTTGAGAAGGGCAAAGTGTAAAGGAGATGTGCACGCCTTGCATTTTTTCCAGAGAGTGACAGGTGAGTGGAACGCACTGCCAGGGATGGTGTTGGAGGCAGACACAATAGGGGAATTCAAGCGGCTTTTAGATAGGCACGTGGATATAACCATATAACAATTACAGCACGGAAACAGGCCATCTCGGCCCTACAAGTCCGTGCCGAACAACTTTTTTCCCTTAGTCCCACCTGCCTGCACTCATACCATAACCCTCCATTCCCTTCTCATCCATATGCCTATCCAATTTATTTTTAAATGATACCAACGAACCTGCCTCCACCACTTCCACTGGAAGCTCATTCCACACCGCTACCACTCTCTGAGTAAAGAAGTTCCCCCTCATGTTACCCTTAAACTTCTGTCCCTTAATTCTGAAGTCATGTCCTCTTGTTTGAATCTTCCCTATTCTCAAAGGGAAAAGCTGATCCACATCAACTCTGTCTATCCCTCTCATCATTTTAAAGACCTCCAAAGAATGGAGTTCTTTGATAAAGAACTCCATTCCTTATATGCAAGGAATGGAGTTATATGGATCATGTACAGCCATCGTGTTTGACACGGACATTGTGGGCCAAACACCTTGTTCCTCTGCTGTACTGTTCTGTGTTGTACCTAGAGCAATCTCGTATCCTAAACCCTTTTCTTATTTTCTGCCTTACACCCTATAGACCATCCATTTTGTTCTTTCTTGATTTCCCCTGTCTTCATTTTAAAACATATTTTTGGAAAGGCCTTTAGCCTAAAAGATGACTATTGTTTTTCTCTTTCAGATGCTAACTCTTTTCACCAATTTCTATTTTTATTCCAGTTTCAACTATCTGCAATGTATTACCATTATGTTATTTTCGTCAGATTTTGAAAAAACACCCTTTTGTCAGAGGAATATAATTGTTCCTCTAAATACAAGTGATGAAGCAGACATAGGGAGTCATTGAGTTATAGAGTCATACAGTGTGGAAACAGACCCTTTGCGCCAACTTGTCTACGCCAACCAACATGCCACATCGAAACTAGTCCCACCTGCCTGCATTTGGCCCATATCCTTCTAAACCTATCCTATGCATGCTCCTATCCAAATCTCAACTACATTCTCTAGCAGCTAGTTCCATATGCACACCACCCTTTTTGTAAAAAAGTTGCCCCTCAGGTTCTTATTAAATCTTTCCCTCTCACATTCAACCTGTGTCATCTGGTTCTTGATTCCGCTACCCTGGGTAAAGGACTCTGTACATTTAACCTTTCTATTCATCTCATGATCTTATACACCTCTATAAGATCACCCCTCATCCTCCTATGATCCAAGGAAGAAAGTCCTTGCCTGCTAAACCCCTCCCCCTAAAGCTAAACGCTCAGGCCCTCGAGTCCTGGCAGCATCCTCGTAAATCTGCTTTGCAGCCTTTCCGGCTTAACAACATAGAAACATAGAAAATAGGTGCAGGAGTAGGCCATTCGGCCCTTCGAGCCTGCACCGCCATTCAATATGATCATGGCTGATCATCCAACTCAGTATCCTGTACCTGCCTTCTCTCCATACTCCCTGATCCTTTTAGCCACAGGGGCCACATCTAACTCCCTCTTAAATATAGCCAATAAACTGGCCTCAACTACCTTCTGTGGCAGAGAATTCCACAGATTCACCACTCTCTGTGTAAAAAATTATTTTCTCATCTAAAAGACTTCCCCCTTATACTTAAACTGTGACCCCTTGTTCTGGAATTCCCCAAAATCGGGACTAATCTTCCTGCATCTAGCCTGTCCAACGTCTTAAGAATTTTGTAAGTTTCTATAAGATCCCCCCTCAATCTTCTAAATTCTAGCGAGTACAAGCCGAGTCTATTCAGTCTTTCTTCATATGAAAGTCCTGACATCCTAGGAATCAGTCTGGTGAACCTTCTCTGTACTCCCTCTATGGCAAGAATGTCTTTCCTCAGATTAGGAGACCAAAACTGTACGCAATACTCCAGGTGTGGTCTCACCAAGACCCTGTACAACTGCAGTAGAACCTCCCTGCTCTTATACTCAAATCCTTTTGCTATGAATGCTAACATACCATTCGCTTTCTTCACTGCACAACATCCTATTTTTTTCTAAATTTAAACATGATATCATTTCAGAGTACCAATGGAGTGTGGTAGGAGGATTAGAGTCTTTCCATTTAAATAAAATAGATCTTCTGGCAATTGATGTAGTAAAAGCAATCAGCCGATGGGCTGACCGGGACAGATGAATAGAATCTAACATTGGTAGCCCAAAAATATAAGTAATAGGATGAGGTTGTAAATCAATACCTAAAACTACAGAAATAGTATCAAATATATATTTCCAATATTTTTCCAAAAGTGGGCAGGACCAAAACATATGAGTCAGCGATGCCACTTCAGAATTACATCCGTCACAGGTAGGATTTATATGACCATAAAAACAAGCTAACTTATCTTTTGACATATGAGCTCTGTGAACCACCTTGAATTGTATCAGAGCGTGTCTTGCACACATTGAAGAGGTAATTGAAGAATCCTCTCCCATTTCTCTAAAGGTAAAGAAATTTGCAGTTCTCTTTCCCAATCATTCTTGTAATTTGAAAATTGACTCATAAATAATCATTATTAAACCTTTCTGATAAGGGTTCAAATGTAAATTTGTTTCTGAGATTTCGGTTTGATGTGGTAACGGAAAAGCGGGAAAAGTGGCATAACGTAACAAAAAATGTCTAATTTGTAAATATCTAAAAAAATGTGTGTTAGGTAGATTATATTCATTGGAGAGTTGTTCAAAAGACATAAAACAACCATCCAAAACCATATCACGAAAAACTGCTAATCCCTTCATCTTCCATAACATAAAGGCTTGATCAGTGCTAGAGGGTTGGAAGAAAAAATTAGATATGATAGGACTCTATAAGATAAAATCATTCAATCCAAAAAACTTACGAAATTAAACCATATTCGCAATGTGTGTCTTATTATTGGGTTAGTCGTATATTTATTCAAATCTTGTAATTGTAAAAGGTAACGAGGCCCCTAGGATAGAGGCCAATGATAACCCTTGCATAGAATCATGTTCAAGATTTATCCATCCTGAGCATTGGGTATTTTTTTACAAAACGCTTTTTTTTTAAAAACTCCTGCACGCCGAGGCCGGGAGGAGGGAGGGAGGGGGAGGCCTCGGCGTGCAGGAGGGTTTGTTTTGAGGGTTTTCTTCGCCATTAGCGGGTTGGCAAGCAGCGGTCGCTATCAAGGAGGAGAAGGAGATGGAGCCGCTGCCGCGGCTGCTGCTGCTGCTGGTGTGCGGGACCCGTCATTCGCTCCGACACTTCTGAAGCAGCTGCACCAAAGATACTATAGCTATAGGATCTTTGAGCTGCACCGCTCGGCCCCGTTGGCTGGCGGAGGAGGGAGGCGGTGGCGAGGAGATCCCAACGGCCAAGGCAGCGGGCGATGTTGTCTGAGGAGCGCTGACCTTCCTTCCTCCCCACCTCGCCCCCTTCTCTCTCTCTCGTACGCCCCCTCCACCCCCCCCCCCTTTATCCTGGGACCCCTCCTCTCCATCCCGCACTGATCCCCATTCCCGCCTCTATTCAGTCTTCACTGACATCCCCTGTGCTCCCCTCCCCATCTACCCCCCCCCCAATCTATTCATCCTGTGCTGATCACCCAATCCACCTTGCATTGATTCCCTTGCCCCCCCCCATCCATCCTACACTGGTTCCCCAATTCACCCTGTACTTACCCCTTTCCCATCCATCCTGCACCTCCTCCATCCATCCTGTACTGATTCCCCCATCCATCCTGTACTAACCCACGCATTCATCCCGTACTGACCCACCCTCCATTTACCCTGCACCTTCCCATCATTCATCCTGTAGCGATCCCCCATTCATTCTGCACAGACCCTCCGATCCACACTGTACTGACCCCCCCCCCCCCCATTCATCCTGCGCTGATCTCCCCCCCATCTATCCTGTACTGATCCTCCCATTCAAGAAGAATGGGGGGGAACAGTCTGAAGAAGGGTCTCGACCGGAAACGTTGCCTATTTCCTTCGCTCCATAGATGCTGCCTCACCCGCTAATTTTCTCCAGCACTTTTGTCTACCCCCATCCATCCTATACTGAACCCCCCCCCCATTCAACACCACTGACATCCCCCGTGCTCTCCCCGCACAATTTTACCTACTCCAACCAACACGTACTAATTCACCTGTCTCAATCCATCCACTCTGCACCGACTGCCTTCTAACTCCCACCCCACCCCCCGCCATCTATCCACCCTGCACTGATTCGCACACACCCCCTTCCCTGAATCTATTGTCCTGGAAATTTCTTCAGAGCGAATATTGACTATGTTTGATAACCGAATGCAATCAAATGTGTTTTAATTCCCAATGTTATTATTTGTTTTAATCCATAAAGATGGATTAATTAAATTGTGAACACGTGAAACATTAAAACCGCAGTGTTCGATTGTCACTGCTGCCGTTGACACGTTATTACAGAATTCATTTTAACGGCAAATCAATGTTCTTACTATGGAGTATCAGTACTGTAGTTATTTAATGAGCAACATTCACAACTATACGTACGCATATATGTTACCAAGGTCCAGGATTTATTGACACAGGTTGATCATACGCTGAATAATCTAACCACATTTTTGTTTGGAAGTGGAAAGAACTAATAGAAATTGCATTAACTGCAATGTATAAAAAGAGTTGAGATACTGTATTATAATTTTGCTGCATGTAATTGTGTGGTATATATCACGTCTTCATGGGTGAATGTTGTTTGTGACTTTATTTGAAGCAGAAATAATATGTGAATGCTTCATTGAGTATAATTCCGACTGGTAACTACGCGCTTCGTCCGAGCACATTATCGCACGCGTCATGCAAGCCATCTTAAATGACCACCTAAACTGTCATTTGGCAACCTAAAATGCTGCCAAGGTTGCCCGGCTGGCAACAGGGAAAAAAAGTTCAGCAAGAGCCCTGATAGGGTATTAAAATACCATATTAAAATACCATAAAATCCCAGACTGAGGTATAGGGTATATTTACCCTACTCTGGGTAAAAGGCTGTGCATCTACCTGATCCATTATCCTTGTGATCTTATACACCTCTATAACATCACCCCCCATTCTGCTCCACTCCAAGGAATAAAGTCTTAGCCTGTACAACCTCTCCCTACAGCTCAGGCCCTCAAGTCCTGGCAACATTTTAGTAAATCTTCTCTGCACTCTTTCCAGCTTAACATCTTTTCTGTAGCCAAAACTGAACACAATGCTCCAACTGTGGCCTCAACAATACGCCAAATGTGGCCTGTTGATATGTTCGTTTATTTTTTGACTCTATAACTAATGAAAGCATGAATATCTTAAAATTAGAAAATGCTGAAGCAGTCGGCAAATGGAGGAATATCTATCTGACGCTGGTAATTTACCATATTTTCTGTTTTTGTTTCAGATTCCCAGCATCGAGACGACTTTGATTTGCAGACTGTTATTGCTCATGACTTACCCAATGGAGCAACCTATGAGGAATGTGATATGTTGAAATGGGGTGATGGATTAATTTAGTTTCCCAAATGAATCCAGGTGTACGAACAGTCAACGAGTAACAAAGCACAAAGTTTCACTCCCAGGAAACACACACATACGACATTTAGTCGCTGTTAGTTTTAAAGTTGCCATCGCAGCGATAAACAGAAGCTCCTTCATCATCTCAGTCTGATTTAATTAACTTTTCACTTATCTCAGTTTCCCAGGTGAGGTGGAGGTTCACCTGCACCTCCTCCAACCTCATCTACTGCGTCCGCTGTTCCAGGTGTCAACTGCTCTACATCGGTGAGACCAAGCGCAGGTTTGGCGATCGCTTCGCCCAACACCTCTGCTCAATTTGCAATAACCAACTTGATCTCCCGGTGGCTCAGCACTTCAATTCCCCTTCCCATTCCGAATCTGACTCTTCAACTCCCCCTCCCTTTCTGTCCTGGGCCTCCTCCATGGCCAGAGTGAGGCCCACCGCAAATTGGAGGAACAGCACCTCATATTTCGCTTGGGTAGTTTACACCCCAATGGTATTAACATTGACTTTTCTAATTTCAGGTAGTCCTTGCTTTCTCCCTCCTTCCCCTCCCCTTCCCAGCTCTCCCACAGCCTACTGTCTCTGCCTCTTCCTTTCTTCCCCCCCCCCCCCACATCAGTCTGAAGAAGAGTCTCGACCCGAAACATCGCCTACCCCTTCGCTCCATAGATGCTGCCTCACCCGCTGAGTTTCTCCAGCTTTTTTGTCTACCTGCTATTTATTAAAATGTGACTTTGTTCGACTGCTCCTATTGAAATATGTCAGTAGTCATAATTTAAAATATTCCACATTGCCCGGATTAGTAATAAAAAGATACTCCTGGCCTGTGGATCACACGAGCGAATTTGTTCATGTACAACAAGCTACACTTCAATCTGCCTTCATCCACGCATGTTTTTGGGGGTAAGTCTCGTCATGTCCTGATGAACCCTGCCGGTCTCTTCTTATATGCTTTCATCAGTTGGAGTTGTGCCAATTCAGTATCTCATCAATCAAGGATTTCATGAACTAAAATGGGGCGAAGAGTCAACTCTACAATAAATTTCAATCTCGCAAGCAAAGTGTCATGTAAAAGTAAATGTTAAACGATTGGAAAGGCACAGAGTGCTGGAGTAACTCAGCAGGTCGGGTAGTATCCCTGGAGAGCATGGATAGGTTACATTTCGGGTCGGGATCCTTCTTCAGACTCAAAGAAGATTCCCGACCCGAAGTGTCACCTATCCATGTTCTCCAGAGATGCTCCCTGACCCGCTGAGTTACTCCAGCATTTTGTGTCTTTCCTTGGGAAACCATCATCTGCAAATGCCGTTTTTCTACATGTTGAACGATTGGAGTTCCCTTTACCGGCCCCCTACGCGCTGTGCTGAGTGTGGAGTGAATCACAGAGTATGAATCAGTCTGATCGGGATATATTACTGGGGGAAACGCAGTTAAATCACACTGACTTTAGCGGCTGTGCGTGGGAAACACGAAAACCTCGTCGAGGAAATAAATCAGAGGAATTAATGTAATAAACCGAGACGCGTTGAGAAAACTTTGTTAGAAATGGCCCTTTTGCCTGCTCGCTCCGGCGGTGACCGGGTTGCCTTTAAGGGCATTATCACAATTGATAGTGGTCACAGATAGACTGGGAATCGGCTGCTCGTGGTTTACGTCATCTCACGGAGCCCATTCATATCTAGAAAATGCACAATAGTAAACAAGCCAGCGATGCGTACAGGTTCAACATTTGACAAATAACGAGGAAGATGGAATAAACCAAGTCATTCTGCTGGGAATTCCAATTTTACAGCCCACGCCCACACACATACACAACCACACACACACAACCACACACACACACACACACACACACACACACAACCACACACACACACACACACACAACCACACACACACAACCACACACACACGTCCCTGGAACTGTTGCGATATAATTCTGAGAACTATATTCTGCACTCTGTATCTTTTCCTTTGTTCTAAATATTGTACTTGAGTTTGGCTAGATTGTATTTATATATCGTGCGGTGTGATTTGTTTGGATGGCAAGCAAAACAAAGCTTTTCACTGTACCTCGGTACACGTGACAATAATACACCTAGACCTACATCTCCAACCTACTACTCTTAAACAGAAACAAATAAAGCGAAGGAGCTGTCGTGAACCCGAAGACCTCACGACATTTCCTTTGAACTCTTCCCCATGAGTGGAACTCATTATTGTGGAGTGGAATACTATTAATATGTGTTTGTGTTTATGTGTATGTACACACATTGAACTTTGTTTCTAATTTATTATATTGCTTAGAGTTCAGTGTGTTTACATATTATGTTGTGCTGCTGCAAGTAAGAATGTCATTGTTCTATCTGGGACATATGACAATAAAACACTCTTGACTCTTAAACTGTGTTCACCGATAATATATAACTGGATTATCGGCGAGTCAAATCGCCTTCAAGTGACTGGGGTGGCGCTCTATCTGTTCTGAAATAGAAGTGTCTACACGATTACAGCGTGCCCGCTTTCAGAGAGTTCACGACAGTGCACTTTTTCACGTCTCTCTGAAAATCAATATCTCTGACCAAAGATCCTATAGCGGAGCTATAAGATCTTTGTCTCTGACCACCAATCTCCAAAACAACAATAACCCCAGTGTCACCAATTGCAAACTTAACCTGAATACCAGGAACAAATGCGTTCAACATGGTGAGAATCAGTGGCATGTCTATCAACGGCCTTAGTAGATTTAAGAACGTGTAAATGTAAAACTACGCAACACTACTTATCGCAGCTCACCTAAACTCGGGCTGAAAATCCGGCTTAAGTCCGTAAAAGGAGGTGGAGAGCGTGAGCAGCCACAGCGGATTGTACTTGCCATGGTCGCACTCCAAGTACGGCGCCGACCACTTGATGTGAGTCTTATCCACCAGGTATCTCATGCTCTTCTTGCGCATGGAGGGGTCCACGGTCCTCAGATTGTCCTTCAGCAACCTCCTGTGGAGATAGGAAGCGGGCGATCGCTGGTGTTTCAGCCGGTTAAACCACTCGGTCTCGGCAGTGAGGTTGATAAGGTGCCGAGCGTGGCGAGAGAGATCTTGAAGCAAGATCTGATTGTCTATCCGGGTGGCCTGCAGAAAGACTTGGGGAGGGGTAGTGAAGGGCTGGACATCGAAAGTCACCACCGCCCGATGGACTTTGGGGTCGCCCTCCAGAATGCTTCTCACCAGCGCATGATACCACTCAATGTCTTCCTTGATTGTCACCTCCCGCACCCCGTTAGTTTGAAGGATCATGTTAAGAAAATTGGTGGCGTGCACCACTGTGTCCATGGCACTGTGGAGTGACGGGTGGATGTTCAGGGCATCGGAGACCGCTTTTAAATTCGACAATTGGTACCTCTTGGTACAGTTAGCATAGCCGAGCTTGGCAGGATCCCCAGTATGAAGGAAAGCCCAGACAGGAGTGGGCAGGCTGTCATATTGCTGATGTGTACTGCCGCTGCCGCCGCCGCCGCTTTCCAAAGACTTCATCGCATTTGATGCTCTCGGGGAGTCGTGGGTGTTGCTTTCCCTGTTGTAAACGGGCTGCTTTTCATATTTGCCCACTTTCCCTCTCTGTTGCGCGGAGCGTCCGCCCAGCCCGTAGCTGGATCCCAAGACGAATCCTACCTGGATCTGTAGTAGCAGAGAAAGCAGGAAACCTGCCATCTCGTCTGCCAAGTCGGTTCCAGTAAACTCAGTTTATGGCGACAAAGGGAGCCAGGAAGCGGACAGTAAAAATGCAGAAATACATTTATAAATAGTTTAAAATGAACGCATCCCTCCGTATTGGCATGTCAACATTGGCTTGGACCTTGGGTCTATAAATACGCACACGACAGCCCCGCTCAGCCAGGTCACCAGCTATGTCTCAGTGATGCCGCTTACGTCTCCATCCCAACCGATGGCATTGCTGGCTCGTTGTTGTTTTTTTTAAAGCCCTTCTTCAGCTTCTAAAGATCCCCGCGGCACGAAATGCCCGAGAGCAAAAGTGGCTTCCGACCCGGAGACTTTTTGTCGCCCCATCCTCTCCCGGAGTCTCAGTAGTGGAGAACACTTTGTGGCGGTGGCGGTGGTAGAACCAGTGTCTGATCGGGCGGGGGTGGCAGCGGGTTAACGCCAGGACGCGGCATTCATCCCACACTTTTTTTTATTTCGCACCAAGGCAACTCCACCCGTCCTCTCTCACTCGTTCATTCACTTTCACTCCCCCTCCCTCCCCGCCAGGCGCCACGACAACAGCCTTCACTCGCTGCTCCGCCAACACCCGCCGCCGCCGCCTCCACCCTCCTCCATATGCATTGGCCGTGGGCCGGCACGACGCCGGAGCTCCCCGGCAGGTAGTTGGTGCAGGTCGGCGTCAATCAGCGAGTCGGCTCGCTGGCGCCAGCCTCCACCAAGAAAGGGAGGATCTCGAATATCACGTGTAGTAGTAACGGGGAGGGGAGAGTCGCAGACAGAGCAGCTAATCAGGAAGGCAGGCTCCCTCCCTGGCTGGCTGCTGAGTTTAGCCTCTCGGCCAGGCACTGTTGCTTCCCCCAGCGCGATGTGATCTGTGTTGATGTAATCCTTTATGCGAGCCTTGTAACAAACGAGAACTTTTCTAGATACACATAGACCGTGCACCGCTTGGGTTCTGTTCAGCCAGCTCGGTGTCATTATTATTGTGAATCATATTTAAGCACCAAGTTAAATACAACTGGCCATGAGAGGCAACACTTGGTTGCGCGGTTGCGTTGGTTGCTCTCCGCGGTACTGAAACGACAAGCGATCTGAGTGCAATTCCGAGCCCTTCATTGGTGATATTGGGAGGCCCATCTCCCCAATCCAAACATTGCGACAATAGTTCGGGCACTGCTCACTACTTATCAGAAAGCAAAGATGCGCAGAAAAATAAAACGGGGAATAGCGGCCAGAGAAGATCATGCAAATTCATCAGGTCATTTGAGAAAAATAATTTTACTTCCTCAATGCGAGTATTCAATTATGATGACTTCTTAACCATTTGACAAATGTTTTTGGCTAAAATATTACGTGTAATATTTATGGAAGCCGTGTAAAAAATGAAAACTCTTCTCTAAATACTCAGAATATTACGTGTAATATTTTAGGTGTTATATTTTGTCTAAATATTTTGTATTGCACGCATTGCTGTTGCTTTTTCAGAATCGGGCGTTGCTGGTAAGGTCAGCATTTATTGCCCATCCCTACTTGCCGTCGGGAATTTCAAGCAGGCCTCTCACCAGGGCGGCACGGTGGGGTAGTAGTAGAGCTACTGCCTTGCAGTGCCAGAGAGACCGGGTTCAGTCCTGACTACGGGTGCTGTCTGTACGGAGTTTGTACGTTCTCTGCATGAGTTTTCTCTGAGATCTTCGGTTTCCTCCCACAGTCCCAAAACGTACAGGTATGTAGGTTAATTGGCTTGGTATAAATGTAAAATTGTCCCAATTGTGTGTAGGGTCGTGTTAATGTGGGAGATCCTGGTTGGTGCGATCTCGATGGGCCGAAGGGCCTGTTTCCACTCTGCATCTCTACTAAACTAAACAAAATCCAATACTCTGGAGATCTGTGGATTTAACCATTAGTCTGATTGTCACAGCCTTGACATTCGTCAGCGTATCTAATGGAATGTTACAGTTGCATTACCATTAATTACTCAACTATTGTCGCTTACTTTGTGTAACATGAACAGGAGAGCTGAAAAATGTTACAGTGAAGGATTTACAGGGAGTTGAGTGCCATGGATCATGTGAATGAAGAGGAGATTAATTTAACTTGGCACCATGTTCACCACAGACATTGTGGGCCAAAGGGCCTCATCCTGTGCTGTGCTGTTCTATGTTCTAAGAAAATCAGAAACCCAAGATTTTGAATGAACAAACAAGCAGCTATGCACTAAACCAAAGAATAGGAATGTGTACATGGAGAAAATTCCACATAAAGAAAGGGAAATCAAGATAAATTAAGAAAGATAATTATATAGATAGCACTTAAGGTTGCATGTAAAAATAAGGAACTGCAGTCGCTGGTTCACAAAAGAAGATACAGAGTGTTGGAGTAGCTCAGCAGGTCAGTCAGCATCTCAGGAGACCATGGGTAGGCAGCATTTTGTGTTGGGAAAATAGACACAAAAAGCTGGAGTAACTCATCGAGACAGGCAGCATCTCTGGAGAGAAGGAATGGGTGATGTTTCGGGTCGAGACCCTTCTTCAGACCAGTTTGGGAAGGAGACCAATCTGAAGAAGCGTCTCAACCCGAAACGTCACCCATTCCTTTTCTCCAGAGATGCTGCCTGTCCCGCTGAGTTACTTCAGTTTAAACCAGCATCTGCAGTTCCAGCTTACACATTTTGTGTTGGGACCCTTCTTCAGACTGGGCAATGGGGGTCAGAAAACTGAAAGGGCAATTGAACGGCATGTGAGGTATCTTGGATATAGGTCAAACGGGACTGGACATAGGGGTATATGATGGAATCAAGATATTTGGAGATATGTTCTGTTGGGCAGGAGCAGGGAGAAATAATGGTTCTCCTAGGGCAGTCCTCTTTGTGGATTTTGGGAAGGAGGGCAGTGCAAGGCTGGGAACGATGGCCAGAGAAGATGAGATCAGAAATAGAATCATAGAAAAATAGGGGCAGAAGTAGGCATTTCAGCCCTTCAAGGCAGCACCGCCATTCAATATGATCCTGGCTGATCATCTAAAATCAGTATCCCGTTCCTGCCTTTTCCCCCAGATCCCTTGATTCCTTTAGCCCTAAGAGCTAAATCTAACTCTCTCTTGAGATAGTCTGGGAGAAGTGTAAAGAAGTGTCATCAACACACTGTAACTTTAATGTCTGGTGTTCAACTGTGGGGGCAAGCTCAAGAGGTAGGTATGAGTAGATGGTGCTTAACCTCAGCATGGTAGAGGACAGCACTCAACCCTGTCAGCATGTAAGCACTTTCAAAAGTTCCAACAGCATTAAAGCGTGAACAAATTCAAATTCATATATATTTAATTTTCAGTGATCATAATGTTTGATTTGCTGTAAATTATTCTCAGTACATTATTTAAAAAATGCTTAGAACAGAAAATACATAATTTAACCTTTTGTGGCAATTTTATTTGTATCTACTAAACGCATGCAACTTCTTGACATGCACATCACTGCAACATGAATAACAGTCTTTTCATACATATAATACCTATCCCAAACATTCAGTTATGTCAAGTATGCATAACTAAAGGCCTGTGCATAAGATTGAGACTGTCTCATTATAGATTATGTTGACAGGCAGCGGATAGTGCAGCTTATTGGCCCACAAAAAGTAATATCTACAGCTAATATCAAAATTCAATAATATATAAATAGACTTATGACCCGTGACAGTTGGAACAAAGATCTAACGAGTGGGACAGGTCGATAGTTCCATCTTAGCAGCTTGCAGCTTGCAGTTGTCTTCTTGCCATCTTCTCAGGCTGCTGAAGGTGTTAAGCAAAGGCTTGCATGGAATCCACCTCAAAGCTTTGATTCATTTGTTGGTGTTTTTCCAAAATTCTGCTTGGTTCTGCCTGAATTTATGGCTGAGTTTAAGGATACGGAAAACCTTCAAATTAATCACAGACAGATATATACCTGGCTTGCCATCCAGTTGGAAGAAGGCAATGGGTAATAAAATGGATGCCTCTTAGTCTGGGCACATTGTTTTACATACCTAGTTCATATCTGAAAAAAAAGTAGTTAAATTTTAGGGTCTATGCAATGCCATTACTAATTTATTATCAAGCTGGAAAATGATAAACAAACCTTGTTCATTTGCCTTATGGCCCTTCAATACTATTAATTTGTGCAAATAATTTTGCACTGTTCTTTCCAGGGCCTTGCTGGCATGGTAATATTGTCAGTTAGCATGAATTGGTGGTTAACAAGTGTGTGCGCGGAAGTATGTAAAGGAGAATACAGAGGTCATAATGATTTAAAAAATATTTATTCATTATAAACCTACTCTTCCATCCTATATTTCTTATAATATAAAACTATTTCTGATATTAGATTTACTGTTACACTGGTAGGAAAATCTGGCTATTACCATTATTTCTTCAGTGTGGTTTTCCATGAAGACCATTACAAATATGCCTTATGTGTATCTAGTCATAAACCTGCACCATGGGTGTCTTTAAAAGAAAAATTAATCAAAAAATAATCAAATCAACATTTTAAGGTTATAATGAATAAATATGCTTATAATAGCATGTTTTTAATTAAAAGGAATTGAATTAAAAATTGTAATTATAATTGTGGCAAATTAACAATTAATAAATGTAACTGTAATGTAATGATATTAACAAATTATATATCATTTCTAGCCTATAGTCTTGCAGTTATATATTTTCTTCTGTTTTCTCTTCTGGAAACACCAGTGTGTGCTCATGGTTTGTGTGCATATATGCATATTGTTTAATAAAAAATACATACATTAACAATAGAAAAATGCAAAAATAAACCCAGGCACGCACGCATGCATGCACGTCCATCCATCCATCCATCCATCCATCCATCCATCCATCCATCCATCCATCCATCCATTCATCCATCCATCCATCCATCCATCCATCCATCCATCCATCCATCTTCTTCTATCTATTCTATACATAACTAAAACTCTGATCATGTACTCTTCCGGTTTGCGTGGTTTTTATATTTGCGCAATAAATGGTTCCTGATAGTGCTACGATTTTTCGCCAGATTAATCACCGTTCTCTTGGCAGTCCCATCTACCCATCCACCCGATTCCATCTCCTTCGCCGCGCGCCGTTGCGGTAACTCACCCTCAGGGCCTTCATGGAGGAGATCTTCTCCACCAGCGCATCGAAACGCATGGTGCCCACCGTGACGAACACCGACTCGATCCCCCCCCACGACCTGGAGGTGGCAGCGAACAGGTAGGCAGGTGGGAAGGGCGGGGACGGGCAGAGTGGCAGCAGCGGGCGGTCAGACACGACGGGGACAGGCCAAGCGGCGGCTGAGCGGAGTGGGCAGAGGAAGGGAGGGGGAATCCGGTTGCAGGGTGGCCGAGCAGTTTGCGCGGAGTTTGAGTAACTCTCACACACACACACACACTCACACACACACACACACACACACACACACACACACACACACACACACACACACACGCACACGCGCACGCGCACGCACACACACACACACACACCAAGCAAGAATGTAATTGTCCTATCTGGGACACATGACAATAAGCTCTCTTGACTTGACTTGATATAAACTGGTCCAATCGTCAAGTCAATGGGATTTAAACCACAGCTAACAATGAATGACATGTGGATGAAGGTCCTGCAGATGTTGCTTTCTATGGATGGAGAAAAGGAGGGTGTGACAGAGGGTAGGGGAAAGGAGAGGGAGGGAGAGGTGAGGGATGGATTGGCAGAGGGCAGGAGGAGAGAGGAAGATCCTGGGGATGTGAGGAGTGGGGGATAGAGGGATAGAAGGGGGATAAGGAGGGGAGAGAAGTTAGGGAGGGAGGGAGGGAGGGAGGGAGGGAGGGAGGGAGGGAGGGAGGGAGGGAGGGAGGGAGGGAGGGAGGGAGGGAGGGAGGGAGGGAGGATAGGGGAAAGGAGAGGGAGGGAGAATTGAGGGTGGGATTGGGGGAATGGAGGAGGAGAGGGGAAAGAAGTGGGAGGGTGAAGGAAGGGGAGGGGGAGGGTAACGTGGAGGGGGATGAGGGGAAATGAGCCGTGCCTGCACAGTTGTGGGCTATGCGTGAGTGGTGCAATATTGCGTTGGGGGGGCGGGTTGCATTGGGGGAACGGGTGAGTGGTGGGATATTGCATTGGGGAAGGTTTGCGTTGGGGGACTAGGCCTACCGTGCGACAGGGACCCACCCCCTCCCCGGGCACTTTCCGTTGCAACCGCAAGAAATGCAACACCTGTCCCTTCACCTCCCCCCTCGACTCCATTCATGGACCCAAGCAGTCGTTCCAGATGCGACAAAGGTTCACCTGTAACTCCTCCAACCTCATCTACTGCATCCGCTGCTCTAGATGTCAGCTGATTTACATCGGTGAGACTAAGCGGAGGTTGGGCGATCGTTTCGCCGAACACCTCCGCTCAGTCCGCAATAACCTACCTGAACTCCCGGTGGCTCAGCACTTCATATGTCATTATAAAAATAGATATGCCTTTGTAACATATTTGATTTTCTTAATGTGCACCCCCTCCCATTCCCAATCCAACCTCTCTGTCCTGGGTCTCCTCCATTGCCAGAGTGAGCAACACCGGAAATTGTAGGAACAGCACCTCATATTCCGGATGCGTCCGGATGGCATGAACATTGAATTCTCCCAATTTTGCTAGCCCTTGGTGTCTCCTCCCCTTCCTTAACCCTTGAGCTGTCTCCTCCCATCCCCCCGCCCTCGGGCTCCTCCTCCTCCCTTTTTCCTTCCTTCTCCCCACCCCCCATCAGTCTGAAGAAGGGTTTCGGCCCGAAACGTCACCTATTTCCTTCACTCCATAGATGCTGCTGCACCCGCTGAGTTTCTCCAGCATTTCTGGGTCCCACTTAGTCTAGTTATACTCTATTACTGAAAATCAGACAATCTCCTATTTTGTGGGAAAACGAAGTGCTGTAGGAACTCAGTGGGTTAAGCAGTATCTAGTCGATGTTTTAGGTCGGAACCCTCCTTCTGAATCCTTCGGGATCCCTCTTGTACATTCCCCCCACTGAAGCTGCCTGACCTGCACAGTATTCCGGCATCTGCAGCATTTTGTGTGTCTGTCATTTTGTGAAATGGGTTTTGGATATTTTATTAAGCAAGTTTATTTCTTTGTATAAAACACAACACAAAGTGCTGGAGTAACTCTGTGGGTCAGACAGTATATCTGGAAGGAATGGACAGGTGACATTTCGGGTTGGGACCCTTCCTCAGGCTCAATCCCAACCGGAAACATTTCCTGCCCATTCCCTCCAGAGCTGCCCTGACCTGCTGAGTTGCTCCAGAACTTTGTGTTATTCAAGATTCCAACATGTGCAGTTCCTTGTGTCTCTCTTATTTTGTTGTATAATATTCCTCCAGCACTTTGCATGTTACCACAAGATAACAGATTGTCTGATTTTCAGTAGTAAAGTATCTTGTGCACTGGGTTCATTTTTGTACTTTTTCTTTGCTACTCCAACCCTGATAATAAGTGGTGATCTGGAGGACCTGCAAAGCTATAAAAACATGATGGGTGTAGAAACACATATGGCTGTTGTGTATCTAGACATTCATAATAATATTTGGTTCTGTCTATTTTAATAAAACTGGATTTGGAGAGAACATAAGTTGTCATTGGTGAGAGGGAAATCTGGTTTTAGTGAAATATGTGCAAAAATAACATAATTATAACTCATATTAATGCATTTAGTTTACAAGCTTTTGACATGACAAGCCAGTAGACACAGCATGTTATGAAGATGAGTGAAGAGGTTATAAAAAAGGAATATACGTATTTGGACTGAAATGCAGCAGCTGGCATCCAGTCTGGGAAAATTACAAGGTCTTTTACATTGATTTCATAAAAAGCAATGCGTTTTTCATGATGAAAGACTAGAATTTGTGCAGCAGCAGAGATTTGGGTATTCAGCTATGCAAAACCAAAGCATAGGTACTTAAATCATTAAAAAAGGTAAGTAGATGGTCAGCCTTCATCCTAGAATTTCTGGCTTTTGAAGGAAAGGGGTTTCGGCTCTGAGAACTCCTACATGGATTTATAGGTTAAAATTACGGTGCGTAGTACATATGCCTATTTTTCATTTACTTGAATTCAGAATTTCGAGTGATGATACAACTGGTAAGTTTAAATAAAGAATTATACCTTTTAGGGAGAGTGCAGAGAAACTATTACATCAGGAGGAATATCTAGAATAAAGAGGCATAATCTGAAAATTAGAGGCAGGCAATAAAATGTGAAAATATTGAGTACTTTTACACAGAGGCTATTGGATATACAGTACAGAAATGATTCCCCTGAAAGACCATGGATTGAAATTAAAAATACTGGTACCGATTGATACTGGGATTGATAGATGCCTGCTAAGTACGAACAGAAATGGAGCTAAGCTGTGTAAACTAAAATATGAGTGAAGGTTTTGGCATCAGCTCTGATTCAATTGAATGACAAGATTGTGTTAAGGGACTGGTTGGCAAACATTTTTTCCTGTGCCAACCATCATGAACATGATGATTGCATCCATTATGTATACATTTTGCACATTAAGAAAATCAAATATGTTACAAAGGCATATCTATTTTTATAATGACATTTCTCCATTTTGTACATTAAAGGTGGTGCATTGACACAAATATTACCCCATAGGTTTTCATTTTGGAATTTGAACAATTGCAAAGAATTGCATATTGCATTTATCAAAATATTAATAGTTGGATGTAATATTCTTGTCAAGTATTCAAAAGAATAAGTACATCTCAACAAACAGCTGTTGTTGACATCACTTGAAGCAGCACTATTATAAGTCTTTAAATTCAATGCCAAAATCTTCAGTCTGGATCATAGGAAAATTGAATACTTCTATTGAAAATTTGGAAGGGATGTGCTGTTCTGTTGGGATTATGATACAGTCATCACAGTGAAGAGGAAAATATGCGATTTCACTGCAGAAAATCAATTACCCATTAACATATATTTTAATGGGTTTTAACAGTGCTTTCTGTATGAAGAGTATTTGCATAAAGTTGTGGCAGCTGAGATGAAACACCTGAGAAATAAACAAGATTTCCTGTGCTCCTCATAAGTGGCGTGGTTTTCTTGGGGCTGTATCTTCAGGGGTTTTCTTTTAAGTAATTGTTAGAACTAAAGTTAAGGAGGCACTTGGAGAAAAATAAACTATGGTACTGAACTACTGTATAAACTATGTACTGCCCATTCCTTCTCTCTAGAGATGCTGCCTGTCCCACGGAGTTACTCCAGTCTTTTGTGTCTATCTTCGCTTTAAACCAGCACCTGCAGTCCCTTCCTACACACCTATGTACTTTATGTCCTATTAGTATCATCACACTATTGTACTGGCTGAAGGTGTCTGTTGGTTGGCATGGATTTCCATGACTAGAGAGCTCTAAGCACATTGGAATGCATGGTTTTTATGTTTTTATAACTTAACGATGCCCCAATTGTTGAAAATATTAATAAAACTTTCTTTGTGAGATGGTATTTTTCATTAATTAGTGACATTGGCATAATCCAATGGGTTTTCCAAGAGTCTCATTGGAACGTAGACAAAAGTGCTGGAGAAACTCAGCGGGTGCAGCAGCATCTATGGAGCGACAGCAAATTTGTATTAAAATACCAATGTTTCTGTAAATAGGAATATTAATCATAAACCGAAGTTTCACAGTGCAGCCCAATCAAAATGTATTTCCCAACAGTCAAATGTAAAGATTGAATACATTTTTCTGATTATACTAAGGCATGAGGTGAGGTGACTAAAGAATGTTTAGTTTAGTTTAGAAATGATTTACTTTATTATTGTCACATGTACCAAGGTACAGTGAAAACCTTTGTTGTATTCTATCCAGTCAAAGAAAAGACTATACATGATTACAATCAAGTCGTCCATGGTTTGCAGATAGAGGATAAGGAGTACATCAGTCAGTGCAAGATAAAGTCCAATAAAGTTTGATTAAAGATACTTCAAAAGTCTCAAATGGGGTAAATGGGAGATCAGGACTGCTTAGCTGATTAGAGGACAGTTCAGTTGCCTGATAGCAGCTGGGAAGAAATTGTCCCTGAATCTGGAGGTGTGCGTTTTTAAACTTCTGTACCTCTTGCCTGGTGGGCGAGGGGAGAAGAGGCCGTGACCGGTGTGAAATGGGTTTGCTGGTGGCCTTACCAGGGCAGCATAAAGTGTTGATGAAGTCAATGGAAGGAAAGTTGGTTTGCGCGATGGTCTGGGCTATGGCCACAACTCTTGCAATTTCTCGCAGTCTTGGATGGAGCTGTTCCCAAACCATGTTGTGATGCATCCCGATAAAATGCTTTTTACGGTGTGTCAACAGAAGTTGATGAGAATCGTTGGGGCCATGCTGAATTTCCCAGCCCTTCTAGGGAAGTAGAGGCATTGGTGTGCTTTCTTGGCCATGGCTTCGACAAGGCTGGTCCAGAACAAATTTCTGGTGATATTGATTCCTAAGAACCTGAAGCTTTTGACCATCTGTGCTGAAGCACCATCAATGTATACCAGGGTTTGGGTACTGCTTCACTCTCTGAAGTCAATTATAATCTCCCTTGTGTTGTTGACATTGAGGGAGAAATTCTTGTCTTGGCACTAGGTTACGAGGCTCTTAATCTCCTTCCTGTATTCCTTCTCGCCATTATTTGATATCCGACCCATTATGGTGGTGTCATCTGCAAACTTGTAATTTGAGTTGGATTGGTGTTTGGCTGCAAAGTCATGAGTGTATACTGAGAACCGTGTATTAATGACATGTTCATTATTCCTTATTTTTAAACTCCTGCAGCAGTGTTTACGCAAAATTTGAGAGCATATTCCAGGCATTTTAAGAATTGGTCCCAGACATACCATGCGATGGCCCCTTTTCAGTCATTAGTCTTCGGCTCCCCTTGCCCAACATGCTCGGGACACTTTGAGCAGGCACAGTTGTTTCTCCTATTCCATAGTTCACATTGGTTCCAGGCAGAATCTGGTTCATGATTCTTTTTACTGTTTTTACTATTTGTTTATGATTTATATCAGTGCTCATCCTGTCTCTGCCATAGATTTAAAGAGAGAAAAACATGCTATTTATGTAAATAGTTGGTGCTTAAAGATAAAAATGAAAGAAAATAGAAGGATGAGAGGACACCTTATAGAAACTTATAAGATTATTAAGGGATTGGAAAGGCTAGATGCAGGAAAAATGTTCACGATGTTAAGGGAGTCCAGAACCAGCGGTCACAGTTTAAGAATAAGGGGTAGGCCATTTCGGACTGAGATGAGGAAAAAAATTTCCACCGGAGAGTTGTGAATCTGTGGAATTCTCTGCCACAGAAGGCAGAGGAGGCCAATTTACTGGATATTTTCAAGAGAGAGTTAGGTATAGCTCTTATGGCTAATGGAATCAAGGGATATGGGGAGAAAGCAGGAACGGGGTACCGATTTTGGATGATCAGCCATGATCATATTGAATGGCGGTGCTGGCTCGAGGAGCCGAATGGCCTACTCCTGCACCTATTTCTCTGTTTCTATGATGGGTACAGCATTCTGCTGCTTGATCAGATGCAAAAAAATGAAGTTCTGGAGGAACTGAAAGAGCCAGGCAACATCTCTGGATGAAATGGACAGTCTGAAGAAGAGTCTCGACCTGAAATGTCCCCCATTCCTTCTCTCCAGAGTTCCTACCTGTCCCGCTGAGTTATTCCAGCTTTGTGTGTCCAACTGTGATTTTCTTTGAAATAGTACCATGGAACTTTTTGCCCCCATTCACGAGAATGTCTCATCTGAAAGATGGCAAATCTGAATACAGCAATCTTGCAGAACTGCACTGTGTTGTCAGCCTAGAAATTTTGTGCTCAAGTTTCTTAAGTACTAGTTGAACCTACAATCCTTTGGCTAAGTTGTGAGTATGGAGCCATCTTGCCAAGTATAAATAAATATTGATGAAGTCTACAAATTCCAAAGTAAATATTTTAAAATGATTCCATGAACATATTTCCTGATTAAGTGCAGAAAAGTTGGTTTGGAACTTGGAATGTGAATAATGGTGAGGTTGCAAGATTTACACTTATAAACAAGCATACCTGCCAACAACCTATTGAGTACACATTCTGGAAAGTGGGAAAA
The DNA here is from genome assembly GCF_010909765.2 of Amblyraja radiata. Classification (NCBI taxonomy): domain Eukaryota; kingdom Metazoa; phylum Chordata; class Chondrichthyes; order Rajiformes; family Rajidae; genus Amblyraja; species Amblyraja radiata. Next base: position 131,413,352 of record NC_045957.1, on the reverse strand, counting down.
TATTAAAAGTTTGTTAGCGAGTGTTCATGATATGCATGCATCTATGAGAATGAAGGGCATTGCAGGCAGGAATAAGGAACCCTGGATGACAAGAGAAAGTGAGGCTTGGATCAGGATAAAGAAGGAAGTATCGGTCAGATGTAGGCAGCTGGGATCAAGTGTATTCCTGGAGGAGTACAGAGGATAGAAGAGCATTCATAAGAAGATCAAGTGAGCAAAAGGGAACATGGGTTTTATCTGACATAAAATTAAGGAGAATCCAAAGAGATGTTGTAAGTACATTAAAGAAAAAACAGTATCTAGAGAGATAATAGTGCCCCTCAGAAACCAAAGTGGTCATCTATGTGCGGAGCCATAGGATATGGGTAGAGTCCGTAATGAATATTTCTCATCTCTTATTACTGCAGAGAAAAACATAAAGGCTGATGAACATGTGAGAGTTAATGCCAATCTTGAGGACAGTCCATTGAAGTCTGAAGGTACATAAGCCTGTTGGTTCTGATCAGGAATATCCAGTGTCACTGTGAGAAGCTGGAAATAAATTCCCAGATACATAGAAACATAGAAACATAGAAAATAGGTGCAGGAGTAGGCCATTCGAGCCTGCACCGCCATTCAATATGATCATGGCTGATCATCCAAATCAATATCCCATACCTGCCTTCTGTCCATAACCCATGATCCCTTTAGCCACAAGGGCCACATCTAACTCCCTCTTAAATCTAGCCAATCAACTGGCCTCAACTACCTTCTGTGGCAGAGAATTCCACAGATTCACCACTGTGTAAAAAATAATTTTCTCATCTCGGTCCTAAACAACTTCCCTCTTATCCTTAAACTGTGACCCCTTGTTCTGGACTTCCCCAACATCGGGAATAATCTTCCTGCATCTAGCCTGTCCAACCCCTTAAGAATTTTGTACGTTTCTATAAGATCCCCCCTCAATCTTCTAAATTCTAGCATGTACATGCCGAGTCTATCCAGTCTTTCTTCATATGAAAGTCCTGCCATCCCAGGAATCAGTCTGGTGAACCTTCTCTGTACTCCCTCTATGGCAAGAATGTCTTTCCTCAGATTAGGAGACCAAAACTGTACGCAATACTCCAGGTGTGGACTCACCAAGACCCTGTACAACTGCAGTAGAACTACATGGCTGAGATATATCATCATTAGATATGGGCGAAGTGCCAGAAGACTGGAGGGTGGCTAATGTTCTGCCTCTGTTTAAGAAGGGCTGCAAAGAAAAACGTGGCAATTATACACTAGTAAGCTTAACATCTGTGGTAGTAAAGTTACTGAAAAGGATTCTAAAGAGGTAAAATACATATTATCTCAAAAAATGCTGGTGGATTAGGGATAGTCAGCATGGTTGTGTGCATAGGGAAACTGATTTCACAATTGTAATTGCGTTTTTTGAGAAAGTAATCAAATTGGGGCATAGACATAATCTACATGGACTTCAGTACGACATTTGTTGCTCTGGATGGTTAGATCACATGGCATCTAGGAAGAGGGAGCTAACTGGTTACAAAATAGGCTTGATGGTAGGCAGCAGATGGTGGTAGTGGACTATTTTTTGGGTTTGAAGTCCTGTGATTAATGATATACCATATGGATTAGCACTGGGCCCATTGCTATTTGTCAGCTATATCAACAAATTTGATGATTGTATACAAGACGTGATTAGAAGAAACAAGGAACTGCAGATGCTGGTTTACACAAAAGAACCCAAACTGTTGTGGTGACTGAGTGGGTCAGCATTTCTGAAGAACATGGATAGGTGACACTTTGGGCCAGGACCCGTCTTCAGAAGGGGCCCATCCCGAGTTACTCCAGCACTTTGTGTCCTTTTCAAAGCATGATTAGTAAGTTCGCAGATGACACTAAAATAGAATATATCGTAGATGTAAAGATGATTATTTAAGATTACAGCGGGATCTTGATCTGCTGGACAAGCGGGCTGAGGAATGGCAAATGGAGTTTAAATTGAATACTGTAAGTTTTAGTCTTGCATTTTGGGAAGACATACCAGGACAGGACCTTCACATGGTGTATGGTGAGTCCAAGTGAGTGTTGTAGAGCAGAAGAATCTAGGAGCACATGTACATAAGGTGGATAACAGGTAGATAAGGTGGTCAAGGCTCTTGGCACATTACATAGAAACATAGAAAATAGGTGCAGGAGTAGGCCATTCGGCCCTTCGAGCCTGCACCGTCATTCAATATGATCATGGCTGATCATCCAACTCAGTATCCTGTACCTGCCTTCTCTCCATACCCCTGAACCCTCTAGCCACAAGGGCCACATCTAACTCCCTCTTAAATATAGCCAATTAACTGGCCTCAACTACCTTCTGTGGCAGAGAGTTCCAGAGATTCACCATTCTCTGCGTGAAAAATGTTTTTCTCATCTCGGTTCTAAAGGATTTCCCCCTTATCCTTAAGCTGTGACCCCTTGTCCTGGACTTCCCCAACATCGGGAACAATCTTCCTGCATCTAGCCTGTCCAATCCCTTAAGAATTTTGTAAGTTTCCATAAGATCCCCCCTCAATCTCCTAAATTCTAGAGAGTACAATCCGAGTCCTTCATTAGTCAGGTTACTAAATATTGAAATTGGGATGTTATTTTACAGATGTACAAGGTGTTGGTGAGGTCAAAGTTGGAGTATTGTGTACAATTTTGGTCACACTGCTATAGAAAAGATGTTGTTAAGCTGGAAAGAGTTCAGAGAAGATTTCTGGCGATGTTGCCAGGACTTGAGGGCCTGAGCTATATGGTTGGGAGGTTTGGGAAGGGTAGGACTATATTCTTTGGAGCGTAGGAGGATGAGAGGTGATCTTATCGAGGTGTATAAGATCATGAGGAGAATAGATATGATAGATGCACAGAGTCTTTTACCCAGAATAGGGAAAATCAAGAACCAGAGGACAAAGGTTTAAAGTTTAGTTTTATTTAGAGATACAGCGCGGAAACAGGCCCTTCGGCCCACCAAGTCCGCACTGACTAGCGATCCCCGCACATTAACACTATCCTACAGATACCAGGGACAATTTGCACATACACCAAGCCAATTAACCTACAAACATGTAGATCTTTGGAGTGTGGGAGGAAACCGATGATCTCGGAGAAAACCCACGCGGTCGCAGGGAGAACTGACAAAATCCGTACAGACAGCACCCATAGTCAGGATCGAACCCGGTTCTCCGGCCCTGCAAGAGTTGTAAGGCAGCAACTCTACGCCATTGTGCTGCCATGGGAGGGGAAAGATTTAATAAGAATCTGAGGGCAACCTTTTCACACAGAAGATGGTGCGTATATGGAATTAAGTGCCAGCGGAGGTAGTTGAGGCAGAAATTATAACAATATTTAAAAGACTTTTGGACAGGTACATGGATAGAAAAGGTTTAGAGGGATAAATGTTAAATGTTGGTAGATGGGGCATCTTGATCAGCATGGGCAAGTTGGGCCAAAGGACCTGTTTCCATAATGTATGACTCTACATAGTTCCCTGATAGTGTCATCACAGGTAGATGGGGTGGTGAAGAAGGCTGCTGGCATGCTGCCATTCATCAGTCAGGGAATTGAGAATCTAGAGTAGAAATTGCGGGAGCCCCGGCTGAGATTTACAAATCATCATTAATTACAGGCGAGGTGCTGGAAGACTGGAGGCAAATGTTCATTCTATTCAAGAAGGGTTGCAGGGAAAAGGCTGGGAACTACAGGCCAGTGAGCTTAACATCTGTGGTCGGAAAGTTACCAGAGAGTATTATGAGGGATAGGATATGAATGCATTTGGATGGACAAAGGCTGATTAGGGATAGTCTGCATGATTTTGTACATGGGAGGTTGTGTCTCACAAATTTGATTTTGCATTTTGACAATGTGACCAAAAAGGTCGATAAAGGCAGAGCTGTAGATGTTGTACACATGGATTTCAGTAAGGCATTCGACAAGGTTCCGCATGGTAGGCTTCTCTGGAAGGTTAGATCCTATGGGATTCAAGGAGAGATAGCTGAATGGATAGATAATTGGCTACATGAAATGAAGCAGAGGGTGATGGTGGAACGTTATTTTTGGACTGGAGGCCTCAGGGTTCAGTGCTAGGCCCATTGTTGTTTGTCATCTATACACATGATTTGGGTGAGAATGGACATGGCAGGATTAGCTGATTAGTGAAGATGGTTGTCAAAAATTGCAGCAGGATCTTGATCGGTTGGGAAGGTGGGCTGAGGAACAGTTGATGGAATTTAATACAGAGAAATGCAAGGTGTTGCATTTTGGGAACACTAACATGGGCTGGACCGACACAGTGAACAGTAGGGTTCTGAGGAGTGTTGTAGAGCAGAGGGATTTAGGAGTGCAGGTGTATAGTTCCTTGAAGGTGGCACCGCAGGTCGATAATGTATTCAAAAATGGCTTCCATCAGTCAGAGTATTGAGTACAGAAGTTGGGAGGTCATGTTGCAATTGTATAAGACATTGGTGAGGCCGCATTTAGAATATTGTGTTCAGTTCTGGGCACATTGTTGTAGGAAAGATGTTGTCAAGTTGGAAAGGTTGCAGAGAAGATTTCCGAGGATGTGGCCAGGATTCGGAGGCCTGAGCTATAGGGAGAGGTTGAGCAGGCTGGGACTCTATGCAGGATGATGAGGGATGATCTTATAGAGGTGTACAAAATCATGAGAGGAATAGATCAGGTAGACGTGCTGAGTTTCTTGACCAGAGTAGGGGAACCAAGGGCATAGGTTTAAGGTGAGCGAGGAAAAACTTAAAAGGAACCTGGGAGGTAACATTCACATAAAGAGTGGTGGGTGTAAGGAACAAGCTGCCGGAGAAGGTAGTTGAGGCAGGTACTATCACAACATTTAAGAAATATTTAGACAGGTACATGGATAGGACAGTTTTAGAGAGATATGTGCCAAACGTAGGCAGGTTGGACTAGTGTAGATGGGGCATGTTTGCCGGTGTGGGAAAGTTGGGCCAAAGGGCCGTTTCCACTCTGTGACTCTATGACTCTAATTAAGTATCACAGTTAGGATGTTCTGTTACGGTTGTAAAGGACATTGCCGTGACCGCATTTGGTGTATTGGTCATCCTGCTATGGGAAAGAAGACATGAATCTGGAAAGAATGCAGAGAAAATTTACAAGGATGTTATCAGAACTGGAGGGCCTGAGCTTTCAGAAGAGGTTGGGCGTTAAGAATTTATCCTTGGCATGTATTGATCTTATTGAGGTGTATAAAATCTTGAAGAGTATAGAAATAGTGAATACACAGAGTCTTGTTTCCCAGTGTAGGGGAATAGATATCTAGACGGCATAGGTTTCAAGTGAGAGAGAAAAGATTTAATGGGAACCTGAGGGACACCATTTTCACTGAGAATGATGGGTACTTGAAATAAGCTGCCGGAGGAAATAGTAGAGGCAGTTCCAATAATAATATTTTAAATACATTTGGATAGGAAAGGTTTAGAGGGACATGGGCCAAACACAAGTAGATGGGACTAGGTTGGATGGGACATATTGGTCAGTATGGACTTTGGGGGCTGTAAGACTGTGACTGATTCTACATGCAAGTGCAGTTTAGTGCACAAATCCAGAAACTGTTGTCAGTGATGATATTCACACAGCATGTATTTCAATCTTAATGGATGTAAACAGTTAGAACTCAATGATCTGAAGAAATGTTCAACTTTTTCCACCATGTAAAGCAATAAAAGTGTATGCCTGGTTCAGTGAGATGCAACTGACCTTTAAGTAGCGCAGAAAAACCTTACTTATGACTGCACAACTTCCAGCCAAGGTCCATGTAATGAATCTGGTAAAGCCTAATTCACATGTCTTCATTATTTCGCAATTCAATGCTTTCCAAAATAGTCATCTTCTTCTTCTTGCATATGGCATGCAGAGCCTAAAGTTGTAAGTCAAATTGTTCTATTTGATCTTTTGTTTTTGCACGTCGGGTTGATTGCATTAGTCGAAACAAGATGGACCACTTGAAGGTTGTAATCTCCCACCCCAAAATAGTGATGACTATTTTTCTCTCTTTTTCTCTCTTCTCTCTTTGACTTGAGAATTAAGGGACTGAAGTTTAGGGGTAACATGAGGGGGAACTTCTTTACTCAGAGAGTGGTAGCTGTGTGGAATGAGCTTCCAGTGAAGGTGGTGGAGGCAGGTTCGTTTTTATCATTTAAAAATAAATTGGATAGTTATATGGATGGGAAAGGAATGGAGGGTTATGGTCTGAGCGCAGGTATATGGGACTAGGGGAGATTATGTGTTCGGCACGGACTAGAGGGGTCGAGATGGCCTGTTTCCGTGCTGTAATTGTTATATGGTTATATGGTTAATCGAAACATTATTTCACTCTGTGAACATTTTAATGTTAATTGCTGCCTTTTACTTCCTGTTGTGCTTCTTATGGAATTGCAGTCCTGATGAAGGGCCAATTTGTTTCTCTCTCCAGAGATGCTGCTCAACCAGCTAAGTATTTATGGTATTTTATGCTAGAAAACCCCCCACAAGATTTCACTGATACAATTCATGCTGGGTATCAGGCTTGTTTAGAAATATTTGTACAGAAATCATGCGCATTAACTTGGTCTTGTATTTCTTGAATGACAGTGAAGAGTAGGACCCTGGCAGTCAAAATGTGTAGGAAGGAACTGCAGATGCTGATTTAAATCCAAAATAGACAAAAATGCGGGAGGAACTCAGCAGGACAGACAGCATCTCTAGTGAGAAGGAATGGGTGACTTTTTGGGTCGAGACCTTTCTTCAGACTGATGTCAGTGGAGTGGGTGGTACTTAGATAAGGAGTGTATAGATAAGGATGTGTTAGGCGTGAAAACAGGACAAAGGGAATGGAGTTCAATGACAATAAAATAGATCATTGTTAGTTGGGAGAAGGTAACAACAAAGCAAGCAAACAGGGATAAGATGTAGTCGGAGACAGTGAGACTGGTCGGAGAACTGGGAAGGGGGAGGGGATGGAGGGAGAGGGGATGGAGGGAGAGGGCAAGGAAAGGTGACTTGAAGTTAGAGAAGTCAATATTCCATACCGCTGCTTAAGCTAAAGATGAAGTGCTGTTCCTCCAATTTGCGCACTGACAATGGAAGAGGTCCAGGACAGAAAGGTCAGTGTGGGAAAGGGAGGGGGAGTTAAAGTATTGAGCAACTGGTAGATCAGGTAGGTTTAGGCAGACTGAGCGCACCTTGGCAGTGTTGTGGAGCAGAGGGATCTAGGAGTACGTGTACATAATTCACTGAAATTGGTATTGCTGGTAGAGAGGATGTCGAAGAAGGCTTTTGGTACATTGCCCTTCATCAGTCAGGGAATTGAGTAGCGATGTTACAGTTGTACAAAATGTGAGTCCACACTTGGAGTATCGTGTTTAGTTTTGGTCACCGCACTATAGGAAATATGCCATTGGGCTGGAAAGGTTGCAGAGCTTTATGAGAATGTTGATGATTTCAAGGGTTTGAGCTGAAGGGAGAGATTGGGCAGACTAGAACTTAGTTTAGTTTAGTTTAATTTGGAGATACAGCATGGAAACAGGCTCTTCGGCCCACTGAGTTCACGCCATTAGCCAATTAACCTACAAACCTTGGAATGTGGGAGAAAATCCAAGTGGTCACAGGGAGAATGTATAAACTCCAGACAGACAACACCGGCAGTCAGGATTGAACTCGCGTCTCTGGCGCTGAAAGACAACAACTCCACCATTGTGCCACCCAGCTCTTCAGAAATAAAATTGTTATACTATTTGTAGATTAACCATTATTAATCCATGCCATTTATAATCTCCACTACACATATATGCATGCCACCCACTACATGGTATTACGGTACTACACTAACAAGAACAGCCTGCTGGCAGAGGCCATGCTGAGCTGGGAGAGCACGGCTGGCAGTTTAAATGTTCTGTATTTCTGAATGGAATAAAGACTTATGTTTCACCATGTATGTTGCAGTGGATCAACTACAAACATGGTGTCAGAAGTGGGATTCGAACCCATGCCTCCAAAGGAGACTGTCCTTGTTGGTGTAGTACCGTAATACCATGTAGTGGGTGGCATGCATATATGTGTAGTGGATGGCATGCATATATGTGTAGTGGAGATTATAAATGGCATGGATTAATTAGGGTTAAACTACATCCTTCCTCTTAAAGTCCCCATGGACAACATCAAGTACCAGTCGTTCGCTCTCCACACCGCATCCGCACGCAATGAAGGGCCGCATCCCGCACGCAATGAAGGGCCAGCTCCAATGTCTATCTCGACTTACTCAACCCCCTCAAGTGCAGGTTCCTGGCCTGCTTCAGGGAAATATACAAATTAAGTAAATGTCCAAAAATGGAAAATAGAATATAATGTGCAAACATGTAAGGTCAAGAAATAGAGGGTAAAAGTAGGAGGTGAAAGGGAAAAGATTTAACAGGAACCTGACGGGCAATATTTCACACAATGGGTGGTTGGTGTATGAAAGATAATAGCGGAATACAGCATTTAAAGCTTCAAAGATGGTTTAATGTTCTTGTTGATCATCATCATTTTGAGTAATAATTACCTTGGTGTTCTCATTAATTTTCTTCCAACATCTGAATAATAATAATAATAATAATAATAATAATAATAATAATAATAATAATAATAATAATAATAATAATAATATATTTTATTGTCATTGCACATAGGTGCAAGGTGATTTGGTATGCAGCTTTCATCCGATAGTCATAACTTAAACAACTAATAAAATTTAGATACCCCGAGAAACATGATTTATATTTTATATATTAAGTGCAAATATGCCTGTGCCGAGTCGATGTGCGTGAATACAGTTCATGGGGGTGGGGGGGGGCACTCAGCAGTGCCGGTTCAAAGCAGCAATAGCTCTGGGGATGAAGCTGTTCCTGAGTCTGGAGGTGCGGGCGTAGAAGGCCTTGTAACGTCTGCCGGAAGGTAGGAGTTCGAACAGACTATTACAAGGGTGTGAGGAGTCTTTGTGGATGCTGACGGCCTTCCTGAGGCACCGTGTGTAGTAGATGCTCTCCAAGGCTAGTAGCTGTGTCCCAATAATCTTCTGCGCCCTGTGGACCACACGCTGAAGAGCTCTCCTCTCCGCCTCCGTGCAGCTGAGATACCACACAGAGATGCCATGTGTTAGTATGATCTCTGTGGTGCAGCGGTAGAAGGTTGTCAGCAGCTGTTGGGGCAGACCAGTCTTTTTCAATGTTCTTAGGAAGAACAGTCATTGCTGTGCCTGCTTGACCAGTGCAGCGGTGTTGGTGGACCATGTGAGGTCCTCTGAAATATGTAACATTTCACATAGAGTCATAGAATCATGCAGCACAGAAATAGGCCCTTTGGCCCAACTTGCCCATGCCAACCATGCTGCTCCATCTGCACTAGTCCCATCTACCCACATTTGTCTCACATTCATCTAACCCTTTCATGTCCATGAACCTGTCCAAATGTATTTTATATGTTGCTATACTACCTGCCTCAACTAACTCCCCTGGCAGCTTTCCATATATATATACCACCCTAAGTCTAAAAATGTTGGAACATTAGGTTCCCATTAAATATTTTCCCTTTTTTCTTTTTTCTTTCTTTCTCCTTTTTATTAGTTTACTAGACCAAGGGCAGACCCGTTGGGTCTGCTCCCTCAACGCAGCCGTTCCCTACCCGTAGCCCCCACAGGAGACGTGGTCCTCCAACTCAAGCGGCTCAGGAATGAGCAGTGCGGCTGGTTTTAAATGGCGTCTTTGAGGTGAGATGCGGGCGCCAGCAGCCGTTATGGTTGCTGGCCAGCAGGAGGCGACAAAATGAGTGAGTGGGGGGGGGGGGGGGGGGGGGGGGGGGGGGAGAAGGATTTAATAACAGATGTGGACATAAACATAACGAAATCTAATGAGGAGTGGATAGTTGGAATGAAAAGTGAAATGTCTACCGAAATGGCTGCTTCTATGGGTGAGAAGCCATTATATATTTGAAATATTGGGGGTTGGGGGGGGGGGGGAGAAGGATTTGATTAAAAAGGTGTACTTAAACACGACTAAATGTAATAAGGAGCGGATACTTAGAAAGAAAAGTGAAATCTCTACCGAAATGGAAAAGATCTCGGCGATTGTGCATCTGGATTCGGCGTGGCAAGGAATCAAAGGAAGAAATGCAGCCGGCAGCCGTACATGTAAATGGATCCATTCCGATTGGACATCTGCGAGCATCGGCCATTCCGGTTGGACATCTGCGAGTATTGGGCATTGTGACATCACACGATGGAACGAATCGAAAGGCAGAAAGGCAGCCGGCAGCCACAGAGTTTTATATAATAATAGATAGTCTCTTTTATTTCTTTTTTTCCTCTATTTCTAAAAAAAAAAAAAAAAAATATTTTCCCTCTAACCTTAAACCTATGTCTTTTCCCTATTCTGGTAAATGACACTGTGCATTTACTCTATCTATTCACTCGTGATCTTATAACCCTCTATAAGATCACCTCTCAGTCTCCTGCACTCCAGCGTACAAAGTCCAAGCTTGCCCAGTCTCTCCCTATAGCTCAGGTCTTCAAATCCTGGTAACATCCTTGTAAATCTTCTCTGTATTCTTTCCAGCTTAATGGCATCCTTCCTATAGCAGGGAGGCCTAAACTGAACACAAAACTCCAAATGTGGCCTCACCAATGTCTTATACTGTACAACTGTAACTTAACATCCTAACTTCTGTACTCAATACCCTGACTGATGAAGGCCAATGTACCAAAAGCCTTCTTGATGATCCTATCCACCTCTGACACCACTTTCAGGGAACTATGTACCTGGACTCCTAGGTCCCTCTGCTCTGCAACACCCCAGGGCCCTGCTATTCACTGTGAATGTCCTGCCCTGGTTTGACTTGCCAAAATGCAACACCTTGCACTTATCTGCATTAAACTCAATTAACCATTCCTCAGCCCACTTGCCCAACTGAACAAGATCCTGCTGTAATTTTTTTATTTAGCTGTTTTCAATACCACTTAATTTAGTACATGCTTAGTAATCATGCATTCCCCATTCTAATCCATTTGTTAAATTACAAACAGCAAAGGGCCCAGCACTGATTCCTGAGGCACACCACTAGTTACAGACTTCTAGTCTGTAAAATAACAACCTTCTACCATTACCCTCCGTTTCCTTCCATGAAACCAATTCTCTATCCTGTCTCTTCCTGGATCCCATGCGATCTAACCTTCCGGAGCAGCCTACCATGCAGAACCTTGTCAAATGACTTGCTGAAATAATGCCTCCCTGAAGTGTTACATAATTATTACATTGACACAAAATGCTGAAGTAAACCAACGGGTCAGGCAGCATCTCTGGATCCCTCTCCAGAGTTCGTGTTTTCAGAGATGTTGCCTGACCCACTGAGTTACTCCAGCATTTTGTGTCTATCTTCGGTGTAAACCAGCATCTGCAGTACCTTCCTAATAGTAGGAATGTTACAAAACCTACCTTCAGCGGCGCTGCAGTTCTGCCACTGGCCATGTGCGCGACTTTGGCGGCTTTGAGGAGGGGGGGAGGGGGGGGGGCGGGGTTAAAATGCGTTTTTTCTCCTACCTGTCCTGGATATATTTTCTCGGAGTGCAAGCTTTTGCTGAACAATTGTTCCGACGGCCGTTCTGTGAATTTTTTTTTTTTAAATCGCCCAACAGGTTCAGCACTGCAGTAATTTAAAAATCAGTTTCTAAAGCCGTCAGCGCCGACAATGGGGACGGATTTCACGTACGGGACAGGTAAAGGTAAGCCGTTTATTTTATGTATAAAAGTGCTTCTCAAGATGCCTATAATTCACATTTTACGTTGCGAAACGGTGATATATGACCCATACGAACCGCAGTATTTTTCCTGCCGATATGGGGTTTAAATTCACCGCAACCGCAACGTTCCACATAACCACATAACAATTACAGCACGGAAACAGGCCATCTCAGCCCTACAAGTCCGTGCCGAACAATTATTTTCCCTACTCCCATCTACCTGCACTCAGACCATAACCCTCCATTCCTTTCCCATCCATATACCTATCCAATTTATTTTTAAATGATAAAATCGAACCTGCCTCCACCACTTCCACTGGAAGCTCATTCCACACAGCTACCACTCTCTGAGTAAAGAAGTTCCCCCTCATGTTACCCCTAAACTTCTGTCCCTTAATTCTGAAGTCATGTCCTCTTGTTTGAATCTTCCCTACTCTCAATGGGAAAAGCTTGTCCACGTCAACTCTGTCTATCCCTCTCATCATTTTAAAGACCTCTATCCAGATCATTGATGTACATGACAAACAACAGTGGACCCAACAAAGATTCCTGAGGCACCCCACCAGTCACCTGCCTCCTGACAAACAGCCATCCACCATTACTCTATGGCGTCTCCCATTCAGCCACTGTTGAATCCATCTTGCTACTCCTGCATTTATACCCAACAATTGAACCTTCTTAACCAACCTTCCATGAGGAACCTTGTCAAAGACCTTACTAAAGTCCATATAGACAACATCCACTGCTTTACCCTCATCAATTTCCCTAGTAACCTCTTCAAAAAATTCATGAAGATTAGTCAAACATGACCTTCCAGGCACAAATCCATGTTGACTGTGCCTAATCAGACCCTGTTTATCCAGATGCTTATATATATTATCTCTAAGTATCCTTTCCATTAATTTGCCCACCACTGAAGTCAAACTAACAGGTCTATAATTGCTAGGTTTACTCTTAGAGCCCTTTTTAAACAATGGAACAACATGCGCAGTACGCCAATCCTCGGGCACTATTCCCGTTTCTAATGACATTTGAAATATTTCTGTCATAGCCCCTGCTATTTCTACACTAACTTCCCTCAATGTCCTAGGGAATATCCTGTCAGGACCTGGAGACTTATCCACTTTTATATTTTTCAAAAGTGTCAGTACTTCTTTTTCTTTGAATCTCATAGTATCCATAGCTACTCCCCCATCTCTTTTGGCTCTGCAGATAGCTGTCAACTCTGTCTCTCTAATGGACCAATTTTATCCCGCGTTATCCTTTGCTATTAATATAGCTGTAGAAACCCTTTGGATTTACTTTCACCTTACGCCAAAGCAACCTCATATCTTCTTTTAGCTTCTCTAATTTTTTTCTTAAGATTCTTTTTACATTCTTTATACTCCTCAAGCACCTCATTCACTCCATGCTGCCTATAATTATTGTAGATCTCTCTCTTTTTCCGAACCAAGTGTCCAATTTTGCTTGAAAACCATGGCTCTTTCCAATTTTTACTATTTCCTTTCAACCGAACAGGGACATAAAGATTCTGTACTCTTAAAATGTCCCCTTTAAATGTCCTCCATTTCTCTTCTATATCCTTCCCATAAAACAAAATGTCCCAATTCACTCCTTTTAAATCCTTTCGCATCTCATCAAAGTTAGCCTTTCTCCAATCAAAAATCTCAACCCTAGTTCCAGTTCTGACCCACTCCATAATTATATTGAAACTAATGGTATTGTGATCACTGGACCCGAAGTGCTGCCCAACGCATACCTCCGCCACCTGACCTGTCTCATTTCCTAACAGGAGGTCCAGTACCGCCCCTTCTCTAGTAGGTACTTCTATGTATTGCTGCAAAAAACTATCCTGCACACATTTTACAAACTCCAAACCATCCAGCCCATTTACAGAATGTGTTTCCCAGACTATGTGTGGAAAATTGAAATCTCCCACAATCACTACCTTGTGCTTACTACTAATATCTGCTATCTCCTTACATTTTTGCTCTTCCAATTCTCGCTCCCCATTTGGCAGTCTATAATATACCCCTATAAGTGTTGCTACACCTTTCCCACTTCTCAGTTCCACCCAAATAGCCTCCCTAGATGAGCCCTCCAATCTATCCTGCCAAAGCACTGCTGTAATATCTTCCCTGACAAGCAATGCAACACCTCCACCTCTTGCCCCTCCAATTCTATCACACCTGAAGCAACGAAATCCTGGAATATTTAGTTTCCAATCACAGCCCTCTTGCAACCATGTTTCACTGATCGCCACAACATCATACTTCCAGGTGTCAATCCAGGCTCTAAGCTCATCCACCTTTCTTACAATGCTCCTAGAATTAAAATATGCACATTTAAGAAACCCGCCGCCTCATATTCTCTGTTTATTTTCTTTTTCTTCTTTCTCCCCTAGATTTTGGGTCCGAGTGCTTCCCTTCTCTGCCTCCTGCCTCACACTCTGTCTACTAGCTTTCTCTATTTGAGTCCCTCCCCCCAACCATTCTAGTTTAAAGTCTCCTCAGTAGTCTTTGCAAATCTCCCCGCCAGGATATTGGTCCCCCTCAGGTTCAAGTGCAACCCGTCCTTTCTGTACAGGTCACACCTTCCCCAAAAGAAGTCCCAATGATCCAGAAACTTGAATCCCTGCCCTCTGCACCAGTCCTTCAGCCACGCATTTATCCTCCAACTCGCTCCATTCCTACTCTCACTCTTGCGTGGCACAGGCAGTAATCCTGAGATTGTTACTTTTTTGGTCCTTTTCCTTAACTCTCCTCCCAACTCCCTAAATTCTCCCTTCAGGACCTCATCTCTTTTTCTACCTATTTCATTGGTACCTATATGTACCACGACCTCAGGCTCCTCTCCCTCTGATTTCAGGATATCTTGGACACGTTGAGACACATCCGAGACCCTGGCACCAGGGAGGCAGGCCACCATCCTGGTCTCCCGACTGCGTCCACAGAATCACCTATCCGACTCCCTAACTATAGTTCCCCAATTACTATTGCCCTCATCTTTTTTTCCCTACCTTTCTAAGCTACAGGGCTGGTCTCTGTGCTGGAGGCCCGGCCGCTGCCGCTACCCCCGGGCAGGCTGTCCCCCCCAGCAGTACTCAAACAGCAGTACTTATTTTCAAGGTGTACAGACACTGGGGTACTCACTTGTCCTTGCCTCTGCCCCTTGCCCTTCCTAAGCGTGACCCACATGTCTGTCTCCCGTGGTTTTGGAGTGACCACCTCCCTATAACTCCTTTCTATGACCTCCTCACTCTCCCTGACCAGACAGAGGTCATCGAGCTGCTGCTCCAGGATCCTAATATGCTCCCTTAGGAGCCCCATCTCGATGCACCTGGCGCAGATGTGGACGCCTGGAAGGCTATCCGACTCCATGACCTCCCACATCTGACATCCAGAACAGTAAACTGCCCTGGCCCTCATTCTCCCGCCTTACCCTGGATACAATACAAGTACAATACAATACAAACTGCTGGAAGAAATCAGCAGGGATCTGACTCACAATCAGCTGCTCCCTCTTGTCTTTTAAACTGTACCTTTACTTAAAAGAAGCACTGTACCCTTAGCTCACTGTACCTTTACTCAGGCACTGTACCTTTAACCCACTGTACCTTTAGCTCACTGTACCTTTACTAAAGCACTGTACCTTTAACCAGAAAGCAGAAATGCTAACCTGAGGTTGCACCCAATCAGCTGCTTCCTCTAGTCTGCTTCCGCCAATCAGCGGCTTCCACTAGAACCCTTCCTATGAAGTGTGGAACGTTACAGATTTCGGTAAAAGCCCCGCACCCGATTTAAACACTCACAACCCAGAAACTTCTCCTCTTGCTCCAACGACTCTTGGGCCTCTGTGATGAGCAAGCCCCGCGCCCGATTTAAACATTCACCGCCCAGAAACTCCTCCTTTTGCTCCAACGGCTCCCGGGCCTCTGTGAAAGCAAGCCCCGCGCCCGAATTAAACACTCACCACCCAGAAACTGCTCCTCTTGCTCCAACGGCTCCCGTTCCAAACAATCGCGTTCCTCAAAAACCCACTCGCTAGATTGTTTAATATTTGTTTCAGAATGCTTCAATCTATAATAACTGAAAATTTCTTTCAGTTCTCTTAATTTTTAAGAAAGTTATGGGCTTTTGACTGTCCTCGATCACAGCTTTTGTGTTAAGTCAATGGAAAATCAATAGGGAACAAGATGCTAATTTCCGAGTATGAAAATGGCCATAACATTTTTAATACTGAAGATATGAAAGTGAATTAGGTGTCAAATTAAACTTCTTTTTATGCTTTATCTGATGGGATAAATTGCACACTTGATTTTTAAAATCTCAAAATGTTGTAACATTGCTACTAATAGTTATCACATAGTTCGTTTATTTGCCAAGAAGGAAATCACCTTGTCAATCCCTTATGTCGAATTTTCCATTGTTTTCTTACAGACAGAAATATTGTTTCTGCAGTTTTACTTAAACAAAAAAACTAAGCTAGTCGTTAGGAACGAGGGCCAAAAAGTAATTCACTGACCTTGCGAAGTCCTCACAAACCTTTGGGGACTAAAGTCTAAATTGGGAGATTAGTCAATCGACAGCCTGACTGTGAGTTGCACTCACAGATTCATATCATTGTAGACAATGGGCCAGACCTCTCCATCACAATGGAGACACTGCAGACTGTAAAGGCATGCATCATGAGCAAAAAGAACCCCAAAGCATTGGAGGGACATAGATGGGCAGGTAGTATCTGCAGAGAGACAAAAGTGAAAAAAGTTATGGGGAGTGAGTGTAGGTGGGAATAAAAGGAAAAGGGGAGAATGTGGAGTAAAGAGGAATGGGAGATGAGTAGTAGTGGAAGTAGTCAAGTCACATGTCCCAGATAGAACAATGAAATTCTTACTTGCTTCAGCACAACATAAAATGTAAACCCCCACCCACCTTTCTCATCTACCTTGGTTCCCTTTCTCCATTCGCTCCTGTTCCCGCCTCTCCAAGGCACACTTCTCTCTCATTGCCCCTTTTCCTTCTGTTCATCTTCCACCCCTCTCTACTCTGCATCTCTTTTTTATCTTTTATTTGTCTTTCCACCTTGATCCCGTCCACCACTTTCTCTCTCTCCATTTCACTTCTTCTCTCCCTTTCTTATCTGATTCCACATCAGCACCATTTTGTCACTGATTCATTCCAAGGCTTATAACTATCTCCACTCCTCATATGAAGTCACCTCTCACTTGCCAGTGTTTGCCTCACCCTTTTCCCTCAACTCTCTGTACCAGGTGTCTCCCTTATAAACTCCATCACTGAAGAAGTGCCATGACCTGAAATGTCATCCATGCATTTCCCTCCATAGATGCTGCCTGTCCCAACCACCTACCATCTACAAATCACCTACTTGTGACATTCAAAGCCTTTGCCAAATTCCCCCACCAATAACATCATGGCTGTCATCGTGGATCTAACACCCAACCAGACCAGCCATGTTACACCTTGTGCGAAGAGCGGCGAAGAAGCAGTGTACTATCTTCCCCTTTAGCTCTAACTATTATACTTGAGTTTGAACTGATTGTCATTAGGTCATAAGGTCATGTGATAGGAGCAGAATTAGGCCATTCGGCCCATCAAGTCTACTGCCTTTCAATCATAGCTGATTTATCTCTCCCTCCTACCACCATTCTCCTTTCTCCCCATAATCCTTGACACCTGTACTAATCAAGAATCTAGCTATCTCTGCCTTAAAAATATCCATTAACTTGGCCTCCACAGCCTTCTGTGGCAAAGAATAGTAAGATTAAACGAGAACTTACCAGTTTGAAGTTTGATCTTTATTTTATGAGGAGTAACGTTGAGGGAATACGTGAAGAACCCCGCCAGGACGCATGCGTGTCATTCTTCAAAGCAGCGGTGTGAAATCACAGATAACTGTAATGACTAAACATAGTAAGATTAGAGAAGAGATACCAGTTCAGGATATGATCAAGGGTGGGAGCGGAGGGCACGTATTCCCTCAACGTTACTCCTCATAAAATAAAGATCAAACTTCAAACTGGTAAGTTCTCGTTTAACCTTACTATTTTACTTCGGAGTCACGTGAGTGACTACGTGAAGATTTTAAAGCTCTGTGATTTCATGCCGTGGAATGAGTCCATGCATCACATCTGCCTTGATTATGGGGAGAATAGAGTTAACATCATTAGACATCAATACGATATTGAAACCCAATGGTAAAAATATTAACACCAATTATTGCCCCTATTTATGGGGTAAATTATTTTACAGAACTTAAAGTTGTTTCTGCAAATGTTCCAGGTTCAATGACTGGTTTGTTATAAAGTCGTTGGAAAGTTTCCTCCGTTGACCATCCTGCTGTCTTGAGGATTTGGTCCATAGGTACGTCCAACTTCATAGCTGCCGATGTAGCTGCAGCCCTGGTGGAGTGAGATTTAAAATGCTAGTGTCCACTCCAGCCTTTGTTAGGACCTGTTTTAGCCATCTAGAGATGGTCTGGTCTGTCACTGTTTTGAGTGGCTGTTAGTAGCTGATTAAAGTGACATTTCTTCCCTCTGATGATCTTAGTATTCTTCATATATGATAGTAAGTGTGTTACAATACAGAGACGACCATCTGTAGGGTAGGCCCTGAATTCTGTTTTTTAGGCCTGCTGACCCCTGTCTGTTCTGTATGACTATTACATTGATGTGAAAAGTTAAATTTCCAGATGAAATAATCATGTTGACCCTTTGTGCCGTGACTGTTTTCATAGTCAGTTTCTGTAGGGACAGAGCTGTAGCTGAAGACCAGTTTGTTAACATGGTCAGTACAATGCTCACATCCCATATTTGGGAGTACCTGGTTCTTGGGGATTAATATTAAAATGCCCCTCATGAGTTTGGTTACCAGGGTGTGTCCCAACAGAATGCCGCTCTGTTCCTTGCGACAGGTATGTTGACAGAGCACTTCTGGCGCAGTTGATGGTACTATGACTGAGCCTCTCATCGTAATGGAGGCTTGCCAGGAATTCCAGAACAGACGGGATGTTCATAGATCTGTGGGTGATGATTATTGTTGTGACAGTACTTCCCATTCTTGATGAAACCAAGTACTGATTTAGGTGGGCTGTCTGTGGCCTGCTGAAATAATACCGCATTCAGTCCGTCAGTCCCAGGTGTAGAAGAGGTGCTTTCAACTCTAAAAATTAATAGGATTATATATAATTGTGACATGGGTAACTCCCCTTGTAGCGGGAAGAACCAGTAAGTTAGGTCTATGATGGATGGTGATGTATGGTTCTAAAACCATGTTGATATCACCAGGACCCATGGTTGAGTAGGCCAATCAGGTATTATCAAAATACGAGACGTGGAGTCTATAGTTTCTTCCTAAATACCCGACTGATGAGGCAGAAGGAGGGATGCATAAATGATCCCCCAAGCAGCGAAGATACATCTGAACCACTGCCCCAGGTTCTGGTTCCCAAGAACATAATTTGATAACTGGTAAGAGTATGGATGTGAATAGGTCGTTATCTGGTGTTCCATACCGTGCTGTTCCAGCAATACATATTTTATCCAACATCCATACAGTGTTTCTAGTCTTAGCGTGACCTGTTGTCTGCCACTAAATTCAGTTCCCTGGTAAGTTGGTAGCTGATATCCAAATATCTATCTGGATACACTATTGCCAAATAGTGTTGGCCAGATAGTCACATGATGTCGATATGTTTCTACCCTTATGGTTGACATATGCTACCCCGGTGGTGTAGTCAATTAGTAGTCTAACATACTGGTGATATAACCCAGAACAATATGACTTAAGCCATGGCATGCACTCACTTCCCCAGGTATTTATGCCCAGCATATGTAATGATGCCTCCTGTGCATTCCATCTCCCCCACAGCTGGAGATGGAATTCGTAGCATCCCAATCTAAGGCCCATCAGTATGTGGTTCCATAGACGGGTAACTGTTAATGTTTGGATTGGAACAATGCCTAATGTTATGTTTCCACCATTTTTGTACCATAGTGGCCTCTGTTGGTAGCTTCATTGGTCTGTCAGAATGACCCCCCCCCCCCCCATAAATTTTTGAGTGACGCATGTTTGCGCTCAGTAATTTGATTATGTAAAGGTCCGATTTATGTGGCTGGTACACAGCCACTAATGCCAATTATTCTACTACCAGTCTGATGGATGGTTTAGTTTCCTGCAAGCCTCCATTAAGGCTGTTCCCTTCTTACGGCAAGTCACTGCCATGTGAACTGTGTTAAGGGTGAACCGCAGATGATCTGTTGTGGGCACCTCCAATGAGTACTATATAGCAAGCATATATTAATACGATGCTTGCCATGTAGTACCCTAGGATCAATACCTTTGCAGCAACAAAGGTTCCCATCTAGTAATGAATATAAAGACGAATGTATTCAAATTAGTCAAATCTATGATGATGTGGCAACCACCTCTATATTATGATAAGGATTTTTAGGACACGAATTCCTGTGATTCGTGTAGGATGTCATCCATCACTCCTTTTTTATTTGGGCACTGTAGTTCAGTATGCGCTTTTGTTTCTTTTCCTGTAAGCATGAACATTCAGTTCAGTACATGCTGAACTGGAGGATAATGTTATGAATAATTCTAAGGTATACCCCTATACTTCTGAAATTTAAGTGTCGGTAGTAATAATTCTATGCATCCAGATAGAACTGTTATCTCCCACCAACCTCGTAAGGAGCCAAACCCACCTTCCTCCATGGTTACTATTAGTAGGTTTGTTACTATTTCGGCATCCTCCGTGGTCGTTGAGGTGCCGGTGTCTGTGATGAGGGTTAGCGCATTTCCCAGGAAGTAGTTTTTAGACGTTGCTTAATGTGCCCCAGAGTTTCCCTCTATGTGAAGTTCTTACCTGTTAAGATAAGATGCCTCCAAATTTTTATATTGGAGGTTAGGAGGTTCCAGTTTGCATATAAGGCCAGTGCATCCTGGTGATCTAGTGTCATGTCTTTTTGTTTATAGTGCGGCCGACCCCGTCCCGCTGTTAGGACTTTAGAACTTTCTTTCGTTTCAATTCCCTGCCCTACCATGTTTTCAATTACACTGGTTGATACTGGGAACATTCAGTGTTTTGCAGTTCCCTGATGGTAAGTGTCTCCCAATAGGTTATCTGCACCCTATGTGTACTAGGGGTATGTTCTGCTCCCTGTTCAAGTGCAGCGCAGAATTGACCCCCTATCCTCCCCTCTGATGAGCGAGAACACTGTGCAGACCTACAAGAGGTACTGCTGTAGGACTTACTAGCTGTCCCTCTGTGACTAGTCTCCATGTCATGGAGCCTGCCACTTACATGCTCCAACAGCCGCTCCAGCTGGCTCCGATGCTCTCGGGCACCCAACCGGCTCCAATGCACATGGTTACTGGCCATCGCGGCTGCTCCTGAAGCCGCTACTCCTGAGCCTGCCGCTGCTCCAGTTCCTGCAGCCACTCCACCCGGCTCCAATGCTCACGGGCACTGGCCGTCACGGCTGCTCCTGAAGCCGCTCCTGCTCCAGCTCCTGCAGCCAGCCCAGGATTGACCCTCGGTGTTCCCCTCTGATGAGGGAGAAACACTGTGCAGCCCTACAAGAGGTACTGCTGTGGGGCTTACTAACTGCCCACTGTGGCTAGCCTCCATCTCCCGGAGCCTGCCACTTTGGGGTATTTCCTCCAGCAGCCGTTCCAACTGGCTCTTATGCTCTCGGGCATAGGCCACTCCCGGCTGCTGTTGACCCATCCTGCAGCCGCTCCAACCGACCCCCATGCACACGGGCACTGGTCGCTCGCGGCTGCTTTGTTACCCGCTCCCAGCCGCTCAAACCGGCTCCCGTGCTCACGGGCACTGGCCACTCGCGGCTGCTTTGTTTCTCCTGCAGCCGCTCCAACCGACCCCCATGCTCACGGGCACCGGCCGCTCGCGGCTGCTTTGTTCCCCGCTACCAGCCGCTCCAACCGGCTCCCGTGCACACGGGCACCGGCCGCTCGCGGCTGCTCCTAAAGCCGCTCAAACCGACCCCCATGCACACGGGCACTGGTCGCTCGCGGCTATTCAGAGTCGGACTCCTCGGAGTCAACGACTCTGTTAGTTGCTTACCTCTCCCGATCGGCCGGGGCCGGCGCGGGGGCGAAGTCGGGAGCGAAGTCGGGCACAGCTGTTCCCATTACGGGAGATTAGCGTGCCTTTGGCTGCTGCTGTCGGCTGCCCGCAACTCCGCGGTTCTCCCCCGCCAGCTTTCCCGCAGCCTTCGTGGATCCGGTCCATGTCTCCACCTAAAAGGTAAGTGGAAGGAACGCAGAGACTTCTTACCTGCTGTTCCCGGCTTTCAAATTCTGGAACGCAGAGTCTCCTTACCTACTGTTCCCGGCTTTCAAATTTTGCCGCTATGGGAATTTCGTTCCCCCTGCTGTGACTCATTGCAATGCGTGTAGCGATATGCCACACATGCGTCCTGGCGGGGTTCTTCACGTAGTCACTCACGTGACTCCGAAGTAAAATACCACAGATTCACCACCTTCTGACTAAAGAAATTCCTCTTCATCTTCCTACATGAACGTCCTTTAATTCTGAGGCCATGACGTCTGGTCTGAGGCTCTCCCACGAGTTGAAACAGCCTCTCCACATCCACTCTATCCACGATTGTATCAATGTGCGGTATATCTGATCTGTTTGTTTTTCACAACGCTTTTTACTAAAGGTTGAGTATCTGAGGCAAGCTGTTAACCTCCTGATACCACAAAGCCTTCTGAAATTGTACAAGGTGCCGATGAAGATACCTCCATTTGCCTGAATGGTGACAGTGCCAACAATTCCCAAGAAGCTTGATGCCAGACAGGACAAAGCAGCCCATGTTTGCTATCTCACCCACTGCCCTCAGTATTCATTTCACTTACCAACAGCATGCGGTGGGTAACAGTCTGTATCATCCTCAAATGCACTCCCCCCCGAAGGCTACCCCTCCCCTCAACACACACACAGAGCCATGACCTCTACCACAAAGAAATACTTACAATTCAATCTCATGGTTTTATAGGAACATACCACCGACATGTTCTCGTCAATGTCAAGGCACCTGAACTGGAAATATAACATCGTCCCATCATCATTGATGCGCCTGAATCTTGGAATCAGCCTTAATGTAAAAATATTACAATGTATAATGTAAATAATGTAAAGGACTACAACAATTTAAGAAGGTGGCTCATTAGCACCTTCACAAGGGAAATTAGGGATGGGCAATTAATGCTCAGCTCCCAGTAACTTCCTGATAAATGAATTTTAAAGAATTATGTTTTTGTTTGCTGAAAGATTTGATTTCAATGCCAAGCAGTAAGTGCAGCCACACAGGACTTCACAGTTTCAGCTGTCATATTTTAATGCAGCTTCCACCTGCTTTCCAGTATTTCTGACGAGTTTGTGCAAACAACATCTAAATTCATAAACATGAGATCTCTGAATAAAAGCATAAAGTGTTGCAAATGTGCAGCAGGTCAGACAATAATTGTAGACAGAAACGTTCTATCTACATCTATAGCTGATGAAGGAAACACAGTAAAAATTTGAAATATATGAATGAAATAAGCTGGCAGTTACAGCTTCGTAGATCAATGTAAGACGGAACAGGCACTTTAGTCCAACCCATCTCTGCCGACCAAGATGCAAGACCTGAACACCACAACAGAAATGGATAAGGTGGCAAAGAAGTCACAAGGCATGCCATCGCCATCAGGGCACCGATCACAGAATTTGAAAAGTCATGTTGCATCTTCATAAAACCTTGGCCAGGCCAGGACGCACCCATGCATAGTTCTGGCCGCCACATCACAGGATGCTGCTCAGACTGAAGAGCACTCGCTGCAAGCAGAGGGTCCTTTCTGCAGATGTACTGACTGGTTGCATATTGTGACTGGTACGGCAATTCCCACAACACACAGGAACACAAGAAAATGCAAGAGGCTGAAGAAATGAAATTATGAGAGGCGTAGACAGGGCAGACAGTCCATCCTTCTCCCAGGACAAAAATGTCAAACACTAGAAGACACAGGTCCAAGTGGGGAGAATGTTTGAAGGAGCCAAAAGAGATTAACCATAATGTTGGAATCTGAAGCAAAAAGATAAACTGCTGGAGGAACACAGTGCGTTAAGCTGCATTTGTGGAGGCAGCGGGTCCCGATGTAGTGTCCACGGGCATTTAGAGATATATGAGGTGAGTTTTTCCACAAAGTTAATGTCAGGTGCCCAGATCATGCCACCAGTGGAGGTCGAGGATGAAGGCACGATTATGGTAGAGGCGACAGAGTTGCTACCTTATAGCGCCAGAGACCTGGATTCGAACCTGACCATCGGTGCAGTCTGTACGGAGTTTGTAAATTCTCTCTGTGACTGCATGAGTTTTCTCTCGGTACTCCGGTTTTCTCCCACCTTCCAGTCTGATTGGTAGATGGGCCTGTTTCCATGCTGTATCACTAAACTAAACTAAACTAAACTAAACTAAACTAAAAGCCCTGTCCCACGGTACGAGTTCATTCCAAGAGTTCTCCCGAGCTTGCCCTGATTCGAACTCGGAGATTTACGCTAAGGGCCACTCGTCGGTACTTGGGGCTCTCGTGGACATTTTTTAACATGTTGAAAAATCTACACGAGTTTTCCCGTGCTTACCTGCCATTAGCGAATATTCCTGAGTACCTGCCGTTAGCGGTACGAGCTGCTAAGAGACGTCCCCGAGCTCTGACGTACCCGCTACGTTCATTCTCCGTGCTTACCACGAGTTTGATTTTTTAACTCGGGAGAGCTCTTGGAATGAACACGTACCGTGGGACAGGGCTTTTAATCCTTACAGTTGATGTCAATTATTAGTACTAGAGGATCCCTGGAGTCATGCCTCATTGATATCATCAGACTGGTTGACCAACTTATCACATAAAATAATTCTATCAACCCAGGATATAAAATGCACAATTTTAAACCGCTATTTTAAACATTTTACAGGGCATGAAGACGGGAACATGCATGTGAAATTATAGTAGGACCTGAAAAATCATAAACAAACTTCTAGAGAAAAAACAAGCAAATTAATATAGATACAATGAACTGCAGATGCTGGTTTACAAAAAAAAGACACAAAGTGCTGGAGTAACTCAGTGGGTCAGGCAACATAGAAACATATAAAATTATAAAAGGACTGGACAAGCTAGATGCAGGAAAAATGTTCCCAGTGTTGGGGAGAGTCCAGAACCAGGAGCCACAGTCTTAGAATAAAGGGGAGGTCATTTAAGACTGAGGTGAGAAAAAACCGTCTTCACCCAGAGTTGTGAATTTATGGAATTCCCTGCCACAGAGGGCAGTGGAGGTCAAATCAAGAGAGAGTTAGATAGAGCTCTAGGGGCTAGTGGAGTCAAGGGATATGGGGAGAAGGCAGGCACAGGTTATTGATAGGGGACGATCAGCCATGATCACAATGAATGGCGGTGCTGGCTCGAAGGGCCGAATGGCCTCCTCCTGCACCTATTTTCTAAGTTTCTATGTTTCTATGTTTCTATGGTCTCCAGAGATGCTGCCTGACAAGCAAATTAATATTGTTTCCAATATTAAAATACATTATGCTTTGCAATAACTATCAGAGTTACATGCAATTTTTTTTGCACAGGGTTGCAATGGTTGATAAGCAGCAATAATGATTTGTTACACCATTGTAAACTCAAGCTTAATGCAGCGAGGTGTAACAGTTTCAGCTTATGGTTTTGTAAAGCTCGTCTGACATCACTGATTTCAGGAGATTGCACAGAGAGGATGCAAGGCAGCACAGCATGTGGAAGAACACATGGCAGCTTGTGAATTTCCACAATAACTGCACAAATCCCCCAGACTGTTATCAATTTCATGGGACAATAGATATTTATAAATTTTCTTATGGCATAGGAGGATGCCATTCAGTACACCATGTCTACATCAGTTCTTAGGGCAATCCCATCAAACCAAGAAGGGTCTCAACCCGAAACATCGCCTATTCCTTCTCTCCTTAGATGCTGCCTCACCCGCTGAGTTTCTCCAGCATTTTTTGTCTAGCGCAATTTACTGACTTATTTCCCTGCATCCCATTCTCTCCTTTTCCATTTCCAATTTCATTGTCCTATCAGGGACACATGACAATAAACTCACTTGAACTTGAACTTGAACATCCACTATTCTCCATCCAGCTAGGAGTAATTTGTAGTCACTAATTAACCTCTCAAACAGCAGGCCTGAAGGGTGGCAAAGCCCACACGGTCACAGAGTGAACATGCAAACTTCACACAAACAGCATCAGAGGTCAGAATCAAACTTATCTCCCTGGAGCTGTGAGATAATTGCACAACCTACAGCACCAATGTTGTGGCAAACACTGCATTTTGTTCACACTACAGTTGCAAATATACAAGGCAATACTCCCTCACTGTCAAGGTTTCTTATATCCTCCACTCATCTGGATTATATATCACAAATTGGTTAAAGAAATAGGCCTTGTAATTCGAATCGAAATTGATCTAACCCTGATTAAATCATAGTTCTGACTTCAGAAGAAGGGTCTCGACCCGAAACATCACCCATTCCTTCTCTCCAGAGATGCTGCCTGTCCCGCTGAGTTACTCCAGCGTTTTGTGTCTATCTTCGATTTAGACCAGCATCTGCAGTGCCTTCCTACACATAGTTCTGACTGTTTCAAGCTGATCTCATGCCAATCGGTTAATTTCAACTGCATACTGTTGAGAGTCCTTCCCCTAAGCTCCAAGGAGAGCTTAATGGGATTTCTGCATCAGCAACACAGGTGATCATGTTTCTCCTCATGTAATGCTCCTTCATACCAATGTAGGAGAGTTTGGACTATGTTGCCTTGAGGACAACAGTTGAGATGCTTTCCTGAGGCAACATGGTCCTACTCGTGCTGTGCTACCTGGGAGATCTGCAGGTAAGCGAAGTACATATCCAGATCCTTGGGCCCCTCCAAATCCTCTCCAACTCCCCACTTTGCAAACCTCAGTCTCCCTCACCAAATGCTTTGATTCCTGGCTCCACTAATCACATAAAGTGCTGTCTGGATCCCTGCTCAAAACTTCTCAGTTGCCATCCCTGCTGAATTTCATTCATTTCTGCCCCCGTCCTCACCACTGCCATTCTCGCTTGGAGCCCAAGCCACAATTCTTTCTACATTAGGTCCAATGCTACACCCCAGTTCATCACTCTCCCCAAGTCAAATCACAGACTCCACATGTACAATTAAATGGCCCACCCTGAATCATCTCCAAGATTGTTTCAATATTCCATTTTAAGACCCGTGACAATTACATTTGCTCAAAGATGAAAAGGACATTTATTTTTGGTTTTTCATTAAATGGCAAGTGTTGCAGCTTGAAATTATTGTTGTGAATTAGCACACACTTAACAGTAAGTATGTGATATCAGACTGTGCACCAAATGTTGTTTCCTTAGAGAAGATTTGGATTTGGTTCAGCCAGGATATTCTAAAATTAACCCATTGGATATATGTGCATCGATTAAGTTAACGATCTAGCAGCCAGACCTCTCGATAACTAATCTAAAGATATGGGCGCAAATCCTGTAAATGCAACTGCAGAATTTAAATTCAAAACATTTATTAAATCTGGATTTTAAAAAAATGTTGGTCTCATGAAATTACCAGGTTGTTAAGCAGCCCGCCTGATTTATTAATGTTCCACAAGGGGGGAATCTGCTTTTTCTTACCCTGGAGACACAAGAAACTGCAGGTGCTGGAATCTTGACTAAAACACAAAGTGCTGGAATAACTCAACAGGTCAGGTAGGATATGTGGAGGGAATGGACAGACCATGTTTCAAGTTGGGACCTTTCTTTGGACCATTTGGAGTAGCAGGGAGAGGAGCTGGAAAAGAGAGGTGAGAGTGAGACAAATCTGGCAAGTGATAGGTGGATACAGGTGATGGTGACTGTTGTTTGGTAGAAGGGTGGAGTAAGTGACAAAGCCCAGAGGTGAAAAGGAGATTGAGGGTGTCAGATAAGGAAAGAAGAGTTGAAATGACATTGAAAGCCATGGGTAGAAGGAGATATAGCAGAGGAAGGGGATAAAAAGGAAATTGGAGACTCAGAGATTGTAGAAGATTGTAGAAAGGAGAGTGTAGGAACAGCGACTAGGGGTTGGGAGATACGTGTGTGTGTACCAGGGTAAGAGGGGACATAGAAAAGAGACACAAAATCATTCAACAATGAAGAGCCAATATTGGGTGACTATGGGCGCTATCTGTATGGAGTTTGTATGTTCTCCCCGTGACCTACGTGGGTTGTGTTTTCACAGAGATCTCCGTTTTTTTCCCACATTCCAAAGACATACAGGTTTGTAGGTTAATGGGCTCGGCATAAATGTAAATTGTCCCTAGTGTGTATAGGATAGTGTTAATGTGCTGGGATTGCTTGTCATCGTGGACTCGGTGGGCTGAATGGCCTGTTTCCATGCTGTATCTAAACTAAACTAAGCTAAATTAAACAATCATTATCATTTATTGATTTAAAATATTACATATGAAATCAGCTGATTTAAATCATAATACTCTTTGATTACAAATGCATAAGTGTTATTTTTTAAGTTAAAAGGTGTTCTCTCTGGGTCTCCAGATGAAAGACATTACAACAATCATTGTTAGCCCTCTAGGGGCTCTGCACTGGCAGCAGCCTCTACCTACAGCCTGTCTGTCATTTCTATCTTTTTTTTTTCAGTTAGTCCAAAGTCTGTTTTAGGGGGAAACTTTAACTTTTCTATGTGGGGGAGGGGGGCAGGGTAAGGGGGAAACTGTTTCCCAGTCTCTTCCTGGCGGGGACGCGACTA
The DNA here is from genome assembly GCF_010909765.2 of Amblyraja radiata. Lineage (NCBI taxonomy): Eukaryota > Metazoa > Chordata > Chondrichthyes > Rajiformes > Rajidae > Amblyraja > Amblyraja radiata. The sequence continues at coordinate 131,384,688 of NC_045957.1, read as the reverse complement.
TTTCTCCGAGTCGCGTCCTCGCCCCCCCACCTCGCGGCCTGCCAGCTGGATCGGAGCGGCCTTTCCTGCCGGGGACCGGGAACCGGACCAGGGCTGCTACAGCGGCGGCGCAGCGCTGGAATCACCGCGGAGCGGGCGATGCCTACCTGGGTCGCCGTTTGGAGCTCCGGACCATTGGGCCGTTGCTCCAACATCGTGGAGCTCTGGTGCGGAGAGCTTCCAACGCGGGCGGTGCTGAACAACATCGCGGAGTCCTGGGGCGCCTTGCAGAGGGTCTACAGCAGTAGTCTCCACCCGGCGTGGCCTGCGGACTTTGGAAGCCGCCGACTCCGGTAGGAGGGGGCCGACTCTGTGTCCACGCTGCTGAGGACGTCCCGCAGCCCCGACGTTGGACTTACAACACCCCAGCGAGCGGTCCTGAACATCGGGCCGCCCGTAGCTGCAACTGCGGAGGGCACGGGGAGGCCCTGACCACGGGGAACAATGGAGGAAGAGACTGACTTTGGTGCCTTCCCACACAGTGGGAAACTTTGATTCTGCTGTGTGGGGATGTTTTATGTTAAATTCTATAGTGTGTGTTCTTTATTTTTATTGTATGGCTGTATGGGGATTTCATTTCACTCTGCCATCTGGCACATGTGATGAATAAATCTATCTTGTATCTTGTATCTAGTTTGTCAATTAAATTCAATCTGATTTTATCATGGCCTTCTTTACTTTTGACACACTGGACAAATTTAAGGTTAAGATCGAAACAAAAAGCTGGAGTAACTCAACGGGTCAGGCAGCAGCTCTGGAGGAAAGGAATAGGTGACGTTTCAGGTTGAGACCCTTCTTCAGAGAGGCTGCTTGACCTGCTGAGTTACTCCAGCTTTCTGTGACTATCTTCGGATTACACCATCATCTGCAGTTCCTCCCTACACAAGTGAATTTAAGGTCAGGATTTCAGCTGTTACTATTTTGTATTGCCTTTTCGTTTAAGTATCCAGCAGGCATCCCTTAAATCAGTGGGTACCGGTCAGAAGTGAGAGTTCTGGGCACATTCTGTGCAGCTTAATGCCCTGTCCACCAGTTTGAGCAAACATATTAACAGAAATATGTCTTGGACACTATGAGGATCATTTCTATAAGAGATCCCTGGCTGGCTCTCTACATCTCTCATCGTTTACAGTATATCTCTCGATTCCCTTCATTGTCTACATATCTTGTTTCCCTCATCCCTAACCAGTCTGAAGATGGGTCGCAACCCGAAACATCACCCATTCCTTTTCTCCAGACATGCTGCCTGTCCCACTGAGTTACTCCAGCTTTTTGTATGTATCCCTGGCTGGCTTGTATATTGGGAATGTTTGAGTGGTACTATTAAATGATGTTGAAGCTTTGCTTACAGAATTTAACATCTATCTCTCCATCGATATACTTATACACACATCTTGTGTGTATGTGTGTGTGTGTGTCTGTGTATATCTGTTTTTGTATCTTTGTCAAAACGCTACGTGGTGGCGCTGAAAATTTTCCACATTCTTACTCACATTTTTCCTGTCTATGCCATAATCAGGTTCCTTGAGATTTGATGCTATATTTCACATTATTTATATTTCTAGGTTTAAAAAAGCCAATTTTAACAAGATTTTTACTGTTAAAATCCTCCCTGCCAGCTTCCAACAAACTTTGATAAATGTTGCAATACACAAACACTCTGTGCTTCCATCAACTTTTCACCTGAATGGGATATCACAGCCCTCCACCTGACATTTGCAACAATGTTGCCATCATAGCTCCTGGCAGGACAGGAGGGGGAGGATCAATTGGTATTGCAATTGGGGAAGCGCAATTGGAATTTTTATTTAAAGTCCAGTGCTGGGGAAGACAGGGGATTGCTGGAAACTTATGTTCGGCAATGGGTTGAGTTGTGGGACCATGCTTCCCGTGGGGGAAACGGGTTAGTGGTGCAATATTGTGTTGGGGAATGGGTTGCGTTGGGGGACCAGGCCTCCTGTGTGACAGGGACCCAACGGGTCCCACTTGGTCTAGTATACTTATAAAAGCCTCATCTTGTATGTGTGTGTTTTTGTATCTTTGCCAAAACACTACACGGTAGCGCTAAAATTCTTACAGGATCTTACTCACATTTTGCGGATCGTCGCGATAATCTGGTTTCCTTCACAAGTTTGGAGGAGAGAGAGAGAGAGAGAGAGAGAGAAAGAAAGAGAGACCATCAGTCTGACTGAGCCGCACAAGGGGAGGGGCTGGGGGGGGGGGGGGGGGCAGTGTCCAAGAACAAAATGTGGTGCTGGGGGAGGTGGGGGGGTGAGGGGAGATGGGATATGAGGGACATGAGGGACATGAGTAAAGTGAATTTGATTCAAAATGATAGTTTGAATATTTATTTTAGTGATTTATGATAATGAATCTTTGAATGTTTTAATTGTTGTAACGTTAACGTTATTTTAGTTGTACAATGAGTGAACTGTAAATTTATGAGAAAGTTGGCTCGGGAGAGAGGCTCCTTTGAACTTACTAGCAGACAAGGAGTTCAATGTGCTTGAATTGTTTCCTTTTTAATTGCCTCCTATGTTTTCTTCTTGGTATAGCTGTCAAAATAACATGTCTATAATTTGCAGTGTTATACTTCTAGTGCGTTCTAAAAGTAGAGCAGCATTATCTGGGTTTCAGTGATCTGTGAGTATTCTTGCATTAAGGAAACTGCAAAAAACTCTTCCACAACTCCGCACCTTATTTTAGGTGTTTCTCCTCAGTTTTCGGATGCAGTCTTTCAAGTTGCGATGACTTGTGAATATTCAGGCTTTCCTGCTTCTGAATAATTTCATTTTTGGATCTCTCTTCCCTTACAATTTTAAGTATCCCTCTCAGCTTTTGAACAAACAGAAAGGACATGCAACCATCCTCTCTCAGGTCAAGCTCTAATATGGGTAGTGTTCCCTTCCTACATTGTGCTCCTAGTCCACAACGTTTTAAATCTAGGTCAGCCAAGCTCTCTGAGCATTAAAGATGGTGACATTTTCAGACATGCTCAGATTGGTGACATTTCGGGTCGAGACCCGTCTTCAGGTCTGAACAAGGGCCTCATCCTGAAACGTCACCCATTCCTTCTCTCCAGAGATGCTACCCGTCCCGCTGAGCTAGTCCAGCATTTTGTGTCTATCTTCAATGTAAACCAGCATCAGCAGTTCTTTCCTACACTCTCTGAGCATTATTTCATTACTCCTGCTCCTCAATCATCTCACCACAGAGTTCAGAGGAGCTTCCACTTCCACTTCACATCTAGCCTCTCAGTTTTACCCCGTATGGCAGATGGAGTTTAATGCTGATAAGTGTGAGGTGCTACATCTTGGCAGGACAAATCAAAATAGGACGTACATGGTAAATGGTAGGGAATTGAAGAATGTAGGTGAACAGAGGGATCTGGGAATAACTGTGCACAGTTCCCTGAAAGTGGAATCTCATGTAGATAGGGTGGTAAAGAAAGCTTTTGGTGTGCTGGCCTTTATAAATCAGAGCATTGAGTATAGAAGTTGGGATGTAATGTTAAAATTGTACAAGGCATTGGTGAGGCCAATTCTGGAGTATGGTGTACAATTTTGGTCGCCTAATTATAGGAAGGATGTCAAAAAAATAGAGAGAGTACAGAGGAGATTTACTAGAATGTTGCCTGGGTTTCAGCAACTAAGTTACAGAGAAAGGTTGAACAAGTTAGGGCTTTATTCTTTGGAGCGCAGAAGGTTAAGGGGGGACTTGATAGAGGTTTTTAAAATGATGAGAGGGATAGACAGAGTTGACGTGGAAAAGCTTTTCCCACTGAGAGTAGGGAAGATTCAAACAAGGGGACATGACTTGAGAATTAAGGGTCTGAAATTTAGGGGTAACACGAGGGGGAACTTCTTTACTCAGAGAGTGGTAGCTGTGTGGAATGAGCTTCCAGTGAAGGTGGTGGAGGCTGGTTAGTTTTTATCATTTAAAAATAAATTGGATAGTTATATGGATGGGAAAGGAATGGAGGGTTATGGTCTGAGCGCAGGTATATGGGACTAGGGGAGATTATGTGTTCGGCACGGACTAGAAAGGTCGAGATGGCCTGTTTCCGTGCTGTAATTGTTATATGTTATATGGTCATAATGTTGTGACAGCAATCATATTCATTTGAATGGACTGATCTTCTTCAAGAAGGTTAATTATTTGGTTTATTTTTCATTAGATTTACTTTGCTATACTTTTAGAGATACAGCATAGAAACATGCCATTCAGCCGACTGACCAGTGATCACCTCATACACTAGCACTATCCTACACACTATGGACAATTTACAATTTTACCAAAGCCAATTAACCTACAATCTACAGGACTTCTTTGGAGTGTGGGTGGAAACCGGAGCACCCAGAGAAAACCCACACGGTCACAGAGAGAACGTACAAACTCTGTACAGACAGCACCCGTAGTCAGGATCAAAAGTGGGCCTCTGGCATTGTAAGGCACCAACACTACCGTTGCACCATTGTGCCACCCTGTTGTTTCATTGATTTCCTAATTCACTTATACTGATAATGCATTTTAAACTAAATTTCTGATTTTTACATTGTTGAAGATAAATTTTTTAAATAAATTTATTCGATCCTGTTAAATTGTTGTTAAATGTCTCTGCACATCAGAAACATTTAAAAAGTGACAATTCCTTTGACCAGCAGGACGTTGTCGAAGGCCATCAAGTGGTGGTGTGAGCAGCAGATTCCTCTGCCTGTAGCTCAGTTACCACACGCAACTCTCCTCCACCTCCAGCAACCATGCGATAATGATGGGGCCATATGCTGAATCAAGCTGAATCATCCCAATGAAAAAAAATCTGTGACCAAAGATCAGCTGTGTAGTGCAGCCATTTGTAGTTGAGAACAGCGGTGAATGATTAAGTAGTAAATTGGAGAAGACTCCAAGAACACCTCAATCCTCAGTGTTACTTGGACCCAGCACGCAAGTGCCAATTTGCAATCATATTCAAGAAGAAAGGATAATCCATCTTGGCTTCCTCCTGAGATCCCTGTCATTGTAGAAACTAATCTTCCGACAATTTATATCACTTTGGGTGATACAAAGAAACAGCTGAGCCCATTGGATATAGTTAAGGATACGGAACCAGGCACCATCCCAGCTACAGCAGTAGAGGCACTCCACATAATTAGACACACTTCCAGCTGAGCTGCTCCCATGCAAATCAACACTGGCACACTGACGGAAAACTGCTCACAAAGTCAAATCCTGCTAATTATTGCCTAGCCAATTTACTTTCAATCATCAGCCACGTAATGGTTAATATTATGTCATCAATGGCTTGCTTATTGATGCTCAGATAAGATCTAAAAATTCCAGACCATTTAAAATTTTAGCCCAGATACAGGCCAAATATTTGACGTACAGAAATGAGGTGAGAGTGACTGCCCTTAATATGAGGTCAGTATTTGATTAAGCATGGCATTTAGGAACACTGCTGAAATTGAAGGTAATTAACAGCAAATGGAATACAATCCAATGGTTGGAATCATGTCTTGCAAAAAGATAAATGATCGTGATTGTCAAAGATGAATCATCTCATCCCAGAACATCATGCAAGAGCATCTCGGAGCTCTGATACTTCCACTTTATTATGTTCTTGCCAAACTTGTTGGTGCTAATTCATGATTACTATTTGATCATTTCATTATTCATACTGTATTTCCTATATGTCAAAATTGTTCTTAAACAAGTTGGTATATCGTTTCACTTACAAGCAAATTTTAACTTTTGGTAACTTTCAGACATTCTCATATCATCTTCAAATCTATATTACTAAAAGTCTGATCTTGACCACTTCCTGGTGTTCTGTATAGAAACATAGAAACATAGAAACATAGAGATTAGGTGCAGGCGTAGGCCATTCGGCCCTTCGAGCCTGCACCGACATTCAATATGATCATGGCTGATCATCCAACTCAGTATCCTGTACCTGCCTTCTCTCCATACCCCCTGATCCCTTTAGCCACAAGGGCCACATTTAACTCCCTCTTAAATATAGCCAACGAACTGGCCTCAACTACCTTCTGTGGCAGAGAATTCCAGAGATTCACCACTCTCTGTGTGAAATTTTTTTTTCTCATCTCGGTCCTAAAAGATTTCCCCCTTATCCTTAAACTGTGACCCTTTGTTCTGGAATTGATTTTAGAAAAAATGCTGCCACTTACGGCTGTGATTTTTGGCCTTCTTACTCAGAGTCCCCCTCTACTTACTACTTGGCCTTCTTACTCAGAGTCCCCCGATCTAGGGGGCGCTGCACTGGCAGCAGCCTGTCGGCAGCGCGTCCGTCTTTTTTTTCAACTTTTTTATTTTTTTAGTATGTTTAAAAGTGTGTTTTTAATGTTTCTTTGTGTGTTATGTGTGGGGGGTGGTGGGGGGTAAGGGGGAAACCGTTTCGGCCGCCTCTTCCATGGAGAGGCGTCTTTTTCAGGTCGCCTCCCCCGTGGCCTAACAGCATGGATCGGCGCCGACTTTCCCGGAGACGCGCCCGGGGCTTCAGCGGCGGGCGCAGCGTGGACTCTCGGCGCGGAGCGGGTGAGACCTCGCTGGAGGGGAGCGCTCCGTTACGCTGGCCCGCAGCAGCCGGCATCCTGAAGCAGCGGTCTGCAGAACTCCAGCTGGTGCGGCGTCTACAGCCCGGGATCTCACGTTGGGGACCCGGGGGGAAGAAGAAGCTTTCACCGCCGGCCCGCGGCCGTCTTCTACCGCGGGCGCGGTATGGACTTAACATCACCCCTGGAGGGGAGCTTCGACTGCCGGCCCTGCAGACTGCGGTGCTTCCGGCTGCGGCACGGCAGGTACTTTAAAACTTTGACCGCCGGCCTGCGGCCTACACCAGCCTGAAGCCGCGGTCTCTGGTTGGGAAGAGCCGATCCTGGACTCACCTTGAATTTGACTTTGTCCCTTACCATCTGGACGCCCGCAGCAACGGCTGTGGAGGGTGGTGGTCCCGACCACGGGGGAAAATGGAGGAGGACTGGCCAAGCTCTGTGCCTTCCACCACAGTGATGAATGCTGTGGTGGATGTTTGTGTAAAATTTTTATTGTGGTTGTGTTCTTTATTATTGTACCGCTGCTGACAACCCAAATACCACCGACAATGGTTGTGTGGCAATTAAATTATTTCAATAAATTATTTCAATACTGTGCAGGAAAAGAGAATTTTTCCCATCGATGAAAAATAAAAGAGTTATTAGTGTTTAAAAAATGTTGAGATTCTCTCTCCTGAAGGCCATGCCCCTTCCGGAGGGACTATAAAACCCGGAAGTGTTTAGTGCCTCAGTCAGTCTGAGCTGTGAATAACACTGAACACATGTTAACTGAACTGTGAGTGTGGTTTTACTGACTTTGAGTGCCCTTAATGTGGTTTGAAAATGAAAATGTGGTTGGTTTGAAATAAAGCACAGCAAATGGTTGGTGGTGGTTGGTTTGAAATAAAGCACAGCAAATGGTTGGTGGTGGTTGGTTTAGAAATAAAGCGCAGCAAATGGTTGATTTTAGACAAAACACTACCACTTACGGCTGTGATTTGTGGCCATCTTACTCAGCCCCCCTCCGCTCATCACGTGCAGAGGATTCTTCCCATCAATGAAAAATAAAAGTGTTATTAGCATTTTAAAAATGTTGAGAATCTCTCACCTGTCAATCATGCCATGAAGGTCACAAGACTTCTGGTGGGAGGGGGGAGGGATTATAAAACCTGGAAGTGTGGGTGTGGCTCAGTCTCTGCAAGATGGGGGAGTGAGAGGTCATGAATGTCTGAGCTGCGAATCAACTGAACACACTGAATGTCCACTGAACTGTGTGTGGTGTTTATGTGGTGTTTTGTGGTTTTTAATGTGGTTTTATGGTGGTTTCACCCTGCTTGAAATGGTATCAAACTGCTTTTGAATGTGATGACCTTGCACCCTGCATGAAATGGTATGAAACTGCACTTGGAATTGGTGGCTTTGCACTCTGCTTGAAGTGGCTTGAAACTGCACTTGAATTTGGTGGCCTTGCACCCTGCTTGAAGTGGTATGAAACTGCACTTGAATTCTATGGCCTTGCACCCTGCTTGAAGTGGCATGAAACTGCACTTGAATTTGGTGGCCTTGCACCCTGCTTGAAATGGCATGAAACTGCACATGAATTTGGTGGCCTTGCTCCCTGCTTGAAATGGCATGAAACTGGACTTGAATTTGGTGGCCTTGCACCCTGCTTGAAGTGGTAGGAAACTGCACTTGAATTTGGTGGCATTGGACACTGCTTGAAGTGGTATGAAACTGCACTTGAGTTTGGTGGACTTGGAGCCTGCTTGAAGTATTAAGAAAGTGCACTTGAATTTGGTGGCCTTGCACCCTGCTCGAAATGGTAGGAAACTGCATTTGAATTTGGTAGCCTTGCACCCTGCTTGAAATGGAATTTCAAGGAAGAACCGTGAGTCAACTGCCAGCCCACCAGCCATGAGTGAGTTGCCAGCACATCAGGCTTGAGTGACTGTGCTGCCACCCCAAGAATCCATTTGGCCCACAATGTCCATATTAGCCTTCTGGATACCAGTCCCTTCAGCCCACAACACTCATACTAGCGCTCCAGAACCCACCCCCCCCCCCCCTAATGGCCACCGATATTGGAATTGCTGGAGAGGTGGAATATTGCGTGGGGGACCAGCCCTCCCGTGTGAACATGGGACCCAACGGGTCCCACTTAGTCTAGTCTTTCATAAAATTCCGTTCAGAACATAATCCTGTGGCATATCATCATTTCTGTGCTCATCATCTTATAGGTTTTCAGTTTACAATAACTCAAATATAACATGTTTGTCTTTTCCCAGAAGGTTTCATGCCACCATTCTTTACCATCTGCTCCACACATGAATCCCAACCCATGTCCTTTCCATCAACTTCATTCCATTCTTGAAAGTATTCACCCAGGAGGCATCTCAGCTAGGGATGGTAACTGCTCTGCTCTTGACCATCTGAACCTGCAGAGAGTTATGAACACAGCCTAGTCAATCACAAGCTTATCACTTTCCTTCCATCCAATCAAACCTCGTGGTGCTTTGCATGAGGAAGGCTGGAAGTGTCGTCAAAGATGCCTGCCACCCTGGCTATTCCCTTTTTCTCCCTTCTGGGAGACGACAAAGAAACTCGAAAGTCTGGATGTCTTGATTTAAGAATAGCTTCTTTCCTACTGCTGTCAGACTCCTGAAACAATCACCTCATTCACATCCTCTTCTCCAAGGTGCTGCCAGGTACACTTACTCTTAATTCTACCTCCTTCAGTTACTCTGTTAATAAAGATAGACACAAAATGCTGGAGTAACTCAATGGGACAGGCAGCATCTCTGGAGAGAAGGAATGGATAACATTTCGGGTCGAGCTAAGTCACTCCAGCATTTTGTGTCTTTCATCGATTCAAACTGGCATCTGCAGTTCTTTCCTACACACTCTGTTAATAAACCAGGATTTTTTTTTGCACTACTTAAAATTTCACTACAATTTTTCTGCTATTTTGCATTGTATTTATTGTTATTACAACACTATCATCTCCTCTATAAAGAAGGCATTTCATTGCACCCTGGTGTATAACAAAAAAAATAATTTGAATCTGAATCTGAATGCACGTCCCACTCTCTTCATTTCCGCATTGTACGACTATATATCTCCATTATTAATTCCCCAAATAACTTCCATAATTTAGACAAGTTCCCTAGCTCTCCTAACGTCTCCCTTTGGACAGAGTATAGAATCATAGTGATGGAGATGTAAAGCACAGAACCAGACCCTTTGGCTAAAGTCATCCATGCTGATAAAGGTGCCGAACTGAGCTTTGTCAAATTCATGAGATGTGTTTACCCACACTCAAAGCCATACTGACTAAAGGGGCTGTCCCACTGTGGCGACAAATCTGCGAGTTTAGACAAGTATGCCCTCGACTCAAACTCACACGAGGTCCTAGGAGGTCCTATGAGGTCACTGGAACTCTCCTTCATGCTCGAGGGAAGTTCCCGAATACTCGTAGCCTCAGCTAGGTCGCGGAAACATTTTCAGCATGTTGAAACATTTTCCGCGAGTAAATTTGGTCGGCATGGTTCTTTTTGACTTGTTGTGCAGTGGAGTGGGGTCGGTATTTAGTTACAGGCAGTCGAGGGCAGCCGTGGGCAATCTCCTTCGCTGACCGGGCATTTTGATTGGCTCATTGGAGTTTTCAGGACCAAGGAAAACTAACCAGTAGGTAAAATGCCCGCTAAACTTTATTAAACCTCTTAAAAGTGTCTCCACTCCTTCTCCCCCCCTACACCCCCCCTTCACCCCCCCCCCCCTCCTTCAACCCCCCCCCCCCCTCCCACTCTCTCCCCTTCTCTCCCCTTCTCTCTCCCCCCCCCCCCCTCAGCGCTCGATAAAGGACTTACCGTACACTGTGGCTGCCGTTTACCTTCCTCTTCATCGCGGGTGTGAATTTCAGACAGCGCTCCCCCGCTTTCCCTGGCCCCCGCCTTTGCGATGTGTTTGTGTGTGCGGTCGTTCGATCCAGCTCACGGTTTCAACGCAGACGGTCGATCCAGCTCGAGGTTTTCCAGGCGAGTGCCCTCGAGCTTGAAGGTCGAAGACACTCTTCTTAACTCGCAGATTAGGTCGCCGCAGTGGGACAGCCCCTTAACCCAAGCTTACAACCCAACGGTATGAACATTGAATTCTCCAATTTTAGGTAACCCCTACAACTCCTCCCTCCCTCCTCCTATCTCTCCCACCACCCCCCTTTTCTTCCCCTTCCCAGTGCCACACTTGGGCCGGCATCTATTTATCCCATTCCCCTCCACCCGCATTCCTTCCTGTGGCTTCACAATTCACAACCCTTCAATGCTTTTGTCTCACAACTTGGTTTTGACTATCAAAACCCCTCCTCGCCTATGTCTAGGTTTCACTGGCCATGGTTTTTATATACTCATAAAATCTTATAGGATTCTCCTTTACCTTATTTTCCATGGATTTCTCAGTTCTCCTTTTCTGCCTTCCAGTTTTCCTTGTTAAGTGTACTGCATCCTTAACACTCCTCCGTGAAGTCACTTGATTCCAGCTGCATATTCTTCTTTATGAGGGTGCGGTCTGCCGAACTGAGAGGTAGCAAGTCCTTGTAGCTCCGAGTTTTGTTTTAGTGTTTTAGCGTTTTAGTGTGTTTTGTTTAGTGTTTTATTTAGTTTAGTTTAGTTTTTGTGAAGGACAAGGACAAGGACTTGGATACAAGTCCTTGTGAGCTCAGAGTTTTGTTTAGTGAACAATTTAGTGAACAATTTGCGTTTAGTAAAACTAAAATCATGGATTTCGTTATGAAGCAAGCACTGGGCGCTTCTGAAGGTCCTGATGTGCATGAAGGCACTGAGACTGGGAAATGCACAGACTGCACCAAACTGCTGCAGACACTGGATATATTTGAAACGAGGATAGCAGCATTAGAAAAATACAAAGGACTAAAAATACTGCAAGAGTCAACGACAGAGACGGACCATGAACACGTCCTCCAGGATACAATGCCGATGGGTGAGTTAGCTGAGCTAGCTCCGACTAACACACAACTAAATGATGACGATGAAAGCTACATTATATCCTTCCCGAAACTGGACAAGAAAGAGACAGTTCCAGCTGCCACTTACTGGCACCAAGTCGGCGCTAAGCCCAAACGGAAAACCACAGTGAATCAACAAGTTCACTCGACGCCAAATACTAGGCTACTTAAAGCTAAAGTAGCACGTACCAGCCGGATTAGCCCGTCCCCGAAGCTAACTCTGCCGCTGAAAAACAGGTTCCTGCCACTACGAGAGTCCACGGACGACAGCCCGCAGAAACGTGATGAGAAACGGAGACGGAACACGTCGCCAGGCAGGCAAGCTGCCGCGAGTCCCGAGATGCGTCCGGACAGACGGCGCGGACAGAGACGGACCATGAACACGTCGCCAGGGAGGCGAGCTGCACATGGGTCCGTCACCTCAAGCCCCGGGGCGCGTCCGGACAGACGGCGCAGACAGAGACAACAAGGGCCCATCACTCAGAAAGCGGATGAACCAGACACTCTGATTGTTGGAGATTCAGCCATAAAGGATATAACCAGTAAGAAGATCAAAACATGCTGCTTCCCAGATGTGACGGTTAGTGATGTCAACCAGAAACTAGCCACAATTATACTGGAAAACCCAAAAATCCCACAGGTAATTGTGCATGCAGGATTTAATGATATTCGAAAAGAACAGTCAGAACTTTTAAAGACACATTACGAAGGAAGTTCCGCATAATCAGCTGAACCCAAGGTCGCCTACGTCAAACTATGGCACCTTCTGCATTCCTGTTGTGACTACTCAGAGAGTAAACAAAGGGAAACTTAGACACACTGCTAACCTAACAAACCTAATACCTATTACCTCCAAACCTAAACCAACCATAAAGCCTATCAATAATACCATCAGGATGGGTCTGCTTAATGTTAGGTCTCTTAATAACAAATCATTTTTAGTCAACGATTTTATTACCACCTCTAAACTGGATTTTATGTTTTTAACTGAAACATGGCTAGAACAAAATAACAGGGCAACCATTCTGATCGAGACAGCTCCTCCAAACTATAACTTTTTTGATGTATGTAGATCTGGAAAAAGAGGTGGAGGGGTTGCTGCTATATTTAAAAATGTATTTCAGGGGAAACAGATGTCACTTGGTGATTTTCCATCATTCGAATACCTTTGTGCTGTATTGAAATGTTCCCCCAGAGTTCTCCTATTAATTATTTACAGGCCTCCTAAATATTATGCTAATTTTTTCGATGACTTTACAGAATTATTGTCTAGCATCTCCACTGACTTTGACTGTCTAGTTATAACTGGTGATTTTAATTTTCATACTGATGATTTGAATGACAAGGGTGCAAAATAATGTTTTACTATTTTAGACACATTTGACCTGTCTCAACATGTGAAAGAGGCTACTCATTGTAATGGGCACATCCTGGACTTGATTATTACAAAGGGTCTCATTGTTTCTGATATTTTCGTGACTGATCCTTCATTGTCTGACCACTTCTGTGTTTTCTTTAATATATCTTTTATTCCCGACATACAGACAAAATCAAATACTGTCAAAAAACGGTATATAAATGAACATTCTAATGTACTCTTTAAAAATGCCATCTCCTTCTTACCACCTCTAAACCCATGTTCTGCTGATGATCTTGTAGATAACTTTAACTCCAAAATTGTGAAAGTTATAGATGTCATTGCACCTGTTACGGTTAAAACGATTTCTGGTAAGCAAAAGGCACCCTGGAGAAAAGCTGCTTTTGTAACAGCCCAGAAAAGAGAATGCCGGAAAGCTGAGCGCATCTGGCGGAAAACAAAACTTCATATTCACCATGACATCTATAAAGAGAGCCTCCGTGCCTACAATTTAGACTTAAAAAGTGCTCGAGAAACATTTTTCTCCAATATCATTAACAACAACACTAATAAGGCAAAAACCCTATTTGCAACTGTTGACAGACTGACCAACCCCCCAACACAATTACCACCTGAACTCCATTCCACGCAGAAATGCAATGAGTTTGCATTATTCTATACAGATAAAATTGAAGGCATCAGACGTGCCATCAATATCACCGCTTCAAACAAAAATGTTGGATCACCACCCTGTTTAGGCAAAGGTAACGTGGCAATGATGACATGCTTTAATGTCATAGACTCTAAAACTCTTGTGGAAACGGTGACACAACTAAGGCCATCCACCTGCTGCCTTGATGCTTTACCTACCAACTTCTTTAAGAATGTTTTTGACTGCCTAGCAATAGACATACTGCAAATAGTTAACAGCTCTCTTCAATCAGGCAATTTCCCAAAAGCCTTGAAAACTGCAGTTATTAAACCTCTTTTAAAAAAGCGGAGCCTAGATGCCTCTATTATTAACAACTATAGACCAATTTCAAACCTATCTTTCATAAGTAAAATCATTGAGAAAGTTGTCCTCCAGCAACTTAATCAATTCCTGGCTTCAACTGGCTGCTACGACAACTTCCAGTCAGGATTTCGACCTCTTCATAGCACCGAGACCGCTCTTATTAAAGTTGTAAACGACATCCGTCTTAACACAGACTCTGGCAAAGTTTCAATATTAATGCTATTAGACCTCAGTGCTGCATTCGACACTGTTGATCACTCAATACTTTTGGACAGGTTGGAAAAATGGGTGGGGCTCTCAGGCACAGTCTTAAGTTGGTTCAGGTCATATTTACAAGATAGGAACTATTTTGTTTCCATTGGCGACTTTGTATCAGAACCAACCAACCTGACGTGTGGAGTACCGCAAGGTTCGATCTTAGGGCCCTCTTTATTCAACATCTACATGCTCCCACTAGGGCAAATCATGCGAAATAATAATATTGACCACCACTGCTATGCCGATGACACTCAAATCTATGTAGCGCTATCACCAAATGACTATCGCCCCATAGATCTGTTGTGCCAGTGCATTGAGCAAGTCAAAGACTGGATGTGGCAAAATTTTCTCCAACTAAATAAGGACAAAACGGAGATAATTGTTTTTGGTGCTAAAAAAGAAAGGCTTAAAGTAACCCAACACCTTCACTCTCTGTCCCTGAAAACTTCAAACAAAGCCAGAAATCTTGGGGTCATTATGGATTCAGATTTAAATTTCGACAGTCACATCAAATCAGTAACAAAATCGGCCTACTATCACCTCAAAAACATAGCAAGATTAAGAGGACTCATGTCAGCTCAAGACTTAGAAAAACTTGTACATGCCTTTATTAATAGTAGGCTAGATTATTGTAACGGTCTCCTTGCAGGTCTTCCAAAAAAAAACTGTCAGGCAGCTACAGCTTGTTCAGAACGCTGTTGCTAGAGTTCTAACAAAGACCAAAAAATTTGAGCATATTACACCAATTCTTAAATCCTTACATTGGCTCCCTGTATGTCAGAGAATTGATTTTAAAATCCTGCTGCTCACCTATAAATCACTACATGGTTTAGGGCCAAAGTATATCACTGACATGCTTCCACTATATAAGCCTTCTAGACCCCTAAGATCTTCTGAAACCAATCTGCTAGTGATTCCCAGAGTAAATACAAAACATGGGAAAGCAGGATTTAGTTACTATGCAACAAATAGCTGGAATAAACTTCCTGAAGATTTAAGACTTGCCTCAACTTTGACCACTTTTAAAACAAGACTGAAAACTTTTATGTTTACTTTAGCTTTCAGCTAAATCTTAACTACATTGCACTTTTAACTTTTGCACTTTTATAATGCATTTTTAATTTTGCTTTTCTTTTCTTTTAGTTCTTCTATTTTATTTCATTTTATTATTTCATTTATTGTATGACATGTTTTTATGTGAAGCACTTTGAGTCTGCCTCGTGTATGAAATGTGCTATATAAATAAAGTTGCCTTGCCTTGCCTTGCCTTGCCTTTATTTTTCTGACCAGAGCCTTAAGGGGCCTGTCCCACTTGGACTACCTAATCCACGAGGTTAGAAGACCCTAGACGAGTTGAAAAAAATGTTAAGATCGTGTTGACTCGCCAAAGTAAAAGACCTCCTACGACCTCCTACGACTATGTCTACGACCTCCTATGACCCCCTCGACCTCACGTCCACACCTTAGACCAACTACGACTAGCTACGAGTGGAAATGATCACATGATAAAATGATGTAATGTTTGCTTTTTTTCTCGGGCCACTTACCGACCTACGACTACCTACGACTATCTACGATTAACATCACTACCTACTACGACCTACCTACGACCTACCTATGAGTATAAAGTATCAATTTTTTCCATGCCGACCTTTTTTTTACTCGTGGACATTTTTTTATCAGGCTGGAAAAAACGGCGCGAGTACGCGGAGACCACTCACGAGCATGAGGAAGAGTGACCTATGACCTCCTACGACCTCCTGGTGACCATGCTGCGACTATGAGTCAAGGGTAAACTCGGCAGAGGTCACCAAATAGGTTGTGAAAGTGGGACGGGTGCTTAAGTATACCTTGCCAACCAGGGTTCACTAATTCTGCCAGCCATGTCCTTGTCTAGTAGAACATGCTGAAGGTCCTTTATTCTCTCTTTAAAAAGCTCCACATTTGCTAGGCGGCCCTTTATCAGTCTCTCCCAAACAATCTTTGCAAGTTCTTGCCTAATGCCAACAAAATTAGTCTTGCCTCAATTTAGGACTTTAATTGTTGGCCAATTTTTTTAAATAACATTTTAAAGCAAATTGAATTATGATCACTTGTCCCAAAATGCTCTGCCACTGGCACGTCAGCCACATTTACAAACTCATTTCCAAAGGGAGTCTGAAAAAGGGTCTCGACCTGAAACGTCACTCATTCTTTCTCTCCAGAGATGCTGCCTGTTCCGCTGAGTTACTCCAGCAATTTGTGTCTATCTTCGGGGAATCAATGAGTAAGGAGACTTACATATGACTTGAGCAAGTTTTCCTGGAAACTCTTAACTAATTCTGTGCTGTAATCCCTTAGTACAACGGCAGGTCCTAGTCAATAATAGGAAAGTTTAAATTATCTATTAACACAACCGTATTATTCCCACACCTATCATCTCCCTATGTATTTTCTCCTTTAATTCCTGCTGACTGTTGGGGAGCCTTTTTATATTTAAGATCTATCCACACTGGACATTCCTCCAGGAATATCTTCTCTAAACTCTGCGTGATGTTGGCCCTCATCAATATTGAACATACTGTAAATACAGTACATAGATAATAGGTGCAGGAGCAGGCCGTTTGGCCCTTCGAGCCAGCACCGCCATTCCATATGATCATGGCTGATCATCCACAATCATTACCCCGTTCCTGCCTTCTCCCCATACCCCTGGATTTCGCTAGCCTGAAGAGTTCTATCTAACTCTCTTTTGAATGCATCCAGTGAATCGGCCTCCACTGCCTTCCGAGGCAGAGAATTCCACAAATTCACAACTCTCTGTGAGCAAAAGTTATTCCTCATCTCAGTTCTGACCTATCCCTTATTCTTAATCTGTGACCCCTGGTCCAGGACTCCCCCAACATCGGGAACATGGTTCCTGCATCTAGCGCATCCACTCATTTAATAATTGTATATGTTTCTATGGGATACCCTCTCATCCTTCTAAATTCCAGTGAATACAAGCCTAGTCGCCCCATTCTTTCATCATATGACAGTCCCGCCATCCCGGGAATTAACCTGGTGAACCTACGCTGCAGTCCCTCAATAGCAAGAATGTCCTTGCTCAAATTAGGAGACCAAAACTGCACATAATACTCCAGGTGCGGTCTCACCAGGGCCCTGTACAACTGCAGAAATACCTCTTGGCTCCTATACTCAAATCCTTTCGTTATGAAGGCCAACATGCCATTAGCTTTCTTCACTGCCATTTGTACCTGCATGCTTCCTTTCAGTGACTGATGTACAAGGACACCCAGGTCTTGTTGTATTTCCCCTTTTCCTAACCTGACACCATTCAAATAATAATCTGCCTTCCCACCAAAGTGGATAATCTCACATTTATCCACATTATACTGCATGTGCCCACTCACCCAACCTGTCCAAGTCACCCTGCACCCTCATAGCATCCTCATCATGGTTCGCACTGCCACCCAGCTTTGTGTCATCTGCAAATTTGGTAATGTTACTTTTAATTCCAAATCATTAATATATATTGTAAATAGCTGCGGTCCCAGCACCGAGCCTTGCGGCGCCCCACTAGTCACTGTCTGCCATTCTGAAAGAGACCCGTTAATCCCTACACCTTGATTGCTGTCTGCCAACCAATTTTCTATCCATGCCAACACCCTACCCCCCAATACCATGAGCTCGAATTTTGCCCACTAATCTCCTGTGTGGGACCTTATCAAAGGCTTTCTGAAAGTCTGGGTACACTACATCCACTGGCTCTCCCTTGTCCATTTTACTTGTTACATCTTCCAAAAATGCCAGAAGATATGTCAAGCTTGATTTCCCCTTCATAAATCCATGCTGACTTGGACCGATCCAGTTACTGTTATCCAAATGCACCGCTATTACATCTTTGATAATAGCTTCCCCACCACTGATCTCAGGCTAACTGGTCTATAATTCCCTGCATTCTCACTCCCTCCTTTCTTGAAAAGTGGGATAACATTAGCTGCCTTACAATCCACAGGAACTGATCCAGAATCTATGGAACATCAGAAAATGATCACCAATGCATCCGTGATTTCTAAAGCCACTTCCTTGATTATCCTGAGATGCAGGCCATCAGGCCTGGGGATTTACCAGCCTATGACTGATATGAATTTCCTTCAGTTCTTCCATCACCCTAGGTCCCCTGTCCCCTAGTACATCTGGGAGATTGTTTATGTCTTCCTTAATGAAGACAGAACCAAAGTACCTGTTCAACTCGTCTGCCGTTTCCTTGTTCGGCATAATAAATTAACCTGTTTCTGGCTTCAACCACATTTGTTATAAATAATTTTTTCCTCTTCACATACCCAAAAGATGCTTTCACTATCCTCCTTTATATTCTTGGCTAGTTTACCTTCTTACCTCATCTTTTCTCCCCGTATTGCCTTTTTTGTTACCTTCTGTTGATCTTCAAAAATTTCCCAATCCTCTGGCTTCCCGCTCATCTTTGCTATGTTATATGTCTTCTCTTTTATTTCTATACTCTCCTTGACTTCCCTTGTCAGCCATGGTCGCCTCTTATGGGCCTATCCGACAGGTGACTTTCTAGGCGACTGCAGGAGACTATGCAGTCGCCACATGGTCGCCACATGTTTGCGGATGGTTGCCGGGGTGTCGCCTTCATGGTCTTGAGGAATTCCTGCATTCTGGGAACTGGTCATGACTTCATTATGGTCGCCCTGAATTTTTCAACATGTCACAACGGAGTGTAGCGAGTATTCTCGTCCCATAGGTAGGTCGGCAGGAGGTCTTTGTGGGTTGCCAGGCGGTCAAAGGTTCTCGTAGGTTCTCATAGGTTGTAGCTGGTGCTGACCGGTGAATTTCATTGGCTCATTGGGAAAATAAAATGTGTGTTTGTGATTGTGTGTGTGTGTGTGTATGTGTGTGTGTGTGTGTATTTGTGTGTGTGTGTGTGTGTGTGTGTGTGTGTGTGTGTGTGTGTGTGTGTTCCACTCTGACAGTTGCCGGTTTATCAGGCGACTGCCGGCAACTTGACAGTCACTAGCAAACCAGTCTGCAAGAATGTTGGTCCCCCTCCAGTTAAGGTATAACCCATCCATTTTGTACAGGTCACCCCTACCCCTGAAGAGATCCCAATGGTCTATAAATCTAAACCCCTGCTCCCTGCACCAACTCCTCAGCCACACATTCAGATCCCCCTTATCTCCCTGTTCCTGCCCTCCCTTCCCCTCTTACCTACTTCTCTGTCTCACCTGTAGCATTTGTTGCAATGAGCATTGAGCTGCAAGTTCAACTATGTTTCTGTAATAGTCATGATATTAAAGTCTCATCTACCAATCCAAGCATGAGTTCATCTGCATTTTTGAAAGGATGCTCACCTTAAATAAAATACAGTTTAGCCTCTCATTCCCCGTCCTGCCCACTGGACTTGCTTGCTTTTACTCCTGCATTTGCTTCCCCTTTCTCATCTGCGACACTAGCCCAACCCCCTGCCAGATGAGTTTAAACTGTTCCAAATCTCCGCACCAGGATATTGGTCCTCCAGTTCAATGTAACCTGTCCCTCTTGTACAGGTCACCTCTGCTCCTGAGGTGACCCTTATGCCCCTGTCCCACTTAGGAAACCTGAACGGAAACCTCTGGAGACTTTGCGCCCCACCCAAGGTTTCCGTGCGGTTCCCGGAGGTTGCAGGTGGTTGCCGGAGGTTGCAGGTAGTGGAAGCAGGTAGGGAGACGGACAAAAACCTCCGGGAACCGCACAAAAACCTTGGGTGAGGCGCAAAGTCTCCAGAGGTTTCCGTTCAGGTTTCCTAAGTGGGACAGGGGTATAAAACAGTCCAAGGTTTGCTCTCCTTGTGGCTTTATTACTACAGCAATATGCAGCATTCTTACATATAGGAATGTTGTTCCGTGTTGATATATTTATTTCTCCAGACTCAGTTCAGATCTGAGCTAGCTCAGAATCTCGACCATGGCAATGAAAAATGAACCCATTGGTTACATTATGCTCAACAGTGACTCTGTATAATTAATCACAGAGACATAATCTAAACAGCCACAGTTTATATTGATGAGGATAAAGGAACTAGAAGCACAATGTTGGCAATATGAACATTTTGTGTGTGTGTGAACTACCGAAAATTATCTTTTTGCTCTTTAATTTTAATCCAATAAGTAACATTAAAATTTTTTTTAAATGCATTTACTGTTTCTTTGACTTGTATCCCCGGGCGCCCATTTCTTAAAGAAGCGACTGTAGGTGGGTCACTGTCATTTAACCTGTTTTTTCTTACAACAGTAAAGGAGGCTCTTCGATTCCATGCCAGCTCGCAGAGCAATCATAGAACATAGAACACAGAACATAGATACATCACAGAATACAGCGCTGGAACAGGCCTCTCAGCCCACGACATCCGTGCTGAACATGACGCCAAATGAAACTAATCAGCTCTCTAATCCCTTCCTCACAATATTTTTCCCTCCAAGCTATTCCATTAAACCTCCCCATCTCCCCCCAGATTCCACGACTTAGCTTCACATGAGGGATAATTTACAAAGAAAATTAAACTACCAACCTGCACATCTTTGAGACAACTAGAGTACCAGGGAGAAAACCCACATGGGGACAGGGAGAATATGCAAACTAAGCACTGATTGCACCTAAAGTCAGGAATTAACCTGGATCACTGGTATGGTGAGGCAACTGCTGTAGTAGCTGTGTGATTGTGCTGCTCAACCCTGCAATTTCTAAATGAATAATACATTTTCACACCTAATTTAGTTGAATCTAGACATGCAAACTAATATTATAAATATACATTTAAATAAGCAGTAAAATTCTGAATATTTATTTTCACCTATATTGTATTCAGATTCTGGCAATATGCTATTGGCCATGTCTAACCTTGTGACATTGAATCATAGAGTCATCCAGCATGGAAACAAGACCTTTGGCCAAACTTTTCCATGCCGGCCAAGATACCCCATCTAAGCCCGTCTGAATGGCCCGTGTATGGCTCATATCCCTCCAAACATTTCCTATCCATGTACTTATCCCAGTGTCTTTTCAACATTGTTATTGTACCTGCCTCAACTACCTCCTTTGGCAGCTTGTTCCATACACCCAACACCCTCTGTTGCCCCTCGAGTTCGTAATAAATCTTGCTCCCCTCACCTTAAACATATGTGCTTTTGCTTATGATTCCCCTACCCTGGGTAAAAGACTGCATTCGCCCTATTAAGTCCCTTGGTGGTTTTATACTTCTTTATAAGATTACCCCTCAACCTCCTGTGCTTCAAGGAATACTAATTTACTTTAGTTCATTATTGTCACGTGAACTAAGGTACAGAGAAAGATTTTGTTTGCATACTATCCGTTCAAAAGAAAATACTATACATGATGACAATCAAGCTGTCCACAGTGTACAGATAAAGGATAAAGAGTACAACATTTAGTGCAAGATAAAGTCCAATAAAAAATAGTTTAAAGGTAGATGGGAGGTCAAGACCGCACTCTACTTGAGAAAAGGACTGAAGAAACTTTCCCGAATCTGAAAGTATGCATTTCAACCTTCTGTACCTCTTGCCTGATGGCAGAGAGGAGAAGGGGGGGTGACCCTGCCCAACCTCTCCCTCTAGCAGCCCCTCGTCCTGGTCTGTGTTACCCTCATGACACTCAACATATATTCTCAGCCATTCTCATTTCATTCCTCAGAGAAAAGTGACTTTGCAGGTTTAAAGAGACAACGATAGATTATGGAATCATGGATAACATAAGGAAAAAAATCACTCTTGCCGCACTTTCGTGTTAATGAATAACAGGATACTTATGAAACATTATCATGTATAACTAACTAGAACATAGAAAATAGGTGCAGGAGTAGGCCATTCGGCCCTTCGAGCCTGCACCGCCATTCAATATGATCATGGCTGATCATCCAACTCAGTATCCTGTACCTGCCTTCTCTCCATACCCCTGATCCCTTTAGCCACAAGGGCCACATCTAACTCCCTCTTCTAAATTCTAGCGAGTACAAGCCAAGTCTATCCAGTCTTTCTTCATATGAAAGTCCTGACATCCCAGGAATCAATCTGGTGAACTTTCTCTGTACTCCCTCTATGGCAAGAATGTCCTTCCTCAGATTAGGAGACCAAAATTGTATGCAATACTCCAGGTGTGGTCTCACCAAAACCCTGTACAACTGCAGTAGAACCTCCCTGCTCCTATACTCACATCCTTTTAGAAACATAGAAACATAGAAATTAGGTGCAGGAGTAGGCCATTCGGCCCTTCGAGCCTGCACCGCCATTCAATATGATCATGGCTGATCATCCAACTCAGTATCCCGTACCTGCCTTCTCTCCATACCCTCTGATCCCCTTAGCCACAAGGGCCACATCTAACTCCCTCTTAAATATAGCCAATGAACTGGCCTCGACCTCCCTCTGTGGCAGAGAGTTCCAGAGATTCACCACTCTCTGTGTGAAAAAAATTCTTCTCATCTCAGTTTTAAAGGATTTCCCCCTTATCCTTAAGCTGTGACCCCTTGTCCTGGACTTACCCAACATCGGGAACAATCTTCCTGCATCTAGCCTGTCCAACCCCTTAAGAATTTTGTAAGTTTCTATAAGATCCCCTCTCAATCTCCTAAATTCTAGAGAGTATAAACCAAGTCTATCCAGTCTTTCTTCATAAGACAGTCCTGACATCCCAGGAATCAGTCTGGTGAACCTTCTCTGCACTCCCTCTATGGCAATAATGTCCTTCCTCAGATTTGGAGACCAAAACTGTACGCAATACTCCAGGTGTGGTCTCACCAAGACACTGTAGAACTGCAGTAGAACCTCCCTTTCCTATACTCAAATCCTTTTGCTATGAAAGCTAACATACCATTCGCTTTCTTCACTGCCTGCTGCACCTGCATGCCTACTTTCAATGACTGGTGTACCAAGACACCCAGGTCTCGCTGCATCTCCCCTTTTCCTAGTCGGCCATCATTTAGATAATAGTCTGCTTTCCTGTTTTTGCCACCAAAATGGATAACCTCACATTTATCCACATTATACTGCATCTGCCAAACATTCGCCCACTCACCCAGCCTATCCAAGTCACCTTGCAGTCTCCTAGCATCCTCCTCACAGCTAACACTGCCCCCCCAGCTTAGTGTCAACCGCAAACTTGGAGATATTGCCTTCAATTCCCTCATCCAGATCATTAATATATATTGTAAATAGCTGGGGTCCCAGCACTGAGCCTTGCGGTACCCCACTAGTCACTGCCTGCCATTGTGAAAAGGACCCGTTTACTCCTACTCTTTGCTTCCTGTTTGCCAGCCAGTTCTCTATCCACATCAATACTGAACCCCCAACGCCGTGTGCTTTAAGTTTGTAAACTAATCTCTTATGTGGGACCTTGTTGAAAGCCTTCTGGAAGTCCAGATACACCACATCCACTGGTTCTCCCCTATCCACGCTACTAGTTACATCTTCGAAAAATTCTATAAGATTCGTCAGACATGATTTACCTTTTGTAAATCCATGCTGGCTTTGTCCAATGATTTCACCATTTTCCAAATGTGCTGCTATCCCATCTTTAATAACTGACTCTAGCAGTTTCCCCACTACCGATGTTAGACTAACTGGTCTGTAATTCCCCGTTTTCTCTCTCCCTCCCTTCTTAAAAAGTGGGGTTACATTTGCTACCCGCCAATCCTCAGGAACTACTCCAGAATCTAAAGAGTTTTGAAAGATTATTACTAATGGATCCACTAATTCTGGAGCTACTTCCTTAAGTACTCTGAGATGCAGCCTATCTGGCCCTGGGGATTTATCGGCCTTTAATCCATTCAATTTACCCAACACCACTTCCCGGCTAACCTGGATTTCACTCAATTCCTCCAACTCCTTTGACCCGCGGTCCCCTGCTATATCCGGCAGATTATTTATGTCTTCCTTAGTGAAGACAGAACCAAAGTTGTTATTCAATTCGTCCGCCATATCCTTGTTCCCCATGATCAATTCACCTGTTTCTGACTGCAAGGGACCTACATTTGTTTTAACTAATCTCTTTCTTTTCACATATCTATAAAATCTTTTGCAGTCAGTTTTTATGTTCCCTGCCAGTTTTCCTTCATAATCTATTTTTCCTTTCCTAATTAAGCCCTTTGTCCTCCTCTGCTGGTCTCTGAATTTCTCCCAGTCCTCCGGTATGCTGCTTTTTCTGGCTAATTTGTACGCATCATCCTTCGCTTTGATACTATCCCTGATTTCCCTTGTTATCCACGGATGCACTACCTTCCCTGATTTATTCTTTTGCCAAACAGGGATGAACAATTTTTGTAGTTCATCCATGCAGTCTTTAAATGTCTTCCATTGCATATCCACCGTCAACCCTTTTAGAATTAATTGCCAGTCAATCTTGGCCAATTCACGTCTCATACCCTCAAAGTTACCTTTCTTTAAGTTCAGAACCATTGTTTCTGAATCAACAATGTCACTCTCCATCCTAATGAAGAACTCAACCATATTATGGTCACTCTTGCCAAAGGGGGCACGTACAACAAGACTGCTAACTAACCCTTCCTCATTACTCAATACCCAGTCTAAAATAGCCTGCTCTCTCGTTGGTTCCTCTACATGTTGATTTAGATAACTATCCCGCATACATTCCAAGAAATCCTCTTCCTCAGCATCCCTGCCAATTTGATTCACCCAATCTATATGTAGATTGAAGTCACCCATTATAACTGTTTTGCCTTTGTCGCACGCATTTCTAATTTCCTGTTTGATACCATCCCCAACTCCACTACTACTGTTAGGTGGCCTGTACACAACTCCCACTAGCGTTTTCTGCCCCTTAGTGTTTCGCAACTCTACCCATATTGATTCCACATCCTCCAAGCTAATATCCTTCCTTTCTATTGCGTTAATCTCCTCTCTAATCAGCAATGCTACGCCACCTCCTTTTCCTTTCTCTCTATCCCTCCTGAATATTGAATATCCCTGGATGTTCAGCTCCCAGCCTTGGTCACCCTGGAGCCATGTCTCCGTGATCCCAACTATATCATAGTCATTAATAGCTATCTGCACATTCAACTCATCCACCTTATTACGAATGCTCCTTGCATTGAGACACAAAGCCTTCAGGCTTGTTTTTACAACACTCTTACCCCTTATACAATTATGTTGAAAAGTGGCCCTTTTTGATTTTTGCCCTGGTTTTGTCTGCCTGCCACTTTTACTTTTCACCTTGCTACCTATTGCTTCTACCCTCATTTTACACCCCTCTGTCTCTACGCTCACACATTTAAGAAACCCTTTCCCTTTAACTCCATCCCCCACTATCCCATTCGACACCCCACCCCCCTTATTCAGTTTAAAACCACCTGTGTAGCAGTGGAAAACCTGCCTGCCAGAATGCTGGTCCCACACCTGTTAAGATGCAATCCGTCCCTTTTGTACAGTTCCCTCTTACCCCAAAACAGATCCCAGTGATCTAAGAATCTAAATCCCTGCCCCGTGCACCAGTTCCTCAGCCACACGTTCAGGTCCCGTATCTCCCTGTTCCTGCTCTCACCAGCACGAGGAACTGGAAGCAAACCGGAGATAACAACCCTGGAGGTCCTGCTTTTCAGCATTTTTCCAAGCTCTCTAAAGTCACGCTGCAGAATATTCATCCCCTTCTTTCCGACATCGTTTGTGCCGACATGCACTACCACTTCCGGATGTTCACCTTCGCCCTTGAGGATTTTCTGCACTCTGTCCGTGACATCCTGGATCCTGGCACCAGGAAGGCAGCACACCATCCTCGCATCCCTACTGTTGCCGCAGAAACCCCTGTCCGTACCTCTCTTATGAATGCTAACATACCATTCGCTTTCTTCACTGCCTGCTGCACCTGCATGCCTACTTTCAATGACTGGTGTACCATGACACCCAGGTCTCGTTGCATCTCCCCTTTTCCTAATCGGCCACCATTCAGATAATAGTCTACTTTCCTGTTTTTGCCACCAAATTGGATAACCTCACATTTATCCACATTATACCGCATCTGCCATGCATTTACCCACTCACCCAGCCTATCCAAGTCATCTTGCCACCTCCTGGCATCCTCCTCACAGCTAACATTGCCCCCCAGCTTTGTGTCATATGCAAACTTGGAGATGTTGCATTCAATTCCCTCGTCCAAATCATTCATATATATTGTAAATAGCTGGGGTCCCAGCACTGAGCCTTGCGGTACCCCACTAGTCACTGCCTGCCATTCTGAAAAGGACCCGTTAACTCCTACTCTTTGCTTCCTGTCTGCCAGCCAGTTCTCTATCCACATCAATACTGAACCCCCAATACCGTGTGCTTTAAGTTTGTATACTAATCTCTTATGTGGGACCTTGTCGAAAGCCTTCTGGAAGTCCAGATACACCACATCCACTGGTTCTCCCCTATCCACGCTACTAGTTACATCCTCGAAAAATTCTATAAGATTCGTCAGACATGATTTACCTTTCATAAATCTATACTGACTTTGTCCAATGATTTCACCACTTTACAAATGTGCTGCTATCCCATCTTTAATAACTGACTCTAGCAGTTTCCCCACCACCGATGTTAGACTAACTGGTCTGTAATTCCCCTAATCACTAATGCATCCACTATTTCTGGGGCTACTTCCTTAAGTACTCTGGGATGCAGCCTATCTGGCCCTGGGGATTTATCTGCCTTTTATCCATTCAATTTACCCAACACCACCTCCCGGCGAACCTGGATTTCACTCAGTTCCTCCATCTCATTTGTCCCCCGGTCCCCTGCTATTTCCGGCAGATTATTTATGTCTTCCTTAGTGAAGACAGAACCAGTAATGTTGCACCATATGCTTGTAAGAAGTTGATAAAAGGAGACCAAATCACTAAGAATTGGTCTGCCTTACCTGCTAGAAGGTCGCATTTCTTCAAGATATGCCGTTTCCGACATATTTGAAATCCACAATTTGAGCATTGTTGTAGGCGCATTTTTCCAAAATTGAAGTATACGTTTTTTTGCCGTTATTAAACCATAATTAAGGAGAGATTTGTGAAACGTATTTAGCTTATTCCAATCTTCCATTGATCCAATGATAATCATTTCTGTATTAGGTTCAAGTCTTATATTAAATAGTTTTGTAAAAATTTCAAAAATTTCGTTCCAGAATTTATGAAGTTTTATACAGGAGACAAAAGAGTGTGTTACAATGGCGTTTTCAGATAAACATTTATCACAGATGGGAGAGATATTTGGATAGATTTTATTCAGTCTAGTTTTCAAGTAGTATAATCTATGTAAGATTTTAAATTGATTTAGATTGTGTCTTGCATTAATCGAACATTTATGTATGTATATCAGGTATTTTTCCCATGTTTCTTTGGGAATTTTTATCAGTAATTCTCGTTCCCAATCTGCTCTGATTGCCTCTGTCGATGGTAATTCTATATTTAAAATGATATAATATAAATATGATATTAATTTACTTGATTCTGCCTTTGTTCATTGCTTCATCTAATAAATCTAAGGTTAGAATTTGATATCCTTGTATCTGTTTTTGCTGGTTAGAGAGGAGATTAACGCAATAGAAAGGAATTTGAAGGTTAAATACCTTCAAGTATTGGTTACTTTACAAGTTGTACTTTAATTGTAATTGTTGAAATGATAAAAAATTCCCCATTTAATACATGTCTCCAATCCTTTTAATTCCTAATCTTTCCCAATGCATATACGTTTTGTCAGTAAGAGATGGTTTGAATGAGGGATTATTAACTATTGGAGATAAAAGCGATAAGTTTCTTAATTTCAAAGTTAGATTTATTTGTTTCCAAATTCGTATTGTGTTGTGGATAATTGGGTTCTTCTTATATATTGTATTGTTTAATTTTATCGGGGAGAAGAGGATCGCTCCTATATTAAAAGGAGAGCAATCCTCTTTCTCCATTCTTATCCATTCTACCTGTTGGACAGAGCTGTCCAACCAATAAATTATGTTTTTAATATGTACTGCCCAATAGTAGTATAAAAAGTTCGGAAGTGTCAGTCCCCCAGATTCTTTAGGTTTACACAGGTGTTTTCTTTGGATTCTGTGCGATCTATAATCCCACATGAAGTTTGTAATATTGGAGTCTAATTTTTTTAAGACATTTTTTGGTAAGTATATTGGTATTGATTGAAATAGATATAATATTTGTGGTAGAAAAATTATTTTTATAGCATTTATTCTGCCTATTAAAGACATCGGCAGAATTTTCCAGAATTTAATCAACGCATTCAATTTAGTTAATAAAGGCATAAAATTTGCATTAAATAGTGATTTATATTTTCTAGTAATTTGGATACCCAAATACTCGAATTTTTCTGTTGCAATTTTAAAGGGGAATTTTAACAGGTTTGTCGACTCTTGGGGTTTTAACATCATAATTTCACTTTTATTCCAATTTATTCTATATCCTGAAAAGGAGCCAAATTTCTCTATTAAATTTAGTATATTTGGTATACTAACTTGCAAATTTGTAATGTATAATAATACGTCGTCTGCGTATAGTGAGATTTTATTATTTGAATCTTTGGTATTATATCCCCGAATATTCGGATGGCTTCTTATACTTTCTGCTAAAGGCTCTATCACAAAGGCAAATAGCAGGGGTGATAATGCACACCCCTGTCTATTGCCCCTTGATAATTGAAATTTTGAAGATAACATGTTGTTATCCTAGCAGTCTGCTTGTCATATAATAATTTTACCCATGAGATAAAATTCTCTCCCATGTTAAATTTTTGCAATACTTTATACAGATATTGCCATTCTACTTGATCAAATGCTTTTTTGCGTCCAATGAAATAATTGATACGTCTTCTTCTTCAGTTTTTTGTGCATGCATTATATTAAACAAGCATCTCAAATTGTTGGCTGAGTATCTTTTAGGTATAAACTCCGTTTGATCCGGGTTTATTAGTTCACTAACGTATTTGAATTTGAATTTGAATTTGATTCCTTTATTGTCATTCAGACCTTTTGGTCTGAACGAAATTACGTTGCCTGCAGTCATACACAGTAACAATAAATAACAAAACATACAATAAACACAAATTAACATCCACCACAGTGAGTTCACCAAGCACCTCCTCACTGTGATGGAGGCAAAAGTCTTAGTCTCTGTCTCTGTCTCTTCCCTCCCTCCCTAGTAGCCTTCCCTCTGTCTCTGTCTCTTCCCTCCCCAGTAGCCTTTGCAAATCTCCCCGCCAGGATATTGGTCCCCCTAGGGTTCAAGTGCAACCCGTCCTTACTCAGTCTTCTCGCTAAAGTCTTTGCACGCTTTTCTAATTTCCTGTTTGATGCCATCCCCAACTCCACTACTACTGTTAGGTGGCCTGTACACAACTCCCACTGGCGTTTTCTGCCCCTTAGTGTTTCGCAGCTCTACCCATATTGATTCCACATCCTCCAAGCTAATATCCTTCCTTTCTATTGCATTAATCTCCTCTCTAATCAGCAATGCTACCCCACCTCCTTTTCCTTTTTGTCTATCCCTCCTGAATATTGAATATCCCTGGATGTTCAGCTCCCAGCCTTGGTCACCCTGGAGTCATGTCTCCGTGATCCCAACTCTATCCGAGTCATTAATAGCTATCTGCACATTCAACTCATCCACCTTATTACAAATGCTCCTTGCATTGAGACACAAAGCCTTCAGGCTTGTTTTTACAACACTCTTACCCCTTATACACTTATGTTGAAAAATTGCCCTTTTTGATTTTTGCCCTGGATTTGTCTGCCTGCCACTTTTACTTTTCACCTTGCTACCTATTGCTTCTACCCTCATTTTACACCCCTCTGTCTCTCTGCTCACACATTTAAGAAACCCACCACCTCTTATTCTATGTTTATTATCTTTTTCTTCTTTCCCCCCTACATGTTGGGTCTGAGTGCTTCCCTTCTCTGCCTCCTGCCTCACACACAGTCTACTAGCTTTCTCTATTTGTGTCCCTCCCCCAACCGCTCTAGTTTAAAGTCTCCCCAGTAGCCTTTGCAAATCTCCCCACCAGGATATTGGTCCCCCTAGGGTTCAAGTGCAACCCGTCCTTTTTGTACAGGTCACACCTTCCCCAAAAGAGGTCCCAATGATCCAGAAACTTGAATCCCTGCCCTCTGCACCAGTCCTTCAGCCACGCATTTATCTTCCACTTTGCTCCATTCCTACTCTCACTGTCGCGTGGCACAGGCAATAATCCTGAGATTGTTACCTTTGCGGTCCTTCTCTTTAACTCTCTTCCTAACTCCCTGAATTCTCCTTTCAGGACATCTTCCCTTTTTCTACCTATGTCATTGGTACCTATATGTACCACGACCTCGGGCTCCTCTCCCTCCCATTTCAGGATATCCTGAACACATTCAGACACATCCCAGACCCTGGCACCAGGGAGGCAAACTACCATCCGGGTCTCCTGACTGCGTCCACAGAATCACCTGTCTGACTCCCTAACTATAGAGTCCCCTATTACTACTGCCCTCCTCTTCTTTTCCTTACTCTTCTGAGCAACAGGACAGGTCTTTGTACCGGAGGCCCGGCCGCTGTCACTACCCCGCAGGTAGGCTGTCCCCCCCAACAGTGCTCAAACAGGAGTACTTATTGTCAAGGTGTACAGCCACCGGGGTACTCACTAGTCCCTGCCTCTGCCCCTTGTCCCTCCATTGGGTCTGCTCCTCCAACACAATATTCCAGCATTCACCAGTTCCCCCAACGCAACCCATTCCCCCAATGCAATGCGGGGGGTTGTGAGGGGCAGGGGTGTGTGTGGGGGGAGGTGTGGGGGGGGGGGGGGGTTTAGAGGGGGGTGTTCGGGCTGTGGGGGATGTGGCGTGGAAGGGATAATTTTATGGCTTTGCAATTTTGGTCCTTCTCTTGCTCAGAGCAAATTTCAGAACTATGTGCATTGAAGTATCTCTGGTTTCTGAGCTGTTGTCAGGAATGTGAGGTTAGAGAATGACCTTGAATAACTTTAGAAGCTGGTCTGTAAGTAAGATTGAATTCCTTTACCACAGTGTTGAGTGTTGGCCGTATTACTTTCAAATCATATTTGGTCCGCGGTGGGAAGTGTGTGGGAGGGGCGGTGAGGAGGGAGAACCGCGCTGTGGGAGGAAGGGAGGGAGGCCGCAGGTGGGTGTGGACCCGAGGACTCGAGCGAGGCCGCGATGAGACTTTTATAGGTATAGAGATATCTACATGGAGAAAAGACTGCACTGAGAGCATGTTTTAAACAATGGCATCATGTGGTATTTCGGAAAATTGTGCACTATTGCACGAGGCAAAAAACAAAATAAACAAATGTCATTATTGTTTGCATGTGAAAAAATTTGAGGCAAAACGCAACATTTTTAGTCTTGAGCATGAGCTGAAAATGCAGATCATTGACGGATCTATATCAAAGCAACTTTGACAAAAAGCCCTTGAAGGGGATATCAAACCAGCTGAACTAATCTGAATATCACTGCCATTTTCAGAGAACTATGCTGTGATGTAGAAAGGCAACAAGACATTGTTGTGAATACAATGTGGAAATAATCATTATGGCAGATATTTTCACTCAAAGTTGACTCCAGGAAAAATCGCTGGCAACACAAAAAAAATAAGCAAAATAATTTCAATATTGTGGTGTCAGCTAGTCCCACAATCCTGAACATTCTTTAAAGTGAAAATGAGTTAACTCAGTTAGGAAATGCAGTTTTTTTATAAAACATCTACTATTCAGCAAAGCAGCGTGTCAGAATCATCAAAGCATTGTTCGGGCATTGAAGTGGATGCAAAGATCGATAATCATGATGATGGTCCTGAGTATGTATTGGGTTCATCACCATACTTTTCAGCCAGGGGTGAATACTTTATACTCACAAATCCGTTTACTGGTTGATGTGGGTGCATCTGTGGATATGTTGAGTGAACAATCCTTCAACAATCTTCTGATAATTTTTACTCTAACTGCAAGAAAATGCCCGAATAGTGTCTTACAATGATGCGACACAGAGAGATCATAGTCATACAGCATGGAAACAGGCCCTTCGGCCCAACTTACCCACGCTGACCAACATTCCCCATCTACACTAGTAACACCTGCCCGCGTTTGACCCATATCCCTCTAAACCTATCCTACCCATGTGCCTGTCTAAATGTTTCTTAACTGTTATGATAGTAATTGCCACAACCACCTCTTCCAGCAGCTCGTTCCATAAACCCATCACCCTTGTGTAAAAAAGTGACCCCTCAGGTTCCTATTAAATCTTTTCCCTCCTCATCTTAAATCTATGTCCTCTTGTTCTCGACTCCCCTACTCTGGGCAAAACACTCTGTGCATTTGCCCGATATACTCCTCATGATTTTGTGCACCTTTCATCCTCTTGTGCTCCAAGGAAGAAAGCCCTTGCCTGCTCAACCTCTCACTATAGCTCAGGCCTTTGGGTCCTGGCAACATCCTTGTACATCTTCTCTGCACCCTTTTCAGCTTGACAACATATTTCCTGTAACATGGTGACCAAAAGGCAATACGACGATACTCTAAATGTCACATGACCAACATCTTGCGTTACTGCAACATTATTTCCCAACTTCCATAATCAATACTCTGACCGATGAAGGCCAATGTGTCCAAAGCCTTTTGACCACCCCATCTGCTTGTAACGCCACTTTCAAGGAATTACTGTATGTACCTGCACTCCTAGATCCTTCTGCTCTACAACATTCCAGAGCCCTACCATTCACTGTGTAGGTCCTGCCCTTGTTCGACTTCCCAAAATGCAACACTCTCTGTTTTAAATTCCATTAACCATTCCGCAGCCCACCTGCACAATCAATCCATTTTTGACACCCATCGTCACTATCTACAATACCACCCACTTTTGTGTCATCTGCGAACTTGCTAATCATGCCACTGTTTCTAGTTCTATGAATGTTTTCATCACAATTGACCTCCAAATTTAAAAAAAGTGATCACGATAATATTTTTAAGGTAACCCCACCTGAATGATACGGTTCCAGTTTTGATGCTGCATCAGGTCTTCACAACATTAATAATAATAATAATAATAATAATAATAATAATAAATGTTATTGTCATTGCACATAAGCACAACAAGATTTGGTATGCAGCTTCCATCTGATGTCACAACATAAATAACTAATAACATTTAGATTTAGATACTCCGAGAACATGGATTGTAAAAAGAACAGTAAAATAGTCAAAACTGTTCAAACAGACTAAAGTGCAGATGTGTCTGTGCGACGTGACCATCCAAGGGAGACAGTCCAGGGGGGATGGGGGGCACTCAGCAGGGCCGGTTCAAAGCCGCTATAGCTCTGGGAATGAAGCTGTTCCTGAGTTTGGAGGTTCGGGCGTAGAAGGCCTTGTAACGTCTGCCGGAGGGAAGTAGTTTGAACAGTCCATTACAATGGTGACCATTGACTTCTATTATGCGTATCTGCATTCAATAACATCCATTCCAAATTTGTAGACTTCTTTCATTAATATCGGAAAGGAGAATGGATCGTATGGATCCTGATGTTAGCACATCGGCAGTTACTTGGCCTTGTTGCAGAATTGATTTTCATTTTTGTAAGCACATGGAGAAAGAGCTTGAATACCTGCTTGCATTTGATACTTTTCAAAAGAGTTGAAAATTATACAATTACATGGGTTTTACCAACACAAGTTGTTAAGAAGCCAAAAGTCAAAAATCAGATTCACATATGTTCAAATATGTCTGACCCCTGAATCAAAGGTTCAAAGGTTCAAAGGTTGATTTATTGTCACATACACCTAGATGTAGTGAAATTCCTTTTGCCAATGCAGCACATAAAAAAGAATACAGACATAACAATAATAAATAGCTTTAACATAAAAACATCCCCCCACAATAGTTCCCATTATGGGGGAAGGCACAAAGTCCAGTCCCATCCCCAATGTCCACCCATAGTCGGGCCTATTGAGGCCTCCACAGTTGCCTCTACGGAGGCCCGATGTTCCAGGCCGTCCTCGCCGGGTGATGATGTTCCGGCGTCGGGAGAGTCCTCTCAGCGGCATGGGAACCCTGGAACGGCCGCCTCCCTACTCGAGACCGTGGCTTCCGGAGCCGACAAGGCCGCGCCGAATGGAGCTCAACTGGCGATCTCGTCGCGAGATCCCAGGCTCCCGATGTAAGTTCAGCGCCGCCGCCCGCAGCTCCGCGATGTTTTTAACGGCGGTCCCAGCTCACCGGAGTTCCAGCGCGGCGACCCAGGCAAGGCACCGCCCGCCCCGCAATGGCGCTCCAGCGCTGCACCGCCGTCCTCACACCCGCAGCTCCGCCGCCGCTGCCGATGCCGGTGCCGCCGCCGCCGATGCCGGTGCCGCCGCCGCCGATGCCGGTGCCGCCGCCGCCGATGCCGAGGCTCCGGGCGGTCCCCTCGCTCCTCGGACCCGCAGCTCCGCAGCCGCCGCCGCCGATGCTCCGGGCGGTCCCCTCAGGAAATACC
Source organism: Amblyraja radiata (assembly GCF_010909765.2). Classification (NCBI taxonomy): domain Eukaryota; kingdom Metazoa; phylum Chordata; class Chondrichthyes; order Rajiformes; family Rajidae; genus Amblyraja; species Amblyraja radiata. Next base: position 131,349,951 of record NC_045957.1, on the reverse strand, counting down.
GCTCCAGGCCCGCTGGTAGGCCGCGAGGACGGGTCGAAAGTGCAGCCCGGAGAAAAGCTGCATCTCCGACCAGGTAGGGACCCTGAAAATTAGTTTCCCCGTTCCCCCCCCCCCCCCTCCCCACACATAAAAAAGCTAGAACTCCTTAAAAACAAAACACTAAACTAACTAAAAATAAGAAAAAAGAAATGAAAAACAGACAGCTGCAGGCTAGGCAGCCATACCCCCTACAGGTCGGCGCCATCAAGCAATCAATCATTTAATATTTAAATATTTTACAAAACTAGACCTTAATGTTGAATATTTTCTGATAGAGTTTGAAGAACCTTTCATTGTGCAGAAGCCTTCTCAGCACACATTGAACTTCTGAGATGCAAGAGTTCAACTTTAGAGTATGATCATCAGCTGAAATATTTCAGAACCTCATACATCTTCTTCACAATGACTTGAAAGCATGCTGAACATTAACACTGACATGCTGGGATCCAAACGTGTTCACATCAATTTACAGAGACTGCAACCTTACGCTGAGCAGAGACAAATGTTTTCTCAAGAAGAAAACTTGTCTGAAGAAAGTTAAAGCAAACCAGTGCTACAAATCCTACAAATGATCATGAACTTCATAGCATCCTTAGGCTCAACATTTATTGCAACCTAACTTAATATATTGTCCACTCCACTGCACTAACTAACCAATGAAATGGCAATGGACATAAACACACATATCATAACTTGTCATGATTAATGGTTGGCTGCAAGCCATATCACTGCTCATGACAACCCAGCAAAAGCTGTTCTGATCTTTATAAATATGAGCTCAATTGGTCTTAATCCCATCCTCAGAAAAATAAAACTGGTACATCACTGAAATGAACTGAGATTTGCCTGGGGCCCAACTTGCCCGTGCCAACCAAGATGCCCTGCCTACACTAGTCCCACTGGCCTGCATTTGACCCATATCCCTTTAAACGTTTGCTATCCACATACCCATCCAAATGTCTTTTAAATGTTCATGGTCAAGATCAAGGTCTGTTTATTGTCACATGTACCAATTAAGGTACAGTGAAATTCAAATTACCATACAGCCATACATAAAAAAGGCAACAAGACACACAACTACATAAAAGTTAACATAAACATCCACCACACCGGATTCCCCACATTCCTCACTGTGATGGAAGGCAATACAGTCTAATCTTCTTCCTCTTTATTCTCCCGCGGTCAGGGCAGTCGAACAATCTGCAGTTGGGGTGATCGAAGCTCCCGCATCGGGGCGGTTGTAGCTCCTATGGCTTGGAGCTCCCGAGATTGGTCTCTAACCAGAGACCACGAGCTCCACAATGTTAAAGTTCGCAGGCTCCCGCAGTTGGAGCTCCTGAAGTCGGTCTCCTGCAAAGGCCGGCAACTCCTCGATATTAGGCCGCAGGGCGGATGGAGATACGATACATAAAATAATCGCATCCCCGTCAAGGTATCTGCCTCAGCTATCGCCTCTGGCAGCTGAATCCCTCTATCCACCACCCTCTGTGTGAAAATGTTGCCCCTCAACCTCCTATTAAATCTTTCCCCTCTCACCTTAAACCTATGTCCCCTGGTTCTTGATTGCCCTACTCTGAGTAGAAGTCTCTATGTGTCATTCATACACTGCACAATTTGCAATGAACTCTTGTTTGCACCTGGTTTAGAGTTTGTGCTACAAGAAAATCAACCTGTCATCGCGGTCAAAGACACAATGTATTATATATATTTAGTCAGAGGGTGATGAAACTGTGGAATTTACTGCCACAAATGGATGTGGAGGCCGTCAATACATATTTGTAAGGCGCAGATTGATGGATTTTTGATTAGTACATAGTATGGGGAGGAGGCAGGAGAATGGGATTAAGAGGGAAAGATAGAATGACGGAATAGACTTGATTGACTTGATTCATAGTTGAATGACGGAATAGACTTGATGGGCCAAACGGCCTAATTCTGTTCCTATAACTTATTAACTATCTAAATGGCGTCAAGTTTGGAAAAGGGGAAGTACAGCGGGATCTGTGGGTCCTTGTTCATCAGCATATGAAAGTAAGCATGTAGGTACAGCAAGCAGTGAAGAAAGCGAATGGCATGTTGGGCTTTATCACGAGAGGATTCGAGTATATGAGCAAAGAGGTCCTTCTGCAGTTGTACAGAGCACCTGGAGTATTATGTGCAGTTTTGATCCCCTAATTTGAGGAAGGACATTCTTGCTATTGAGGGAGTGCAACGTAGGTTTACAAGGGATCGCGGGACTGTCATATGCTGAGAGAATGAAGCAACTGGGCTTGTACACTCTGGAGTTTAGAAGGATGAGAGGCAATCTTATTGAAACATATAAGATTGTTAAGGGTTTGGACACTCTGGAGGCAGGAAACATGTTCCCGCTGTTGGGGGAGTGGTGAGTCTGTGGAATTCTCTGCCTCAGAGGACGGTGGAGGCAGGTTCTCTGGATGCTTTTAATAGAGAGCTGGATAGGGCTCTTAAAGATAGGGGAGACAGGGGATATGGGGAAAAGGTAGGAACGGGGTACTGATTGGGGATGATCAGCCATGATCACATTGAATGGCGGTGCTGGCTCGAAGGGCCGAATGGCCTACTCCTGCACCTATTGTCTATTGTCTATTGAACATATGAACATGTTGACCATGAAGCCCAGCAAAGAATTATAAAAAGGAAAGTTCTCAGGAAGGGATAGTTTCGGCTGTCCAAAATCAACAAATGTCATAATCCATAATGTCAAATCTTCAAAAACCAATACAACTATGATAATTAGCCAACAAGCTATGGGTTAAAGTTCACATTGCTCTGGCAGATCTATACTCGGGCAACTGTTTAGAATTATAAATATTTATTCGAGATTCCATGTTGTAAAAATTGTCAGTTCTATCTCCACAAAAACAATCATTCTGTAGCTTGATTAACGTTTTGTGATTTCTCTGTTATGCAAACTATATAGATGAATATATAATTATTATTCAACAGCCATGACTATAGGGTTAACAACCCTTCCTGCAAAATTACATCTTGCTGACCATGTGACAATGATGTAATGGAGAGATGGAGGGGAATGCTAAAGAAATCATCAGCACTGCTCATGCCCGAGGAAATTCATGAGACCAAGAATGTTATTGTTTCATATGAAATTCCAGAGCAACTCCATAGGTACACTGAAGAAATGCTGAACACTGTGAAACTGAACCATCCTACCAACTAGAGAGTAGTCCTGAACTACTACCTATGGCGACAAGGACGACAGATGGCACAATGGGCTAAGTGTTCGGCTGGCAACCGGAAGGTGGCCGGTTCGAATCCCGCTTGGAGTGCATACTGTCGTTGTGTCCTTGGGCAAGACACTTCACCCACCTTTGCCTGTGTGTGAATGTGTGTGAGTGATTGGTGGTGGTCGGAGGGGCCGTAGGCGCAGATTGGCAGCCACGCTTCCTTCAGTCTGCCCCAGGGCAGCTGTGGCTACAGAAGTAGCCTACCACCACCGAGTGTGACTGAGGAGTGAATGAATAATGCGATGTAAAGCGCCTTGAGTATTAGAAAGGCGCTATATAAATCCCATCCATTATTATTATTACCTCATTGGATACCCTTGGATTATCTTCGATCGGCCCTTACTGGCTTTACCTTGTTATACATGATATTCCCTTTATCATGTATCTGTACACTGTGGAGAGCTCGGTTGTAATCATGTATTGTTTTTCCACTGACTGGTCAGCACGCAACAAAAGCTTTTCACTGTACCTTGGTACACGGATAATAAACTAATGGACGATACTTTGTGACAGAGCCAATGAACATAATGGGTATATCAAAGCAAATGTGAAGAAACTTGTAAATTCAGATATACGCCATAGGATTCCGGAGACAAAGGTTTGAGAAAGACAAATTAAAAGGACAACTATCCTAGTCCTAATGGCATACAGCCATCTGAAATAATTTCTGCCATCGTGCAATTCAAAAGCATCAGACAAATTGTGACGTACCTCAAAGTACTCAAAAACACATACACTGTTGGTGAATACAAAATTCAGGGTAATAAACCCAGGTGGCTCAACAGCCGTTACCCATCAAATTAGTCGAAATCTCCCTGGGATCTGCAAATTTTCACAGTGAAGCAATATAAAGATGAAGACAATCAGGACATTTCTTTCAATTAATGGGGAGGAAAGCAGTGTTTTATGTAATGCTTTTATGTTGTGGTAGTTCATTTATATTTTTAAGACTCTACATGTGTATCCTCTTTATTATTGTATGGTTCTGAGTATGCAAAGCATTATTCAGTACTCACAGAGTACTCACATAATTACTCACAGAGACAACGGCTAAACAGTCCACACTCCCCAATTTTGCTTTTGTACACTGTAAATGATTAAATCTACTGTCCACACATCAGATTAGTTAGCGGATCATTTGTAAAGTGTGGAATGCACATCAATGGTCTAAACATTATCAGAGGACCATTGTTGTCCAGAGTCCGGTCATCATCTGGCTGAGGCGGCGTTCCGGCGACCTGAATTCGGGGCTCGGCCGCGGGCCAGCGGACGACATCGTCGGGAGCTCGCAGGTCACAGGTTGGTGACCTGTTTTTCCGAAGCTCCCGCAACTACAGCTGCGTCCACTGGATTGGAGGGCGGCAGCTTCGACCACCCCGGGCCACGGAACTGAACCGGCCCGTTCTGGAACTGAGCTTGGTTGAGCCGCGGGACTTACTCGCCATCATCCGGCGGGGTCACAACAGCGGAAGCCTGGATCGCCTCAGCGCAGAGGGAGAACAAGGACAGGAGGGAAGAGACAGAGACGTAAGACTTTTGCCTCCATCACAGTGAGGAGGTGCCTGGTGAACTCACTGTGGTGGATGTTAATTTGTGTTTATTGTATGTTTCGTTATTTATTATTATATGTATGACTGCAGGCAACGTAATTTCGTTCAGACCGAAAGGTCTGAATGACAATAAAGGAATCCAATCCAATCCAATCGAATAAAAAATGCCTACCGCTCAGTCCCTCGACCACATTTTGGGAAATCTGACCTTAGATGTGCTTCTGCTCCCTGCCTACAAACAAAAATTGAAGCAGGAGGATCTGGTACAGAGAGCTGTGAAATGCTGGTCAGCAGACACCGATGACATCTTACGTGACTGCTTTGAGTCAGTGGATTGGTCCATATTCGGGGATTCCACAGCAAACCTGAATGAGTACGCCACTTCCGCGACTGAATTCATCGGCAAGTGCGTGGAAGACTGTGTGCCGACAAAGTCCATCCGAGAGTTCCCCAACCATGGATGAACCACTAGGCACATTGATGTTAGGCTCACTGGCCTATACTTACCAGGCTTTTCCTTGCAGCCCAACATAGAGCACAACATTAGCCACCCTGTAGTTTCCATGGAACTTCATGATGCGGTCAAATGATGACTCATATATCTCAGCCAAGGCTCCTGAAAATTATCCCCTAACTTTCCACAGTATTATTGGATATATATGATAAACGCAGGAAGATTTATCTACCCTCAGAGACCTTAGGACCTCCAGCACCTCCTCGACCATAACATGGGCTGTTCTCCTGATACCTCTATTATCCCAAGTTTGTCAGTCTTCATGTCTTTGGCCACATTAAAAACACAGGTGAAATGCATGAAATACAGGGAAATCTCCTGCCTCTCAAACTTTTACAAATGTGCTGCAGAAAATATTCTGACTGTTGCATCTCAGCCTGGTTCGGCAACTGCTTTTGCTCTTGACTGTCTGAACCTGCAGAGAGTAGTGAACACAGCCCAGCCCATCACAAGCTTGCCACCAGCTTCCACCCAGCCAATCTTCCCTGTGCTTTGCATCAGGTAGCTTAGCATCAATAAAGATGCCTGCTAACCCCGGCCAGTCCTTTTCTCTTTTCTACCTTGAGAAGGTTCAGGAGCTTCAAAGCCTGAATGTCCAGGCTTAAGAGCAGCTTCTTTCCCACTGCTATCAGACTCCAGAATCAATCACCTGAAGGCACAGTGCGCAGGGGTAGAGCGGCTGCCTCACAGCGCCAGAGACCCGGGTTCAATCCTGAGCTCGGGTGCTGTCTGTGTGGAGTTTGCATGTTCTCCCTATGTCCACGTGGGTTTCTTCTGGGACCTCTGGTTTCTTTCCGCATCACAAAGAAGTACCGGTTAATTGGTTTCTGTAAATGTTCCAAAGAGTGTAGGACGCAAAATGGGATAAGACCAAACTGGTGTGAATGGGCGTCCAATGGTCAGTGTGGACTCAGTGGGCTAAAGGGCCTGTTTCTATGTTATATCTGTAAACTAAAACTAAACTTCTTCTTCCTCATGTCCGGCCATCTTCTATATCAGATCTTTCCGGTCGGTCAGTGACGGTTAACGGTCGGTGGTTGCAGAATTGGTTCCAGAATTGGTTCCAGAATTGGAAGGACATTCTTGCCAGAGAAGGTACAGAGAAGGTTCACCAGACTGATTCCTGGGATGGCAGTACTTTCATATGAAGAAAGACTGGATAGACCCGGCTTGTACTCACTAGAATTTAGAAGATTGAGGGGGGATCTTATAGAAACTTACAAAATTCTTAAGGGGTTGGACAGGCTAGATGCAGGAAGATTATTCCCGATGTTGGGGAAGTCCAGAACAAGGGATCACACTTCAAGGATAAGGGGGAAATCTTTTAGGACCAAGATGAGAAAATCATCTTTAACACAGAGAGTGGTGAATCTGTGGAATTCTCTGTCACAGAAGGTAGTTGAGGCCAGTTCATTTGCTATATTTAAGAGGGAGTTAGATGTGGCCCTTGTGGCTAAAGGGATCAGGGGATATGGAGAGAAGGCAGGTACAGGATAATGAGTTGGATGATCAGCCATGATCATATTGAATGGCGGTGCAGGCTCGAAGGGCCGAATGGCCTACTCCTGCACCTATTTTCTATGTTTCTATGTTACTTCAGTCAATCACTCTGTTACAGTTTCTGTCGTCAGCATTGCCTGGGATGCGCCATGTGGAGGCTTCTGCTTGCATCCCAAAACTAAACTAAACTACTGCCATGTACTCTTTCTTGCCCCTAATTCTATCTCATTCAGCTGTTCCATTACTGACCTCAATTATTTTGCAATACTTCAGATTGTACTGCAATGTTGCACTAGCCTGCTGTTTTACACTTGTGGTTGCATTTATTGCTGTATTTATCATTACTCTATGGATGTTCTATTAGCTCCGCTTGGAGAATAATAACATTGCGCCCAGGTATAAATGATAATAAACTAATCTGAATATATAGCTGAAAATGATTCTACCTGGTTATGCTGATATTTTTGATGTTAATGGTGAATTAGGTGCAAACAAATGATTGTAGACGTGTACGAGTAATTTGCTTTTTGTGCGCCTTGAGTTTCTACAGCTTCGTGCAGTTTTATTTCCCCAAAAGGAATTAATTATCACTGGAGGTTTCTGCTATCTGCACACATCTTACAGTCCTCGGGGTGGCTTCAGAAATTCAATCCAATGCAAGGACAGTAAAATAATATTTTAAAAGCCTTCATCGGATTTTTTAAATAATTTATTTCGAAAGTGACAGATGTATACCAACAAAACTAGAAAATAGTTTGTAAAATAAGCTGCTGAAGGAATTCAGTCAGTCGGGCAGCATATGTGGACAGAAATGGATAGATGATGTTGTGGGTCAGGACCTTCTTCAGACATGAGCCTGACTCAAAATATCAGTCTGAAGAAGGTTCTTGACCTGAAACATCTTCTGTCCATTTCTCTCTACAGATATTGCCTAACCTGCAATTCCTCCAGCAGTTTGTTTCCTGCTCAAGATTTCTGCATCGGCATCTGCAGTTTCTTGTGTCTCCAGAAAATAGTTTCGTTTTTCTAAATGTAGATTTTAAGCCATATTCATCATTGTTAGTAAATTGGCACTGCAAAGCCACTGCTTGTGGGTTTCCTGCGACACCTATTTCCATCTCGCTTGCCAAACCTCAGCAAGTTATTGCATTAGATATGGGAAAGAAACCATTATATTTTTAGAACTTTTAAGAAAAAAGCAGTACTTCAAAACAATGCTGATTATGTTGGCTCCAATTTGGAATTTTGCCTTGATTATATGGAAAGCAGTTGGAGAGGAAGCCCTGGGGAGAGAAACATTCTCACAAGTAGCATGACTGTGGGTGAAATTTATGGGGCCTAAATATTTAATTGACCATTCCTTGCTGTGAAGTTTTGTAATTATGTCACACCCACAGAGTAGTCGTGCAGATGTTCCAAATTGTGTTTTTTACCAATACGTTTGCTGGAATTTGCCCCGTACATATTCTAAGTCAAAATCTAATTGCGTTCTGGAAAAAGGAATTCATTCATTTGAAATAAGGCTGTGGTAGTAAAACTAACAAGAATACATTACGGCCATATTTAGAAACACTGAATTATTAGTTCATTCACACACCTCTGAAAGGAAGCTGTTGAAAATGGTCATTTGGCAGAATACAACAATTTTGTGCCCATTTTTCTGTATCTTTGTAGCCATTGAGAATTTTCATTCTCTTCTTCCAGCCCCCTGCCCAACATCAGCCCCAGCCCAGATATCATCAACAGCAGTGCATTCATTTTTCGATTGTAGAATTTTAAAATAATATTGCAGAAACCAGTTGTTATTCAATTACCGAGCTACCAGGCTGTGCTAACCTGATATATGAAAGAACACCGATCAAACAACATTGCTTCTTCTCACTGAGCTGTTACCTCTTACAAACTAGTATCAGCTCACATTTTCTTATCCAGAAACACCAACCCTCCTTTGCCTTCTCAAATGCTTCTTGACCAAAACAGAGTTTTTCACTGCTTCATGATAGACATGCCAATAATAAACCAACACCAATATCAATGCTCGCTGAGTTCTTCAAACAGTTTGTGTTTTGCTTCACGTGGTCTTTTAGTGCTTTGACCAGGGCCATAGCCACTATTACCCTCTGAGCTTAGCAACATTTCAGGCTGCTGACATTGAACTCTCCCACACCCACTGTTTGTTGCTCACTGTTGCATTGAAGATATCATCTAAGCTCCATCCTCAAGAAGAAGAGACAGTTTACTTTACCTTCAACACACAGGGGTAAACAAATCTGTGAAAGGCATTTCCCTGCTTCCAGGCTTCTCCTAAACCCAGGCATTAAGAGATTACTCTCATTGTGATGGGGCTTTTTCACGGGGCGAGTTGACGCAAGATGTCACCAGAGTGAAGTGGTCGTGGTCCAGCACGAGTCTCGCACGATATAACGGGGGGTAGATAAAGAGTTCCCACGGTACTCGGCAATTCTGTTATTTGTGCGAGTGACTTGTCCGTCTCCCGAGCTTTCGCGTTAAATCTTGAATGAACATCGTGAACTACACGTGACACAAATGATGTAACTTTTTTTTTCACACACTATAAATATCCTCCCTTGGTTGAATTGGCTCATTTGGAGACATGCCTGTACTAAGTAATTTCGAGTACAGGATGGTGGTTTTTTTCATTGACGCGCTGTCTGCGACTTTTTTACTTTGCAGCTGCAGGGCACAGACAGACTTATAAGAGAAGTTTAAGTTAACTGCAAACACAGCACTTTTACATCAATAGCAATGTATGTTTTTAAATCTTGGATAACATTAAATGGTTCTCCTCTTGATGAACTTATATATCGTTATATAAACACATGAGCACTCGGGAAACTCGGCAGCCTTCGTCTCCAGCAGGTTCCTTTTTCTCTCCCTGTTTCTATAATCCTCTCTGGATTTATCGTAGAGAATCTCGTTAAATTGGTACCATTCTACAAGTTCCCCCTCTTGTTCCCTGGTGAAGTCATATGGCCTTACCTTCTGCCATCTTCCCTTTACATAAGCGTCTGTAGAGGCTATTCCTACAACGGCTACTGGGGAGGCAATCTGAAATCCACCTTGCTCACCCTCCCCCTGCTCCAAGGAGCCCACAGGCAGTGCTATCTGTGGCATCTCCTGTTGCCTCTCCACCTGTCTCTCTTGTTGCGTCTCCTCCTCATTCTCCTGCATGGCAAAAACATCTCTGACACGCTTTACCCCCTTTCTTTGAGATTTTCTGGGAGCCATCTCTGCAAGTGTTCCTGTTAAAAAGATTATCCAACAATGACAATTAGGTGGGACGTCCTCGAAGGACACATGTTCCCTTGTCGATATTGAGACCACCTTTTTTACTCACCTTCTGTCCCCTCTCTCCAGCTTCCGGGTTTACCGTTCGCAGGAGTTCCCACGCGCTATATTTCTAAAATCTGAAGTTAGGTAATGTCTAAAGGAACTGCAGACGCTGGTTAATGCTGGTTAATACGCACAGAAGGACACAAAATGTTGGTGTAACTCAGCAGGTAAGTCAGATCTGGGAAGAAAAACATAAAAAGCTGGAGTAAGTCAGCGGATCAGGCAGCATCTCTGGTGAAAAAGAATAGGTGGCGATTCGAATCGGAACCCTTCTTCAGACATCCTAATCGGAATTGAGTGTGAAGATGTGTCTCGTCCCGAAACATCAGCTATTTTTCTCCAGAGATGCTGCTTGACTCGCTGAGTTACTCCAGCTTTTTGTGTCTGTCTTCGGTTTAAACCAGCATGTGCAGTTCACTCCTTACACGGGTCTCTGTACAACATTGATTGGTAGCGTTCCGGACCCCTGGACCCGAGGACTCCGACCTGTATCTCTCAAAGAAGTACATGTGAAAAATTTCTCACGGACCATAAAAATGCGTAACCTTTCAGTAAAGTCCCTTTTAAAGTCCCTTTTCAAGATTATAGTTATTTTCTTGAATCTCATTAACATAACTCATGAATAAGTTGATGTCCATATGCTGATGGAAATCTTTAATTTTATTTATTTTTTAAATTCAATCCCACAGAAGACAATTTTTACTCACCTTCTGTCCCCTCTGTCCAGCTTCCGGGTTCACCGTTCGCAGGAGTTCCCACGGTACCCGCAAGAGTTATTACGGATATCGCACTGGCCACTACGTCCATATAATGTTGCAATACTCAACCACAAGTGTACAAGTCAATCTTGGAGAAATTCAAACTTTCTTGAATTTTCTCCCGAGTGACCAAGGTACACGATTACCTGCCGTTAGCGCTACGGTGGTCCACGGTGGTCCACGAATGCCGTACTGTTATCGCACGAGGTTCCCACGATGTTAAACTCTGGTTAACTCTTGCGTCAAGTCGCCCCGTGAAAAGGCCGCTTTACAGAGGCTTTTAGAGCAATCTTTGCCCTCCCATCTGACTTAGAGAATCTCTTGGCCTCAATGCACAAAATAACATGCCACTTGCAGCCAGGCCATACTCTTATGACCAACTGGGATCATTGTCCCGCCTCCTTTCCCAGGGAATTTGCATGTTCTCCCTGTGACTGTATTGGTTTCCTCTGGATGCTCCAGTTTCCTCCCACATCCCCAAGGCATTCAGATTTGTAGGTTAACTGGTCTATGTGAACTGCCCCTCGTGTGTAGAGCATAGAACTACTGTGAATGGGTAATCATTGGTCGACATGGACTTGGTGAGCCGAAGGGCCAGTTTTCAATATTCAATCATGGTGTTGTCTCTTCATTCAGTAGCACCTCCTCTTGGAGATGTAAGATTTGCATGGTGTGAATGCCCCTCCAACAGATGGCTGCAAATACCAAGCCTCCTGACCTACATGCTGAAAATTATGAGTATCTACGTACTCATCATAAAGCAGTAACATTTTCATCATGGCATAACACGGGTAAAACCTAGAATGCAGCTCTGTGAATCTTGCAAATGAAGATTGTATGACTTTCATACAACTTTCATAAGGGTTAGTGTGATTTGCAATTGCATCTTATCACCAAAAATTGGCATGGAGCAATTTCAAGGTCACTTATGATATCAGCATCATTGGCTTGGCCAACTTTCATTGCATATCTCTAATTTCGCTCTACATGGTGATGGTGTAGGATCTACTGAATCCCACGACAGAAAGCAAAGAACAAACGACACCTTGTGTCACGTTTATTCCAGTAGCCCTTTTAACTACATTCTCACCAATCATAACTCGTGTGTAGATATGGCCAATTAGTGCGTGTGACCTTGGAGTTGATATTGAGCTCTTGTGGCTGGACCTCCTCGTGAGTTGCCAGCGGTGACAGGCTGTATGCAAAACCAACGTGGACGTGAAGAAAGGCCAGATGGAACGTATGGACATTCGTTTTATCGTAGCCTTCCTGCCCGGATGTGATAAGTTGTGCAGCACGCTGAAAACTTCTCGACACATCGTCCTCGGCACAAACGGCCTTGGTTAGCCCGTGGAAGTGTCAATTATGCTGGTTTCTCTTGTGTCACCGATAGGTATATCTTCCAATTTTAGGGCTTTACTGTTGTTGCATTAACCACAGTCACCTGCAGCGCAGTGGTTGTCTCCATGACAATGTCGGCCTGTTTTGTGAGCTTGCCTCTGCTGGCCGATTGAAACATACCTATCAGGTGCCCCTTCACCTGAGTAGGCATGCAGCGGAGAAACTTCTGTTTCCAGACATCGCCCTCAATCTTTTAGTCTACCGCCAGCCCGCAGCATTTGTGATGGCTTCCTATCGCCGAGATTATGGCAAGAATGTCTTTCCTCAGATTTGGTCTCCTAATCTGAGGAAAGACATTCTTGCCATAGAGGGAGTACAGAGAAGGTTCACCAGGCTGATTCCTGGGATGGCAGGACTTTCATATGAAGAAAGACTGGATAGACTCGGCTTGTACTCGCTAGAATTTAGAAGATTGAGGGGGGACCTTATAGAAACTTACAAAATTCTTAAGGGGTTGGACAGGCTAGATGCAGGAAGATTATTCCCGATGTTGGGGAAGTCCAGAACTAGGGGTCACAGTTTAAAAGGATAAGTCTTTTAGGACTGAGATGAGAAAATCATGTTTTACACAGAGAGTGGTGAATCTGTGGAATTCTCTGCCACAGAAGGTAGTTGAGGCCAGTTCATTGGCTATATTTAAGAGGGAGTTAGATGTGGCCTTTGTGGCTAAAGGGATCAGGGGGTATGGAGAGAAGGCAGGGATGGGATACTGAGTTGGATGATCAGCTATGATCATATCGAATGGCGGTGCAGGCTCGAAGGGCCGAATGGCCTACTCCTGCACCTATTTTCTATGTTTCTATGTTTCTATTATCATGTCCCAGCAGCTCTGGAGGCTTGCTTCGATGGCTACGTTCGCTCCAAGATAGCGAATTTAAGCACATCGTATGGCGTCATTTCTTCAGGATTAAGGACAATGTCCTCTACATCCCATGTGATCTGCTCTGGAAGACGAGCTGCTAGGAACCCAAATTTTGTCCGTTGGCTCGTGACATTGAGGGAGTGAAATCGAGCTTCTAATATTGAAAACCACACTCGCGTTGGTTGTAAAAAGTTGGGACATCGAAGTTACTTCGTCGACTGACTTTTATCGTCAATGGCAATCTTCCATTCTTCTGAAGATAATTCCATAGTGGTGTTCAGAGATGAGATTCGAGGGTTTGGATGTACGAATAATGAATGAATGGTGATACACTTCCAAGGCAAGATGCTGTGTGAGTTGAAGGGCAACCTGCAAGTCATAAGATCATAAGTGATAGGAGCAGAATTAGGCCATTTGGCCCATCATGTCTACTTCACCATTCAATCATGGTTGATCTATCCCTACCTCCTAATCTCATTAACCTACCTTCTCTCCATAACTCCCCTGTCTTCTTCCCATTCTCTCCATAGGAAGAACGTGGTGGTAGGAATGAACTGCAGATAGAAACATAGAAACATAGAAAATAGGTGCAGGAGTAGGAGTAGGCCATTCGGCCCTTCGAGCCTGCACCGCCAGGGCAGTTGACAGGGCTCGCCTTTGGAACAGACAACAGAGGGTGAAGATACATAACACAATATCTCACCCCCTGCACCTTAGCACAGGAGCCCCTCAGGGCTGCGTCTTGTCCCCCTGGTTATTCTCACTCTACACAAACCAATTCACATCCCAGCATAGTTCAGTTAAAATTTATAAATATGCAGATGACACAACCATCATTGGTCTCATCTCGAACAATAATGAAACAGAATACCGCACTCAAACACACAAAGCAGTCACTTGGTGCACAGACAATAACCTCTCACTTAACACATCAAAAACACACGAACTCATCATTGATTTCAGACGTAAGGCACAACCCAAGACCCCCCTACTCATCTCAGGCGAACCCATATCCACCACTGACTCATACAAATTTCTAGGCACCCACATAAGCAATAACCTCAAATGGAAAATCAATTCAAATCACATCTACAAAAAAGCCAACCAGAGACTCTTCTTCCTCCGCCAGCTCAAGAAGTTTAGAGTAAGGAAACACCTCCTAATCAAATTCTACACAGCCATCATCCAAAGCATGCTCACTTCATCAATTACAGTCTGGTTCAGCAGTTTAGACACTCACTCCCGTAATAAATTACAACGCATAGTTAACAAAGCATCCAAAATCATCAGCACTCCCCTCCCATCAATAGAATCACTCCATCACAAACGGTCTGTGTCAAGGGTGAAGAAAATCATCTCTGATCCCTCCCACCCAGCACACCACATCTTCCACCTGCTGCCATCAGGAAGGCGCTACAGCTCACTGTCCGCCAAGACATCTCGATTTAAAAACAGTTTTTACCCACACGCAATCCGAATTCTGAACACACTATAACAGCACATATCCTCCCCATGCATGTACTGTATATTGTATGATGTTGTGTTTTATGTTATGTTTGACGGGAATCAGCCTACCTTGTAACATCCTGTACTGAACCTGAATTCCACCAGCTTGACTGTGTGGTCATTAAATAATCTAATCTAATCTAATCTAATCTAATCTAATATGATCATGGCAGATGCTGGTTTACACCAAAGATGGACACAAAATGCTGGAATAACTCAGTGGGTCAGGCAACATCTCTGGAGAAAAGGAATAGGTGAATCTTTGGTCCGACACTCTTCTTCAGACGGGGCTTCAGGTGGGGTTCTCATACACCTACTGCCCTTGTCCCTCTGAGGAAAGATACCTTGGGATTTTGTATGTACTATTGAAGCAGCCTAGAGTGTAACTGCAGTGCATTTTTATAGAGGATACATTGTGGAGCATCGGGGGGGGGGGGGGGGGGTTAGTGGATGACATATTATTCAAGCATGACGTTAAACCTCTTGAGTGTTGCTGGAGCAGCACCATTGATTCAGAACCTGGGGGTCATGTTGTCAACCTCCCCATGGCGAGCCCTGTCAACTGCCCTCAGTCAGGCGAACGACAACTAACAGAGACAGCAGCAGAAATGATGCAACCTCAGTTCCCGCAGTTTACAGCCCTAATGCAACCTCAGTCGCCGCGGCTTGGCGCCAATACAATACAATACAATACAATACAATACAATACAATACAATACAATACAATACAATACAATACAATACAATACAATACAATATTTATTGTCATTTGAGCCTCAGTGAGGCTCAAACGAAATTCCGTTTCCACAGCCATACAAACAAAGACAATTTCCTACAGACATACACACAATTTAATTCACACAAACACCCATCACAGTGGACTCACTGTGATGGAAGGCAAAGTCTTTTCTCTCCCCTGTTCTCCATGTCTCTCCCGATGTCCAAGCCCCAGGCGGGCGATGATAAGTCCCACGGCCATTTTAGGCCGTGCCGGGCGATTTACGGCCCCGCTCCCGGTCTAAAAGTCACAGGCGTGCGCTGTAATGTCCCACGGCCATGAAGCCGCGCCGGGCGATGTACGGCCCCGCTCCGGGTTGTTCCAACCCCGCGACACGGGCTGGAGAAGTCGCGTTGCGGGAGCTCCGGGAAGCGGTCTCTCCCCCCGGATCCGCGAGCTCCCGATGTCCCAGTCCACCGGACCTGCGGCTGCGTTGCTGGAGCCTCCGTGCACCAGGAGTCGAGTTGCAGCAGCGAGTCACCACCGTTCCCCACGCTCCGAGGCCGGCCAGCCCCACGATGGTGAGTAGTCCGCAGCTCCGCAGTCTCCCGAGCCCCCGGGTCATTCAGGCTGGAGGCCACTCCATGGTGCTAGGCCTCAACGATAACGGAGACCCGACAGGGAAAAGGTCGGGTCTCCCGGACAGGGAAGGGATTTTAAACGGTTTCCCCCTTCCCCCCCCGCCCCCCGCCCCCCACATATACACATTTAAAACCAGTATTAAAAAACACCAACACTGCATTTAACTAGACACAAAATAAAAAAAAGACAGACAGTCTGTAGGGGCCGCTGCAACGGGTGAGTCGCGCCGCCAAAAAAAATGGAGCATGCGCCCTTTTGAGGGCGGGCACCTACGGATGTGGAACCGGATGGCATCGCCCTGCTGCAGCTGAATGTGGAAGGCCTAACTGGCTACAGCGCCTGGAGGGCGTTACATAACTTCTGCTGCCTCAAACGCAAGAAGAAGAAGATTCAGAACCTGTCACTTTCTGCTGTACACGTCCATCTCCACTCAATGTTACACATCAATTATTCCCTGATCCTTTAACGTAAGTGGATTGTTACATCATCTCCACCTTTCCTACTGAGTGGCATTTACAGAACTCTGACATCGGCACAAAAAACACTTCCCTGAGATCAGCTCTTTGACAGATCGAAACCTTGATCTTGAAATTGGGAGCCCATGAATTGATGTTCAACATTAACAGTGGCTGGTCAGCATTGCAGCCACAGCAGGCATGAATAATACACACAACAATGTATTGATTTTGCTAGCCCTTGCTGTCTCCTCCCCTTCCTTAACCCTCTAGCTGTCTCCTCCCACCCTCCCATCCGCCCGTCCTCGGGCTCCTCCTCCTCCTCCCCTTTTCCTTCCTTCTCCCCCCCCCCCCCACCCCCCATCAGTCTGAAGAAGGGTTTCGGCCCGAAACGTCGCCTATTTCCTTCGCTCCATAGATGCTGCTGCACCCGCTGAGTTTCCCCAGCAATTTTGTGTACCTTCTAATGTATTGATTGGATTGCCATTCAGTACGTAGAGAGATGCCTTAAGGGGCAAACGTTTCAAGCCAATGAAATCCACCATCATTCAGCAAAAGACATCTCTTTAGAGACTCCAATACAGGTTAATTTAAAACTGCATTTCAAGGTACACAAGGGACCCCTCTGTTATCAAGCTTCTGAATGGTACTTCCATAAGCCAGGGTATTGTTCGATTCACCTCCACCCCATTGCAGACATTGCACTTTGTCTCTGGAACTGGTGCACTACAATACAGAGAACTATCTTCTGCACTCAGTACCTTTCCCTTTGCTCTACCTATTGTACTTGAGTTTGGCTTGATTGTATTATGCCGAGTATTATGTGGATTGAGTGGATAGCGTGCAAAACAAAGCTTCTCACTGCATCTTAGCACGCATAATTAACGTAAACCTTAACCTAAACCTAAACATAAACCTAATGAAGTATCCACGAAAAAAGCACCATGTTATATTAAGCATACAGCAAATGGATCTCACCAATATATTGTTACGTTTTCCTGCACGAGAAATCAATTCTGACTAATGTTTCATCATTGACTCCTGTCACTTTAAATCTTTTCACATGAAAGAGAAGGGCATGTGGATGTGGAGCAGGTTTATCATCTCGCTATGCGACTTTGCTCATATATCTTGCAGTAGTCACTGCCTTACAGTTAACAATGAGAAGTATTCTAAGAGTGGAATAAAGAGGGAATCAGGACAGTGAGATAGTCCTCAAAGTTGCACTGGAGATTCTGTGTAGAGGGTGCCCGAATAACCTGACTACTAATTATTTCACAATCGTGTAGTCTGATTCAGAGAAGTTGTAATTCTTAATGAAATAACAATCTGTCTGGCAACGATCGGGGTTTAGCTGGAGCATGTTGTCTTGACTGAGGAGTGGTCAAGTTCGGGTTTTTGCCACATGTACATGTGCAGTGAGGTACATGTACAATGACAATCTTGTTTGTAGCAGCATGACTAACACATATATTCAGACAACAACATGCACACATCATTTTCAATAACCATAACAGAAATTAATGTGAAAGATAGTTATACTTGTCAGTTGTACCTAACAAACATTTATAAGGCAAATAGCAAATTGCTATTCAGTTATTCAAACAAAATCTGTGAGGGAAAGGAATTGTAGACATTTTGGATCAAGACCTTACATCATAGTTCCTTTGAGGTAGGAGATTGCAACCTTCACGTGGTCCGCCCTGTTTCAACGAATGCAATCAACCTGGCGTGCACAATCAAATAAGATCAAATGGAACAAGTTGTCTTCAACATTAGGCTGTGCATGCCATACGCAACAAGAAGAAGATAGTTCCTTTGCTGCCACAAATGGTGCTCAACCTGCTGAGTTCTTGACCATTATGGTAAATTAGAACCACGGGTGAGAGTAGAGCTTTGTGATCCCTCTGCCTGCAAGGAGCATGATTGTCTTCTCCATCTTGGCCAGTCCAGATTCCTATATTCCTCTACTCCAGGGTTTCACCCTCCGGTGGAGTTGGCCATGGTAATCTGCTGCATCAGGACTTCAAAATAAATCATGGACCCCTTTCTGTCATCCCTGCAATCTCTCTTTCCCCAATTCAGACATAATTAGACGTTGCATGAAAGTGTGATGCTTTAAATGTCCATTTTTTTAGGGGAACCTCACTTAGCACATATTAAATGCAATAATATTTTCACATTAAAAAAACAGCCGATCTCTAGCATTACAGCATTTGTCTCTCCAACATGAGATGATATTTGAAGTTTGGTGCACTGCAACTAAAATAAACAAGGAGCTGGCTGATGCAATTGTCTGCAATCAGCTCTCTACTCATTTGCTCTTTAGCTCCGGTTTTGCAGTCAATGAGATGGGAAAGGTTAACATAGAAAATAGGTTCAGGAGGAGGCCATTTGGCCCTTCGAGCCAGCACCACCATTCATTGTGATCATGGCTGATCATCCACAATCAGTAACCCGTGCCTGCCTTCTCCCCATATCCCTTGATTCCGCTAGCCCCCCCTGTCTAACTCTTTTAAATTCATCCAGTGAATTGGCCTCTACTGTCTTCTGGGACCGAGAATTCCACATATTCACAGCTCTCTGGGTGAAAATGTTTTTTCTCATCTCAAGCCTCCCATTTATTCTTACTGCGGCCCCTCGTTCTGAACACCCCCAACATTTTACCTGCAAAATAAGCTTGCCCAGTCCTTCTATAGTTTTATACGTTTCTCTAAGAAATACTTTTTGAGAGCCTTCTCTGAGTGGGGGAGAGGGGTTGTGGGGGTGTGAGGGGGGGGTTGTGGGGGTGTGGGAGAGGGGGTTGTGTGTGGGCGAGGGTGAGGTGTGGGGGAGGGAGGGGTGTGGGCGAGGGGGGGGGAAACACAAGTCACTCACAGGTCACTTGTCCTTGGAGTCTAGAGCTCAGAATCTTGGCAGCTGAAGGCAAGTCGTCAATGAGGAAGCCATTAAATTCAGGGATAATTTTCTCTTTACCGGCTTTCAACACAGCTTTGGAAATCTTGTTTAGCCTTTCTTTTTCATTAATATATTTATGGCTGGAAGCAGAGCCCAGAACTGCAGCACAAGTGAACAACGGCTGCTTTCTCTATCAACCAACCCTGCACGCGTGCTTTTACATATCCAGCAGAGAGAATCTTTGTTGACAGTGTGTGTGGTTGGACACTTTTAAAGTATCATTTTGATCAGGATACATTCACGTGTGGCAAGTTGAATTCATTCGAAAGGGAATTAGTCTTGGATAAACATCTAAATAGGTCCGTAAAATTTGCAATGTTACATCATATCTTCTATATTACTATATCTCTGATCTTGACCGCATTTGGCCCATTTTGCTGCGATTTCCGACAGAACGCCACCACCTACGGCCGTCATTTTTGGACACCTTGCTCAGAGCCCCCCTCCGCTTTATGGGTGTGGAGGATTCTTCCTATCGATGACAAATCAGAGATATATTAATGTTTTTTTTAAAATCACCATTCTCTCTGCTGCTCCTGCTGGAGGGAGGGGGAGGGACTATAAAACCAGGAAGTGGTGTGCCTCACTCAATCTCTGCAAGATGGATGAAGCCAAGGGTCATGTCTCTCTGAGCTCTGAATAACACTGAACAAATGTCTACCCAACTGTGAGTACCCTTAATGTGGTTTGAAAATGAAAATATGGTTTGTTTGAAGTAAAAAGGCACTGCCTGCAAATGGTTGTTTGGGTGCTTTGGCATGAAGTTGAAAGGCACTACTTACTGCAAATGGTGGCTTGGGTGCTTTCACTTGAAGTTGAAAGGCACTACTTACTGCAAATGGTGGGTTGGGAGTTTTGGTTTAAAGTTGAAAGGCACTACTTACTGCAAATGGTGGCTTGGGAGCTTTGGCTTGAAGTTGAAAGGGACTACTTACTGCAAATGGTGGCTTGGGTGTTTTGGCTTGAAGTTGAAAGGCACTACTTACTGCAAATGGTGGCTTGGGAGCTTTGGCTTGAGGTTGAAAGGCACTACTTACTGCAAATGGTGGCTTGGGAGGTCTGGCTTGAAGTTGAAAGGCACTACGTACTGCACATGGTGGCTTGGGTGCTTTGGCTTGAAGTTGAAAGGTACTACTTACTGCAAATGGTGGCGGATGATTTGGCTTGAAGTTGAAAGGCACTTCTGACTGCAAATGGTATCTTGGGTGCTTTGGCTTGAAGTTGAAAGGCACTACCTACTGCAAATGGTGGCATGAAGTTGAAAGGCACTACTTACTGCAAATGGTGGCTCGGGTGCTTTGGCTTGAAGTTGAAAGGCTCTACTTACTGCAAATGGTGGCTTGGGTGCTTTGGCTCGAAGTTGAAACGCACTACTTACTGCAAACGGTGGCTTGGGTGCTTTGGCTTGAAGTTGAAAGGCACTACTTACTGCAAATGGTGGCTTGGGTGCTTTGGCTTGAATTTGAAAGGCACTACTTACTGCAAATGGTGCGGGTGCTTTGCTTGAAGTTGAATTGCACTATTTACTGCAAATGGTGGCTTGGGAGCTTTGGCTTGAAGTTTAAAAAAATCATCATTCTCTCTGCTGCACCTGCTGGAGGGAGGGGGAGGGACTATAAAACCAGGAAGTGGTGTGCCTCACTCAATCTCTGCAAGATGGATGAAGCCAAGGGTCACGTCTCTCTGAGCTCTGAATAACACTGAACAAATGTCTACACAACTGTGAGTACCCTTAATGTGGTTTGAAAATGAAAATATGGTTTGTTTGAAGTAAAAGGCACTGCCTGCAAATGGTTGTTTGGGTGCTTTGGCTTGAAGTTGAAAGGCACTACTTACTGCAAATGGTGGGTTGGGAGCTTTGGTTTAAAGTTGAAAGGCACTACTTACTGCAAATGGTGGCTTGGGTGCTTTGGCTTGAAGTTCAAAGGCACTAATTATTGCAAATGATGGCTTGGGTGATTTGGCTTGAAGTTGAAAGGCACTTCTTACTGCAAATAGTAGCGTGGGTGCTTTGGCTTGAAGTTGAATTGCACTATTTACTGCAAATGGTGGCTTGGGAGCTTTGGTTTAAAGTTGAATGGCACTACTTACTGCAAATGGTGGCTTGGGTGCTTTGGCTTGAGGTTGAAATGCACTACTTACTGTAAATGGTGGCATGAAGTTGAAAGGCACTACTTAATGCAAATGGTGGCTTGAGTGCTTTGGCTTGAAGTTGAAATGCACTATTTACTGCAAATGGTGGCTTGGGTGTTTTGGCTTGAAGTTGAAAGGCACTACTTACTGGAAATGGTTCCTTGGGTGCTTTGGCTTGAAGTTGAAAGGCACTACTTACTGCAACTGTAGTGTAGTGGCGGCGCTGCCTTGCAGCTGCGGCTCGCCTGCAGTCCGTTTGTCTTTTCTGTTTTTTGTTTTCTCTTGTCCCGTTTTTACAGTTTATTTCGGTTCATTTAGTTGTGTATGTGTGGGGGGGGTGGGTGTAACATGTTTTTTGACTCTTCCTTCGGGGGGGATGCGACCTTTCCTACCGTATCCCCCGTCTCCGTGTCCGTCTGCGCTGAGGCCTATCGCGGAGCTGGCGGCCTCCAACTGCGACCGACCTTGAGGCTGCGGAGTCAGAGACAGGACTTACCAACGCGAGGCTGGCCGACTTCGGGGCTGTGGTTGCGGGGCGACCCAACTTCCGACCCGACTTTGGAGCCTCGGAGGCTCGGCTGCGGGCCAGTGGACGACATCATCGGGAGCTCGAGTTCTGTTTTCCGGAGCTCCCGCAACGACATCTGCGTCCGCTGGACTGGAGGACGGCAGCTTCGGCAGCTTCGACTGCCCCGGGCCGCGGAGTTTGAACCGGCCCGTTTGCGGAGCTCGGATTCAGCCGCGGGACTTACCTACCATCACCCGGCGGGGTCGCAACATCGGAGGCTTGGATTGCCTCAGCGCAGAGGGAGAGCAAGGAGGGAAGAGACAATGACTTTGGGACTTAAACTGTGTTGAGTGTTTGTTATTTATTCTATGTTATGACTGCAGGCTAAACCATTTCGTTGCACTGAAAAGTGCAATGACAATAAATTGAATCAAAATCAAATGGTGGCTTGGGTGCTTTGGCTTGAAGTTGAAAGGCACTACTTACTGCAAATGGTGGCTTGGGTGCTTTGGCTTGAAGTTGAAAGGCACTACTTACTGCAAATGGTGGCTTGTGTGCTTAGGCTTGAGTTGAAAGGCAATACTTACTGCAAATGGCGGCATGGGTGCTTTGGCTTGAAGTTAAAAGGCACTACTGCAAATGCACTTACTTCCTGTTTGCTCTGTGTATTCATTTTAGATAAAACGCTACCACTTACGGCTGTGATTTTTGGCCATCTTACTCAGTCCCCCCTCCGCTGAGCAGGTGCAGAGAATTCTTCCCATCAATAAAAAATAAAAGTGTTATTAGTGTTTAAAAAATGTTGAGAATCTCTCTCCTGTCAATCACGCCCTGAAAGCCACGCATCTTCCGGTCGGAGGGGGAGGGGTTATAAAACCCGAAAGTGTGGGTGTGGCTTGGTCTCTGCATGATGGGGGAGGGAGAGGTCATGACTCTGGCTGATCTGTGAATTAACTGAACACACTGAATGTCTACTGAACTGTGAGTTTGGTGTTTTGTATGGTTTTATGGTGGTTTCACCCTGCATGAAATGGTATGAAGCTGCATTTGAATTTGGTGGCCTTCGACCCTCCTTGAAGTGGAATGAAATTGCACTTGAATTTGGCGGCCTTGCATCCTGCTTGAAGTGGTATGAAACTGCACTGAATTTGGTGGCCTTGCACCCTACTGAAAGTGGTATGAAACTGCACTTGAATTTGGTGGCCCTGGATCCAGCTTGAAGTGGTATGAAACTGCACTTGAATTCGGTGGCCTTGCACCCTGCTTGAAGTGGTAAGAAACTGCATTTGAATTTGGTGGCCTTGCACCCTGCTTGAAATGGTAGGAACATGGATTTGAATTTGGTGGCCTTGCACCCTACTTGAAATGGAATTTCAAGGAATAGTCATGGGTCAACAGCCAGCCCACCAGCCGTGAGTGAGCTGCCAGCAGATCAGGCTTGAGGGACTGAGCTGCTACCCCAAGAACCCATACCAGCACTCCAGAAAGCCTCCCCACTGGCCACCAATATTGGAATTGGTGGAGAGGTGGAATATTGCGTCGGGGGACCAACCCTCCCGTGTTAACATGGGACCCAACGGGTCCCACTTAGTCTAGTACGTATTAAAAGTCTGATCTTGTGTGTGTGTATATGTGTGTGTGTGTGTGTATGTGGTTGTCTTTACATCTTCGCAAAAACACTACACGGTAACAATTACATTTTTACATATTCTGATTGACACTTTTCCCTTCTAGGCAGAGACCACCTTCACTGAACATTTTATGCATTATTTCATGCTTTATCTAACCATATAACCATATAACAATTACAGCACATAAACAGGCCATCTCGGCCTTTCATGTCTGTGCCGGACACTTATTTTCCCTTAGTCCCATCTACCTGCACTCTGACCATAACCCTCCATTCCTTTCCCATCCATATACCTATCCAATTTATTTTTAAATGATAAAATCGAACCTGCCTCCACCACTTCCACTGGAAGCTCATTCCACACAGCTACCACTCTCTGAGTAAAGAAGTTCCCCCTCGTATTACCCCTAACTTCTGTCCCTTAATTCTCAAGTTATGTCCTCTTGTTTGAATCTTCCCTACTCTCAATGGGAAAAGCTTATCCACGTCAACTCTGTCTATCCCTCTCATCATTTTAACGACCTCTATCAAGTCCCCCCTTAACCTTCTGTGACTTCGCTGCCATGGTTGGTCGGGGAAGGGCCATCAGAGGTCTCTTCCGGCCGATTCGGCGCTGTTTCGGCACATGGTGTGCAGTCCTTGCAGTGGTCGGCTATCGTTCTCGATATTCGGCACCACACATGCATGCGGGGGAGCACCTCCATTCGCACAATTCCAATGTGTGGCTTGTGCAACATTTTCAGTATTAGCGATCGCAGTTCTGTCGGAATGATCACTCGACCATCACGGAGCAGAATGCCATCCTTTGAGGAGATTTCCGTTTGCGCATTCTGGAATGAGCGGAATTCCTTGTCCAGCTTAGGACTGTTCGGCCACCCCTGAGTGACAAGATGTCGTACCTTCGACAAAATGGGGTCTGTGCTCGTAGAGTTGGCGACCTTCCTTGCGGAGACGGGGAAATCGGCTACGATCCGCATGTTTAGCACGTTCACGTCCATCTCAATTTCCATAATTGCCTCCTCTTTATCGAAGATCAGGTCAGGTCCAATCGGTAGTCGAGACAGTGCATCCGCATTGGCATGCTCGGCAGACTATCGGTAAATGATGTGGTCTTCATATCCCATCATGATCAGGGATGCAAACACGATTGGCTCTTCCTTGCTGTTTGGTGCCGTTTGTGAGATCACAGCTCCAAGACCATACGGCGATGATTCGGCGGCCAGCGAGATCGGCTTTGATGGGTCACAGTGGACCAAACGCGTCTTCTGGACGAGCATCTCCTTCAACCTGGTGAATGCATGGTCACACTCTTTGGACCAGTGCCATTCGACGTCCTGTTTTCACAGGTTGTTCAATGATGCGCACAAAGTCGAAAGTGCCGGTATGAACTTGCCATAGTAGTTAACCTTGCCTATGAAGCTTTCAAGCTGCTTCACATTTTCGGTTTTTGGCAATTTCACAATGGCGTCCACTCTTTCTTCTGATGGCTTCAGACCACTTGCCGAGATCACATGTCCGAGATATGTGACCTGTTGTCGGAAAAATGCGCACTTGTCCATGCGCAACTTCATGCCGTAGTTGTTCAGTGCAGTGATGACCTGTTTTAGGTTCTGCAGGTGTTCTTCCTCTGTCCCGCCGGTGACAATTATGTCACCAGATAGGCGGCTACGTACGGAATCTCGGCAACCAGATTGTCGACCAGTTTCTGGAAGATGGCCGGCGCTGGTGTCGGTCCAAATGACAATCGGTTGTATCTCAACAGTCCCTTGTGCGTGTTGATCACGAACAGGTTTTTTGTCTCGTCGTCCAGTTCCACTTGGAGATACTCGTCGGACATGTCCAATTTCGAGAAGTACTGTCCTCCTTGCAACTTGACGAACAGCTCGCCCACTCTTGGTATGGGGTGTTGATCAATGTGCAATTGAGGGTTTATAGTCACTTTGTAGTCGCCACAGATGCGCACCTTGCCGCAAGGCTTCTGAACGACAACGATGGATGTGGCCCAGTCTGAATGGTCCACATGGGTGATAATTCCCATTTCTTCAAGACGGCAGAGTTCCTTGTCAGCGGCGTCCATCCGACTGAACGGAACTGGTCTTGGTTTGAAGAACTTAGGGACTGCATCGTCTTTGAGTATGAGCCGTGCCTTCATCTTTGTGCAATGTCTGGGTCCAGGTGCAAAAACGGCCGGAAACTGGTCAAGATCCTTCTGCAGGTTGTTCTCGCACTTGCTGACCATGTTGCAATCTGGGGTAGATGACAATGCCATATTTGATCCATCGTAGATCAAGGCATTCATGTCAAGCTTGAAAACATGGATCCAGTCGATGGAGCACAGGGATGTACCTTCTTAGCCAACGACGAACATCTGTGTCATACCATTACAGAACACGGCGACAGTGCATTTGTCGTCCGCATCCGAAAAGGTGGACATTGGCCAGTTTTGGTTTCGGCAATCCGATCCTCTCCCAGATGTCCTGGCCCACTAGCGACACATCCGCACCAGTGTCAACCTGAAACTGTAGATCGACGTTCGAGACCCGCAGCAAAATCCTCGGCTTGTCGGTGATCGTGGCTACACCGAGCACTTCAATAGAAATGGTCTTCGCTATTTGTGTTTTGCGCTTTCTTGCCCTTTCTCCGCTCTCCTACAGATTGACACATTGCCTGGAGATAATCTTTTCGGTAACAGGCATAACAAACGGACTTGATATACGGGCACTCATGGTGATGATGAGCAGTCGAGCCGCACCGGTAGCAGGGTTTCGATCCTCCCTCAACAGGGGGACGGCTCTTCTGAAACTGTCCCACCTTCT
Organism: Amblyraja radiata; assembly: GCF_010909765.2. NCBI lineage: Eukaryota > Metazoa > Chordata > Chondrichthyes > Rajiformes > Rajidae > Amblyraja > Amblyraja radiata. The sequence goes on along the minus strand of NC_045957.1, from coordinate 131,323,341 downwards.
CCGGATTTGCTCTGGGCCGATCAACTGGTTTCTGGCGTTGCGGACGAGTCTGACAAACTGTATGCACCTCCTGAGGGAGCTTCAAAGCTGTTTCGCCGGCCATTTTGTGCAGTTCTTTACTCAGCAGCTCGGCCATCTTATCACACTGCAGCACATTCTTCAATGAGGCGTCCGATTTCTTGAGAATTGCCTGCTGTATGAATGCATGCCTACAGCCCATGGCCAGTCTATCTCACAATGCATTGTCTTGGCACTTTTCGCAGCATTGAGTTTTAAAATCACATGCTTTTGCTTTGGTGCGAAGTTCAGCAAGAAATTTGGTGATCGCTTGCCCTTCCTGTTGCACCGTCCGGTAGAAATCAAAGCGAGCTGCGAGGAAATTTCGTCATTCTTTGAAATGCAGCTGCAAAGCCGTTGTGATTTCAGCATATGAGGCTTCAGTTACTTCTTCTGTATGCAAATTTTGAAGCAGTGCAAATGTTTCTGGAGACATTAAAGAACACGAGACTCTTCTTACTCTGGTCAGTCGTGATTTCCATACTTTCAAAATAAAACTACGCTCGCATTAAATACGACGACAACCTTTCTCATTCGGGATCGAAACGATCGAATTGATGAGACATGTTAGTTTGAGTTCACTACAGAAACCAAACATTTTTTTTTTTTTTCAACAAAAAATAGGCTCTTATCTGGGTCTTTGGATGCAATCCGAAGAATCCCACCTCTGACACCACTTTCGTGTTAGTCTTCTAGGTCTGCACAAGTACTTGAGAGTCTTCAAGGTACAACAGAAAGCTTTATTACATTACTTCAATGCTGGCAGCAAGACAACTCAAAAATGACTGCGCACACAGAATCTGACTGCCCACACCGACAGGATAAACTATATACAAGACATCTCTCTTTGTCCTGTGCAATGCCACCTGCTGCACGGGAGGAGCAATGGGTCCTCCCACCCCACACAGTCCACCAAACATCACATAAAGGTAGCGGAGTCAGGGGATATGGGGAGAAGGCAGGAATGGGGTACTGATTGGGGATGATCTCCCATGCTCACAATGAATGGCGGTGCTGGCTCGAAGGGCCGAATGGCCTACTCCTGCACCTATTTTCTATTGTCGATTGTCTATTGTCTATTTCACGTTATTCGCGATTAAAGCTTTAAAAAATGCCAACCTTCACAAGATTTTTACTGTAAAATCATTCCTGCCAGCTTCCAACACACTTCGAAACAATGTTGTGACACTGGAACACTCTGAACTCTTCATCTAATAGGGCGAATTAATATTGGAGCAAGCAGGGCAAGTGCAATTGGAATTTTTGGGGGGGAGTGCTAGAATGTTACGGCTTGAGTTCGAGGACCACGCCTCCCGTGGGGGCTTCTTCGTCTTCCATGTGGCGTGCACAGCCTAATGTTGTAGGACAACTTGTTCTATTTGACCTTCTGTTTGTGCACGTCGAGTAGATTGCATTAGTCGAAACAGGGTGGACCACGTGAAGGTTGCAATCTTCCACCCCCCATGGGGGCTATGGGTAGGGAACGGGTGTGTTGGGGGAGCAGACACAATGGGTCTGCACGGTCTAGTATACATCTAGAATTTGAGCTTACCTTCAAAGGCAGTCTAAAAAACAGGGTGCTCATGCTAAACCTTTATAAAAGACTGGTCTGGCCTCAACTGAAATGCTGTGTTCAGCACTCCATTTGCCTCATTATAGAAAGGTGAGGGCAGGGGATGGTCAGAAAAGGTACATTTAAAAAGAATGATTAATAGGATGAGGGATTACAGTTACAAGGATTGATAAGATAGGCTGTAACTGTCTGATTTGGAAATCAGATGTGTGAGAGGAAGTTTGATGGAAGTCTATAAAATATTGAGGGGTCAGATCAGAGAGGATAATGGATATCACAACTATTAAATAAAGGAGGAAATATTCAGAATTACTTGAGGAAAAAAACTTTTAATTCAGCATTTATTTTGTACATCTGGAATGCACTAGATATGGATATAGGTTCCACAGTGGCCTTAATGAGAGAAATGGATTAAAAAAGAGTGGGGAAAATTGCAAGGCAGCAGAAAAAGATCTGAGGGGTGGAACTATTGAATTGTGCAGGTGGAATTTGGGGCAGAACACACTGGAATGAACAACCTCCTTCTGTGCTATAGTGTTCAATGATTCTACGGCAAGATGAAATGAGCATTTTTGTTCCTTAAAACATTAAACCACAAGAAGTAAATGTTTAAGAAGGAATGTGATGGATGTTTGTTTTCAGCAAGGTATGTTTGGGGAGGGGCAAATTCGCAGAATGAAACATTTAGCCTTAGTCATCTTGAATCTGAGAGAGCGATATTAGATAAACTGCAATGCAGATTTGATACCAGCAGTGGTATAAAGCAAATTAAACAATGAACACCAAGCATTAATTAAATAAAGTAAGCATTCTCTTACATTATACAAACTTTTAATTAGGAGTGAGCCTTTGGCTCTGTTAATTGCTGGCATTTTAATCATTAACTTCCCTTCAGTTTCAAACAGACAGTAAATTTCAGTGAAATGCGGATGAAACCTGAGTAATTCACATATAGTGTGTGTCTTTAGTGCAATGACGTTCAACATCAGGCAATCAAATATTTTAATCAGACATTTGTTGCATATGTTTGGCTAAAATGACTAAAAGGCAAAAAACAAACATTTAATTGTTTCTGTGTGCGTAATCATCAGGTATTATATGAGACCTTAGACTTTAGACATACAGACAGCGGCACGGTGGCGCAGCGGTAGAGTTTCTGCCTTACTGCGCCTATGTCCCGGGTTCAATCCTCACTACGGGTGCTGTCTGTTCGGAGTTTGAACGTTCTCCCCATTATCTGCGTGGGTTTCTCTGGGATCTCCGGTTTCCTCCCACACTCCAAAGACGTACAGGTTTGTAGGTTAATTGGCTTGGTATAATTGTAAAATGTCCCTAGTAACAAGTAACAAGTAGCCTTTATTGTCATTCAGACCTGAACGAAATTTTGTTGCCTTGCAGTCCTACATATAGTAAAAATGACAAAACACATAATAAACACAAGTTAACATCCACCACAGTGAGTTCACCAGGCACCTCCTCACTGTGGTGGAAGGCAAAAGTCTTAAGTCTTTGTCTCATCCCTTCTTATTCTCACTCTACGCCGAGGCCGCTGCCGCTGTCCCAGCAGCCGCCGCTGTCGTCCACTGGGCCCGTGGGAAGAGCGTGGTGATTTAGCATTGGATTCAGACTGTGAGGGTTGTGAAAATGAGTCACACCTTGTGCATCAAGTCTCAGAAGCCAAGCTACTGCTGCTGGCTAACTTTTCAAAACTAAACTAAAGTAAAGAGGACCTCATTATCAGTCCACGGGGACTCCTCTAATGCACCCTGGCTGATTTCAATCTCCCTGCCACATTGGTTTCATGAGTTGAAGACAAGCTTCAAGAAAGAAAGAAATCGCTTGCAGGGACCATGCATCTGTCTTCAGTGGTGGGGTGGCAGTGGAGAGAGTCAATAGCTTCAAGTTCCAGGGTGCACACCCTGACAATCTGTCCTGGGGACAGCATATTGATGCAATCAAAAAGAAAGAAGGTTCATCAATGTCTCTACTTCATTGGGACCTAATTGAAACATACAAAATAGTGAAAGGTTTGGTTAGAGTGGATGTGGATCTAATCTATACAACTTCTAAGCTTTCATGATGAAGAATGTACTGAGTGGTTACATCGTGGCTCAGGACAGAAATCTGAATCCTCAAGAATGTAAGAGGCTGCAGAAAGTGGTGAGCATTTCCTGGCGCTTCACTGGTACTGATCTCCTCACCATCGAAGGGATCTACAAGAGTGTTTTCTCTAGGAAGCATGGTGGCGCAGTGGTAGAGTTGTTTCCTTACAGCGCCAGAGACCCTGGTTTGATCCGGACTACGGGTGTAGTCTGTACCGAGTTTATACGTTCTCCCCATGGCTGTGTGGGTTTTCATCCAGATCTTCGGTTTCCTCCCACTCTCCAAAGACGTACAGGTTTGCAGGTTAATTGGCTTGGTAGAAATGTAAAATTGTCCCTAGTGTGTGTAAGATAGTATTAATATGCAGGGATTGCTGGTCGTCGTGAACTCGGTGTTCCGAAGGGCCTGTTTCCGTGCTGTATTTCTAAAATAAACTAAACTGATGTTATCAAAGAACCACATCATCCTGGCCGCACTCTATTCTCACTGCTATCATCGGGAAGAAAGTGAAAATGGCTAACTCCAAGTTTAGGACCAGCTCTCTCCCGTCAACCATCAGGTTGTTGAACCACCCTGCACAACCCTAACCACAATCCCTCCGCAGCGTTGAACCACAAAGGACTTTGCACCAGAATGGTTGCTCTAAGTACTCTGATTTTTGCATTATCATGACCTGGTTTACTTCGAATGGCTGATAATTCTTGTATATTTATCAAAGGGCATTACAGGCATCTTGTGCGCCTGTAATGCTGCAGAATATAAGAATTTCACCGTTTTCATTCATAACCGGTGCATGTGATAAACACTCCTGAATCTCGGTGTTCCGAGCTTTCGTCCACCTCTGCCCAGCATTCTTCTGGCGAATGTCCAGTCCCTGAAAAACAAGCTGGATGACCTCAGGGCGAGGGTCAGATTCCAGCGGGACATAAGGGACTGCAACATCCTCTGCCTGACCGAAACATGGCTGACCTCGCTGATTCCGGATCAGGTAATCTGCCCAACCGAGCCCTTCACTGTTCACCGTGCTGACAGAACAGAAGCATCTGGGAAATCCAAGGGTGGAGGAGTCTGCTTCATGACCAATAACAACTGGTGCAACCCTGGAAATATCAAGATGCTTTCCCGTTCCTGCTCGCCGGACCTGGAACACCTGACGATCTCGTGCCGCCCATTCTACCTTCCCCGGGAGTTCGGCTCAGTGATCGTCACAGCCGTCTACATTCCACCGAATGCGGACACTGACGTGGCACTATCGGCCCTACACGATGTGCTATGTCGACATGAATACAAGAACCCGGATGCGGCTATGGTGGTGGCTGGAGATTTTAATAAATCAAATCTCAAGAAGGTCATGCCGAACTTCTACCAACACATCACGTGTGCCACCAGGGGGGAGAGAACATTGGACCACTGCTACACGCCGTTCAGGAAAGGCTACAAGGCTACAAGGCCGTTTCACTCCCTCCCCTAGGAAAATCTGACCACGCTGCCATTTACCTGTTGCCGGAGTATAAACAGAGGATAGTTCGGGAAGCGGTAGAGACGAGGGACGTAAAGTGATGGTCCGACCAGTCAGAGGCCATGCTGCAAGATGCACTGAGTGATGTCGACTGGAATATGCAAGTTCCAGTGACGTCAGTGAGTTCGCGGAAGCAGTCACGGACTTCATCGCAACAATAGCCGACAACATCGTCCCCACGGTAAGGGTTAGCACCTTTCTGAATCAAAATCCCTTGGTAGACAGGTCCGTTCGTGTGGCCCTGAATGCTCGCACCGCTGCCTACAACTCGGGCCTGGCATCAGGAAACATGGACGTCTACAAGGCAGAGTCCTACCGACTGCGAAGGGCGGTGAAAGACGCAAAGAGAAGGTACAGAGACAAGATGGAGTTACAGATGGAGCAGCAGGACACCAGAAGCCTGTGGCAGGGGCTACGGATTGTAACCAACTACCGGAGCAGCCCTCCCTCATCCGCAAGTGCCGGCACCTCCCTAGCTGATGACCTGAACTCCTTTTACGCTCGTTTCGAGATGGGCAACACCACTCCAGGTCTGCCGACTATCGACAATACCAGCAGCGGGCTGGCTACCGAAGCTGAAGGGAGGAATGTGGACACATTCTCGCTGTCCGAGCACGACGTGAGGAGGGCTCTGACACGGGCGAACACGAGAAAAGCTGCAGGCCCCGATGGCATCTCGGGGCGAGTACTCAAGTCCTGTGCTACGCAGCTAGCTCCAGTGCTCACTACATTATTCAACCTCTCCCTGGACAAGTCCGTGGTCCCTGCCTGCTTCAAAAAATCCATCATTGTACCGGTACCAAAAAATGCCTCCCCAGCCTGTCTGAATGACTACCGTCCGGTGGCCCTTACCTCGGTAGTCATGAAATGCTTTGAGAGGCTGGTGAAGAAACACATCTGCGCCTTCCTCCCTCGGAACATGGACCCGTTGCAGTTCGCATACCGTCCGAACAGATCCACGGACGATGCGGTCTCCCAGGTCTTGCACACCGCTCTCTCCCATCTGGACAGCCAGAAGAGGGGCTACGTGAGGATGCTGTTCATAGACTTCAGTTCAGCCTTCAACACGATAGTCCCCACCAGACTGGCCGGGAAGCTACTGGAATTAGGGCTCAACACCTCCCTGTGTGCCTGGGTCCTGGACTTTCTCACCGCCAGGCCCCAGGTAATCAAGATGGGAGGGAATACATCGAAGTCCCTCACCCTGAGCACAGGATCGCCCCAGGGTTGCGTCCTCAGCCCCCTATTGTACTCCCTGTACACACATGACTGTGTTGCTAGGTTCAGCTCCAACTCAATAATTAAGTTTGCTGATGACACTGTGGTGGTGGGCCTGATCTCAGACAACGACGAGAAGGCCTACCGGGAGGAGGTGGCTGGTCTAGCACTCTGGTGCCAGGATAACAGCCTCCTCTTGAACATCAAAAAAACGAAGGAGCTGATCATGGACCTTAGGAGGGCATATCATCCGAGGACATACACTCCATTGAGGATAAATGGGGATACTGTGGATAGGGTGAACTGTTTTAAATATCTGGGAGTCCACATCTCCGAGGATATGACATGGGCATCACACGCCTCAGCACTCGTGAGTAAGGCAAGGCAGCGCCTTTACCACCTCAGGCAATTGAGGAAATTCAGAGTGTCTCTGAGGATCCTCCAGTGCTTCTACGCAGCGGCGGTGGAAAGCATCTTGTCCGGGATCATTACCATCTGGTTTGGGAATTGCTCTGCCAAGGACAAGAAGGCTCTGCAGAGAGTAGTGCGTTCGGCCGAACGTACTATGGGAACTTCACTTGCCCCCCTGCAGGAACTATACATCAGGAGGTGCAACTCCAGAGCCAACAATATCATGAGAGACCCCTTCCACCCCTGCAACGGACTGTTCCAGCTGCTACGGTCAGGCAAACGCCTCCGTTGCCATACGGTGAGAACGGAGAGGTTGAGAAGGAGTTTCTTCCCAGAGGCCATTCGGACTGTAAACGTCTATCTCACCAGGGACTAACTTTACTGAACGTTTTTCCTTCCATTATTTATTATGTAAAAGTATATGTGTGTTATGATTGTGTTTATAGTTTGTTTGGTTGTTTGGTTGTTTGTCTTTTGCACAAAAGTCCGCGAGTATTGCCACTTTCATTTCACTGCACATCTCGTATGTGTATGTGACAAATAAACTTGACTTGACTTGAATCTTAAATCTTGATTTCCCCAAATTATTATGCAAGTAAACTAACAGCTTCAAATAGTGTCACTGTTATTTCTTGTCATAAGTACATAAGTGATTGGTGCAGAATTAGGTCATTCGGCCCATCAAATCTACTCTGTCATTCAATCATGGCTGATCTATCTTTCCCTCTCAATCCCATTCTCCTGCCTTCTCCCCATAACCTCTGACCCCTGTCAGCAGACATGGTAGTTAAAATGAATATTAATGAGGTTATTATTAAACTGATAATTCTCACATATACTCTTGGTTTTTGTTTTATTCAGTTATGATACAGGACAAACACCTATGTAGACACAAGGAACTGCAGGTGCTAATTTTTTTAATTTTAAAGATACTAAGTGCTGAAGTAACTCAGCGGCTCAGGCAGCATCTCTGGATAGCATGGATAGGTGACATTTCGGGTTGGGACCCTTCTTCAGAACAAAGAAAGGCCCTGATCCAAAACATTGCAATTCCACGTTCTCCAGAGATATGGGCTGATCTAATGAGTTACTCCAGCAATTTGTTTCTTTTCTGATAGCTATGTAGTTTTCTTAGTAGATCTTGTCTTGGTTTTAACAGATTTTCACCATCACTGCATTCAATATTCATATCTAGCAGGTCTTCTACGACACTTATTGATTCCTTCGTAATGACCAACTTTATCTTATTTGGTGTTCCAGGATAAAAATTGCTTGTGTAGGAAGGAACAGCAGACGCTGGTTTACACCGAAGATAGACACAAAATACAGGAGTAACTCAGCTGGAGAGAAGGAATGGGTGACGTTTCGGATCGAGAACCTTCTTCAGACCTGTAGAAGTCTGAAGACAATAATCTGAAGAAGGGTCTCAACCTGAAACGTCACCCATTTCTTCTCTCCAGAGATGCTGCCTGTGCTATGAGTTACTCCAGCATTTTATGTCTAAAAATCACTTGTGGAACGTTTGATCTAAAATCTTTTCATCTGGGTGTTTTTATTATGTCAAAGATATACATTCATTTTGGATGCTCACCAATTGTGAAGGGCGTATTGCTCAACTCTTCCCCTTGAATAGTTGGAGAAAAGATGAATTAATTATTAACTACTCTGTGCACTCTCAATTTCTGCCCTTAATGCATTCCACTCAGACTTGGGTTTTTTCCCTTAGTCTAGATTTCTATGATTAAATGTTTTCCTATTTTGTTTTGTAACTGCATTGATGGTTCATTTGAAGATTTATTTACCTTCACTATGTCAATACCAGTTTTATTAAAATCAATACCAGTTCCTATTTGTTTTATCAGAGTTTGTTAATCCTAACTCTGCTCTGAAATGTCATATTGTTTCGCTTATCTTACATGTTTTAGGAAGATGTCGAAGATTTACGTGGATGTTGCCAGGGCTCAAGGACCTGCGCTGTAGGTAGGGGTTGAGCAGGCTAGGACTTTCTTGGAGTGCGGGAAATTAGGGATTTCTTGAAGTGCGGGAAATGAGGGATGATCTTTTAGAGGTGCACAAAATCTTGAGAGGAATAGATCGTGTAAAAACACAGTCTTTTGCCCAAAGTAGGGGAATCGAGAACCAGAGGACATAGGTTTAAGGTAAAGGGGGGAAAAATTAATGGCAATCTGCGGAGTAACCTTAGAAACATAGAAACATAGAAAAATAGGTGCAGGAGTCAGCCATTCGGCCCTTTGAGCCATTCGGATAAGGGGAGAAGGCAGGAACGGGGTACTGATTGGGGATGATCAGCCATGATCACATTGAATGGCGGTGCTGGCTCGAAGGGCCGAATGGTCTACTCATGCACCTATTGTCTATTGTCTATTGGCCCTTTCAATATGATCATAGCTGATCATCTAAAATCAGTATCCCGTTCCTGCTTTTTCCCCATATCCATTGATTCCTTTAACCCTAAGAGCTAAATCTAACTCTCTCTTGAAAACATCCAGTGAATTGGCCTCCACTGTCTTCTGTGGCAGAGAATTCCACAGATTCACAACTCTGCGTGAATATTTTTTTCCTCATCTCAGTCCTAAATGGCTAATCCCTTATTCTTAAATTGTGACCCCTGGTACTGGACTCCCCCAACATTGGGAAAACATTTCCTGCATCTAGCCTGCCCAATCCCTTAAGAAGTGTATACGTTTCTATAAGATGCCCTCTCATCCTAAATTCCAGTGAATAGAAAGAAGCCCAGTCAACCCATTTTTATACAAAGGATGGTGGGTTTATTGAACGAACTGCTGGAGGAGGTAGTTGAGGCAGGTACTATCATAACATTTGAGAGACATTTGGACAGGTACATGGATAGGATAGGCTTAGAGGGTTATGGGCCAAGCGCAGGCAGGTGGGACTAGTGTAGATCGGGCATGTTTATTGGTGTAGGCAAGGTGGACCAAAGGGCCTGTTTCCATGCTGTATGACACTATGGCTCTTTGACTCTATGTTCAATGGTTATTCATTAGAGTAGATAATCACAGCAAGTTCACACCTTTCAAAGTGTTTCAGTGTTAAGCATCCAAATTGAATATAGTCACTTCTTGGTCAATTGCAGCAATGCATCTCATAGCAGGTATAAACTGTGGCTTCAGGCTCAATGTTGTAGATTTAAAGATGTTCCATGTATAATCCACAGTTGTCGAAAGGTAACACTCCGACCATCAGAACCCAAGCAATATGTATGAAATTTCCCCTCATTTCATCAACGTTAGATTTGCATTGAACCAGTACACTTGGCATCGGGTTCTCAGTGCTTCTAAGTCAATGATCATGTCACCAAGTCCTATTTCATTCATTCCTTCTTCTCCCTGCTTCTATCCAGCAGAAGATATAGAAGCTTGAAAGCATGCACTGCCAAACACAGGAACCACCAACTTCTTCCCCTCCATTATCAGGCTTCTGAACGGTCCTTCCATAAGTCAGAGTACTATCCGATTCACCTCCACTCCATTGCGGACATTGGACTTTATCTATGGAACTGGTGTGCTACAATGCTAAAAACGATGTTCTGCACTCTGTATCTTCCCCTTTGCTCTACTTATTGTACTTGAGTTTGACTTGCTTGTATTTATGTACAGTATTATAACAGATTTCACTATACCTTCGTTCACTATAACTTAATACACATGGCAATAATAAACCTAAACCAAAACCTAAACATTCAATTAACTGGTCTCAGTAGGCATCCGGGACTTAGATCCCCCCATCAATCATGCTGCTGACATTACAGCTCAGTGACTACTCTGAAACATGGTCAGAATCATATGGACATGGATTTTGTATCAAGGTGACTGTGTGCCAACATTGGCATCGCAACATCAATAGTACTCCAGTGGCAAGGATTACTCAGAGCTAGTCAGTGGTGGCAGAGGTGCGACTCCATGACAGCACTAGACTGGGCGAGGTTCAAGAACTCGGCAAGAGTGTGGAGTATGTTCCCATTAAGATCATTGGATTGTTCCCTAACCAGAATCCTTGAATGAACCGACAGCTCTGCAATCTACAGAGGACCACATCTGGAGCATTCAAGCCTGGCGATATATATATGTCAGATATAATAATAATAATAATAATAATAATAATAATAATAATAATAATAATAATAATAATAATAATAATAATAATAATAATAATAATAATAATATCTTTTATTGTCATTGCACGTCAGTGCAACGAGATTTAGTGTGCCGCTCCACTGATGTACAAGAAAGGTAAATAAATACAATACATAAATAAGCAAGCTGAATTGATTGACGTGACCATCTGAGGGAGACTGTCCAAAGGGGGTGGGTGGGGGGGCACTCAATTGGGCCGGTTCAGAGCCGCTATAGCTCTTGGGATAAAACTGTTCCTGAGTCTGGAGGTTCGGGCGTAGAAGGCCTTGTAATGTCTGCCGGAGGGAAGTAGTTGAAACAGACCGTGACAGGGTCTTGGATAAGTCAAGGCACTACGGATAAGGTCATTAGAAAAGCAAAGAGACACTTTTAAACTGGAGGACTAGATGCATGTACATGCAGCTATGGCTGGGCTTGCACACATTATCTTCCCAAATAAGCAGTAAATAAAGCAGCGAAAATATGCAGTAGGTTAGGTGACATTTATGTATCAAGCTTGGGTGAAGCTCTAAGCTTGCTTTAAAAGGGATAACATCAATATACCTTTTCAAGCCCCCACAGCCCCCAATGATACTGTAATCTCAGTCACCGAAGCTGATGACAGAAGGTCCTTCGCTAGGGTGAATCCTCGGATAGTGGCTGGGCCTGATGGTGTACAGGCTGCATTATAAAAACCTTAAAGGACTAATTGGCTGAGGATGAGGAAAAGGATGAGAGGGATCTTATTGAAACTTGTAAGATTATTAAGGGTTTGGACATTCTAGAGGCAGGAAACATGTTCCCGATGTTGGGGGAGTCCAGAATCAGGGGTCACAGTTTTATAATAAGGGGTGAGCCATTTAGAACTGAAATGAGAAAAAAACTTTTTCACACAGAGGGTTGTAAATCTGTGTAATTCTCTGCCTCAGAAGGCAGTGAAGGCCAATTCTCTGGATGCTTTCAAGAGAGAGTTAGAAATAGCGGAGTCAGGGGATATGGCGAGAAGGCAGGAACGGGGTACTGGCTGTGGATGATCAGCCATGATCATATTGAATGGTGATGCGGGCTCGAAGGGCTGAATAGTCTAATTCTGCAACTATTGTCTATTGTCTATTGTCTAACACTAACCTCAGCAACTGTGATCTTCTACAGATTGTGTCTTTGGTTGCTTTACAGTCTTCAATTTTGCACTAATATGGTTACCTATTATTTATATTATTAATTTATTGTATTATTGTTCATTATATATTTATTTGTGCATAATTGCTTTAATGGGCCTGTTAACCTGCACAGGTAAGAATTTAATTATTCATTGCCAGGACATATGACAACTAAACACCCTTGACTCTTGATATTAAATTAGTTTAGTTTAGAGATTCAGCGCGGAAGCAGGCCTTTTGGCGCACCGAGTCTGCACTGATCAGCAATCCACACACATTAACAATATCCTACACTAGGGACAATTTTTACCAAGCTAATTAAGCTCCAAACCTGTACGTCTTTGGAGTGTGGGAGGAAACTGAAGACCTAAGAGAAAACCCACATGGTCACGAGGGGAACGTACAAACTCCATACAGACAGCTCCTGTAGTGAGGATCAAACCCGGGTCTCTGGCGCTGTAAGCTCTGTAAGGCAGCAACTCTACTGCTGAGCCACCGTGCTGCCCCTGCAAGCATGCAGCCAAATAAAGAGGTCATCATTCAATTTCCCTTGCTCTTTAAGTCTTGGAACCTTGCTGAGTAACTTGACATTGAAACATTATTTAGCAGATTATTGCAATGCTTCTGGAAACATGTATACACCACAGCCACTGTCTATACCTGTCATGAGATGCATTGGTATAATTCACCAAGCAGTGATTAATGTGGGAGATTTGGCACTGAAACACTTTGAAAAACATGAGCTTGCTGCATTTACCAAATGAATGCTCATTCAACATGTTAAAGGGTAAACAAATGACATTTAGAATCAAATACCAACAGCCCACCCACACCCCCACATCTTTAACCTCACAATCAACATTCCCAGGGTAAGGATCAATGCTTTGTTGTCACCTTCCTGCTAACAATGATCTATCCTACATTTCCCTTGGTCTCCATCTCCTTTGATGTCTTGTTTTCACACCTGACATTTCCTTACGACTCTCACTCTGAAGAAGGGTCTCGACCCCAAACGTCACCCATTCTTTCTATCCAGAGATGCTGCTGAGATGTCCTGCTGAGTTACTCCAGCATTTTGTGTCTATCTTCGGTATAAACCAGCATCTGCAGTTCCTTTCTACACAATAGGCACAGCTTGGCAGATTGCTATATTGCATCTTATGACAGGTGGAGACCATGGCTGTAATGTGTAAGATTAATTGCCATAACCTATCAAATAACATTAAAAACATTTCTGGGAATTATAACTCTTATACATGGTGAATATGCTACACAAATGTTGAACAGTGATAGAATAGCAGATTACTTCCTCAACTTCCATGAACGTTCAATTGAAGACAAACTATACGTAAAAGCTGCATGACATGTTGAGTGAGAATTTAGCAGCTGAATAGCGTGGCCATGAATAAAAGTGGATCTATTATAGACGAATAAAAGATTGAATTATATTTATAGTATTAGTCACTCAATATGTCATTGAATTGAATTGAATTTTGAAATAATTTAATTGCCACACAACCAAGGTCGGTGGTATTTGGGTTGTCAGCAGCGGTACAATAATAAAGAACACAACCACAATAAAAATTTTACACAAACATCCACCACAGCATTCATCACTGTGGTGGAAGGCACAGAGCTTGGCCAGTCCTCCTCCATTTCCCCCCGTGGTCGGGACCTCCACCCTCCACAGCCGTTGCTGCGGGCGTCCAGATGGTAAGGGACAAAGTCAAATTCAAGGTGAGTCCAGGATCGGCTCTTCCCAACCAGAGACCGCGGCTTCAGGCTGGTGTAGGCCGCAGGCCGGCGGTCAAAGTTTTAAAGTACCTGCCGTGCCGCAGCCGGAAGCACCGCAGTCTGCAGGGCCGGCGTTCGAAGCTCCCCTCCAGGGGTGATGTTAAGTCCATACCACGCCCGCGGTAGAAGATGGCCGCGGGCCGGCGGTGGAAGCTTCTTCTTCCACCCGGGTCCCCAACGTGAGATCCCGGGCTGTAGACGCCGCACCAGCTGGAGTTCTGCAGACCGCTGCTTCAGGCTGCCGGCTGCCGCGGGCCAGCGTAACGGAGCGCTCCCCTCCAGCGAGGTCTCACCCGCTCCGCGCCGAGAGTCCACACTGTGCCCGCCGCTGAAGCTCCGGGCGCGTCTCCGGGAAAGTCGGCGCCGATCCATGCTGTTAGGCCACGGGGGAGGCGACCTGAAAAAGTCGCCTCTCCATGGAAGAGGCGGCCGAAACGGTTTCCCCCTTACCCCCCCACACCACCCCCCACACATAACACACAAAGAAACATTAAAAACACACTTTTAAACATACTAAAAAAATAAAAAAAGTTGAAAAAAAGACGGACGCGCTGCCGACAGGCTGCTGCCAGTGCAGTGCCCCCTACCGAATCTATCTGTTCTCTCTCCATTCATACACATACTGGTCTATTTATATGTTTTGTACATGGTTGTGCAGAGATGTGAGCTACATCTCACAACGATTCTCTTCCCTATGCAGGAAGTATGGAGCTAAACAGAAATATGACTTGAGGCTGACGGAAACATTGCTCTCCTTTTCACAGAATCCTTCAGATAACTTGGAGTCAAAAGCATTTTCTGTTTAAATGCAACTCATCGGTAGTCTATGACCATTGGGGCACTGCAGGAATCATGCTGGGACCTCTGTTGTTTGTGATATATATAAACAGATAGAGTTTAATCCGAGCAAATGTGAGGAATTGCACTTTGTGAGGTTGAATCTAAGGGGAAATAGCATTGATGTACAGAGAGATCTTGAGGTCCAAATCCATAGCAACACAAGTAGATCGAGTGATAAAGAAGACACATGCTATGCATATCATTTGGGTTATTGAGTTTAAGAGTTAGAAAGGCGAGTTAGAAAAGCTAAAAGAAGATATGAGGTTGCTTTGGCAAGTAAGGTGAAAGTAAACCCAAAGGGTTTCTACAGCTATATTAATAGCAAAAGGATAACGAGGGGTAAAATTGGTCCATTAGAGAGTCAGAGTGGACAGCTATCTGCAGAGCCAAAAGAGATGGGGGAGATATTGAACAATTTATTTTCTTCGGTATTCACCAAGGAGAAGGATATTGAATTATGTGAGGTAAGGGAAACAAGTAGAGTAGCTATGGAAACTATGAGATTCAAAGAAGAGGAAGTAGTGACACTTTTGAGAAATATAAAAGTGGATAAGTCTCCAGGTCCGGACAGGATATTCCCTAGGACATTGAGGGAAGTTAGTGTAGAAATAGCAGGGGCTATGACAGAAATATTTCAAATGTCATTAGAAATGGGAATAGTGCCGGAGGATTGGCGTACTGCGAATGTGTGTGAGTGATTGGTGGTGGTCGGAAGGGCCGTAGGCGCAGAATGGCAGCCACACTTCCGTCAGTCTGCCCCAGGGCAGCTGTGGCTACAGAAGTAGCTTACCACCGCCGAGTGTGACTGAGGAGTGAATGAATAATGCGATGTAAAGCGCCTTGAGTATTAGAAAGGCGCTATATAAATCCCATCCATTATTATTATTATTACTGCGCATGTTGTTCCATTGTTTAAAAAGGGGTCTAAGAGTAAACCTAGCAATTATAGACCTGTTAGTTTGACGTCAGTGGTGGGCAAATTAATGGAAAGGATACTTAGAGATAATATATATAAGCATCTGGATAAACAGGGTCTGATTAGGAACAGTCAACATGGATTTGTGCCTGGAAGGTCATGTTTGACTAATCTTCTTGAATTTTTTGAAGAGGTTACTCGGGAAATTGATGAGGGTAAAGCAGTGGATGTTGTATATATGGACTTCAGTAAGGCCTTTGACAAGGTTCCTCATGGAAGGTTGGTTAAGAAGGTTCAATGGTTGGGTATTAATGGTGGAGTAGCAAGATGGATTCAACAGTGGCTGAATGGGAGATGCCAGAGAGTAATGGTGGATGGTTGTTTGTCAGGTTGGAGGCCAGTGACTAGTGGGGTGCCACAGGGATCTGTGTTGGGTCCACTGTTGTTTGTCATGTACATCAATGATCTGGATGATGGTGTGGTAAATTGGATTAGTAAGTATGCAGATGATACTAAGATAGGTGGGGTTGTGGATAATGAAGTAGATTTTCAAAGTCTACAGAGAGATTTATGCCAGTTGGAAGAATGGACTGAAAGATGGCAGATGGAGTTTAATGCTGATAAGTGTGAGGTGCTACATCTTAGCAGGACAAATCAAAATAGGA
Organism: Amblyraja radiata; assembly: GCF_010909765.2. NCBI lineage: Eukaryota > Metazoa > Chordata > Chondrichthyes > Rajiformes > Rajidae > Amblyraja > Amblyraja radiata. The sequence continues at coordinate 131,306,931 of NC_045957.1, read as the reverse complement.
TGTACATGGTAAATGGTAGGGAATTGAAGAATGCAGGTGAACAGAGGGATCTGGGAATAACTGTGCACAGTTCCCTGAAAGTGGAATCTCATGTAGATAGGGTGGTAAAGAAAGCTTTTGGTGTGCTGGCCTTTATAAATCAGAGCATTGAGTATAGAAGTTGGGATGTAATGTTAAAATTGTACAAGGCATTGGTGAGGCCAATTCTGGAGTATGGGGTAACATTTTGGTCACCTAATTATAGGAAGGATGTCAACAAAATAGAGAGAGTACAGAGGAGATTTACTAGAATGTTGCCTGGGTTTCAGCAACTAAGTTACAGAGAATGGTTGAACAAGTTAGGGCTTTATTCTTTGGAGCGCAGAAGGTGACTTGGATAGGCTGGGTGAGTGGGCAAATGTTTGGCAGATGCAGTATAATGTGGATAAATGTGAGGTTATCCATTTTGGTGGCAAAAACAGGAAAGCAGACTATTATCTAAATGGTGGCCGACTAGGAAAAGGGGAGATGCAGCGAGACCTGGGTGTCATGGTACACCAGTCATTGAAAGTGGGCATGCAGGTGCAGCAGGCAGTGAAGAAAGCGAATGGTATGTTAGCTTTCATAGCAAAAGGATTTGAGTATAGGAGCAGGGAGGTTCTACTGCAGTTGTACAGGGTCTTGGTGAGACCACACCTGGAGTATTGCGTACAGTTTTGGTCTCCAAATCTGAGGAAGGACATTATTGCCATAGAGGGAGTGCAGAGAAGGTTCACCAGACTGATTCCTGGGATGTCAGGACTGTCTTATGAAGAAAGACTGGATAGACTTGATTTATACTCTCTAGAATTTAGGAGATTGAGAGGGGATCTTATAGAAACTTACAAAATTCTTAAGGGGTTGGACAGGCTAGATGCAGGAAGATTGCTCCCGATGTTGGGGAAGTCCAGGACAAGGGGTCACAGCTTAAGGATAAGGGGGAAATCCTTTAAAACCGAGATGAGAAGAACTTTTTTCACACAGAGAGTGGTGAATCTCTGGAACTCCCTGCCACAGAGGGTAGTCGAGGCCAGTTCATTGGCTATATTTAAGAGGGAGTTAGATGTGGCCCTTGTGGCTAAGGGGATCAGAGGGTATGGAGAGAAGGCAGGTACGGGATACTGAGTTGGATGATCAGCCATGATCATATTGAATGGCGGTGCAGGCTCGAAGGTCCGAATGGCCTACTCCTGCACCTAATTTCTATGTTTCTATGTTTCTATGTTAAGGGGGGACTTGATAGAGGTCTTTAAAATGATGAGAGGGATAGACAGAGTTGACGTGGATAAGCTTTTCCCACTGAGAGTAGGGAAGATTCAAACAAGGGGACATGACTTGAGAATTAAGGGACAGAAGTTTAGGGGTAACATGAGGGGGAACTTCTTTACTCAGAGAGTGGTGGCTGTGTGGAATGAGCTTCCAGTGAAGGTGGTGGAGGCAGGTTCGTTTTTATAATTTAAAATAAATTGGATAGTTATATGGACGGGAAAGGAATGGAGGGTTATGGTCTGAGCGCAGGTATATGGGACTAGGGGAGAATACGTGTTCGGCACGGACTAGAAGGGTCGAGATGGCCTGTTTCCGTGCTGTAATTGTTATATGGTTATATGGTTATAGTTGAAGCTTGTTAAAACTCTGATTAGGTCACATTTGGAGCATTGTGTGCAATTCTAATCGCCCCATTACAGGAAGGGTTTGGAGGCTTTAGAGAGCATGCAGAAGAGGTCTACTAGAATACAGCCTGGAATAGAAGGTATGAGCTATATGGAAAGGTTGGACAAACTTGGACTGTTTTCTCTGCAGCATCAGAGGTTGAGGGGAGACCAGATGGAAGTACATTAAATTATGACAATCATTGATAGGCTAGATAATCAGAAACTTTTTTTTTTCTGAGGTGAAAATATCAAATGCTAGAGGGCATTGCTTTAAAGTGAGAAGAACAAACTTTAAAGGAGGTGTGCGGGGCCAGTTTTATTATGCAGGGAGTGCTGGGTGCTTGGAATGTGTTGCCAGAGGGTGTTGAGAGACTACGGTGGCATTTAAGAGGCATTTACATAGGTACACAGATCACATGCAGGCAGAGGAGATTAGTTTAACGGCATCATGTTCAGCAGAGATATTGTTGGCAGAAGAGCCTGTTCCTCTACAAATGTTCCTTTTCTGCAGTGGTTGTCAATGGGCCTATTCAATATAATTGCTCTCCAATTTGAGAAAGACTTGTTTGTCTAATTTAATCAGTTCTTCAGATCATTCATAGCCTTCTGTTCACATCTTGAATAAAGCAAATGCTGCTTGCAATGATCTCTATCTTCTCTGCATATCTGAGTTTCAGATTAAAAACATCCTTCTAGAATATTGGATTTGCATTTGATGAACAGGGTTATGTACCTTTTGCTTGAAGATGGAATTATGTTAAGGTTCGTTTTTTTTTACTGATCTAGACTTTGCAGCCCAAATGGTCTCTTCCTCCTGTGTCACAAATGGTCTTTGTTTCTATGACTGAGATAATATTGACAATCACCAATTATCAAAAAGCGGATCCATGGTGCACCCCTACACTAAAGGAGGATCTACTACCATCCAATACCACTGCTCTACTCTTTTAAATCACTTTTCTACCTATAAATCTAACCATTTATATTGTGCATTCTGTATCTTCCTCTTTGCCCTACCTATTGCACTCAGGGTTGACTTGATCGTATATAGGTATAATATCTGATCTGATTTTATGGCATGCAAACCAAAACTTTGCCCTGCACCTTGGTATGTGTGACAATAATATACCTAAACCTAAGCCCTATTGGTAAGGTAGAGGAAACCTGCCCGATGAGATCAGAAATCATGGAATCAGGCACTAGAAACATACTCTCTTACTTAGTTCTCTTTGTAATTTTTTTACAAGACAATAAGGTCCTTCCCCAACTCTACCCCAATGTGCCCTTCTCTCACTCTTCTCAGTTCATAACTGACATTTAACACCAATGATCTGTCATCCAACCACTCCCCACCAAACAGATCCACAGATCCACAACATCCCAGCCTCCCCAATCTCCCAAATTACTCTTGGTCCATTGGCTTCCATCGCCCCCCCCCCCCCCCCCCCCCATCCCCCAGTCCCTTTGATCGCCCAGTTGTGACCATCCCCTTGCTACCTCCAAGCTCTGCCCTGACACTTCAATTCCTCTCCACGTGCAGGCCTGTCCTTAATTAACAAGACCTTGGGCCTCCCATGCTTCTGAATTTTACAATTGGCTGGTTGTCGCAGTTCGTGCTGCATGGTCCCATCGCAACAACAAACAAACACCATTCAACTTCTAAGCAATTGACTGATCTTAAAAAAACAGGTAGAAATTAGTTTAAAGTAATAATTAGGAAAACATAAGAATTTACCAGAGAAAATTGGTGACAGTTAAACATACTGGGCACGAGATAAGAACACAGTGTAAAAAAAATCCTCTTCTGAAGTATAGATTTTCATTTCTAACTGCACAATTTGCTTTTAAGTCACATTCCAAAGACAATATCTCTGGCAGCGCTACTAAGTAATGTACTGAAGTATTAGTTCAGATTATATTCTCAAACCCAAGAGAGTTTAAAGTCTTCTGTCTCTGAGGTATGGGTATTATCATTAAACCTTCCTTTTCAGCAGTGGTTGTCAATGGGCCTATCCAATATAATTGCTCTCAGTACAATTTGTCTAATTTAATCAGTTCTTCAGATCATTCATAGCCTTCACATCTTGAAAAAAGCAAATGCTGCTTGCAATGGAGAAGTATGGAAAAGCAAGTTGATTGTGTTTTCTAATCAAAGGACCTAGATTTCAACTGATATTGTAACAAACAAGTCATAGCCAAAGTTGCAAGGGTGTCACATTATATTAAAGGAACTATCCATGAATAGAGGCTTTCTGATTCACTTAATAAAACATACAAAAATAATATTTGGTCAGAAATACTTTGAAAATTGGGCATGATACATTGGGCAGAAACAGGTCCTTCGGCCTACCGAGTCTGCACCAACCAGCGATCCCCGCACTAGGGACAATTTCCAATTAGGCCTACTCTAACTACTTATCCACCTACCTAATTCTGCCAATTAACCTACAAACCTGTATATCTTCGAAGCGTGGGAAGTAACCCAAGATCTCGGAGAAAACCCACGCTGTCACAGGGAGACGTACAAACTCCGTACAGACAACATCCCAAAGTCAGGATCGAACCTGGGTCTCTGGCGCTGCACCACCGTGCCACCCACTTTTAGATGGAGGGAAGGATGTCAGGAGATGATGCCAGTTAGATATTTTTTACTATTTTCCAAATATGCTCAATGTCATTCCTGTTAGCTGACTTTCTGGCAAGAGAGAAAGTTCAAAGAGTTAGGACTGTTTATTTGTCATATGTACCAGATATGAACCAGAAGAATGAAATTCTTACTTGCAGTTTTGCAGGTATATTAGCTACAACAACATTAAATTATCAGTTATTCTAAGTAAACAAGACCATAACAATGCAAACATTAAAATACATAGTTATGAGGAAGAGCAATAGTTCAGGTTGATTGGGAGATTTCAGTGAGAATGAGATGTACCTCAATTTTAGATGGCTACCTATGTATTTTAGATTTGTTTGGCCAACATGATAGAAATATTCAGTGTTTCTTTAACAGGGTCTAATCATGTTTCCAGGTACACCATGGAAACAGGTCATTTGTCCATCAAAACACAGCTGATCATCAAGCACTCATTACACTAATCCTACATTAATCCTTTCTCATCAATTTCTAGATTCTCCCAATCATCTACACACCTGGGGTGATTTATACTGCTCAATTAATCTGTCAACTGGTACAGACACAAAATGCTGGAGTAACTCAGTGGGACAGGCATCACCTCTGGAGAGGATTGCGTGACGTTTCGGGTGGAGACCTTTCTTCAGAAACGTCACTCATTCCTTCTCTCCAGAGATACTGCTTGTACCGTTGAGTTACTCCAGCATTTTGTGTCTGTCTTCAGTTTAAACCAGCATCTGCCGTTCCTTCCTACACATTTTGTCAACTGGTACATCTTTGTAATGTGGAAGGAACTGGAACACCTGGAGGAAACCCACAAGGCCACAGGGAGAACATGCAATATCCATAGCGAAAAAACAAACTAAAGGGTTTCGAGGGATAAGGGCCAAATGCGGACAAATGTGACTAGCTTAGATGCGGCATCTTGGTTGGCATGAACGAGTTAGACTAAATGGCCTCTTTCTGAGTTCCATCACTCTATGACAAAGAGTCTTGACCCTTCAGACCTGAAATGTTTTCTGTACATTACAGATACTGCTGACCTTCTGAGTTCCTCCAGCAGTTTGCTTTTGTGCTCAAGATTCCAGCATCTGCAGAACCTTGTGTCTCCACACAGGCAGCACCCAAGGTCAGGATTGAACCTGGATCTCTGGTGTTGTGAAGCATCAGCTCTACTATCTGTGTCATAGCAGTGCAAATCCAATCACATACACTACCAAAAATAACTCGCCTGTTCAGTTGTAGAAACAAGGAACTGCAGATGCTGGTTTACCAAGGAAATAAACAAAATGCTGAAATAACTCAACAGGTCAGGGAGCATCCCTGGAAAAGGATCCCGACCTGAAACATCAGTTGTCCATGCTCCCCAGGGACGCTGCCTGACCCGCTGAGTTACTCCAGTATTTTGTGTCTTCACTTGTTCCGTGTTCATTTAGACACAGGGAATAAACATTCATGAACTTATTTGTAAGTATTATTAAATATTTCTGTACCAACATTACAAGCATAAGGATACAACTGACAAAGCCATGACCATACACTACAACTTGAATCTGGTGCCCAGGAAATATCTCAAGGCTTATCCTTGTCCTGATCCTGTTGTTTCCCAGACAGACTAATTTTTGGCCCATTTATATGCCACAGCATTGAAGTGGGAACCGGTTTTAAGTTTTTCAGTTGTTTGGTTATCCTATTTACTTGCTTTGTGATGTATGAAAGTATCTTATTTTTGAAAGTATCCTTGGCTTTAAATGTTGTGATAATCCTTTCACAAACACTCCCATGCTCCTATCCCCACTGCTGCTTCTCATTTAACTTCTGCTAAGTCTTTTATGAATTATCTACTCCGTGTACAATACAATACAATACAATTCAATTTATTGTCATTTGGACCCCTTGAGGTCCAAACGAAATGTCGTTTCTGCAGCCATACATTACAAACAAATAGACCCAAGACACAACATAATTTACATAAACATCCATCACATCGCTGTGATGGAAGGCCAAAAACACTTATCTCTCCACTGCACTCTCCCCCCCCCCCCCGATGTCAGTGTAAAATCATAGATACTGAGTTCTACTGTGGTAGGAACTTCAATTCTCCAGAGGCAAATATGCTTTTAACAGAATTTCCAAGGAAAAACAATGGGAATGAATTGCAGTCCATGCTGACTAATTTATAGGGTTTAGAATTGGTCAAAGGTGTAAACTTGAGACTTGAATCATGCTTGCAAAAATATCAAAACCACCGACAAAATACAATTGAAGCACTTGGCTGAATTTTTGGCATTGAAAAGGCAGGGAGTGAGGTTCTGTGAAACATAGAAAATAGTTGTAGGAGTATGTCATTCGGCCCTTCGAGCCTGCACCGCCATTCAATATGATCATGGCTGATCATCCAACTCAGTATCCTGTACCTGCCTTCTCTCCATACCTCCTGATCCCTTTAGCCACAAGGGCCACATCTAACTCCCTCTTAAATATATCCAATTAACTGGCCTCAACTACCTTCTGTGGCAGAGAATTCCGCAGATTCACCACTTTCTGTGTGAAAAGTGTTTTTCTCATCTCGGTCCCAAAACACTTCCCCCTTATCCTTAAACTGTGACCCTTGTTCTGGACTTCCCCAACATCGGGAACAATCTTCCTGCATCTAGCCTGTCCAACCCCTTAAGAATTTTGTAAGTTTCTATAAGATCCCCCCTCAATCTTCTAAATTCTAGCGAGTACAAGCCGAGTCTATCCAGTCTTTCTTCATATGAAAGTCCTGACATCCCAGGAATCAGTCTGGTGAACCTTCTCTGTACTCCCTCTATGGCAAGAATGTCTTTCCTCAGATTAGGAGACCAAAACTACACAATATTCCAGGTGTGGTCTCACCAAGACCCTGTGAAAGTTTAATTGTTGTCAGAAGTAACCAACCTGTGCAACAGTCTTACAGAAATGAAAACTAGAGTTGACATCTTGGACCCATTTATGCAAAAGGTCTCTGAGCAAACCTGAATCATGACCCCATGAAAAATGGAGGGAATATTTTGGATTGTGATCAATTGGGTTGGGATCTACTCGGACTTGGCTCATCATCGTAAGGAGAGCATTTCTCATCAGAGAGGGACTGAATTGTTTCTGTGGCCGTATTGCAGTGATGGCTAGTAGGCAGTTCCTTAGGGGAAACAACGCAGGTAGCAATTAGTGAATTAGGGTGCTTCAGATTTCACAATGTTCACATCGTACCGTGGAAATAAGGAAGAACCTGGAGGTCTGACGTGGGCACATCTACCCTATTATTTCAACCCTGGATTTGTCTTCATGACAAATGGTAAACATAGCTAGGCTGTTGGTTTATTTTTTATTTATTTTGTTGCGTGTGTATGTTTTAATCAATTAACAGTAGTTCAATATTTTTTTTTAATGGTTTTGTTTTCATTTTTGTCTAACTTTTGATTGCTTGCACTTTTTATATCAATTTCAACTGGTTCCAAATGCCTCTAGTGATCCAATTAGTTTACAGGCAATGCAGCAGGTCTTCGATATGGTTTCAGGGTGTGGCAGTGCCCAGAGTTCTGCTCACCACTGGAGGCGCTGTCTGCTCACAGGACCAGCATAAACCAAGGCCTCAATTTAGTAACAGCCATGCGAAAGGGCATTGGAACCATGAGGCTCGTTGGATCATCCCCAATCTGGACCATTGTTTGTTTCATTTGTCCTTTTTCCCCCCAGAGAATCAGCTTTAAAAACGGAGGTTTGGGGATTCTAGTTGAAAGTGAGTAAAATATAGAAACATAGACATAGAAACATAGAAAATAGGTGCAGGAGTAGGCCATTCGATGTAGGCCAAACAATGTTTTTCTCATCTCGGTCCTAAAAGACTTCCCTCTTATCCTTAAACTGTGACCCCTAGTTCTGGACTTCCCCAACATCGGGGATAATCTTCCTGCATTTAGCCTGTCCAACCCCTTAAGAATTTTGTAAGTTTCTATAAGATCCCCCCTCAATCTTCTAAATTCTAGCGTGTACGAGCCGAGTCTATCCAGTCTTTCTTCATATGAAAGTCCTGACATCCCAGGAATCAGTCTGGTGAACCTTCTCTGTACTCCCTCTATGGCAAGAATGTCTTTCCTCAGATTATGAGACCAAAACTGTACGCAATACTCCAGGTGTGGTCTCACCAAAACCCTGTATAACTGCAGTAGAACCTCCCTGCTCTTATACTCAAATCCTTTTGCTATGAATGCTAACGTACCATTCGCTTTCGTCACTGCCTGCTGCACCTGCATTCCTACTTTCAATGACTGGTGTACCATGACACCCAGGTCTCGTTGCATCTCCCCTTTTCCTAATCGGCCACCATTCAGAAAATATAGTGGGATTCAAGATGCCAAAGCATTTGAAATAAATGAGCTGACGTGAATGCAGCAATGATTTCAAGAGTTCCAACAATGTCATGAATGGCTGGATAATCGTTTCATAAAACATGGATGAAGAAAAAACATTGACAAAGAATCGAGGAAAACGCACTCTTTCAATTTAATATTTTTGCAAATCTTTAGTGATTATTTTCTACTTTGGTAACAAAAGAAACGTCCGAGTTTGAATTTGAGGCCACTGCTAATTCAGTGGCAGAAATGTTGCCTCTGAGCCAACACCACCAAATACTCCAACCTACATTTCCTTTTAACCGGCCAGTAAAAGGGAACAAGTGAAACTTTCTGGCAATATCAATGACAAAGCTCCTCTAAGAAATGCAAAGGGATGGACATGCCGTCTGGTCCAGGGGATGCCCCTCGCTCTCAGGATGAGGAGCTGCTGCACGGTAACGATGCTGGGGTGCCTGTCGCATCTGTGGGCGAGGACGGGATGAAGGCCAGCTGTTCCGCAGGGAGCGACAAAACACATTAAATGCATGTTGTTTCATACAACACTCGCGGTTTGCGAGTAGGACATTCTGCTACTGATAGATCAAGACGTTTGGTGGTGGACACACTGCTGGACCAATGTGACATTCTGTGCCTGCAAGAAACCTGGATGGCGAAACAAGATCTGGATAAGTTGAAAACTCTACACATGAACTTCCATGGGGCTGGAGAGTCCACTACCGACCTCAGTACGAGGCTGGTTCGGGGTAGGATAGCTGGTGGTGTAGCTATACTGTGGAACATCAAATATGACTCACTGGTGAAGGTGGTGCGTCTAAATGTTGACTGGGCCATAGGGCTGGAGTGTAATTATAATGAAAATAAATTTACTGTCTTAAATGTTTATACACCGTATGAATCATATGAGCATGAGGACGAATTTCTGAACAGGTTAGCTTTTATTCAGTCCTTCATAGAGGACAACAGTTCATCTTGTGTCTACGTCATGGGTGATTTTAATGCTGACATGTCAGATAGCAAATCTTTATTTGCAGCACACCTGCAGCAGTTTTGTAATGAGTCTAAATTAATTCTATCGAGTAAAGCTCTGTTGCCTGACACGAGTTTTACCTATGTTAGTGAAGCGTGGCACACAACATCTTGGTTAGGCCATATTGTGACCATAGCTGATGCTCATGCCTCACTGGAAAATGTGGAGATTTGTTATGAACTTGCCATCTCTGATCACATACCTATTGCTGCACAGTTAAATTTTGAGAATGTACCCCTGCTGTCCAGTAATAATAATGCTGCTTCCTCAAGTAAACTGGACTGGTCAAAACTGAGCAGAGAGGTTATGGCTGGATACTCACAGTTTTTAAAATAATATTGCATTGCCTCAAGAGGCCCTAATGTGCTCAGATATGAACTGTAAGGACGTGCAACATGCTGAAAAACTCTGTGCCATGTATGATGTTATTGTGAAATGTCTCAATGCTTCCAGTGAACCCTTTCGTAAAAGTAAATGTAAGGTACCCAACATCAGACCTGGGTGGAATGAGTTTGTGGCTGAGCAGTACGCTGAGGCAAGAGAGGCCTTTAGACTCTGGTCAGAGGCAGGTAGGCCTAGACAGGGGGTATTGCTAGATATGAAAAACCACACAAATGCTAGAGTTAAGTATGCACTTCGTTTTATTAAGAAAAATGAAAACACAATGAGAGCAGACTCGCTTGCCAGAAAGCTACAGAACAACAACCTTACTAACTTCTGGAAAGAGGTCAAAGTAATGAATAACAATAAAACACCCCTACCGTCTGACATTGAAGGTGTTAGTAGCCCAGAAAGAATAGCTGAGATTTGGCGTGAGCACTACCGTAACCTTTTTAATTGTGTTAAAAGTAACCCAGTTAGAATCAATCATGAACATATTGATCTCTCAGCAGATATGATAGTTAGGGCAGCAGATGTCTATGATGCCATTAACATGTTGGATAACAACAAAGCCTGCGGTATGGACTTGGGTGCTTTGGCTTGAAGTTGAAAGGCACTACGTACTGCAAATGGTGGCTTGGGAGCTTTGGTTTAAAGAATGAAGGCACTACTTACTGCAAATGGTGGCTTGGGTGCTTTGGCTTGAAGTTAAAAGGCACTACTGCAAATGCACTTACTTCCTGTTTGCACTGTATATTGATTTTAGATAAAACGCTACACTTACGACTGTGATTTTTGGCCATCTTACTCAGTTCCCCCTCCGCTGAGCAGGTGCAGAGAATTCTTCCCATCAATGAAAAATAAAAGTGTTATTAGTGTTTAAAAAATGTTGAGAATCTCTCTCCTGTCAATCACGCCCTGAAAGCCACACCTTTTCCGGTGGGAGGGGGAGGGGTTATAAAACCCAGAAGTGTGGGTGTGGCTCAGTCTCTGCATGATGGGGGAAGGAGATGTCATGACGCTGTCTGAGCTGTGAATCAACTGAACACACTGAATGTCTACTGAACGGTGAGTTTGGTGTTTGGTGTGTTTTTTTTAGTGGTTTCACCCTGCATGAAATGGTATGAAGCTGCATTTGAATTTGGTGGCCTTGGACCCTGCTTAAAGTGGAATAAAACTGCACTGAATTTGGTGGCCTTGCACCCTGCTAAAAGTGGTATGAAACTGCACTTGTATTTGGTGGCCTTGAACCCTGCTTGAAATGGTAGGAACATGGATTTGAATTTGGTGGACTTGCACCCTGCTTGAAATGGAATTTCAAGGAATAGTCATGAGTCAACAGCCAGCCCACCAGCCGTGAGTGAGCTGCCAGCAGATCAGGCTTGAGGGACTGAGCTGCCACCCCAAGAACCCATACCAGCACTCCAGAAAGCCCCCCCACTGGCCACCAATATTGGAATTGGTGGAATATTGCGTTGGGGGACCAGCCCCCCCATGGGACCAATGGGTCCCACTTAGTCTAGTAGTTCATAAAAATATGCACATGTAAATTGAGCTGAAAATGAACATTTGAAGTAGTAATTCAGTAAAAAGAAAAAAAAATACTACTAGAGGCTAGAGGCCTTAAATAAATGCAGGGAAGTACTCAACAGATCAGCAATATCTGTGGAGGAAGAAATGTGGTTAATGTTTCAGGTCAATCAACTTTTGTCAGAGTTTTTTGCAATTCTGATGACAGGTAATTGAAAGAAAATGTTAACTCATTTTCCCCCAACATCCTTCTCAGCCTGCTTGAATATTTTCAGCCATTTCTTATCTGTTGTTAACACATTAAAACGACTTGATAATTGAATTCAAATTTGTTACTTCTCTGTTGAATAACTCTGCTAAATTATACAGCAATAACTTTCAACTGAAACAATACATAAATGTTGCATTAGGCACTTGAACTCGCTGATTAGATTAGCTTCTTTAAAATGATTTACAAAATTGTCAAAGCCAAAGAAGCTAATTGTGGTTATAATAGACAATAGACAATAGGTGCAGGAGCAGGACATTCGGCCCTTCGACTTGTTATAATAATAACAGTGGTTCTTTAATTTGTCCAGGTGCTATACTTATACCACGCATTTTTTAAAGACGTTCTTTGAAAAATCTGGCAAAGAACATTTGATGACCGTGTACTTAGCTGTCAACACATCCCAGGTGCCAGGCTAAAGACCCTGTGCTGAAGATGTGGTCTCAGCTCTAACCAAACTATATCAGTAGTCCTATAATATGGCATGTGCCCGACAAAGAGATAAAAACTCTTAACTCTTAAAAAAAATTAAACAAACTGGTGTAGCGACACCTGCGGGTGCTCGCCAGTATCGAACCCTGCGGTCGGAATCTGCGCGCACGTGACTCTGGGAGGGGTCGTGTTTTCGCACAGTTTTCAGGGCTCTGCCCTTCAGTCGTTGTGAGACCACCGTTGTGGTCAGTTGTGTTTTCAATGGCAATTGTCAAGACCGTGATCGGTGAATTGTATTGAGAATAAATCTAATTTAAACCAACCGCCTTTGTCTTGATCTGCCAAACTGGATCATAATTAGCCTATTCTCAAACATCAGAAAATGAAGGAAAGACTCACCAGTACTGCCATCATTCTGTTTTGGGTTTATTAATATGACTGGACAAAACAAACTGAACTGTTGTTGGTTGCATTGGTCCAGAGGCTGAGTATCCTGAAACATAGAAAAGGAATAACATAATACAGTATATGACAGCCAAAAGCATTTCCACCATCTATGCAAGATCAGTCAGTAATATGATGGAAAACCTTGCTCTTGTCTAGATAAATGCAGCTCCAAGAACAATCTTGAAGCTCAACAAAGTTATCCACCAAATTTGCCTTGAGAGTGACTCCCAGCCATGTAATTGCAACCACCTAGAAAGTTAAGAACAGTAGGCATATTGGAACACCACGTTTTGCATATTCCATCCAACCCACACACTAAAAACACAATGCCTTGAACACAATGACTTGAAAACGCAATGACTTGAAAACGCAATGCCTTTCCTTCATTATCACTGAGAGAAAATCCACTAAACAGCACAGCAGAAGTACCTTCACCATGGATTTACAGGCATTCAGTAAAGTAGTTCAACAATACCTTCTCAGAGCAATTATGGCAATAGGGGGCCTACATTTAAAGAGTAGTCCAGTTGAGTTTCAGGTCAGCAGTGGCCTTCAGAATGAAAATAGTAGATGGATGTGCAGTGAAAAGGGGGATATGGATCATGTGAAGGCAGATGTGATTAGTTTATCTTGGCATCAAGTTCAGCACAAACATTGTGGTCCAAAGAGCCTGATCCTGTGTTGTACTCATATATATTTTATGCTCTATTTGGCTATGATGGTGCAGGTGAGTGTGAAGGGACATCGGTTGTCAGTACATTTGTTGGGTGCCTGAATTAGGAGATATTAGCTACAAGGAGAGGTTGGACAGACTGGAATGCCAGAAATTGAGGGGAGACCTGATAGAAATACATAAAATTATGAGGCATAAATCGACAGTCAGAACCCCTTTCCCAGAATTGGAACATAAAATGAATGAATGAATGAATGAATGAATGAATGAATGAATGAATACGTTTATTGTCATTGCAACGAGATTCCATTGCATCTCCTCCGGTTAAAAAAAATACAAACACGACAACCATTGACACATATGTACACTTATTAGTAAAAATAATAAATAAGTATTTAAAAAGAATTTTAAAATAATGTTGCATTTCTTGGAATTACATTTTGCTTCCCCAATGTTCTGTTGGAATTAAGTTATTTTATCGCACATGGGTAGAAACTATTTTTTAGTCTTCAGAGACCTGAATTGCCTCCCAGAGGGTAGCAGAGTGAAAAGGTGGTTGGCAAGGTGGGATGTGTCCTGCTTGATGTTTGTGGCCCGGCGCAAACATCGGGCCCTGTATATATTATCCAAGGAGGGCAGTTGAGCGTTTGTAATGCTCTGTGCAGTTTTTATAACTGTGCAGCGCCCTCCTCTCAGCCACAGTGCAGCTAGCAAACCACACCAGGATGCCATAGGAGAGGATACTTTCCACGGCGCATCGGTAGAAGGACAGCAGCAGCGGCTGTGAGACATTTGCTCTCCGCAGAGACCTCAGGAAATACAGCCGCTGCTGTGACTTCTTCACGAGAGTGACGGTGTTCATTTGCCATTTGAGGTCCTGGGAGATGTTTATTCCCAGGAACTTAAAGCCAGTGACTCTCTCCACCATGTCTCCTTTGATGTATAAAGGAGCAGGTTCCTCTCTCCTCTTCCTCCTGAAGTCAACAACCAGTTCTTTTGTCTTTGATGGGTCGAGTACCAGGTTGTTTTTGGTACACCAGACAGTCAGTTTTTGGACTTCATCTCTGTAGGCAGACTCGTCGTTGTTGTTTATCAGTCCCACCACAGTCGTGTCGTCCGCAAACTTGATGATCCTGTTTGTACTGTGTGTTGGTGTACAGTCATAAGTGTATATTGTATACAAGATGGGACTCAGCACACAACCTTGTGGCGCTCCTGTGCTGAGCGTCAGGACTGGGGAGTAATTGGACCCCATCCTGACAGTCTGTGGGCGGTCTGTTAAGAAGTCCTTAATCCATCTGCATGTGTTTGCATTAACACCCAGATCAGACAGTTTGTCCACCATTCAGCTGGGGATGATTTTATTAAATGCAGAACTAAAATCTACAAATACTAGAAGGCATAGCTTAAAGGTGAGAGGGGAAAAGTTTAAAGATGTGTGGGACATGTTTTTTACATGAAGGGTGGTGAGTGCCTCGAACACGCTGCGGCGGGTGGTGGTTGAGACAGATACGATAGTTGCATTTAAGAGACTTTTGGAAAGGCATGTGGATATGCAGGGAATAGAGGGGTACAGATTAAGTGTAGGCAGATAAGAGTTGGTCCTGGCATCATGTTTGGCATAGTCATTACAGGCCGAAGGGATTGTTCCTGTACTGTACTGTGCCTTGTACTATGTACATGAAATGTGCCACTAACGGATGTGGTGGAGATGGGTACAATTACAACATTTGAAATGTATCAGATTGGTACATTGATAGAATAGGTTTAGAGGGATATGGACCAAATGCAGGAAAATGGGACTAGCACAGGAAGACACTGTGGGCGGCATGGATGTAGGGCCAGTTTCCACACTATATTGTCCTGAGACTCTCTGACTCCCACACAGCATAATAGATGGGACCCCATTCCACATATTCACGACCGATTATTCAACATTTGAATATATATATACTAAAAACCATGGATAAATCCAGTATGCTTCTATCAAAGTGCATAAATATTTATAGTTCCTCAAAAGTGGATATTCATTATGAATGGTTCAACAGCATAACAAGCATGCTCTAGTGATTCGGCAGCTTGTGTTTCTGGCAGTAAGCCAATGTGCTTCAAAACCATCAAAATACGACAAGCATATATTTGAATTTCCACCAAAACTTTAAGTTAGTTTTCATTGATATTAAAAATCTAATTCTATAAGCTGATAATGTCCACCACTGAATACACAAGGAGATCACTGCGTTGTAGCAATGGCCTTACTGCTGCTCAAAATTCTTTCAGAAATGGAAAGAGAACTTTTGCATGAGAGTTTGGCAAACTACTTTATTTAGGGAAGTGAGACCAAACACGTGTTAGCTTCAACACAATGGTATCCAGCTCGCATGATGTTATAAAAAATAACTGCAGTTGCTGGTTTATACCAAAGATAGACACAAAATGCTGGCGTAACTCAGTGGGTCAGGCAGCATCTCTGGAGAAAATGGATAAGCGACGTTTCGGGTCAGCATCCTTCTTGAGACTGATGTGATCACTAGCTAAGAACTAGCCTATCAGGAAACCAACCTGCCTGAAGCCATCTGTTGCCAGCCTTGATTTGCCCTGGTCTTTTCTTGCTTCCACTCTGCCCCCTCCCCCACAATGAGTCTGAAGAAGTATCCCGACTGTAAACATCACCTATCCATTTTCTCCAGATATGCTGCCTGACCCGTTGAGTTACTCCACCACTTTGTCATTATCCTTCGCATGATGTTATGATGTGTTCCATCTTGCATCAAATCTATGTCAAAAATAAACTGTCCAAGATTAGCCCATTGTTTTTCCAAGGCTTTCTCCTTTCAGATAATTAACAATGTTAAATACCCTTGCTGTTCATAGAAACATAGAAACATAGAAAATAGGTGCAGGAGTAGGCCATTCGGCCCTTCGAGCCTGCACTGCCATTCAATATGATCATGGCTGATCATCCAACTCTGTATCCCATCCCTGCCTTCTCTCCATACCCCCTGACCCCTTTAGCCACAAGGGCCACATCTAACTCCCTCTTAAATATAGCCAATGAACTGGCCTCAACTACCTTCTGTGGCAGAGAATTCCACAGATTCACCACTCTCTGTGTAAAAAATGTTTTTCTCATCTCGGTTCTAAAAGACTTCCCCCTTATCCTAAAACTGTGACCCCTTGTTCTGGACTTCCCCAACATCGGGAATAATCTTCCTGCATCTAGCCTGTCCAACCTCTTAAGAATTTTGTAAGTTTCTATAAGATCCCCCCTCAATCTTCTAAATTCTAGCGAGTACAAACCGAGTCTATCCAGTCTATCTTCATATGAAAGTCCTGCCATCCCAGAAATCAGTCTGGTGAACCTTCTCTGTACTCCCTCTATGGCAAGAATGTCTTTCCTCAGATTAGGAGACCAAAACTGTACGCAATACTCCAGGTGTGGTCTCACCAAGACCCTGTACAACTGCAGTAGAACCTCCCTGCTCCACATCAGTGTAATAGTATATCTAATTCTGGTGTTGCATCACTGCTGAGTGGTAATGTGATGAGAATGCAGAGAGTAAAAGCATGGCAAGTAAAAAGGTTATGTGAATAGTTTTTGCATAGAGGGTGGAGGGTACCTGGAATGAGCCGCCAGAAGTGGCGGTGGAGGCTGATACGATGGTGGCATATGGGAGGCTTTTAGATAGGCACGTGGCTATGCACTGAATGGAGTGATATGGATCACATGCAGGCAGATGAGATTAGTTTAGTTTTAGTTTTAGTGACACAGCATGAAAAACAGGCCCTTCGGCCCATCCAGTCCACGCCGACCAGCGACCACCCGCACACTAGTTCTATCCTACACAATAGGGGGAATTTACAGAAGCTAATTAACCTACAAACCTGCACGTCTTTGGGAGGATATTGGAGGATGTGGGAGGATACCGGAGCACCAGGAGTAAACACACGTGGTCGCGGGGAGATCATGCTAACTCCATACAGACAGAACCCATAGTAAGGATCGAACCTGGCACTGGCACTGGCACTGTAAGGCAGCAACTCCAGAGCTGCGCCTTTCTGCAGCCCCTTGGCCTTATGTTCAGCACAGTTATTGTGGGTCAAAGGGACTGTTACTATGCTGTACTTTGCTATGTTCTATGTTCTATGAGTAGGGCAATATATAGCAGATGGAGATGTTCTATAGCAGATGGTCTGTGGTGGGTGTGTTGTATGGGACATAATAAGGAGACTGTCCTATACTCTCTGGAGTTTAGAAGGGAGAGAGGTGATCCTATTGAAATCTATAACATGCCTTTGGGAATTGACAGAGGGATGATGTCTTCTCTGGCTGGAGCACCATTGCAGGACAAGGGGTGTAAAACAAAAGCACAAATGCTGCAAGAACTCAGTTGATTAAGCAGCGTCTGTGGCAGGGCCGGATTTACATATAAGCTTCACAAGCTTAAGCTTAGGGCCTCGAGATCTAGGGGGGCCTCGCAGAGCCGGATTTACCACTAGCCTTCATAGGCTGAAGTCTAGGGGAAATCTAGGGGGCCTCTGGCCAAGGCAGGACACCTGCCGTTCAACTCTGGGCAGGCCCCCCTCTCTATCTCTCTTTTCTTTGTCTGTCACTTTCCGTCTCCGCCCGCCATCCGTATCCGTGTCTGGGCCGCCGGGCTCCGCTCTCCGCTCGCTCCTCATCCGCCAGCATGGCCGGCCACCATGCACATGTGCACTGCTACAGCCAGCACATCCTCCCCCTGCACATGCGCACAACCACGGCAAGCACATCATCGACTGCCCTGCGCATGCGCACTGCCACGACAGCTGAGCACTTTCTCCCTCGCTTTGAATTGTGGGAGATCTGTCCGCCATTGCCGCCTCGCCGCAACCGCTGAAAACCAACGCAGAATCGCTCCCTGACCTTGGATATGGAGTAACTCCCTGGAGTAACTCTTGCTTCTGATTTCCTGGTCCTCCATAAATATTCTAAATGGAATTTAAACTGGAGGTGGTGGAGGGCTGAACAATAACAGCCTATTGCATTTTATCTGTTTATTTATTGTGTATATATATGGTCTATGGTATATAAACACACTGAACTTTTATCTCCTGTTATGTATTATGTTTACATATTCTGTTGTGCTGCAGCAAGCAAGAATTTCATTGTCGTATCTAGGACACATGACAATAAAACTCTCTTGACTATTGACTTGGACTTAAGCAAAAAAGGGTTCTTGGGGAAAAAAGAGGTACCTTAAATTTAGTTGCATCTGGTTGGGTAACTATGGTAGGGTGAACACTATTCCATGCTTTAATTGTGCGGGGGAACTCCATGGAGCAGCCAACAACTCTGGTTAGAAGAATTTGGGTGACGTTTCGGGTAGAAACCCTTCTTTAGACCCCCTCTGGTTTTAGTGTTTTTAGTTTAATTTAAAGATACAGCGTGGAAACAGGCCCTTCGGCCCACCGAGTTCACGCCGACCACTGATCACCCGTACACTAGTTCTATCCCACACATTAGCAACGTAAGTCAAGAGTCAAGAGTGTTTTATTCTCTCACATCCCAGTTAGAACAATGAAATCCTTACTTGCAGTGTGTACGCCTGTGTGTGTGTGTACGTCTGTGTGTGTGTGAGTGAGTATGTGAGTCTGTGTGTGTGTGCGTGTGTCTGTGTGTGTGTGTGTGAGTCTGTGTGTGTGTGTGTGTGTGTGTCTGTGTGTCTGTGTGTCTGTATCTGTGTGTGTGTGTCTGTATGTGTGAGTGTCTGTGCGACGTGGAGGGTGTGTGTGTGTGATCAGCAAATAACAAATAGTACAAATAATTTTAGGCACAGTAAAGCCATGCTTCAAAGGAGTGGGGGCCTATGACTTGACCGTTTCAATCCTTTGAAGTCACTAGATCGAAACCCTTATTAAAAAAACCCCAGTGATATCAAGGATCATGGTCACATGTAATTTGTGATCAGTAAATGTAATTAAAGGCTCATTCTCTCTGGGAGTTTCTTTCCAGTTCTGTTCACGTGGCTCACATCAGCCCATTCACACTTCTCAGCAGCGATGGTTTAAGCTGACAGTACCCTCCCTAACCCATTGTTTCCATCCCCACCAAAGGTGACATTGACTGGGCATAAATCAATGCAAGGTCAATCCTGCTAAATGGGATTGATTCAAAACTAAGATAAGTAGGAATGAATACCAATGGCTCGGCCTGCTACTAATCATTGGATCCCAAGAAATTAATCCATTTTGAACATGAGGCCAGATTCTGCCTTGTAATTTCTTGGAAAATGAACAAATTTGCATCAAACTTTGCCTTGCTACCCACCCCAAGTGGATCCAATTTGGGATTCCAGCTACCAAGACAGATGTGTACAGCAATTCGTTCTTCTCCCGCACAATTAAATAAACGGAATAATCTCCACCCTACTATAGTTACCCAACCAGATGCAACTACATTTAAGGTAGCTCTTTCTTCCCAATAACCCTTTCTGGCTTAAGTCCCCCCTCCACCACCTCCAGTTTAAATTCCATTTGGAATATTTCGGAAAAACCAAGAAACCAAGAAACTTCCAATTAAATACAATTTGGAGAAAATGGCCTTGGCGCTCTTTGCTATTGCAGAACTGCTCTGAAGCTGAGTAACTCTTCTACTACAGTTCTGGGTGTCTTACAATTTGGGCATTGGACCACTATGACCTACATCTGTTATATGCAATCACCACAAAGTGCTTCAGTAGCACAGTTGTAATCTGGACGAAAGATTTGTGTCTTTGTCAATGTACTTACACATTATGTGCCATGTAAGGGAGGAGAAATACAGGAAAGTTATAAATAGATGAAAAGATGCAGAGGAAAATGGAAAGTGGGGAGACAACCAAAGACAAGGTCTTTTATTGGGTTATAGGCAAAGAATAAATGATAAAGGAATGCTGATGAAAGATGAATGAAGAAGGTAATGGGAGCAAAGGTAGGGTCTGTTTGAGGTATAAATGGGAATATCAGATTTGTGATTACTCTGGTTAATATTCAAAAAAAGTGTGATATGGTGCATTTTTGTTCGGTTGGTAGAGTGTGGGATGATGGGGGAGAAAGTGAAGTACGGTCTGTTTATCGCCCCTCCAGGTGGATTCCTATAGAAACATAGACGGTAGACACAAAATGCTGGAGTAACTCAGCAGGACAGGCAGCATCTCTGGAGAGAAGGAATGGGTGACGTCTCCGGTCGAGATCCTTCTTCAGACCCAAAACGCACCCATTCCTTCTCCCCAGAGATGCTGTTTGTTTTTCGCTGAGTTACTCCAGCATTTTGCATCAACCTTCGATTTAAACCAGCATCTGCAGTTCTTTCCTAGAAACATAGAAAATAGGTGCAAGAGTAGGCCATTTGGCCCTTCGAGCTGGCACCGCCATTCAATATGAGCATGGCTGATCATCCAAAATCAGTACCCCGTTCCTGTTTTCTCCCCATATCCCTTGATTCTGTTAGCCCTAAGAGCTACTGTATATCTAACTCTCTCTTGAATATCTCCAGTAAATTGGCCTCCACTGCCTTCTGTGGGAGAGAATTCCACATATTCATAACTCTCTTGGTGAAAAGGTTTTTTCTCATCTCAGTCCTAAATGGCCTACCCCTTATTCTTAAACTGTGACCACTGGTTCTGGACTCCCCCAACATCGGGAACAATTTTCCTGCATCTATCCTGTCCAATCCTTTAAGAATTGTATATGTTTCTATAAGATCCCCTCTCATCTTTCCAAATTCCAGTGAATTTAAGCCCAGTCGATCCATCCTTTCCCGTGGGTCCTCAAACCGCAGCGCGCCTTCCGGGCATGTTTCGGTCCGCGGCGTAGGTCCTTCGTTCGTGGCGGGCGAGTCCCCAGTAATAGCATTGATGTACAGTGGGATCTTGAGGTCCAGGTCCATAACTTCCTGAAAGTGGTCACACAAGCAGCTAGAGTGATATCGAAGGCATATGGCGTACTTGCCTTCATTGAGGTCAAAGTTTAAGAAGATGTTTAAACTGACTGCCTGGAACGCTTTGCAGTGGTGATGGCTGAGGCAAATACGAAAGTGGATATAAGAGACTTTTGGATCAGCCTGTGGATATACAGGGAAGGAAAGATATGAATTACGTACAGACAGAAAATAGTTGGTCTTGGCATCTTGTTTGGAAAAAATATTGTGGGTCGAGGGCCTGTTCTTGTGCTGTACTGTTCTATGTTCTATGTCCTCGCATAATTTAATTCAATTCCAAAGAAAACACCCTAAGGCTAGTCAGTCTTTCCTCGTAACCATAACTCTTCAGTCCAGATAATATCTTCGTAAATCCCCCCTGCACTTCATAAGGAGTAATCACACATCTTCTATAACATGAGACTGAACATAATATGCATGGATATGTGCTCTGCTAGAATTATAAACACAAACAAAAGCAATTTACATTCCTAAAACCAGTTCAAGGAAAGGGTGCATGACACATCTATAGAAAGCTGCAGGCGAGAAAAACCGGAGGGTCATTATTCCTATGTACAGAAAGCAATTCTAATGCTGTCAAACTCAAAAATAAACTTCACCATTATATTGAAGCTCAATGTAAGCTAGAGGAACATTATCTCATCTTCTGTCTGGGAATGTTGCAGCCTTCCTGACCCAATATCAAATTCTTCCACTTTCGGTAACTCACTTTGTCTGTTTCAAAATTGGCCATTTCTGCTGCAAGTCATCCAACAGTGATATTGGTTCCGTTTTTCCCTTGTCCATTACTGCAGTGTAACTTGCTAAGAAACATAATCACTGCTCCATCAACCCATATGAACTGACCTTATCTGCCCATCAATATTCCCTTTATCTTGTTTATCTCTCCCACTTTCTTCTTTGCAACTTAATATTGACTTTTTTATTCTCTTTTCCAGTTTTGATGAATGACCTGAATTGTTAATACTCTTTCCCTTTCCACATATGCTGCCTGACTTGAGGTGGGGGGGGGGGGGGGGGATGAATGAACGCCATTATATTGTCACGCACAGTTCATTGTCGCCATTATATTTTGGGAATAAAGTACTTTGGAAATAAAGTTGTTTACCTCTTTCACCAGTAAAATATATAACTTGATCAAGTAAATGGTATAAAAGTTATTAGCATAAAATGCTGTGACCATATGGGTTTCTTTTAGGTGCTCCGGTATCCCCCACATCCCAAAGACCAACGGGCTTGTAGGTCAATTAGCTTCTGTAAATTGCCCCTAGTGTGCAGGGAGTTGTTGTGTATTTGGTGTTTGGAACTGACTTTAAATAACACTCAGACATGGGAGTAAAACAAACAAGCTTCTTTAATCCAGGACGCCACCTTGAGTCTCTCCTGCGCATGCGTACCATTGCGCAAGACATCAAATATGTTAATTACATTACATACACCACACGCCTCCCCCTTGAACTTGGAGGTAGGTAGGTAACACCATTTCTATTACATAAAATATAATTGATTAATACACTGTTGCAAAATTGTATTATTATAGTCATCGTACAATACATCCTCATAACTGTAATAATCATATCTAAACTTAGCACTGATATATTTTTTCATTCCATCTTCCTTAAACCAAATACACTATCCCTTGCTTTATGTGTTATCCTTTTCCGTTCCCTTATGTGTAAATTGCACACTCTTTCTAATCGCTCTAGCTCTGCCTGTATCTCTGCCTCGTCCCTTTTTAAATGTCCTAATCTAATTTGAGGGCTGCCAACTCACGCTTTGAGCGTGAGACTCACGCCCTCAAGCAAACTCTCACGCCCTCACGCTGATCAGAAATTTCTCACGCTCAGTGGTGAGAAATGTTGTGATCAACGAAAATTTCAAAACTCGGATAAACTGCATGGTCCGCGGGTGTTGGAGAGCCGGGGCTGAGGGAGGGATGGGAGCAGAACCAGCAGCGGGAACAGATTCGGGGAGCCGGGACTTGCGAGTGTTTGCGGCGCTGTCGAGTGTTTGCGGGGCTGACGCTGCAGCTCCGGCCATGGAGCACTCCGGACAGTACGAGTGTCCCGGGCAGCGGAGCCGTCGGAAGCGTCGGAAGCGTTGCGTCGCTGCCGCGAGAGTCTCTGTGCCGAAGGGACAGACTCTCAAAAGGAGGTGGAGAGACAGAGAGGGAAAGGAGACAGGGAGACAATGGGGAGAGAGAGAGAGGGGGTGAGAGGAGAGAGAGGGGGGAGACGAGAGAGAGGGGGGAGACAGAGGGGGCGTGAATGGAGAGAGAGAAGAGGGAGAGGGGGGGAAGAGAGAGAGGGAAGAGAGAGGGATGAGAGGGAAGAATGAGGGAAGAGAGAGGGGGTGGAGAGGGAGGAGAGGGTAGGAGAGAATGAGAGAAAGAGGGGGAAGAGAGGGGCGGTAAAAGAGAGAGGGAGAGAGGGGGAAAGAGAGAGAGATGGGGGGCAAAGAGAAAGTGGAGATAGAGACAGAGGAGAAAGAGAGGGGAGAGAGAGCCAGGGGAGAGCGAGCCAGGGGAGAGCGAGGTGGGAGGGAGAAATGGGGGAGAGAGAGATGAGAGAGAGGCAAGGCAAGGCAACTTTATTTATATAGCACATTTCATACACGAGGCAGGCTCAAAGTGCTTCACACAAAAACATGTCATACAATAAAATGAAATAATAAAATGAAATATAATAGAAGAATTAAAATAAAATAAAAGCAAAGTTAAAAATGCATTATAAAAAGTGCAAAAGTTAAAAGTGCAATGTAGTTAAGATTTAGCTGAAAGCTAAAGTAAACATAAAAGTTTTCAGTCTTGTTTTAAAAGTGGTCAAAGTTGAGGCAAGTTTTAAATCTTCAGGAAGTTTATTCCAGCTATTTGTTGCATAGTAACTAAATCCTGCTTTCCCATGTTTTGTATTTACTCTGGGAATCACTAACAGATTGGTCTCAGAAGATCTTAGCGGTCTAGAAGGCTTATATAGTGGAAGCATGTCAATGATATACTTTGGCCCTAAACCATGTAGTGATTTATAGGTGAGCAGCAGGATTTTGAAATCAATTCACTGACATACAGGGACATGTATAAGGGGATCAAATATTGCTAATTTTCAGAATAGGTCATCTATGACTAAACAGAAATTAACAATTGAATATAAAGCACATTCACAAAAAAGACGGGTCCTCTGTATGAGGGGGAGCCAATGTAAGGATTTAAGAATTGGTGTAATGTGTTCAAATTTTTTGGTCTTTGTTAGAACTCTAGCAACAGCGTTCTGAACAAGCTGTAGCTGCCTGACAGTTTTTTTCGGAAGACCTGCAAGGAGACCGTTACAATAATCTAGCCTACTAGTAATAAAGGCATGTACAAGTTTTTCTAAGTCTTGAGCTGACATGAGTCCTCTTAATCTCTAAAGAGAGTGGGGGGGGGTGGAGAGAGAGGTGAGAGATGGAGAGAGAGGGGAGAGTGTGTAGAGAGGGAGAGATAGAGAGGGAGGGAGAAAGAGAGAGAGAGGGGAGAGGGAGAGAGAAGAGGGGGAGAGAGAAGAAAGAGGGGGGGGGAGGGAGAGAGAGGGGGGGGAGAGAGTTAGGGGAAAGAGAGGGGAGAGAGAGTTAGGGGAAAGAGAGGGGAGAGAGTTAGGGGAAAGAGAGGGGAGAGGGGGAGAGAGAGGGGAGAGAGGGGACGAGAGAGGGGGAGAGAGAGGGGAAGAGAGGAGAGAGAGGGAGAGAGAGAAGAGAGAGGGAAGGGGAGAGAGTGAGAGGGGTGAGACAGGGGAGAGAGGAGAGAGAGAGGGGGAGGGGAGAGGGGGGTTGAGAGGAGAGAGAGCGGAAGAGAGGGGGAGAGAGAGAGGGATGAGAGTGAGGTGGGAGGGAGAGAGACAGGAGAGAGAGAGGGGGTGGAGAGAGGGGGGAGAGGGGGATAGAGAGGCAGGGCTGCCAACTCCCATGCATTGAGCGTGAGAATCACGCATTTCACCAAATTCTCACGCTGATCACAAATTTCTCTCGCTCTGTTGTGAGAAATTCTGTGATCAACGAAAATTTCAAAACTCATATCAACTGCATGGGCCGCGGGTGTTGGAAGCAGAAGCAGCGGCGGGGACAGATGCGGACGGGGAGCGGGGCTGGAGAGTGTTTGCCGGGCTGGCGAGTCGCTCACTGCAGCTCCGGCCATGGAGCAGCCTCAGTGCAAGAGTCCCGTGCCGTCGGAGGCGTCGAAACGTTGCGCCGCTGCCGTGAGAGTCTCTGTGCCGAATTCGCCCAGGTGACCGGCATGGATCAGGCTGCGGCTCGGTGCATCCTGGAGGACAACCAGTGGCTGCTGGAAGTAAGTACCAAGTACTGGGTAGATACGGTGGAAGATAGTGGACTTCAAATGGGGGTGGTTGGTGAAAGCATCCTGCTTGCCTGCTAGATTTTCATTTACTGTAACTGGAGGGGAAATGTTCCCGATGTTGGGGGGGCGCTCAGAACTGTGGGTCACAGTTTAAGAATAAAGGGGGGGCCATTTAGGACTGAGATGAGAACAAACTTTCTTCACGCAGAGAGTTGTGAATCTGTGGAATTCACTGCCACAGAAGGCAGTGCAGGACAATTCACTGGATGTTTTCAAGAGAGTTACATTTAGTTCTTGGGGCTAATGACATCAAGGTATATGGGGAAAAAACAGGAAAGAGGTACTGATTTTAGATGAATAGCCATGATCATATTGAATGGCAGTGCTGGCTCGAAGGGCCGATGGCCTATTCCTGCACCTATTTTCTATGTTTCTATGCTTGATTATATGGCAATAAAACCCGATCACTTGATTTTGAAGCATTCATGCATGGTGGAGGTATAATGTAGTCATAGAGTGATAGTGTGAAAACAGGCCCTTCGGCACAACTTGCCCACACCCGCCAACATGTCCCAGCTACGCTACCTGCTTTTGTTCCATACCTCCAAACCTGTCCTATCCATGTATCAGTCTAACTTTTTCTTAAATGTTGGGATGGTCCCTGCCTCAACTACCTCCTCTGGCAGCTTGTTCCATACACCCATCACCCTTTGCGTGGGTAAAGTTACCCCTTAAAAAGTTACCTCTTAAAAATACTTCATACAAAAAACATCACATTTCAAAAAGTTCCTACCCTGGGAGGGGGGACACCCTTCTTCCACACCCTCTCCCCACTCGGTTGCTCCACTCCCTCACCAGGTAACCCCAAGGCCAGTGATCGCACAGCCTCCCCCCCTTTCAAAAACGCTCCAATCCAATTTAAAGCATATATATTGCATTCAAGTGTAAGAAATAATAATAGAAATAATTTTATTGCCACACAACCAAGGTCGGTGGTATTTGGGTTGCCAGCAGCGGTACAATAATAAAGAACACAACCACATTAAAATTTTACACAAACATCCACCACAGCATTCATCACTGTGGTGGAAGGCACAGAGCTTGGCCAGTCCTCCTCCATTTTCCCCCGTGGTCGGGACCTCCACCCTCCACAGCCGTTGCTGCGGGCGTCCAGATGGTAAGGGACAAAGTCAAAGTCAAGGTGAGTCCAGGATCGGCTCTTCCCAACCAGAGACCGCAGCTTCAGGCTAGTGTAGGCCGCAGGCCGGCGGTCAAAGTTTTAAAGTACCTGCCGTGCCGCAGCCGGAAGCACCGCAGTCTGCAGGGCCGGCGGTCGAAGCTCCCCTCCAGGGGTGATGTTAAGTCCATACCACGCCCGCGGTAGAAGATGGCCGCGGGCCGGCGGTGGAAGCTTCTTCCACCTGGGTCCCCAACGTGAGATCCCGGGCTGTAGACGCCGCACCAGCTGGAGTTCTGCAGACCGCTGTTTCAGGCTGCCGGCTGCCGCGGGCCAGCGTAACGGAGCGCTCCCCTCCAGCGAGGTCTCACCCGCTCCGCGCCGAGAGTCCACGCTGTGCCCGCCGCTGAAGCTCCGGGCGCATCTCCGGGAAAGTCGGCGCCGATCCATGCTGTTAGGCCACGGGGAGGCGGCCTGAAAAAGTCGCCTCTCCATGGAAGAGGCGGCCAAAACGGTTTCCCCCTTACCCCCCCCACACCACCCCCCACACATAACACACAAAGAAACATTAAAAACACACTTTTAAACATACTAAAAAAATTAAAAAAGTTGAAAAAAGACGGACACGCTGCCGACAGGCGCTGCCAGTGCAGCGCCCCCTACCGATATATATATATATATATATCATAAGTTAAAAGACTCGCTACAGTATGCACCATATTGCACAATTTCAAGCTGAAAAATGCAAATGTTCCATACCAATGGGAGGGGGACACCTTCCTCCCCCCCCCCCCCCCCCCCCCGGGTCGCTATACTCCCTCGGGCTTGGTCTCTCGCAATTTCTCACTCCCAACTCTCATCCAATGTTGGCAGCCCTGTAATTTGCAGATTTCTTCCTGATCCTGATATTCTGCTAAAGTTAACATTTCCTTCTCTGCTCCATCTGCTTTGTTTTCCTCTGTTTCTGTTCCTTATTTGCAGATGGCATCTGACACATGGCTGCAGGTTTTTTTAGTTTTGCTAGCAGCTTCCTTTGTCGCTCAATTTCCTCGAGCTGCGTATTTATCTGTTCTTGTTGTTTAATGAGATTCTGTAATGCATAACCATTTGTCCATTGCTCAGTGAAGGAGGATACATGCTGGACTGTAGTGAAGTCTCCCAGTCTGCATACTTTTGTCTCGACCGACAAGCCTCTCTTCTTTAGACTTTTCATTTAGCAGCTTTTTACTCATTGTCACACATTTATTTAACCGTTCTTTGTATCGTTTAAGCCTTTTCTGTTGTTCATCTATCTGTCTTCTTAAATCACATTTCTGGTTTTTCATCAAGAAGTAGGATCTATATTGTCTTTGCAATACAACAGTGGCTTTGATTTGCGATCTGTATAGTTTTCTAGCTTCATAAGCAAGGTAGTGAGACTGCACTACAATTGCTGTATATTTCAGTTTGAGGAAGCCTTTCCTGTATCGTTTAAGCCTTTTGTTTCATTTAAGCCTTTTCTGTTGTTCATCCATTTGTCTACTTCTCACATCTCTGCTTCTTCATCAAGAAGTAGGATCTATATTGTCTTTGCAATACAACAGTGGCTTTGATTTGTGCTCTGTATAGTTTTCTTCCTTTATAAGCACGGTAATGTGACTGCACTACAATTGCTGTATATTTCAGTTTGAGGAAGTCTTTCCTATACCTACTCATATGGAGTACTGACTGAATTTTTACCGTAGCCCTCTTTTGCTTAACCCACTACCTAGCCACCATACCCTTGTAGGCAGCCTGAATTGTAATGGTTGCATACCTCATTGACTGATATTGCACAAACTGGGAATGCCCTATTTTGCATGCTTTGTACCATCTCTGGATCGAAATGACTACTTGTCGCATAGCTCTGTAGCATACCCTTAATTGGTAACCACGGAATGAAGCTTGAAGAGTGACTACAGCCGCCTTTTGCATCAAGAAATCTTTTCTTGTAATGCACACCATTAAGAATAACTTAATATGGCATGCTGCCTTGATTTTCTCAACCAATTCTCTGGCTTTCACCCCGTGGTAGTAGGCCTGAATACAAACCACTGCTTTTCTCAAACTATTATAATGCCTCACTTGGGCATCTTTTATCTGGCAAGCTCGGTATCGTTACTGTACAGCAATGGTGGACTAGCGTAGTTTTTTGAAATACTGACGCTGTTTATGCATCTGATAATAAGTCTGTATGACCTTGGCAGACTTGTGCATGCACCGCATTTGCTTTCGAACAACCATTCCTCGGTAGGCAGCCTGAAGCAACACAATGCTGCTGCATACCTTCATGTAAGCCTTGCTATCAGTTTTCCTTTGAAGGTGTGCCCTATAATGGGTTTGTACTATTATTGTTGCCAATCTCTTTGCCCTGTATGGACGGTATACTCTGTGCATTCTAAATGCTGCTTGTATTACCGTTGCTGCCTTCTGTTTGTCCCGGTTCTCTCTCGATACCTTCATACCCCTGAATGCAGCTTGAATAGTTAGGGTTGCCCTCTGGATGGCAATTTCCCTTTGCACTTGACTTTTGTCACTTTGCCCTTGACTTTTGTCCTTTGAGGAACTCCCTGCCCTCTTTAGTTCAGGCTCCTTGCCTCTGGATGCCCTTGGAGGTTTTGGCGCGAAATGAGCCACTAATGCCTCCTTACGCTCCTCGTACGTTTTATCCGTGGGCTTTGCTGGCTGCAGCAACGTACGGACGATGTGATACTCCTCTCTTCCTAAGCCTAATATGAACCATGCTCTCTTCTTCTCCCCTGCAGTGATATCATTGGAAATGAAACAAGCCTCCAAGACTTCGGTCCATTTTTTCAAAATTACACCCAGAATCTAACTGAGGCACCTTTCCTACAATTTGGAAAGCCATTCTACCCTGTTGCTATTCAGGTGTACTATGTTCTGTTGTCTCACTGTTGTGCCCTGGACTTAATCCGTTTACACTCTAAGAAGTTATCCAGCCCACTGACTATTACACATTCTTATAATAATAGATTTATACTAATAAACCAACATTTCATGTTAACAACAAACAAGAACATTTTAAACCATATTCCTACAATGCACACAGATTTACTTAAATTATCAATAACAGTGAACAATACACTACATTCAATCAGTCCCGCTTTTACTGTGAAGGAATTCACCGACTAGTCTGACTTGTCTGCCTCTGGACTCCGGTGCCTCCGCAACATCTCGAGCTGTCCCCACTGTTACTGCCATTGCTGGCCTCACCGGGCTGTCGCTGATGCCGTTGCTACTGTTGCTGGCCTCACCGGGCCGCCGCTGGCTTCACCGCTGGCCTAGCCGTTGCTGGCCTTCGCTGCCTCGTTGTTGTCCCGCTGCTCCGCCCGTTGCTGGCTCCACGGCACGTCTGTCTGCTGCTAGGCCCCGCTGCTCCCGCCGGCGGGGGCTGGCGAAGTGCTGTGTCGAGTCCGCTTCTCTTGCGGTCGGACCCTCTCTTCACTCGGCCGGTCCACTTATCTCGTGCGACCGGTCCCTCTTTTCTCGAGGCTGGACTTTTTCTCTGGACTGACTCCGCTCGCGGACATCTCCCACGGCCAGGCTTTCTCTCATGACCGGGCTGACTCTGCTCCCGGTCGGGCTGAAGACTCGGCTATTGTCGGTGGCGGTCGCCGGACCTATCCGTTGGCTACACGGTACTAGGGCCTCACCCGACGTCGGTGCAGGCTACTGGGCTTGGCCGCGAGCTGCACGGCCCTGGAACACACCCGAAGTCGGTGGCGTCTGCTTGGGCCTTGCTGTGGGCTGCACAGCTCTGGAAAATGCTCCCGGTAAGTTGACACCGTAGATTCTAGCTTCCAGCTGTGCTCTTCGGTGACACTTACTGTCCCACTTGTTTTCCTTGCGCTCTTGCTTCCCGTTCCGATCTTTCTTTTCTTTGGCGCCAACTCAAATATCATTTGGCGCCAAATCTTTTTGCTTGGTGCCGTTCCACTTTGTCTCCAAATACAACCTCTTTTTAACTGTGTTTTCTTTTCTTGACAGTCCTTCTTTTCTTTTCTGTTCTTTTATCCTCGTCGCCAATTGTTATGTATTTGGTGCTTGGAACTGACTTTAAATAACTTTAATATTCCAAGCACCAATTACACAACAGGAGTGGATGCGAAAGTGGGATAATATAGAACTAGTGTGAACAGGTAATTGATGGTCAGCATGGACTCGTTTGGCCCAAAGAACCCGTTTCCATGTTGTAAACTAAACTAAACTTTACAATGCTTTCCACTGAAAGTGGGGCTTGGCATATTCTGTGTTTGCCCAAACTTGGAGTGTAATGATGATAGTCAAATAATGCGAGTGTGACATGCAATATTTTTCCACATCATAGATGTTTGCAGATGATTGCACTTCAACATTGAAGCAGCCCATGCTGTTTGAGACAATATATAGACAACGTTCAGGTATGGGCTGATAAATAGTGAGTAACATTTGTGCTGCCGAAGTGTAAACAATAAACATCTCCAACGAAAAGAAATTTAACCATTTGCCCTGTACTCTTCAGGGAGTTATGCCCTGTCCCACTTAGGAAACCTGAACGGAAACCTCTGGAGACTTTGCGCCCCACACAAGGTTTCCGTGCGGTTCCCGGAGGTTGCAGGTAGTTGCCAGAGGTTGCAGGTAGTGGAAGCAGGTAGGGAGACTGACAAAAACCTCCGGGAACCGCACGGAAACCTTGGGTGGGGCGCAAAGTCGCCAGAGGTTTCCGTTCAGGTTTCCTAAGTGGGACAGGGCCATTAATCTGTGAGTTGCCCAACATTATATCCAGAAGGATACTGGATATCTGGTCCAGCCATATGAATATCATGCCTACAATAATGGGTCAAAGTTTAAATACCTTGCGGTAAGCCACTCGTTTCCTGACCGCCCAAGGCTTATCTCCATCTACCAGGCAGAAATTGGCAGCATGTTGGAATACTCTCTGGACAGTGGCATGCCAATAAATCTCACAAAACACAAGGTCATGCAGAACAAAGCAGCCTTCTAGTCTGGCACCCCACCATCCATCCTAAATATCCCTCCACCACCATGGAATAATGACTAGGCCATTACTATCTACAAAATGCACTGAAGTTACTCATCTCGTGACCTCTGACATTCCAGGGTGGCACAGTGGCGCAGTGGAAGAAACCCAGGTTCGATCCTGACTACAGGTGCTGTCTGTATAGATTTTGTACATTCTCCTCATTGAAACATAGAAACATAGAAAATAGGTGCAGGAGTAGGCCATTCGGCCCTCCGAGACTGCACCGCCATTCAATATGATCATGGCTGATCATCCAACTCAGTATCCCGTACCTGCCTTCTCTCCATACCCCCTGATCCCTTTAGCCACAAGGGCCACATCTAACTCCCTCTTAAATATAGCCACTGAACTGGCCTCAACTACCTTCTGTGGCAGAGAATTCCACAGATTCACCACTCTGTGTGAAAAATGTTTTTCTCATCTCAGTCCTAGAAGATTTCCCCCTTATCCTTAAACTCCTCATGACCTGCGTGTGTTTTCTCCAGGATCTCCAGTTTCCTCCCGCACTCCAAAGCCGTACAGGTTTGTAGGCTAATTGACTTGGTATAATTGTAAATTGTCCCATGTATATGTAGGATAATGTTAGCATGTGGGGATCGTTGGTCAGCATGGTGGGCCGAAGGGCCAGTTTCTGGGGTGGTGAATCTGTGAAATTATTTGTCATAGAAGGCTGTGGAGGCCAAGTCAATCAATATTTTTAAGGCAGAGATAGATAGATTCTTGTGTAAGAAAGAACTGTAGATGCTGGTTTAAATCGAAGGAAGACACAAAAAGCTGGAGTAACTCAGCGGGACAGGCAGCATCTCTGGAGAGAAAGAATGGGTGACGTTTCCGGTCGAGACCCTTCTTCAGATTGACAGTCTGAAGAAGGGTCTCAACCCGAAACATCACCCATTCCTTCTCTCCATAGGTAGATTCTTGATTAGTACAGGTGCCAGGGGATATGGGGAGAAGGCAGGAGAATGGGTTTAGATGTGAGAGAAAGATCAGCCATGATTAAATTGCAGAGTAGACGATGGGCCTAATTCTGCTCCTATCACTTATGACCTTAAAGGCCTGTCCCACGACCATGCGACTCCATGCAGCAAGTGCGACCTAACGTGGTCGCTTGAGCCGTACGGCCTCGCGGGGCCGGTCCCACTTCGATCGCCGGAGCCATATGGAGTTGTGCGGAGCTGGTCCCGACATCGCGCGGGGCTCCGAAAAACCGACCTTGTTCAAAAATTCCGCGCGGCAACGGCCTGCCGGCCCACAGCCGCCTCGTCGCCATACGCACCTTCTCGACGGGCATATGCAGCATCTGACGCTGTACCTCACTCGCGAACCTCCCGCTGACGTCACTCGAACTTCACGTCACTCACTCGACCTCCGCGCAGCCCCCGCTTCCGGTTTGGTCGCACTCGCCGCATGTAGGCGCATGCTGGTGGGACCGACCTTGTACGGGGATCACTCGACCTCCGCGCGGCCCCCGCTTCCGGTTTGGTCGCGCTAGCCGCATGTAGGCGCATGCTGGTGGGACCGACCCTGTACGGGGATCACTCGACCTCCGCGCGGCCCCCGCTTCCGGTTTGGTCGCGCTTGCCGCATGCAGGTCGCATGCTCGTGGGACAGGCCCTTTAAACTAAAACTAAACTAAACTCCCATATAGAATGCTAACATACCCAGAAAGGCTCGGGGAACAGGCACTTGGAAACGCTACCACCTGCAGATTCCCCTCCAGTCACGCAGCATCTTAGTATGGAATCTGCAAGTGGTGGTGTTTGCTGGTCATTCACTGTCATTGGATCCGAATTCCGAAACTCCAGTTCCAAAAGCACCATGGAAATACCTTCAGCAGAAAGCTTTCAGTGGCTCATGAAGGCAGCTCAATATCACCTTCCCAAGGGAAGCAATAAGGGTGGGCAATAAATGTCGATCCTGCCAGTGACACCCAGATCTAGATAAAGAGTATATGAAACAAAATCCTTCTTTACAGTGGTTACTAAGCAACACATTTTTCTTCACTGAAATCAAAGCTCAGCTTGTGTTTCCGATAACGGCAGATGGTGAGGGGGAAAGTGTCTGTGAACCTAAAGTACCTGAGTTGGAGTCGCCAAAACAAATAGCCAAGCATGTCGTTTCCGTAGTGTACATTATGTGACTGATTATTTTGGGACAAAGACATCAGAAAAGTTTTCTTCCTCTGTGTAATGTCAACATCAAATTTTCTTCATCTTGGAAGAGGTCCTAGAAAATTAAATTGCATAAACCAAAAAAAATTGTGAGACCAAGCTCCTGATTGCTATTGCATTTAATAGTAAGATTAAACGAGAACTTACCAGTTTGAAGTTTGATCTTGATTTTATGAGGAGTTACGATGAGCGATTACGTGAAGAAGGGCCGTCCGTCTGCGTGCGCGTCAATCTTCAAAGCAGCGGTGTTAAATCACAGATAAAAAGAAGACCTGAGAATAGTAAGATTGTGAAGAAACTAGAACTTCCATATGACCTTGATAGTATGAGGGTGGGAGCGGTGGGCACGTAATCGCTCATTGTAACTCCTCATAAAATCAAGATCAAACTTCAAACTGGTAAGTTCTCGTTTAATCTTACTATTTTACTTCGGAGTCACGTGAGTGACTACGTGAAGATTTCAAAGCTCTGTGATTTTACGCCAGTTATGAATCCAGGCGTCACACACTGAATGGATTGACCATGGATGCGTGTAATCATTAAAGCATTCAGACATTACGTAGTTAAGTAAAGAAACTGATGCTTTAAATGAAAGAAAAGTTTTTAAAAAAGTTACCCCTCCCAACCTTGGGGGGGGAAACTAAGGGACAGAACTTAAAATGGTACGTGCAAACACCCCCAGTCTGGTTATGGGTTTGTTATAAAACCGGTGGACCATTATTTCATTCGTCCATCCTGCAGCCACTAGGATGTCGTCAAGGGGCACGTCCATAGCTCTTGCTGCCGACGTAGATGCAGCCCTGGTGGAGTGAGATTTAACCATATAAATGTTTACTCCTGCTACCGCCATTACCTCTTCTGACCATCTGGAGATGGTTTGAGTTGACACCTTTTGGTGTGGTTTATTTATGGCTGATAAGGACCGATTGTTCTGAGCCTCTGAGGTTCTCCGTAACTCTCAGATAGTGGTGTTAGTATGTTACCACCCACACAACTGTTGGTCCTCTGGATATGCCAAGAACTGGATCACCATCCCTGGCATTCCTGGCCTGCTCTGTTTTATCAGGTTCCTGATTAGGAATGTTATGTTGTTCATATTGGTGGTTATGTAGTCCAACCGTAGCTTTTGCAGTGTCTGGACTCTTTGTCAGCATACCACCTTCAGGGTTAGTTATAGGCCATCCCCACTGTCAAAGTAGGGTTTGTACCACGCTCTCATCCCATGTGTCAGTGGAAGTCTTAAATTGTAAATTCCCTTCATGAATTTTGTTGTAAAGGGGTGCGTTCCTATCGAACTGTGCCCTGCTTCCGGCATCAGATTGGAGGAGAGTGCGTCTCTGGCACTATAAATGCACTATAACTTAGTTTATAGTTATAGTACAGTTGATAGGAACTCCAAGACATCCGTTATCCGAACTGTGTTGTATTTGTTCGGACAGTCCTATGCCTTGAAATGGCCTCCTCAGAATCTGCAGACCAACAAGTTATACGTTCATGTAGTGGATGATTGCTCCCTGTAACTGGGTTCACTAGGAGGTCCCTGCTCTTGGGTACAGCCATTACTGGCTGGACTATAATTCCCAAAATTTTTGGGGACCAGGCTTGAGTAGGCCAATCTGGCACTACCAATATGCCTGTGGCTTAGTCTTGCTTGATTTTTGTCAAGCATCGGTTTGTGAGACAAATTGGCGGAAAGCATACATAAACATTCCTCCCCAATTGAGGGAGAAAGCATCCACTGCCTTGCCCCTGGATCCAGCTCGCAGGACACATATCTGGGTAACTAATGGTTAGTCTAGATGCAAAAGGATCAACATCTGGTATGCCAAATCGTGTAGTTATTTTGTTAAATACTGTCTGATTCAACATCCATTCTGTGTTGTTATAAAACATTCGTGATCCAGCATCTGTTCACCGTGTTATATCTACCTCGTAGGTTTCCCAAATATTCCTCTCGATACACCAGTGCCAAATTAGGTTCGACAATCTGTCGTAAGATACAGATTTTACACCACCCTTTTTAATGGATATATGCCACCGCAGTGGTGTTATCAATCTGAATTTGAATAAGCACCGGTTGCATATCGCTACAGAGAACCTTGAGTCCATATTGTGCCCCCAACAATTCTGGGTAATTGATTCCATGTGTTGGGGAATTACAGACTGCTGCTCATTCCATCTGCCCCCACACCCCATGTGTTGGTGTCTCCCCATCCTTAGCCGCTTGCATAGGTCTGAAGAACCCTCGATGGCTTTCGAGCAGAATTTCCCTGAGCTGTCTCCCATTCGTTATCCACCATAGTTATTCAACAATGGCCTCTGCTGGCAATCCATAGTTTGCCAATTCGGCCTGCATGTTATCTGAGTGTTCGTTCCTTTGCTTGCTGTAAGTTCTGGTAATGCAAAGGCCCGTACTGCTGGGAATGCAGCTATTATTTGCCAATTACACTCGCTGTTTGCCTGATAGATGGCTAGAATTTGACTATCAGGTCATTGCAGGCTTAATTAATATTGTCGTTTGCCCCTAGGCAAAGTCACCAACATATTTACTGTTTTTGATAGTAAATTCTAGGTAATCAATTACCCTTGTAGGTGTCAATTTTGATTTAACTGGATGGATGAGGTAACCAATTCTTTCAAACAGGGTTTTGGTTTGCTTGACTGATGCTTCTGCCAATTCTTGGTGACTCCAAAATGAAAATGTCCTCCAAATATGCCATTACTATGTGGTTTTGAGACCTTTGTAGTCCCAGAATTGGTTTCCATAGTTTAGTCAATAGTCTAGGAGCTGATGTCAACCCATTTGGCAGAGCCATACCATCCAGTTAAACTTCAAATATCTCCTGTTCTTAATGAATAGACACCGAATAGTATGCATCTTTGAGGTCGATGCATGCCATGTGACCATTTTATAGGAAGCTCCTATAAAACAGTAGTTAGACCGTAACAAAAATTGCTGTTTCTAAAAGTCTGTACTGCACAAATGAGTTAAACCTGGATGAAGTGACATCCTCCATCTGTCACCTGTCCTGGAAGGCAAGCCTGCCCAAAATACTGGGCCTGCCTTGAAGACAATTCCGGTCCGAGTTCCAAGTCTGCTTGGAACCTATGTATGTTGTGCAGTAGAAAATAATCACATGTTGTTATTTGTTTTTTAAAACCAGATCTGAAATTCATGTTATTGTAATTTTGAACAAAAACACAAGAGTAAAATTACCAACATGTAACTGGTCCACAATCTCTTGTTTCAGTAAACCCAGACCCACCTACCTCCATGGCTACCGGTGGTCTTGTGGTAAGCCCAAAGGCCCCTGATGCGGGTTCCTTTTCTCTCCTTGATTGGGAGTTGGACTGGTAGGAAGTGTGGATTCCATGTTTCTCCTGACCTCTGCTTGGGTCTGGTCTGAAAACCTCATCATACTGAGCCTGCCTTGTTGGACAATTCTGGTCATAATTCTGAGTCTGCTTTGAAAGACGACTCTGATCATATTTCCGTGCCCAACTTTCAAGCTACCACCGGCTTCAGTGAACTGCTTACCCCCTATGGAGGTGTGGGGTGTGTTGTCGCCTACTGATGAAGTTACCTTGTCGTTGGTACCTTGATCGGTCCGACAGCTTTTGCTTCCTTCTTCTGGTCTTACCTGAAGAGAGGATTCGGCGGCTGGTTTCTCCAAAGTCACCCTGATAGCGCTGTTCCCTTGCCGGCATTTGTGCGGTATTCTGCCAACTGCTGTCTCTTGAGGCCATATGCATGTGCTTCAGTATGTTCATACTTTAATTCGAGATCAGTTACCTACTGATCTCAAAACCAAATTTTGTTTGAACGTTATGTGAGGTTCAAATGACAAATAAATGGTATTGTATAGTATTGTAATTCGAGATCAGTTACCTACTGATCACTCACACTCCCCTCCATTGAGAGTGAGATTTGTAGGTAGCCCTGAAAACAGGTGCTGCCGCAGTGCCTGAGGATACCTGCGCTGACATGGCCCCTCCAGCGGGCCTAAATGAGATTCTTGCTTTGGGTCAGACTGAAACTGACCGTGAATGCTCCTCTCCTCAGAGCAGGAGACATTTTCTAGATCTCTATCCAGGGAAGCACCCAATGGAACCTGGATGATTGCAGAAGTATCTTTTGTGCTTATTATTTATTTTATGTAAAGCTCTTTGGTGCAAGTTAACTTAAACAGTGCTATATAAGTAAAAGTTACTTACTTACTTCCTTTCTTCTGCTTGTCCCTGGGAAGGTCCCCCCCCCCCCCCTGCTTTTGTACTCTGATTCAGAGTGGTTTCTTCCATATGTACTTCCCCTCCAATGGGGAAGACATTGGGTTGCCCCATTATGCGAGGCTCCCGGTACTGCCTGCTGCTGTATTATTGGGCTGACACAGCTCTCTCCTTAGAGCAGGTCATTGTTGGAGCAACTTCTCCAAAAAGTTGCTCCTATGTGGGAGAGTCGTCCTCAGACGCTCTCCGTTGAGGGAGGGTATCCCTTTCCCTCCCCGGACTCTTCTGAGTCAACGGGTTTGTTTGACTTGCGGGTGGATTTTCCCGTACTGCAGGACCACCAACGGAGCTCCTCCTCCTCCTGCAACAAATCTCCTGCCGGTCTGCTGCCGGCGCTAAATGTCGGGAAACACCGTTGCCCGCTACTGGGAAATGCTGCGGTCTTCGGCAGCCGACTTCCCCGCGGACCGTCTCCTCGACATCTGGGCCCTGAAATTACAAAAAGTTTAAAGCC
The DNA here is from genome assembly GCF_010909765.2 of Amblyraja radiata. NCBI lineage: Eukaryota > Metazoa > Chordata > Chondrichthyes > Rajiformes > Rajidae > Amblyraja > Amblyraja radiata. The sequence goes on along the minus strand of NC_045957.1, from coordinate 131,268,051 downwards.
CGAAATAATGCAGGTAAGTGATTCAACTTTCCTTACCTGCCATCCTAACGGCCTGGGAGGACGCAGTGCCTCTGCCAGTCTGTCGCGCGTTGCGTTCAGACGTAATGACGCGCACGCAGACGGACGGCCCTTCTTCACGTAGTCACTCACGTGACTCCGAAGTAAAATCAGTCATATAAATTGACAATGATAAACCTAGTGTGATAGTGGAGAGTTCAATGCCTGTTCTAGGTCTGGAGTCCCAGAGCCTGGTGTTGGTATTAGTATTGGTTTATTATTGTCACGTGTACCGAGATACAGTGAAAAACTGTAACATGAATGGAACCAGAGTGCAGAGTTTAATGTTATAGCTACAGAGAAAGTGCAGATAAGAAAAATGCAAGGGCCATAACAAGAGTCTGAGAAGCTGTTTTTGAATCTGGAGCTTTCAAGCTTTTGTATTTTCCGTGCAATGGGATTGGGGAGGAGAAGGAATGCCTGGGGTGTGAGTAAGCCTAGATTGTCTTGGCTGCTTTCCCGAGGCAGCATGAAGTCTAGATCGAGTGGTTAGCAAAGAGGTTAACTCGGCTGCATCCACAACTCTGCAATTTCTAGAAACAAGGAACTGCAGATGCGTGTTAATACACAAAAGGTCACAAAATGATGGAGTAACTCAGCAGGTCAGGCAGCATCTTTGGAGAACAGAGATGCTGCCTGACCAGCTGACTTACTCCAGCACTTTGTGTCCCCTCCAATATCTTGCAGATTTGGGCAGAGCAGTTGCCAAACCAAGTTCTGATGCATCCCAATGAGATGCTTACTATGGTGTAAATGGAGAAATTGGTAAGAGTCCTTGGAAGAGGAAGATTTATGTGATTTCTTGGCCTCAGTCTAGGTCACCTATGTCAGGACAAAGGAATAACCATTTAATTTTAACATTGTAGTGGTTTTTAGAAGCAGTTTTAACATTCTATTCTTTGGATTTAATGGAAATCTATATTTAGCTATTTGTAGTTACCAGCAGTCTGATCAACTCTTATGTTTTTTTGCATGTATTGCATGTTTTTTATATATTGTATAAATATATATTAATAATATATATATAGTATCTATATATTATTAAATAGATCAAAAATGCTCATGCCTCAAGTGGGATAGAGACCTGAGCATGTTTGATCTAAGGCAATTCCGGCTGGGAATGTTGTCCAGCACTAGTTCTGCCTCAGGATGACAACTTCATTTTATCAATATGACTAAAGCCCCTGTCCCACTTACGTGCCCTCGGCACGCTAATTACGCGACCTCGTGGTCGCGTTGAGGCGTGACGGTGCTGCGAAGGTCGCTCGCGACTTCATGAGGTCCGCACAGCCGTCTGGAGCGCGTGACGTCATTTGAAGATGGACCCAAAATGCTGGAGTAACTCAGCGGGACAGGCAGCATTTCTGGAGAGAAGTCATGGGTGATGTTTCAGGTCGAGACCCTTCTTCAGTCTGAAAGAAGGGTCTTGACCCGAAATGTCACCCATTCCTTCTCTCCAGAATGCTGCTGGTCCCTATGTGTTACTCCAGCATTTTGTGTCTACCTTCAATTTTCTTGGCCCCGCTCTAGGAGTAGAAGTGGGGGCGGATCTGGACCGCAACGGCCGTGAGCCCCAGGCCGAGCTCGGCGATCATTTGCCTGCTTCTGCTGCTGTTGGACGTGAGACGTTGCGTCGCGCCAGGTTTTTGGGCCTGTCCCACTTTGGCCGTCAATTGCGCGACAGGCCGGTGGCGCGCAAAGATTTCGTTTGCTACAAAATTTCGGAGCGCCGTTCAATACCGCCCACAACGCCATACCCCTCCACGCTTCTCAGTGGGACCGGCCCCGTGCGGCCACACGATGCCCGTGCGCCTCAACGCGATGACGAAGTCATGTAATTTGCGGGCCAAGGACACGTAAGTGGGACGGGGCCTTAACACTTGTCACTGACAATCATGGTATTTAATGGTGTCGATGATAAACCAGATAAATTATTTGTGAACATGACAGTAATGATCCAAATTTACTAAATATGCATTCAGTGATTTCTAGAATTGTCATCATTCCATGTTATCACAATGTTTCTATACTTTGAATTGATGCTGGATCAGGCCTTTTTGTTTGCAATGCAGAACACCTTCCAAAAGTTTCAATCTGCATTGTAAGTGCCCTGAAAATATTGGATGTAGAAAATGTATGTCAGTTACAATAATTAAATACAATTAAAATATGTATATGGTAGTATATCTGGCAAATAGTGTCATGGTGATGCAGATAAGGGAATTCCACTCTGTCTATCTTTCACACGGAAGACCCAAATCTTGACGTGTATTTGGTTTAAGGGTGCATGATCCGTGGAATCGTATGTGGATAAAGTGATATTTAATGCAAGAAAAATAATCAGGCCCATGACAATCAAGTACTGAATCTGGAATATTTCTCCAATTGAACATGAATATCTATGGGGCTTCTCCCCATTTCTATCTGTTCCAGTGAGAACATCATATTTCGATGAGGGGCCTCTCCTCATTACAAGCACTCTATTGTTAAATACAGTCTTTCATAACTCTTATTAACTGCAACTCATACTGTATTATCAAACTGATTATATAACACCAATTCACATGTGCCTTGTTTTACCAAATAAACACTGAGACCATTAAAGTATTTTTATTTTAATGACTGTTAATAAGTTTTTTAAATGGTAACAAATTATGAACTGTGGATGAGCAGAGAGATCTGGATGTCCAAGAGAAAACAAGTACGAAATGCAATTTATATAATTGTTGAAATACAGCTCCATACCTTAAGGGGATTGAAAAGTTAATTAAACTTATGCTGCAGCTGCTTCAAAGAGTCCATCAGGTGTACTGCCTTTAACTTTGGCTACAGATCTAGAGAAGGACATGGACTACACAACAGTACAGGACAGGATCAGGCCCTTCAGCCCACAATAACCGTGCCGAACATGATAGCAAGACCAACCCTTACCTGCCTGCATGTGATCTATGAGACTGCAAAAAGTTGTGAACACTGCCCAGTCCATCACCAGCTCTGACCTCCCCACCATCGAAGGGATCTACCGGAGTCGCTGCCTCAAAAATGCAGCCAGCATAATCAGACACTCACAGCACCCTGACCACACATTCATCCACACACCACACACCACACACCCCTGCCATCGGGAAGAAGCTTCAGGAGCAGCTTCTTCCCTACAGCCATTGGGCTATTAAACACTGCAACCTCAAATAAGCTTTGAACTACATACACTATTATTGTTATTATTGTTATCATTGCACTATTATTGTGGGCTTTTTCTTCTCTTTTTTGTTATATTGTTTACAGTGTACTATGTTTACATATTCTGTTGTGCTGCTGTGTAAGAATGTCATTGTTCTATCTGGGACATATGACAATAAAACACTCTTGGCTCTGGGCTCTGTTCTGTGCAGACATGTGGTTATACAAAAGTCTCTTTAATGCCACCATAGTATCCGTCTTCACTGTCAATCATCTCCATCACTGTATCCACCTATCACTTGCCAGGATTTGCCCCACCCCCACCTTTCTTTTCATGCTTTCTCACCGTTATACCATCAGCCTGTTGAAGGATCTGGACCCTTCAAGATGCTTCTTGACCCACTCACTTCTCCAGCCTTTTGTTTTTTACAGTCTTTATATGGTCATATTTTCATGATTTTACCTGAAAAATAAATATTGGCCGAGATACCAGCACCAACAGTGTCATTCAAATTCAAGTTAGGGTTCTTTGATTTCCATCAGAATTGGCGGGCAGCGGCATCTTACTCTGAAGTATAAACCTGATTTAAAATGTTGCACCTTGTTAAGTTTGAATCCACGAGCATTAACGTCCTAACTGACCTCCCGTCTACTCAGCCCATTGGGCATGGAACATCGGTTTGTGGTTGATCTTCACCTACGGCCAGAGAGATAGAAGTGGAGAGGGGTGGGGACGGGTCCACATCCTCCTCTCACCTGTATCCACCTATCACTTACCAGGATTTGCCCCATCCCCACCTCTTTGCAGTGTTCACCCCACTACTCCATCAGTCTAAAGAAGGATCTCGACCCATAACAGCATAGTTTAGTTTAGTTTAATTTTCTTGTCAGGTGTACCGCGGTACAATGAAAAGCTTTAGTTGCGTGCTATCCAGTCAGCAGAAAGACAATACATGATTACAATCGAACCATTTACAGCGAATAGATACATGATATGGGAATAAAGTTTAGTGTAAGCTAAAGCCAGCAAAGTCCGATCAAGGATAGTCCAAGGGTCACCAAAGAGGTATGTAGTAGTTCAACACTGCTCTCTGGTCGAGGTAGGATGATTCGATTGCCTGATAACAGCTGGGAGGAAACAGTCCCTGAATCTGGTGGTGTGCATTTTCACACTTCAATACCTTTTGCCTGATGGGAAATGAGAGAAGAGGAAGTGGCCAGGGTGCGACTCGTCCTTGATTTTGCTGCTGGGCTTGCCGAGGTAGCGTGAAGTATAAATGGATCAATGGAAGGGCGGTTGGTTTATGTGATGGTGGTCTGGGCTGCATCCACAATGCGCTGCAATTTCTTGCGGTCATAGATGGAGCTGTTCCTAAAACATGATGTAATGGTTTGGGATGTTTGTGATGCATTCTATGGGGCATCTGTTGAAGTTGGTGAGAGATGTTGGTGACATGTCAAACTTCCTAAGCCTTTTAAGGAAGTAGAAGTGTGCATTCTTGGTCATTGCATCAAAGTGGGTGGTCCAGGAGAAGTTGTTGGTGATATTGACTCCTAGGAATGTGAAGTTTTCAACCATCTCTACTTCGGCACCGTCAATGCAAACTGGGGTACGTGAACCGCTTCACTTCCTGAAGTTGATCACTACCTCCTTTGTCTTGCTGACAATGGGAGAAAGGTTGTTGTCTTGACACCAATTTCTGGTGTTGCTCGCTCTGGCCATGGAGGAGACCCAGGACAGAGAGGTCGGATACAGAATGGGAGGGGGAGTTGGAGCGAAGGAAATAGGCAACGTTTCGGGCCGAAACCCTTCTTCAGACTGATGAGGGGTGGGGGGGGGGGGCGGGGAGAAGAAAGGAAAAAGGAGGAGGAGGAGCCCGAAGGCTGAGGGATGGGAGGAGACAGCCAGATGGCTGAGGAAGGGGAGGAGACAGCAAGGACTAACAAAATTGGGAAAATTCAATGTTCATCTTTCTGACCGACATCCACTATAAACCTACTGACTCCCGTGGCTATCTGGACTACACTTCTTCCCACCCTGCTTCCTGTAAGGACTCCATCCCCTACTCCCAATTTCTCCGTCTATGCCGCATCTGCTCCCAGGATGAGGTGTTCCACACCAGGGCATCTGAAATGTCCTCATTCTTCAGGGAACGGGGGTTCCCCTCCTCCACCATAGATGAGGCTCGCACCAGGGTCTCATCCATACCCCGCAACACTGCTCTCTCTCCCCATCCCCCCACTCGCAACAAGGGCAGAGTCCCTCTGGTCCTCACCTTTCACTCCACCAGCCGTCACATACAACAAGTAATCCTCCGTCAGCTTCGCCACCTCCAACGTGACCCCACCACTCGCCACATCTTCCCATCTCCCCCCATGTCTGCCTTCCGCAAAGACCGCTCCCTCCGAAACTCCCTTGTCAATTCTTCCCTTCCCTCCCATACCACCCCCTCCCCGGGCACTTTCCATTGCAACCGGAAGAGATGCAACACTTGTCCCTTTACCTCCCCACTCGACTCCATTCAAGGACCCAAGCAGTCGTTCCAGGTGCGACAGAGGTTTACCTGCATCTCCTCCAACCTCATCTATTGCATCCGCTGCTCTAGATGTCAGCAGATCTATATCGGTGAGACCAAGCGGAGGTTGGGCGATCGTTTCGCCGAACACCTCCGCTCGGTCCGCAATAACCAACCTGACCTCCCGGTGGCTCAGCACTTCAACTCCCCCTCCTACTCCATATCCGACCTCTCTGTCCTGGGTCTCCTCCATGGCCAGAGCGAGCAACACCATAAATTGGAGGAACAGCACCTCATATTCCGCTTGGGGAGTCTGCATCCTGGGGGCATGAACATTGAATTCTCCCAATTTTGTTAGCCCTTGCTGTCTCCTCCCCTTCCTCAGCCCTCGGGCTGTCTCCTCCCATCCCTCAGCCTTCGGGCTTCTCCTCCTCCTTTTTCCTTTCTTCTCCCCTCCCCCCCCCCCCCCCCCCCCACCCCCCACCCCTCATCAGTCTGAAGAAGGGTTTCGGCCCGAAACATTGCCTATTTCCTTCGCTCCATAGATGCTGCTGCACCCGCTGAGTTTCTCCAGCATTTTTGTGTACATCCAAAATCAGTACCCCATTCCTGCTTTTTCCCCATATCCCTTGATTCCGTAGGATAGAACTAGTGTATGGGTCGGCACAGACTCGGTGGGTCGAAGGGTCTGTATCTCTAAACTAAACCTAACTAAACTAAATCATATTGCCATCTATGTGTGGAGCCACAGGTGAAGTTCCAGAAGACAGGAATGTGGCTGTTGTACCATTAAGAAGGGCAGTAAGGACAAGCCGGAACACTACACGCCCATGAGCCTGACAGCAGTGGTTGGTAAATTACTGGAGCTGATTTTGAGGGGCAGGATCTACCCACATCTGGATAGACAAGGACTTATTTGGAATAGTCAGTATGGCTTTGAGTGGGGGAAATCAAAGCCTCACAAACCTGGTAGACCTTATTGAAGAGTGAGCCAAGAGGATTGATGAGGACAGAGTGGTGGGCACCATCTACATGGACCTTAACAAGGCCTTAGGTAATGGTGTTTCAGTCAAGTGTGAAGTGTTGCATTTGGAGAAGTCTAACCAGGGCAGGACCTTCAGGGTTTCGGCCCGAAACGTTGCCTATTTCCTTCGCTTCATAGATGCTGCTGCACCCACTGAGTTTCTCCAGCATTTTTGTGTACCTTCGATTTTCCAGCATCTGCAGTTCCTTCTTAAACACTTCAAAGTGAACTGAAGGATGATCTTATTGAGGGGTATTGATAAGGGATTTGCACCCTGCCTTTTTCCACGCAAAGGAAACTAGAGGGCATAGGTTTAGGGTGAGAGGGAAGAGATTTAAAACGGATCTTATTGGCAAAATCTTCACACAGATGGTGGTACATATATGGAACAAGCCACCAGAGAAAGTGGTCGAGGCATGTGCAATAACAACAACAATAGATATTTGGGTAGGTACATGGATAGGAAAGGTTTAGAGAGATTCAGGCTTAGCTTAAATATGCATCTTGGTTGGCATGGATGAGATGGGCCGAATAGTCTGTTTCTGTGCTGATTGTGAGAGTGTGAGTGTTTATGAGCGTAAAGACGGAAGGATTTCTCCTGTTTGTCCTGGATTCACACTGAATGGACTTAAGAAAGAAAATCCCTTCAAAAGAACTTATGAATATCTGAAAGAGCTTATAAAGATCATAATCATGAGAAAATGAGGTTTCATTGAAAATAACCTGACTGTATGTAGCACTATTCAATTCAGTTTGGCAATAAATATCAGCATTAAACAAGAAAGCACACAAAATATTGAATAGCTGGAGCAGGTTTCATAAAATCTGATCTAAAATTAGCTTGCCAATAAGCTTGACATTAACATGAGTTTCAAATCATTTAAAAGGCTCTGAACTATAACTAAAATTAAAAGTAATTTTGAAGTTGCAATTGCTTGTGCAAACACTGACAGTGCCATTTAGTGGTTATTGCTGCTGTGTTTGATCTATGCTTAGCTTCAAACCACATAGCACTCCTGGTGTCACTGAGTCACCGGAATGAACAAAGGTGAGAAATAAATAAACTCAGATGAAATAGATTAGAATGACATTGGCATCAGCAGGAAACTAAATGCATGAGGGATATTGCACTGTTATCATGGCATGTGCTCTGTTCCTGAAACAGCACAAATTTACCATTAGCGTTATCAGATGCTTTATCTATTGCACCATGTATTTATGCAAAAAGTTTCCCCTTCGATGGTAAAACAAAACTTGCGGAGGTGGATATTATTGATGGGCATTGTGCTTTTTTGGTTGGTGTTTCTTCCCACTAAATATCTCAAAGATCCTGAAGCTTGCAAAGGTCCAAATTCAAGACTTGCCAGCTGGTCACTATTAGGATGGTTTTATAATCTTCTAACTTGTTCCCAGCAATTTGGCACTTCAGTGATGTGCCCCTTTGGTTTTGGTGTGAAAGAAGTTAAATGCTGATTGTGTAGGAAGGAACCGCAGATGCTGGTTTAAACCGAAGATAGACACAAATAGCTGGAGTAACTCAGCGGGTCAGACAGCATCTCTGGGGATAAGGAAAATGCTGATTGTTTCTGGTTCGTGTGAGTTTTTTCAGTGAGTACATTATGCTCAGGTGCCTGGTTAACTGTGAGAGTACAAATCACCAACCTGCAGTAAAAATTATGTTGGGAAAACTCAGCGTTTCAGGAAGTGTTGAATTGAATTGAATACTTTATTGTCACATGTGAAATTCTTTGCTTGCATTTCCAAGGTGGGCAAATAGGGCACTTACAAAGTAACAAAATATCCCGTGCCAGGTCCTCCTTTGTTCCCCCCCCCCCTCCCCCTCCCCCACAACGGGTTCTCCTTTGTTTTCCCCCTCTCCCTCCTCTCCAAGTCCTCCTTGGCTCTTCCCCCTCCTTCACAGCGGTCCCCCCATGCCTGGCCGTCCTTTGTTCTCCCCCCCCCCCCGCCCTCCTCCTCACGGTGGCCCCCCCACGCCAGATCCTCCTTTGTTTTACCCCTCACTCATGGTGGTCTCTCCATGCCGGGTCCTACTTTGTTCTTTCTCCCCCCCCCCCCCTCCCCCATCACTGTCCCCCCTCGCCGGGTCCTACATTGTTCCCAGTGGCGCAACCTCCGTATCCGTTCAACGCCAGCACCGTCCACGGGCTCCATCAACCCAGGTTCCATCGTCCCTGGTTCCATTGTCCCAGGCTTTAGCCGCGGGCTACGTCGACCCACCAGGCTCCGTCTGATACAGGTCCCTGATTAAGTATTTATGGCGAGAGGAACAGAATTTGAACTCTCGAAGCAGTTCAACCTGAAACATTGACTTTAGTTCTCTCTCCGCAGATGCTGCATGTATGGTTGAGGGTTGCCAGCATTGGAATCATTTCGGTTTTGGATAACAAAATAAAAATCTGTCCTTTGTATTTTTTCACATATACACATATTTAACTGAATCAATCAGTGGCCGATAGCCAAAACCCTTTACAAGAATTGAATGTCTAAGGTCTTGATCCCTGGACCTCACTCAAAAGATAATTGACTAATGGATCCATTTATTAGGAAATCTATAGATGCTCAAGACAATATTCTTCCACTTTAAAAAGACATCACATGCAGTGAAAATTAACAATGATCAGTGAGGATCAATCATCTTCTGTCAGGAGATAACATGAATCGTCTGCTCTTCACAACATTCCGATCTTAAACCTTTGTCTTTAATGACAATCAGTACAGACTTTCTTTGTGTTTATGTCTGTAAAGAGCCTGTCCCACGGGCATGCGACCTGCATGCGGCAAGCGCGGCCTAAAGGGCCGGTCCCACCAGCATGCGCCTGCATGCAGCAAGCGCGACCTAACGTGGTCGATTGAGCCGTACGTCATGCGGCAAGCGCGACCAAACCAGAAGCGGGAGCCGTGCGGAGGTCAAGTGAGTGACACGGCGTCGAGGTGGCTGCGGGCTGGCAGGCTGTTGCCGCGCGGAATTTTTAAACACGGTCAGTTTTTTGGAGCCCCGCGTGATGTCGGGACCAGCTCCGCACAACTCCATACGGCTCCGGCGATCGAAGTGGGACCGGCCCGGCAAGGCCGTACGGCTCAAGCCACCATGTTAGGTCACGCTTGCCGCATGCTGACGCATGCTAGTGGGACCGGCCTTTTAAGTCGCGCTTGCCGCATGCAGGTCGCATGTCCGTGGGACAGGCCCTTAACACCCATCCACCATATTGGGCTAAAATGAAACTGTGGCGGAACTCAGCGGGTCAGGCAGCATCCGTGGAGGGACAGATGATGTTTCGGGATGGGACACTTTTTCAGACTGAGCACAGCCATGATTTGTCAGCCATGATCACAGTGAATGGCAGTGCTGGCTCGAAGGGCCGAATGGCCTCCTCCTGCACTTATTGTCTATTGACTCGCTGAGTTGCTCTAGCACTTTGTGTTTTGCTCCAGAGAATATAAATAGGGAAATTAAAGAGAATATTAACAGAGCCACACGAATCCAAGCCCAGCTAGAAGGTCAAATAGTTTCAACACACAACACCATTCCTTGGTATATTGTAGCACATTGCACAAAGAAATGTGTTATCACTGACCAATTAAAATAATTTGATGCAAATGCATGCAAAAACCCCATCAACAAAACTCACCTTCACAAGATATGCTTTCACCACGTGCTAATGATCTGCAGTATTTTCATGATATTGATTGAGGGACAAACATCTACCAGTAAACCAGGGATAGATCTACAGTCATCTCCGAGAAGTTGCCCAGGGACATGAAGAAACAAATAGGGCCTCCGCTGAAGGTTTAGTCTAAAGGACAATGGAGTAGCCTCCCAGCTCTCAATTGAAACATCAATCGGGATTTTAGAGCTCAGTTCCCTGAAGTGGGTTTTGAACCCACAATTTTCTGACAGAGAGGAGTATACGACCAACTCAGCCACAGAAAGAGATATTCATAAGGAACTCATAAGTTTTATGGTGCCATGGAATTGTTATTTGAACCAGCAGACATGATTCACACAATGTTTCTCTTCAAAGAATGCATCTTCGACACTGAAAATTGCTTCGGTATTGAATTAAAATCCTTCAGTGAGAACATACTAGGTCTGGGCGGGACAGAGGGAAGGTGAGTTGAAAACTCATCATATGTAGCAGAAATCACATGAAAAGTTACAATCATTCCTGAGCCTTCTTGACATGCCATAAGTTTACTTGCCACTTGGAAAAGGGCACTGTTAGGGCCTGTCCCACTAACGCGACTTTTCAATAGACAATAGACAATAGGTAGGTATGTTACAAAACTTACCTTCAGCGGCGCTGTAATTCTGCCACTGGCCATGTGCGCGATTTTGGCGCGTTTGAGGGGGGGGGGGGGGGGGGGGCGGGGTTAAATGGGTTTTTTCACGACCTGGTCCTGAATTATATTTGTTGGAGTGCAAGATTTTGCTAAAGAATCGTTCCTACGGCCGTTCTGTGTGGGTTTTTTTTTTAATTCACCCGACAAGTTAATCGCTGGAATGATTTTAAAAGCAGCTTCTGAAGCCATCAATGCCGACAACTGGGACGGATTTTATGGAGGACCAGGTAAAAGAAAGTAGTTTATTTTTATGTATACAAGTGTTTCTTAAGATGTATTTAATTCACATTTTAAGTTGCGAAACGGTGATTTTTCCCCCCCGAAGAACCGGCAGTGTATTTGCTGCAGATATGGGGGTATAAATTCACAGCAACCTCAACGTTCTAAATGGACCCATTCCAGAAAATCCCACTTGCAAGCTGATTTAAATGGCCATTAATTTACAGGTATTAAACATTAAATTCCTTCCATTTGGCCTATAAACCCATGACAATGAGATTTAAAAATTATGTTATATTCTGAATTCTTGCGTGAATGTTATTTGGACACTTAGGCTATTTAAAAATGTTAATCTATTCTTAAGAAATGGATAGATGTTTAGATCTAGTAATTGAATTTTGTAATTAGCTACAATTAGGTAACTAACTAATTATATGCTTTAATTTCAAGTCATCTAAGTAAGATTGTTTCATATTTGTTTCAGAATGCTTCAATCTATAATAACTGAAAATTTCTTTCAGTTCTCTTAAATTTTAAGAAGGTTATCGGCCTTTAAATGTTCTCGATCACAGCTTTTGTGTTAAGTCAATGAAAAAGCAATATGGAACAAGATGCCAATTTCCGAGTATGAAAATGGCCATGACTTTTTTAATACTGAAGATATGAAAGTGAATTAGGTGTCAAATTAAACTTCTTTTTATGCTTTATCTGATGGGATAAATTAAAGACTTGATTTTTTAAATCTCCAAATTTTTTAACATTGCTACAATAGGTGCAGGATCAGCATCAGCAGGTGCAACATCCCCAATCAGTACCCCGTTCCTGCCTTTCTCCCCATATCCCCTGACTCTGCTATTTTTAAGAGCCCCATCTAGCTCTCTCTTGAAAGCATCCAGAGAAACTGCCTCCATCGCCCTCTGAGGCAGACAATTCCACAGACTCACCATTCTCTGTGAGAAAAACTGTTTCCTCGTCTCCGTTCTAAATGGCTTACTCCTTATTCTTAGCGACTGTCTTCGACCTTCAAGCTCGAGGGCACTCGCCTGAAAAACCTCGAGCTGGATCGACCGTCAGCGATGAAACCGCAAACTAGATCGACTGTCAACACACACACACATACACAAACAGATCGCAAAGGCGGGGGCCATAGAAAGCAGAGCAGCGCTATGTGAAATTCACACCCGCAATGAACAGGAAGGAAAAAGATGGCTGGCACAGTGTACAGGGGGGGGGTGGGGGGAGGGGCGGAGGAGAGAAGGGGAGAGAGGGGGAGAGAAGGGGAGAGAGAAGGAGTGGAGACACTTTTAAGAAGTCAGACAACTTTTAATAACATTTAGCGGCCATTTAACTTTACCGTCGGTTTTCCTTGGTTCTGAAAACTCCAATGAGCCAATTAAAATGCCCGGTCAGCAAAGGAGATTGCCTATGGCTACCTTGACTGCCTAGCGACCCCACTCCACTGCACTTCGAGTTCAAAAGAACCATGCCGACCAATATTTACTCGCGGAAAATTTTTCAGCATGCTGAAAGTTTATCCTCGACCAAACTGAGGCCGTGAGTATGCAGGAACTTCCCTCGAGCATGAAGGAGAGTTACAATGACGTCCTAGGACCTCCTAGGACCACGTGTCGACCATGATGCGAGTTTGAGTCGAGCACAAACTCTTTTAAACTTGCAAATTAGGTCGCCGCAGTGCGACAGGCCCTTTAGAAAATGTAAAGCATTAGAAATTACAAGATAATACTTCAGGTGGACCGTATCGATCAAAGAAAAGGGGAGAGTATTTCCTTTGTCCTGGAACCAATTCTCATTCTACTGAAGCATCAAAACCAGATTAGTAGGTAATTTGTTTCATTCCTATTGCACATTCTTACTGTTTTATCTTTTTAACTTACATAAACATACTGCAATTCAAAATAACAAGTCAAAATAGCTCAATGATTGACATGCAGAACTCAATCTAAATTCTACAGAATTATGAGGTAGTGAATTAATTCATAAATATGACATTGACAGATTTTCTGCTTTGAAAATGACTGAATTTCTTGCAAGACAATAAAGCACAGGAACTATTGGTATTTCTAGCAACAGTAGCACTGTTTCTGGTTCAACAAAGCCTGTCAGATCAATGTGCATAAAAGCACATCAAAAGACTTGCACCAAAAATCTGGAAGTAGAATTTGCAGAATGTAGAGGAAGTTTGCTCATGTGCTCACTCAGGAGGGATTAGCTGTGGTCAAAACTCTAAATATTTGTTCAATCACTTTATTTTAATTCAGATATTTTCAGCTTAAACAAGATGCATGAACAAATATATTGCACTTGAGCACAAATTAGTCCACATTTTGTGTTAATCCTCCTGTGCAAATCTCATGCACAAAATAACACGAATGCCACTGTTAGCTGACAGCAGGAATGAAATCACCAGGGCATCGCAGTTCAATAAAATCAGCCAATAACATTGAACGTCTGCACTCCAACAACTGACAGATTTCCTGGAGTTATTTCAGCACACAATCTTATCTCAGGGTTCAGGTGGCGATTCTAATAGTTCTCTCGTGGTTTGTTATGCCACATAAACCCTTTATTTGAACCACAGCTTTGCAATCGCTGATAAGAATGCTTTATTTTTATTCATTGTTTAGTGTTTATTGTTTTCACCCTTCCTCAGTTTTTATATTTGCATAGAATATGTTTCCTCTCTATGGGCTATGTCAGAAAGCCCAGGAATCAAGCACAGTATGTGTTAACGTGTGGCAGGCTGCAGGCAAAATTCAAGCTCCTGCTCATTACAATCATTTCAGCAGTGCAAAATGCCATCTTGTCACCTGAGAAGAAAGGCCCAAGAAGTATAATATTTCTGGCCAGCATCAGTTTGAACTAGTCTACAGCCACTTAAAGTCAGGAAGGGTATCTTAAAGGGGACTTGCATGGTGAATGCAGGAGGTTATGGGACTCCATTCGTTGGTGAATTATGGTTAATAAAAACAATTCTGATAGTAATGCAGCAGAAAGTGGGATATCGTGATTTCTGATTCTACACCAGAGAGTTTGGGCCCGGCTTTGGAAAAGAGGAGAGATGCTCCATTGAGCGACACACTCGATGGCAGTGCCAGAGGACATCTGTGGGATTCCTTGCCTGGAGAGTCATAGATAGAGCCATAGGTGGTGCCACCAGGAATGGCTGCCTCACCAACAGTCTGTCTGTCCTTTCTTCTTTTTGTTATTTTTAGTATGTGTTTTCGTATTCCTTGGTTTATTTTATGTGGGGGTTGGGGGAGGGGGTGGGGGGGGGGGGTTGAGGGAAACTTTTTTTTCAATTTCTTACCTCGAAGGAGATGCGATTTTGTTCCATATTGGATCTCCGTCCCCACTGTGGCTTAACATCGTGGAGTTGGCGGTCTTTCCCAGAGACCGACCCGGCGCTCCAAGCTGCGAGAGTCTGCGGGACTTTAACATTGTGGCGCTTGCAATCCCTTTGCCGGGGATCGTAACTCCAACCGCGGGGCCTGTGGACCTTAACTCTCGTAAGAAGAGGCCGACTTGGGAGCTCCATGCCCCGGAGAGAATTTCAACCGCCCCGACTCAGGAATTTAGATCACCCCGACGGGGGCTTCGATCGTCGGTTGCGAGGGCTTTGATCGCCCCGACTGTGGATGGTTTGACTGCCCCGACCACGGGAGAACAAAGAGGAAGAAGATTGAACTTTATTGCTTCTATCACAATGAGGATTATGAAATCCACTGTGATGAATGTTTATGTTAACTTTTATGTGGTTGTGTGTCTTGTTGCTTTTCACTTAGTATGGCTGTATGGTAACTCAAACTTCACTGCACCTTAATTGGTACATGTGACAATGACCTTGAAACCCTTGAAACCATGAGAATAATACAGCCCTTCGGTCCAACTCATTCAGACTGACCAAGTTGCCTTGCTGAGCTAGTCCCACTTGCCTGCACCTGCCCTATGCCTAAAAAAGACACAAAGTGCTGAAGTAACTCCGCAACTCCTTGGTTCACTCATCCCTTCTCACCCAAGTACTTCACCTTGCAACCGCAGGAGATGTAACATCTGTCCAAGTACCTCCTCTCTCACATCCATCCAGGGTCCCCAGCAGTCCCTCCAGGTGAGACAGAGGTTCATGTACACCTCCTCTGAACTCCTCTAATACACTCAATGTGCCTGATGTGGCCTCATTTACATCAGTGAGAATAAGCGTAGGTTCTGTTACTTTTTTGCTGAACACTGAATTCTCCAATTTTATTAACCTACAAACAACCCAATGTTTTTCTCCTACTTTCCCTCTCTTCTCTCCGCCCCACTTGGATTCACACTAATTTCTCCCCTTCCCCATCTCTCAGTTCCATTTCACCTATATTCCTTCCTCTGAATTCACAACTTTCACCTCTTCTATCCTTATTTCATACTTTTTTTCTTTTCATCTCTGGCCTTTATCCAACCACCTGCCTATCAAAACGTATCTCACCTGCACCTATCTATCACTTGTCAGGCTTTATCATGCCCACATTTCTCTTCCAGCTTTCTCTCCCCCTCCCCCACCACAATCAGTCTAAAGAAGGGTCCCGCCCCAAAATATTGCCTATCCATGTTCTTGAGATGCTGCCTGACCCACTGAGTTACTCCAGCACTTTGTGGTTTTCCTTGTAAACCAGCATCTGCATTTCCTTGTATTTCCATATTCCTCCAAAAACCTCCTACCCATGTACCTGTCCAAGTGTCATTTGAATGTCATAATTGCACCCAGCAAAAGATATAACAATGTGTATCAATGAGGGGAGGGTAGTAGATGTGATTTACATAGGCTTTGGTAAAGCCTTTGACACAATCCCACATGGAAGACTGTTTCAAACGGTTATTGTCCATGAGATCCAGCTCAAAGTGGCAAATGGGATTCCAATTGGTCTTGCAATAGGAGAGTGAAGGTGATGGTTGAGGTTTGTTTTTGCATTCAGCAATGCAAGGCTTGTTTGTAATCTATGTAATTAACTTAGATGTGGATCAGTTAGTTCATGAATGACATGAGGATTGGTAGAGTTGTTGATAGTGCAGAAGCGAGACTTAGGCTGCAGAGAGAAATGTTTTGCTGAAATGGGTTGAAAAACAGAAGATGGATTTTAATCCAGACAAGTGTGAGGTGATACGTTTTGGGAGCACTAATGAGGCTACGACATTTACTATGAATAGTAGGTTTCCAGAGAGTATTAAGGAATAGAAGCATCTTAGATTACAAGCCCAGAGATTCTGGAAGGTGGCAATGCAGGCAGGCAATGTTGCTATGATGGCATGTGGGATACTGGCCTTCATTAGTTGAGACACTGAATCTATAAATAATTTAGAGATACAGCATGGAAACAGGCCTTCTGGCTTACTGAGCCCATGCCGACTATCAATCAGCTGTTCACACTTGTTCCATGTTATCCCACTTTCCCATCCGCTCCCTATACTCTAGCGGCAATTTACAGAGGCCAATTAACCTGCAAACCACATGGCTTTGGGATGTTGGATCTAACCTGAGCACCTGGGTGAAACGTACACAGTCACAGGAAGAAGGTGCAAATGTCACACAGACATCCGAAGTCAGGATCTATCCAGGGCCTCTGGCACTGTGAGGCAGCAGCTTTACCAGCTGTGCCACTGTGCAGCCATATGTGGGGAGGTTATGCCTCCATTTTATAAAACTTCTGTAGACCTCAGCTGGAGTCTGGTCACCATGGTATATAAAGGATGTGATAGTGCTGGAGGGGGTGCAGAGGAAATTCACCAGGACATTGCCTGAGATAGAATAGGTTAGTTATGAATAGAGACAAAGTAACTCAGTGTTTTATCCCTGAATTGGAGATAGTTAAGGAGGGACATGATTGAGTGGTATAAAGTTATGAGGAATTTTGATATTGTAGAGTGGATGAAACCTTTCCCCTGCCAAAGACAGATACAATTAGAGGACATGGGTTAAGGAGGAAGAAATTCAGAGGGGAGAGTAGGGGGACCTTCTGTACCCAGACAGAGATAAGTACCTGGAATATGCATGGTCTGGGCAAGTGGTTAAAGCTGCATAGCTGGCTGTATTTAAGAAGTATATACACTAGTTTAACACTTGGATTACTTAGACATAAAGGTCTATGGATCAAATAGTGGGCAATGAGGTTAATATGGTCTTGTGCCCACTGGTCAGCATGAATAAATCGGGGTGAATGGCCTGTTTCCATGCTGTACATTTATATGATTTTACCTTACCAAGCCTACTTTCTAATTTTGCTTGTGTTCAGTTGAGCGGAGAGAAACTGGCCTGAAGTTTGACTGGAAGTAAATGAACAGAAGCTGCAAAGGGAGTATGTTGAACAATGACCCTGTAAATAATTAAAGTATCACAATGTGACAAATAATTTAAGATTCTACTATGGTGCCTCTGGTGAGATCATTAATTTTTTCTCAGCACTGTAGTCATATGGTTGGAACTAATCTCCTCCAGTCAACTTTTCAATTAGATCCCTCTGTTGTCTTCTGTTGGAGTGCTCAATGCACTTCAGTTCTCCTTCCTGCACCAGGATCTCCATACTTACATCAGATAAAATACGTAGCCAATTAATCTTTAGAGAATATTTCCTGCCATCGGCAGCCAGCGTGCATCTTCTTTAGAAGAGCTGCTGGATAATATTAAATGGCGGAATGGACATCTGATATGCCACACATCATATATTATGCAAAGAATTAGCAATGCCAGTAGCATTAATGGCATGGATGCCTCAAAGATATAAATTGTTAGTACTAGCTGTAGTACTAAGTTAATGCAGCCTCTATAATGATGTGCATAAGTATGTATGATATGTGTAGGAAGGAACTGCAAATGCTTGTTTAAACTGAAGATAGACAATGCTGGAGTAACTTAGCAGGACACGCAGCATCTCTGGAGAGTAGGAATGGGTGACGTTTTGGGTTGAGACTCTTCTTCAGACTGAATTTAGACTGAAGTCTGAAGTGTGATATGTGATCTATCTCTAAATTCTTATGTTTAGAGCCAATCCAGTTACTAAGACATCAGAATTGAATTTATATCTCTTCTTCTTGCGTATGGCGTGCACAGCCTAAAGTTTTAGGACAAGTTGTTCTATTTGATCTTAATTGATTGTGCATGCTGGGTTGATGCATTAATTGAAACAGGGTGGACCAAGTGAAGGTTGCAATCTCCCACCCTGATTTTATACTAATTTGCCCTCTTATATGACAATCATAAAATACTTAAAGTATTAATCCTTTATCCAGTACTCAAGAAGTCTGCAAAGTAGTATAAAGTGTGTTGAAATAGAAGTTTCAAGGGCCCCATTTTGGTCACTTGTACAGCTAGAATAGATCATTTGCCCAATCTAGCCCACAGCCAAAAACTGCCATGCTGAGTGTTTAAGAAGGAACTGCAGATGCAGTCGTTATCCATTCAAGGGCCCAAGCAGTCGTTCCAGGTGCGACAGAGGTTCACCTGCATCTCCTCCAACCTCATCTATTGCATCCGCTGCTCTTGATGTCAGCTGATCTACATCGGTGAGACCAAGCGTAGGCTTGGCGATCGTTTTGCCGAACACCTCCGCTCGGTCCGCTTTAACCAACCTGACCTCCCGGTGGCTCAGCACTTCAACTGCCCCTCCCATTCCGTATCCGACCTCTCTGTCCTGGGCCTCCTCCATGGCCAGAGTGAGGCCCACTGTAAATTGGAGGAACAGCACCTCGTATTCCGCTTGGGGAGTCTGCATCCTGGTGGCATGAACATTGAATTCTCACAATTCTGTTAGCCCTTGCTGTCTCCTCCCCTTCCCAGCTTTCCCTCAGCCCTCGGGCTCCTCCTCCTTTTTTCTTTCATCACTCCGCCCCCCCACCCCCCATCATTCTGTAGAAGGGTTTCGGCCCGAAACGTTGCCTATCTCCTCCGCTCCATAGATGCTGCTTCACCCGCTGAGTTTCTCCAGCATTTTTGTGCAACTGCCATGCAGAGAATGGCTCGACTATAAACGAGCATAGTTTCTAACATTAAAAAGACAGATAATGTTATTGGAACATAGTAATTCATGTAAGCAAGGAGACAATATGATCAGAGCTGCATCAATTTTAAGCAGAGAATTGTTGTCATAGTTACCAAGGGTCCCTCACTTTATCCTTGTAGAGTTGCATTAGTTAAATCCTCCCTGGCTCAATTTAATCCAACCTTTCATAACAGACTGGAGTCCTCTCAAGCCTCAAAGATAAAAGAAAAATAAATTCCTTTAAGCTTCAATGAGAGAAAGTTAACAAGCTCCTTTAAATCCACATGCCTTGCTTTAGCAAAGGTTTAGTTATTTCAATAAGCTTTAATAAACCTGATGCCAGGACCAGCAATCAACATAAACTACCTAGACATTGCTGAGCTGTCCACAGAAATATTGTTTAATATCCAAAGATTTTCGGGTCTACCCTATGGGTTTTCTATTTGACCCAGGAATTTAGTAAAAGCTTAATCACTTTGGCATTTCATTGAAGTTCTTTAGTACAATGGACACACAAGAGACTGCAGATGCTGGAATCTTTAGCAAAATATAAAATCTGGAGGAATTGAAGAAGGGTTCTGATCCAAAAAGTGTTTGTCCATTTCCCTGCACAGAATTCCCTGACCACTGAGTTCCTCCAGCTCATTCTTGTAGCTTTGTTGCTTAATCTTCAGTAAATGTTTTTGTAAAACAGGAAGGAAAAAGACACAAATTGCTGGTGTAACTCAGCAGGTTAGGTAGTATCGGTGGAGAACATGGATGGGCAAGGTTACGTACGGGTCAGGGACTTTTTCAGACGGATCCACCACTGAGCATATGGTCTCAGCTTATCCACATTTCAGTATACTGGTAGTATTCCCGGAGGTTCCCGGAGGTTTTTGTCAGTCTCCCTACCTGCTTCCACTACCTGCAACCTCCGGCAACCACGTACAACCTCCGGGAACCGCACGGAAACCTTGGGTGGGCCGCAAAGTCTCCAGAGGTTTCCGCTCAGGTTTCCTAAGTGGGACAGGGGCATAGGCATTCTGTGCTGGGAGGTACAGTAGTTCAGATGGTAAAGCTGCTGCCACACAGAGACACAGTTTCGATCTTGACCTCAGGTGCTGTCTGTGTGGAATTTGCACGTTCTACCTGGGACTGCAAGGCTTTCCTCCTGGTGTTCCAGGTCCCACGCACATCCCAAAGAAATGCAGGTTTTTAGATAGCTTGGCCTCTGTGAAATTGCCCCAATTGTGCAGGAAGTGGATGAGAAAGTGGGATAACTTTGAACTAGTGTGAACAAGTTATTGATGGTTGGTGTGGACTCAGTGGGCTGAAGGACCTCTTTCCATGCTGTATCTCTGGACTAAATTCTGAGAATTATAAGATCCAGGATCTCTGGGTTAGTTCAATACCATAGATATTACAGTTTGCCTTTAAAAGCAGAGAAATTATTTAAGGCATTCTAGCATGAACATGAATCCACTCACATGGATCAACTATATTCTCCATGGCTGCTAATATTAAAAACAGATAATGCCATATGCACATCATTATTTATGCAGACAGGAAGACAACATTCCTTTATCTCCTAATCTGAGGAAGGACATTCTTGCCATAGAGGGTGTACAGAGAAGGTTCACCAGACTGATTCCTGGGATGTCAGGACTTACATATGAAGAAAGACTGGATAGACTCGGCTTGTACTCATTAGAATTTAGAAGATTGATGGGGGATCTTATAGAAACTTACAAAATTCTTAAGGGGTTGGACAGGCTAGATGCAGGAAGATTGTTCCCGATGTTGGGGAAGTCCAGAACAAGAGGTCACAGTTTAAGGATAAAGGGGAAATCTTTTAGGACTGAGATGAGAAAAACATTTTTTACACAGAGAGTGGTGAATCTCTGGAATTCTCTGCCACAAAAGGTAGTTGAGGCCAGTTCATTGGCTATATTTAAGAGGGAGTTAGATGTGGCCCTTGTGGCTAAGGGGATCAGGGGGTATGGAGAGAAAGCAGGTACAGGATACTGAGTTGGATGATCAGCCATGATCATATTGAATAGCGGTGCAGGCTCGAAGGGCCGAATGGCCTACTCCTGCACCTATTTTCTATGTTTCTATGTTTCTATCTATACACTGTAAATGTATCAATTGTAATCATGTATTGTCTTTCTGCTGACTGGTTGGCACGCAACAAAAAAGCTTTTCACTGTACCACGTTACATGTGACAATAAACTAAACTAAACATGATCAGATGTGCATCATTCTTATGTCACTATCACACAGCACAATTTCTAACCTTCTATCTCACGTGTGAAGTTACCATTTTGCATCTCTAAACAAAATGGCTGGGTTAGAATGGCTGGCTTCATAAAGTACAAATTCTCCCCGAGAAAGGAATCAAAATAAACAGAAGGTGATGTTATGTTGTGAGGGCCAGCAGGCACCTTATCAAATTGGAAAAGCAGTCAGCCAGTTGATGAATGCGAGCTGCTACAACCACAAGGACAAAGAGGATAAGGAGCTGCACTGTTTATCACTGTAGCACAAGCTGCCCGCAACACAGATCAGGGCCTGCCTGTCCCTGGGTGGCAATGCACCAATTGAACCTATCCTGTCACCAGACATGAATCACGTATACCTGCAGCATACCTGCAATATGTCTGAAAATATCAGCGGTTTGGATATTTCCCTCTGAACTTTGCCTGGAATCCAACCTGAGCTGTAATACTGGAAGCCTGCCCTTCCCACTGATTGGAAGACATCACCTAGATATAAACAGGGAACAGACCATCAAAGTCAATGGTGGACTTGGCCTGGTGGACTTTTTTCCAAAGAGTACAAGTAACCGCTGTGGAAAAGGGAATGAACATTTCTTTGCAATGATTGTGCATTGGAATAAAACACATGGGTTCATGTACTGCTTCTAAAAACATTATCAATTGATTGTGGTTATTGTAAGTCAATCAACCCAGTCTTTGGGCTGAGATGATTGTGTTCCAATATCCCAAACTATTTTCCTTGTGCTAAGTGGGACAGGGGCATAACATTCAGCTCTTTTGCCTATGCTTCAACCAGAGTTGTCATGAAATCAAGAATCAAGGAGTTCTGGCACAAGCCGGCATGGGCAAGAGTGGGAGCCATTGACGATTTTGTGCGTGAAAAATCACGTCTCACAAATTTGATAGAGTTTTTGAAGAGATCACCAAGAGGACTGACAAGAGCAGGATGGCGGACATTGTCTAAATGGACTTTGACAAGGTCTTTGACAATGGTAAGCAAGGCTGGAAGGTTAGATTACATGGGATCCAGAGTGAAATTGCCAATTTGTTTTCCAAATTGGCTTGGTGGATGGAGTCAGAGGGTGGCAGTAGTGCTGCTTTTATGATTGGAAGCCTGGGACCAGTGAAATACTACAGAGATCTACGCTGGATGCACTGTTGTTTACCGTCAATATTAATCATCTGGATGATTATGTAGTCAACGTGGTCAGTAAATTTGAGAAAGTGAATAAGGCTAGAAATAAAAAAACTGCAGATGCTGGTTTACAAAAAATGACATAAAGTGCGGGTCAGGCAGCATCTCTGGAGAACATAGATAGGTGCCGTTTCGGGTCAGGACCATTCTTCCGAAGGCTACCTAAATTTATAAAAGGATTTCAATCAAATAGGAAAGTGGGCCAAGTAATGGCATACGGAATTTAACTTGGGCAGGATAAATCAAAACTGGGCAGGATTTAAATAGTAAATGGTAGGGCCCTAGTTAGTATTGTAGAGCAGAGAGACCTAGGGATACAGGTACACAGTTCCCCGAAAGTGGCAACCCAGGTAGGTAGGATCAGGAAGAAAGCATTTGACCCACTTGCTTGTTTCAGAAGTTGAGTGTCCAAGACATCGATGAGATCATATTTAGAGTATTGTGTGCAGTTTTGGTTGCTCTGCGATAGGAAGGATGTCATTAAGCAGGAAAGGATGAAGAAAAATGACACCAGATTGTTACCAGGACTTAAGGTATATGGAGAAGGTGGATTGGTTGGGACTTCTTTCCCCGGTGCATAGGAGGTTGAAGGGTGAATTTTCAGGAGTACAAAAAAATCATGGGAGGCGTAGATAATGCAAAAGATTTCAACCTTTTTTCTCATGGTAGAGGCCAGAACTGAAAGGCATAGGTTTAAGGTGAGAGGGAATAGATTTAAAAGAAACTTGAGGGGCAATCTGTTTACGCAGAGGGTGGTACATACAAGGATTGAGCTGCCAGAGGAATCTGTAGAGGCAGATTTAGACAGGTACATGAATTAGAAATATTTAGATGAATATGGGCCAAATATAAGCACATGGGACTAGGTTGGCTAGACATTGAGGTTGGCAAGGATGAGTTGGGCCAAAGGGCCTGTTTCCTGTAGTATAACTCTAATTATCCAAATTGGATTTGACCAGCTTTTTGTGAACTAGATGTACCTGTGCAATTCTCCACATTAATGGTCTGATGTCAGTGTTATTACTGCACTGGCTAAGAGCTTGGCTAAAGGTGGTTATTCTGACAGCATATCACCAGTACTATAGCCAGGATGTTGTTTAGATCTGTGGCTAACACTGTATCTTTGCTGTCAGCCATTTATAGACTGAATTGGCTAAAGACATGGCATTGGGATTTGGTGAAGCCAATGTGAATAATCTATGCGCCAGTTCTGGTGGACATGATCGCAAGCACTTTAGCCTTGCCTTCAGAACTCGCATGTTAAGCAAAACATAGAACAGCACAGCACAGGAATGGGGCCTTTAGCCCACAATGTTTGTGCTGAACACAATGCCAAGTTAAATTGATCTCATCTGCCTGTACATGATCCATATCCCTCTATTTCTTGCATTTCCATGTGACTATCTAAAAGCCTCTTAAGCACGACCTCTGCCTCCACCACCACCCCTCGCAATCATTCCAGGCCCTCACCACTGTGTGTTAAAAACTTGCCATGCACATCACTAAACTTTCCCCCTCTAACTTTATACTGTACCAATGCCGTCTAGTGTTGGACATTTCCACCCTGGGGAAAAAAGATTCTGACTGTCTACCCTATCTTTCTACGCCTCTCATAATTTGATACACTTCTATCGTCTCCCCTCAATCTCTGATGTTCCAGAGAAACCAATCTCAATGTATCCATCCTCTCTTTGTAACTGAAACTCTCTAATCTAGGCAGCAATCTGTTAAACCTCCGTTCACAACAAAGTTTCTGTAATGGTCACAACATCAGAATTCCAAGCATTGATCCAGGCTCTAAGTTCATCAACTTTATCCTTGCATTGAAGTAAACACACTTGAAGACCATCCTCGGGTACCATGTTCTACTGGTCCCTGAACAGTCATCCCTTTCAACACCATCCAAAAGGGTATATCTGTTTTGCAGGGGAACGGCACAGGAGATTTCTATGCCTACTCCATTTCCTGGTGGTCATCCATCTATTTTCTGCCTGCACCTTATGTATGACCTCCTCTCTAAACCTTTCTATAACTTGCTCACTCTCCCGGACTAGCCTGATTCAGCTGCAGCTCTGGTTCCCTAACCTGGGCTTTAAGGAGCTGCACTTATTAGCACCTCCTGCAGATGTAATCCTCAGAAACATTGGAAATTTTCCCAAGTTCCCACATCCACCAGATCGAGCACACCACTGCACTAGCCTCCATCTATACTACACCAAGACCTATTGCACTCAAAAACAAACAGAAATGGTCAAAAAGGGACAGATCAAACTTCAAAGGTTCAAAGGTTCCAAGGTTCATTTATTGTCACATACACCAATTGGTGTAGTGAAATTCAAGTTGCCATTGCAGCACACTAGTAAGAATACAACACAACATTAAAGAAGAATTTAACATAAAACATAAAAACACCCCCCCCCCCACAATGGTTCCCACTGTGGGGTAAGGCACAAAGTCCAGTCCCCATCCCCTTGTCCACCCATAGTCGGGCCTATTGAGGCCTCCGCAGTCGCCGCTACGGGGCCCGATGTTTCAGGCCCTTCTCGCCGGGTGATGGTGCTCCGACGTCGGGAGACCCCCCTCCCGCAGCTTGGGATGCCTGGAACGGCCGTTTCCTTAACGGAGACCGCGGCTTCCGAAGCCGACATGCCACGCTGGACGGAGCTCCACCACTGGCGATCTCAGCGAAAGATCCCAGGCTCCCGATCTTAAATTCAGCGCCGCCGCCCGCAGCTGGCCGCTCCACAGACCCGCAGCTCTGTGATGTTCAATGGGCGGACTCAGCATTCTGGTGCTCCAGCGCGGCGACCCGGGCAAGGCATCGCCCGCTCCGCAATAGCGCTCCAGCGCTGTGCCGCTGCCGAAGCCAAGGTTCTGGCCGGTCCCGTCAGGAAACGCCGCTTCAGACCCTGATGGTAGGCTGCGAGGACGGGTCGAGATCCTGCTCGGAGGAAAGCCTGCCTCTCCAACCAGGTATTGACTGAGAAAATCAGTTTCCCCCTTCTCCCCCCCCCCCCCCCCACCCATAAAAAGAATAGACCTCCAAACAACACTTTTTAATGTACTAACAATTAAAAAAAGAAATGAAAGGACGGACACCTGCAGGCAGGGCAGCTATACCCAACTGTACGGCACCCCCCTCCATATTCTGCAGTCACCCTCACTGAAGCCTCCTCTCGCTGAGGCCTCATGAGCCCAAGCCTCTTGTCCCATTCTACATCTGGCCGTTTCCACAATGGCCGCTCTCACTATTCAGATTCAGATTCAGATTCAACTTTAATTGTCATTGTCAGTGTACAGTACAGAGACAACAAAATGCAGACTATGGTCTCTTTAAACTTCTTCAGTTCATCTCAATCCTGTTGTCATCATAATCATCATAATAATCATAACCATAATCATACTTTATTAGCCAAGTATGTTTTGCAACATACAAGGAATTTGATTTGCCATATAGTCATACCAATAAAAAGCAACAAGACGCACAAAATACATTTTAACATAAACATCCATCACAGTGACTCCTCCACATTCCTCACTGTGATGGAAGGCGAAAAAAAAGTTAAATCGCTTCCCTTCTTTGTCCTCCCGCGGTCGGGGGCCTCGATCCTTCCATTGAAGGGACGATCTTTGCTCCCGCAATCAGCGGTCAGGCCCTCCACGTCGAGGCGATCAAGGTCCCGCATCGGAGGATCTCTGCTCCCCCGCGCTGGGCGATTGAACCCTGGGTCGGGGCTGGTCGAACCTCCTGAGACTTTGGAGCTTCCCAACATTGGCCTTTACCCGAGACTGCGAGCTCCTCGATGGTGAAATCCGCAGGCCGCGGCTGAAGTGTCAATCCCAGGCAAGAGATCACAGGCTCTGATGGTAAGTCCACGCCCCGTGGTGGGGCTCAAAGTCAGTCAGGAGCAAGGCCTCCAGCTCCATGATGTTAGGCCGCAGAGCGACCGGAGATACCTTCCGGAAAACAATCGCATCTCCGGCAGGGCAAGAGATTGAAAAAAAGTTACCCCCGACCTCCTCTCCCACCCCCACCCCCCACATAAAACAAACCAGAGAACATTAACACATACTTTTTAAAACACACTAAAAATAACAAAAAAGATGAAAAGCAGACAGACCGTTGGCGAAACTGCCATCGCTGACGGCGCCACCCGGTGGTGCTTGGATAACTTCCACAACACCACCAATTTTAATGCCATCTGCAAACTGACTAACTATGTTAACAACTTTGTCATCCACATCGTTAATATAGGTGACAGACAATGATGGATCCAACACTGATCCATGTGGCACACCACTGATCACTGGTCTCCAGCCTGATCAACAGCCCACCACCAATGTCATATGTTTCTTTCCACCAAAACAATTTGGTATCCACTTGACCACCTCACCCTACATCCCAAAAGATCCAACCTACCAGACCAGCCTACTGTGTGGGACCTCATCAAAGGCCTTGAAAAAGTCCATGTAGACAAAGTCCACCACACTGCTCTCATCAATTTTCTTTGTCACCTCTTCAATCAAACTTGTGAGACACACTTTCCCATGCGCAAGGCAATGGTATCCCTAATTAGTCCTAGCCTTTCCTGTACGTCCTGCATCTCAGAACCCCCCTCCAGTAACTTTTCTACCAATGATGTTGGGCACAACAGCCTATAGTTCCCTAGCTTCTCCTTGCAGCCCATCTTACCATAAAAGGCACCTATCAGCCATCCTCCAGTCTTCCTGTACGGAACCAATGAATAAAGATGATGCAAATATTTGTGCCAGGGCTCCTGCAGTTTCTCTCCTCAATTCAATCAAATGCCCTGGGATACACTTGATCAGGTCTTATGGATTTATCCACCCAAGTCCTGAATCTATATAATTTTGAACATTAGTGATTCCATGCAACTTGATGAAATGTGTCTTCGGTGTGAAGACAGAACTTTATCTCCATCTATAAAATCATAAGACCATAAGACATAGGAGCAAAATTAGGCCATTTGGCCCATTGAGTCTACTCTGCCATTCAATCATGGCTGATCTATTTCTCCCTCTCAATCCTATTCTCCTGCCTTCTCCCCGTAACGTTTGATACACTAACTAATTGCCCAGCTATCATTCACTGCTTCTGTCTCCCAATTCTACCATTCCCCTCCCCTATCTGGCTACATCTGCTCATCATCCTTCACCCATCCTCAGCTTACCAAACACATACCTGCCCCAGTCTTATTACTCCTCATCTTTATATGGTTATCTTTACTCAACTCTCAATCCCGATCCAAGGTTTCAACCCAAAACATTTCCCTTTCTCCCACAGATGCTGCTCATCCATTGAATTCCTCCAGCAAATTATGTGTTGCTGCAAACACCAGCATCGACAGTCCTTGCGTCAAGTCATCCCTTACCTAATTCTATGCTGGTGTGGAACAAATTTATGATATAATACAGAATATACTGTATGGGGTTAGGAGGGAGAGATAGATCAGCCATGATTGAACGGGCCAAATGGGATTGAATGGGACTTGATGTGCCAAATGGCCTAATTCTACTCTATCACTTATGCCCTTATACACCTGGATAACTCTTGATGAGTAGACTATTTAATGATTTAACCACATTCAACTACATTTTACTTTGAGATTGAACAGCAGCAGAAGAATCAAATGCAGCACTATAACATTAATTTTAAAAACATGTAATTACAAGCAATTGTTATTACAAGTAATTGTTTCTAACCCATCAGGAAGTTGAGCTTGCACAAGATCAAATCCAGTCCAGAAGCTGAAGGATCCTGACCTGACAGGTCACCTATCCATTCCTTCTTCAGATACTGTATGATCCGCTGAGTTAGACCAACGCTTTCTGCTTTGCTCAAGATAACAGCATCTACAGCCACCCTTTCCCCGGGCACTTTCCCTTCCACCCCTTCCCCGGGCACTTTCCCTTGCAACCGCAAGAGATGCCACACTTGTCGCTTTACCTCCCCTCTGACTCCATTCAAGGACCCAAGCAGTCGTTCCAGGTACGACAGAGGTTCACCTGCATCTCCTCCAACCTCATCTATTGCATCTGCTGCTCTAGATGTCAGCTGATCTGTTAGATGATCTACATCGGTGAGACCAAGCGTAGGCTTGGCGATCGTTTCGCCGAACACCTTCGCTCGGTCCTCATTAACCAACCTGACCTCCCGGTGGCTCAGCACTTCAACTCCCCCCTCCCATTCCGTATCCGACCTCTCTGTCCTGGGCCTCCTTCACGGCCAGAGTGAGCAACACCGGAAATTGGAGGAACAGCGCCTCATATTCCACTTGAGGAGTCTGCATCCTGGTGGCATGAACATTGAATTCTCACAATTCTGTTAGCCCTTGCTGTCTCCTCCCCTTCCTATCTCTCCCTCAGCCCTCGGGCTCCTCCTCCTCCTTTTTCCTTTCTTCTCCCCGCCTCCCCCCACCCCCATCAGTCTGAAGAAGGGTTTCGGCCCGAAACGTTGCCTATTTCCTTCGCTTCATAGATGCTGCTGCACCCGCTGAGCTTCTCCAGCATTTTTGTGTACCTTCGATTTTCCAGCATCTGCAGTTCCTTCTTAAGCATCTACAGATCCTTGTCTTTCCAGAAGTTCAAATTTCTTTTCACTTATTCATGCATTAGCAAGAAATTGTCATAATGTGCTGTCCAATCCATAACTGCTTTTGAACTCAGAAGAAACAATGTTGGATTTGGCCTTACAAATAACCTAGATGGGAGAAGGATAAATGGTGATGAATAAACTTAATGGGATTTTCCACAAACCAATAGTTTCATGGTTGCAGTTACAGAGGCAAATTTTGACAACATTCCAGTATTCATCCAATATCCCAGGATCAATGGCCCTGAACTTTGTTTATTGGTCTAATAATTTAATTTCTAGACTAGTATACCAAAATCAGTAAAGAAAATCTGAAAACAATTTATTGTGTTAGAATTTACGAGGATGTTGCCAGGACTTGAGGGACTGAGCTATAGGGAGAGGATGAGCAGGCTAGGACTTTATTCCTTGGAGCACAGGAAGATCAGGGTGATCTTATGTAGATGTACAAGATCATGAGAGGAATAGACTGGGTAAATGCACAGAGTATTTTGCCCAGAGTAAGGGAATTGAGAACCAGAGGACGTAGGTTTAATGTGAGGGGGGAAATGTTTTAATAGGAATCCGAGGGGTAACTTTTTTACACAGAAGGCGATGGGTTTATTGGACAAGCTGCCAGAAGAGGTAGTTGAGGTGAGTACTATCAAAACATTTAAAGGACATTTGGACAGGTACATGGATAGGATAGGTTTAGAGCGTTATGGGCCAAGCGCAGGCATGTGAGACTAGTGTGGATGGACATTTTAGACAGCGTGGGCAATTTGGACTGAAGGGCCTGTTTCGATGCTATAAGACTCTGTCAATCTATGACTCTATATTTACAGTTAATTCAATAAATTAGGATACTATCCGATTTAACACTACCCTTTTGTAGACATTGGACTTTGTCTGTGGAACAGATTCAAGAAACACTAGAGTCAGGAGTGGTTCCTGACAATTGGAAAATTACCGATATTACCCCGCTGGACAAGAAGGCAGCAAAGCAGAATATAGGCCGGTTAGTCTGACTTCAGTGGTTGGTAAGATTTAGAATTAAGTATAAAGGATGAGGTTACAGAGTACAAAGTTCATAATAAAATAGGCCAAAGTCAGCATGGTTTTGTGAAGGGGAGATCTTGTCTGACATCTGTTGGTTCTTTGATGAAGTAAATAGTAGGAAAGACAAAGGAGAGTCAGTGGACGTTGTTAACCTAGATATTCAGAAAGCCTTTGATAAGGTGCCACATGTGAGGCTGCTAAAGAAGATGAGAGCCCATAGTATCAAAGGGCGGAATCGAGCATGGATAGCAGGTTGGCTGGATGGCAGAAAGCAAAGAGTGGCAATAAAGGGGGATTTTTCCGGTTGGGTGCCAGTGACTAGCAGAGCTCCACAGGGGTCGGTGCTGGGGCCACTTTGTATATTAATGATTTGGATGGATAAGGGAATTGAAGGCTTTGTGGCCATGTTTGCAGATGATGTACTGCAAAATAGGTGGAGGGGCAGGTAGTGTAGAGAAAGCAGGAACTCTGCAGAAAGACTTGGACAGGTTGGGAGAGTGGGCAGAGAAATGGCAGATGGAATATAGTGTCGGAAAGTGTGGAGTCATGCATTTTGGTAGTAGGAATAAAGGCGTAGACTATTTTCTAAATGGGGAGAGAATCCAGAAATCGGGGATGCAAAGGGACTTGGGAGTGCTGGTGCAGGATACCCAATAGGTTAACTTGCAAGTCAAATTGGTAGTAAGGAAGGCAAATGCAATGCTATCATTTATTTCAAGAGGCCTAGAATACAAAAACAGGTATGTAATGCTGAGGCTCTATAAGCCACAGGTCAGGCTGCATTTGGAATATTGTGAGCAATTATGGGCACCATATCTGAGGAATGATGTGCTGGCTCTGGAGAGGGTTCAGAGGAAGCTTACAAGAATGATCCCGGGAATGAGTGGGTTAACATATGATGAGCATTTGACGGCACTGGGTTTGTACTCGCTGGGGTTTAGAATGATGAGGGGGACCTCATAGAAAATTACTGGATAAATAAAGACTTAGAGATGTGGATGTGGAGAGGATGTTTCCACTCATGGGAGAGTCTAGCACTAGAGGTCATAGCTTCAGAATTAAAGGACGTTCCTTTACGAAGGAGATGAGGAGGTATTTCTTTAGTCAGAGGGTGGTGAATCTGTGGAATTCTTTGCCACAGATGGCTGTGGAGGCCGTCAATTGATATTTTTAAGGGAGAGATAAATAGATTCTTGATTAGCATGGGTGTCAGGGGTTATGGGAGGAAGGCAGGAGAATGGGGTTAGAAGAGAGGGATAGATCAGCCATGACTAGATGGGCCGAATGGCCTAATTCTGCTCCGTACAATAGATACTATATTCTGCACTCTGTATCTTCCCCTTTGCTCTATCTATTGTACTTGAGGTTGACTTGCTTATATTTGTGTATAGAATTATCTGATCTATTTGGACTGTGCTTTGGTAATAAACAATAATAAACGTAAACCTAAACATAGTATAGTACAGTACAGGAACAGGCCCCGTACTTTGATCAATCTGATCATAGTTTTCCTGATTACTTTTATCTCTAAAAATTTAGCTATTCATTTATTTTACTTCCAATCTTTAGTCATCCTTTCTATACAAGTGTGCTGCAGAATTTCCCTATTGGTATCTAATCTGTTCATTTTAATCCTGTAATCCTTCACTACACTAATCAATTTGCCTGGATCAATGGTGAAGAAACTAATTAAGTCACTTTTTGAAAGGAAACAAATCCAGATTCTTGAACCTTTTCCCCAGTTTCACATAATCAAAATCCTCATTGCCACTCAACATCATGTCTTCATCAGGGTGAATGCTTAAAAATTCAAATGCCTCCAACCATTACAATGTGAGCTCATGTCATTAATTTCAGTGAGCTGCCTGGGGACAAGGTTAATTGCAGAAGCTGGGAGCTATAGTGAGGTCAATCAGAAAGCCAGGTGGTCAGGAGGTAGAACAAAGTTTAGGGTGAGAGGAGCAAAGTTTAAAGATGTGCGGGCCAAGTTTTTTTACACTGAGGGTAGCATGCCTTCTGCCCAGTGCCATGTATGGTGATGTAGGCAGATACAATACGTTTGAATAGGTACATGGATATGCAGGGAATGGAGGGATATGGATTATGTGCAGGCAGATAAAAGTTGGCCTTGGCATCATTTTAGGCACACACATTGTGGGCTGAAGGGCCTGTTCCTGTGCTGTACTGTTCTGTGTTCGGTGCGGCGCTGTGTTTGATTGGAGGAGGATTGGAAGGAGGAGGGTGGGAGAGCGAGAGAGAGAGAGGGAGGGAGAGGGAGAGGGAGGGAGAGAGAGAGAGAGACAGACAGACAGAGTGAGAGTAGGAATGAGAGAGAGAAAAAGTGGCATATCGGCAAACATGCTTTGGAGAAGATTTGCCTAAAACTGGGAAAGTCAATGCATGCCATTGCGTTGTGGACTACTCAGGTAGATTATAAGGTGTGGGAGCTAGGCAGGTAGGGCTGGAGACAGATGGACAATATTCAACAACTTCAAATCGAATAGTGTGGAGTAAAAACCTAAGGTTGTCTACCTAATATTCCTTGAAGGTGCTCGATGATGGATGGAGACACAAGGGAATGCAGATGCTAGAATCTTCAACAAAAGCAAAGTTGTGGAGGAGCTCTGTGGGTTAGGTAGGAGCTATGGTGGGAATGGCCAGATAATATTCCTTCTTCGGGGCCCCGACCCAAAACGGCATCTGTCCATTCCCTCCACAGATGCTACCTGACCCAATGAGTTCCTCCATTGATAGGTAGTCCTGGGACAATTTGCATGACTCCAAAATATTAATAGTGGCATTTTGCCCGAGGCAATGCTAATTTTCAATCACACAAAGCTGTGAATAAGTGCAAGGTGATAAAATGTCCAAGCTTATAACCCGAAAGCTTCCTTTATGTGGCTGTACCCAGAAGCGTATAACACAGGGACAAGTCCTATGGCCCACAATGTCGCTGCTCAACATGATGCCAAATTAAACTGATCCCCTCTACCTGCACGTTCCATATCCCTCCAATCTCTGCATATTCATATGCCTATCTAAATGCCTGGATAGCTGCTTGTTTACACAATGCATGGATTTTGATTATGCTACTCAAGGTGCATCAGATATTCCTTGTCCCGGCAATGAGTGTGTGTGGCACAAAACGTTGATCCATTAGGGAAACTTGCGGGGCAACTGAAAGGACTTGGATAATTCAATGTATTATTTTATGCAAGGGTGGCATCAGCAGTCAACCATACCAGATTGCAGTACGTTGTAAAAAAGCACCTAAAGAACAAACATCTAGAAGTGTGCTTGTTACTCCACACTCTCAAAATAAGGCGGCAACCATTCAGAACTAGAAAATGTTTATTGACCCAGAGGATGACCTATTTTTGGAATTCCTTGCCCCAGGCCAGTAGAGACTCAGTCGCTGAAGATACTGAAGACATAAATGGATAGATTGCTGGATATAAAGAAAGAACTGTGTGGAGTTTACACATTCTCTCTGTGACTATTTGAGTTTCCTTCGGATGCTCCGGTTTCCTCCCACATTCCAAAGATGCGTGGGTCTGTAGGTTAATTAGCCTCTGTAAATTGTTCCTATTGTCTACTGGGTGAGAAAGTGGGGGTTATTGATGGTCAGCATGGACTCGGTGACCCGATGGGCCTGTTTTCATGCTGTATCTCTAAACTAAACTAAACTAAACTAAGCAAAACAACAAAATGGTACAAAGGTAGGAGATCAACCATGATCTTAATTCATGTTGCAGCAGGTATTAGAGGTTGGTATTTGCTACTTATATTCTTACCCCAGAAGGGATATTAATAATGACTTATCATCAATAAATACTGATATATTTAAACATCTACTGATACTGATACATTTAGAGTTAATCCACAGATTAGTACTCACTTAAACACTGCAGGTGATACGTAGATATCACAAAAGCATAATATGCTGGAAACACTCAGTGAGTCAAACGACATCTGTGGAAAGAACAAAGTAATTTTACAGTTCAAAACTCCTTTGCCGGAACCGGGTAAAGACATTTTCAAAAAGTGATTTTAGAGATAGGTGATGGCAAAGAAAGTGGCAGGAGGTATGGATAGGGCAAAGAGAATACCCGTGGCAAGCGAAGTTAAATCAAGTGGGTTAGTGGTGATTATGTTTCTCTCTAGTGCTGTGTGTAGCAGGGCCCAGTGACAATCCTAACAAGCCAGGATGTGAAAATGAATAGAAAGATAAACACAAAATGCTGGAGTAACTCAGCGGGTCAGGCAGCATCTCTGAAGAAAAAGTCTGATGAAGGATATCGACCCGAAACGTCACCTTTTCTCCAGAGATGCTGCCTGACCCTCTGAGTTACTCCAGCATTTTGAGTCTATCTTCGGTGTAAACCAGCATGTGCAGTTCCTTCTTACACATAATGATGAGGAAAAACTGATCAAAAATAGTTGAATGATTTACAGCCATACGTAACTATTGCCTAGTACATTCAAAGCATGGCAACTTAATGTTGTTCAAAATCTCTTTGACGGTGTTAACAGGCTTTGCTGAAGATGGTGAGAGAACAGCTGGTCTTTTGTGTTCTGCATCATTTCTTCTCTGCAACTCATTGTCAGCACAGTTGCTGCTCTCTGTAAGATCTTCTTCAAGGTCATCAGTGGTTAAAAATATCGGAGGAAAGGTAAGCACCTAGCGCCTTTGGTGGATTAGTTGTCTTAGAAAGTAAAGAAGAGATTACAAAATTTCACAACACAATAATTTTAATGAGGTCTGGCAAACAAAAGGGGTGCAATAATTCATTAAGACCAGCCAGGTAAGGAGAGTTAAAGGTATCGCTTCCAGCAGAAATGTTAAAGCTCTTCTCCCCTTGCGTAAAAAAACAAGGAATATCTGATGCACCTTGAATAGCATAATCAAAATCCATGCATTGTGAAAACAAGCAGCTACCCAGGCATTTAGATAAGCGTATGAATATGCAGGGGTTGGAGGGATATGGAACGTGCAGGTAGAGTGGATTAGTTTAATTTGGCATCATGTTGAGCAGCGACATTGTGTGCCATAGGCCTTGTCCCTGTGCTGTACTCTTCTGTGTCCTACGTTCTATAGGTAGGTAGGGATGCAAGTTTTGAGGGGAAAAGAGATTGAAAGAAACTGCAAAGGATTATAGATATAACATAAAACAGTACAGCACAAGAACAGGCCCTTCGGCCCACAATGCCTATTCCGAACCTTATGCCAAGACTATCACTTATCTGTGTGCAAAAAACCCATAACCCTTCAATCCCTGCATATCCATATACCTATCAAAAAGTATTTTAAATGCACTAGTATATCCTTATTACTCGATGGGCTGAATGGCTAAATTCTGCTCCTATGGGTATATTTTGAGTATAAGAGCAGGGAGGTTCTACTGCAGTTGTACAGGGTCTTGGTGAGACCACACCTGGAGTATTGCGTACAGTTTTGGTCTCCTAATCTGAGGAAAGACATTCTTGCCATAGAGGGAGTACAGAGAAGGTTCACCAGACTGATTCCTGGGATGGCAGGACTTTCATATGAAGAAAGACTGGATAGACTCGGCTTGTACACGCTAGTATTTAGAAGATTGAGGGGGGATCTTATAGAAACTTACAAAATTCTTAAGGGGTTGGACAAGCTAGATGCAGGAAGATTATTCCCGATGTTGGGGAAGTCCAGAACTAGGGGTCACAGTTTAAGGATAAGAGGGAAGTCTTTTAGGACCGAGATGAGAAAATTATTTTTTATACAGAGAGTGGTGAATCTGTGGAATTCTCTGCCACAGAAGGTAGTTGAGGCCAGTTCATTGGCTATATTTAAGAGGGAGTTAGATGTGGCCCTTGTGGCTAAAGGGATCAGGGGGTATGGAGAGAAGGCAGGTACAGGATACTGAGTTGGATGATCAGCCATGATCATATTGAATGAGGGTGCAGGCTCGAAGGGCCGAATGGCCTACTCCTGCACCTATTTTCTATGTTTCTATGTTTCTATGTCTATGACATGAACTGATCTGTATGTCTGAAGTGTATATCTGAGGTGTAAATGGAAGGAGATGATTAAGGCTAATGGAGGAACCATGAGATGCAAAGCACTGCACTTGCTGAACATCTGAACCAAGAGACCATGCTGGATATACCCAGCAGATCCGTCAGCATTTGAGGAGAGATAAAAACTGAGCAGAGGACAGTATCCAAGCCCAACCCTTTTCAGCTGCTTCAGTGAGCTATTTGCAAATGGTTACACAATGTTCAATTCCATTCACAAATTCTCAGTACACGTAGGTCGGGGGATAAGCGGAGAAGGCAGGAACGGGGTACTGATTGTGGATGATCAGCCATGATCATATCGAATGGCGGTGCTGGCTCGAAGGGCCGAATGGCCTACTCCTGCACCTATTGTCTATTGTCTATTGAAACATTCCGTGCCCACACATGGCAAGGTATAGATGACATTCAGAGGCCCTTTGGCCCAATTTGTTCAAGAATATCATGCAGTGACCATCGCCAACAAGGGAGAGTCTAATCAATCCCGATGATATTCAATGTCAATATTATCTTTGTGATCATACCATTAGTTTCCTGGGGAGGTCACAATTTGGCAGATGTTCAGCAGGAGATTGTGTTCAGTTCTGGGCACCGTTATAGGAAAGATGTTGTCAAGCTGGAAAGGGCACAGAGAAGATTTACGAGGATGTTGCCAGGACTAGCTATAGGATCTGAGCTATAGGGAGAGGTTGAGTAGGCTGGGAC
The DNA here is from genome assembly GCF_010909765.2 of Amblyraja radiata. Taxonomy (NCBI): domain Eukaryota; kingdom Metazoa; phylum Chordata; class Chondrichthyes; order Rajiformes; family Rajidae; genus Amblyraja; species Amblyraja radiata. The sequence goes on along the minus strand of NC_045957.1, from coordinate 131,230,796 downwards.
TCTATTCTCTGGAGCGCAGGAGGATGAGGGGTGATCTTATAAAGGAATAGATCGGGTAGATGCAGAGTCTCTTGCCCAGAGTAGGTGTCTCGAGGACCAGAGGGCATTGGTTTAAGGTGAATGGGAAAAGATTTAATAGCATTCTGAGGGGTAACTTTTTCACACAAAGGGTGGTGGGTGTATGGAAGAGGCTGCCAGAGGAGGTAGTTGAAGCTGGAACTATTCCAATCTTTAAGAAGCAGTTAGACAGGTACATGAAGAAGGGTTTCGGCCCGAAACGTTGCCTATTTCCTTCGCTCCTTAGATGCTGCTGCACCCACTGAGTTTCTCCAGCATTTATGTGTACCGTCGATTTTCCAGCATCTGCAGTTCCTTCTTAAATACATGGATCGGACAGGTTTGGAGGGAAATGGACAAAACACAGGCAGGTGGGACTAGTGTAGCTGGGACATGTTGGCCGGTGTGGGCAATTTGGGTCAAAGGGCCTGTTTCCACTCTATGACTATGACAAGCAACTTACCACTTTGCACTTCAAAGCCTTGCCACAATCCATAAGGCACAAGGACAGAGAGTTATAGAATACTCCCCCACTTGCCTGGATGAATGCAGCTCCAGCAATTCAAGACACTTAACGCCATCGAGGACCATTGGATTCCCATCAGTCTACCATTCATTAAATTCATCACTTACGCAATGGCTTCAGTGTACACCCATAAACATGCACCTGCAGCTACTTGCCTTGGTAACTTCACTAATACCTCCCAAACCGTGACCTCTAGTATCAAGAAGGACAATGGTAGTAGGTGTGCAGAAATGCTACCACTTGCAGATCCCCCTCCTGATTTGGAACTAGATCACTGGTCCTTTATTGAGCCATCATCCAATTAAGATCAAAATGAAGAGGAATTATCCATTCCCAGAGAGATGTAGAGGATGGATCATCGAACATATTCCAGGCCAAGTTACACAAACATTTTTCTATAGTGGAGACCAGCATATATAAAACCATAAGGGGAATTGATAGGGTGAATGCAGAGATTTTTACCTAGGGCAGAGGAATTAAGAACCAGAGGACATAGGGTTAAGAGAGAGGGAGAAGATTTAATTGGAACCTGAGGGACAATTTCTTCACACAGATGGCAGTAAGTATATGGAATGAGCTGCCAGAGGATATAATTGTGACAAGTACAATAACAACATTTAAAAGACCCTTGGACAGGTTCATAGATAAGAAAGGTTTAGAGGGATGTAGACCATATGCGGGTAAATGGGACTGAGATCTACCTCTTTGATGACCCTCGAACTATCCTTCATCAGACTTTGCTGTCTTTCCCTTGCACTAAACGTTATTCCCTTATCATGTATCTATACACTTTAAATGGATCAACTGTAATCATGTGTTGTCTTTCTGCTGACTGATTAGCACACAACAAAAGTTTTTCACTGCACCTTCGTACACGTGACAATAAACTATAAACTGAAACTGAGCATAGATGGGGCATCTTGGTTTGCATGGACGAGTTGGACTGAAGGGCCTGTTTCCATGCTGTATGACTCTATGACAAATGTTATCGGGGGACAGGCAGGCAACAGGTGCTGATGCCAAGCGAAAGGGGATGCAGAAAAAATTCACTGGGATGTTGCTGGGATTGGATTTATTTGATTTATAAGAAGAAACTGGATTTGCTGGTCCTGACTGCCTTGGAGCAAAGGAGGTTGAGGGGTGGCCTTATACAGGTTCATAAAATAATGAGGGCCACAGAAAAGGTGAATCACAGTCTTAGATTAGATTAGATTAGATTAGATTAGATTCGGTTTATTGTCATTCAGACCTTTCGGTCTGAACGAAATTTTGTTTCCCTGCAGTCATACATATAATTTTAAAAAATGGCAAAAACACACAGGATAGGGAAGTAACTACAGGCTTAAGGGCCTTTTCCATATGGACTACCTAATCCACGAGTTTAGAAGACCCTAGACGAGTTGAAAAACATTTCAAGGTCGTGTTGACTCGCCGAAGTAAAAGACCTCCTACGACCTCCTACGACTATGTCTACGACCTCCTACGACCTCTTACGACCCGCCTCGACCTCAGTCTTCCACACCTAAGACCAACTATGACTAGCTACGAGTGGAAAATGATCACATGATAAAATGATGTCATGTTTGCATTTTTTTCTCGGGCCAGTTACCGACCTACGACTACCCACGACTATCTACGACTAGCTACGACTACCATCACGGCCTACTACGACCTACCTACGACCTACCTATGAGTAAAAAGTATCAATTTTTTCCATGCCGACCTTTTTTTTACTCGTGGACAATATTTATCAGGCTGGAAAAAACGCCGCGATCTACTTGAGGCCACGAGTACGCGGAGACCACTCACGAGCATGAGGAAGAGTTACGAAGACCTCCTACGACCTCGTGGCGACCATGCTGCGAGTATGAGTCAAGGGAAAACTCGGCAGAGGTCGCTAATTAGGTCGTGAATGTGGGACAGGGGCTTTAGGGTGAGAGGGGCAACTTCTTCCCGTAATAGATCCATGGAACAAGCTGCCAGAGGAAGTGCGGGAAGAGGCTGCAATTGCAGATTTTAAAAGGCATCTGGACAGGTTCATGATTAGAATGCTTAGAGGAATATAGGCCAAATGCAGAAAAATGAGACGAGTTCAGGAAGGCATCTTGGTTAGTATGGATGAGATGGGCCGAAAGGCCTGGTTCCATGCTGTATAGCCCGATGACTCAAATCAGTTCCACTGTGATCTAACTGAATAGCAGAGTTGGCCTGAAGGGCCACATTACTATTTGTTTACTTGGTATCATGATCTCAGCATTACGTGCTACATTCTGATTCATTTCAAGCCTTTGTATTCTTTTGAATTGAATTTTTCAACTCGTTTGATTATAAATAATGTTGCAAGTGAATTACTTGGACATTGGACTGAAAGGTTCACCAAGGGTCACACTCCCACACTGTCGAAAATCATAAAGCTATTCTGATATCTAGCTCGAACATATCTAGCTCGATACAGAATTCCATCCAACCTCCATTACTATGGGGTCATATGTGCCTTGAACCATAGCACAGGAAAACCAATATCGAAAAAAAGAGTGCCAAGATAAAATTCACAAGTGTGTCTTAGAAAAATAAATACAGTTGTGGATAGATCTACATCTCCGAATAAAGATTTGAAAATTTCTCCATAGTCATATGTTTTGGTCTTGCCCTAAGCTAGCAACCTTTTGGAGGAGTGTTTTTGACGTGCTAAGCAGAGCCTATGGCCAGACTATTCCTCCAAACCCACTGTCAGCTATTTTTGGTATTCCCCCCAACACCAACCTCTCTGTTGCGTTGAAGCGGGTCCTGGCTTTTACAACCCTGTTAGCCCGGAGACTGATTTTGCTTAACTGGAGACTTACCTGTCCCCCGACACACGCCCGCTGGATCAAGGAGGTGCTCTACAACTTAAAGCTTGAAAAACTTAGGTTCTCTCTCAAAGGCTCTACCAAGACATTCCTAGATACATGGAACCCTTTCCTGCAAACTTGTTAACTCTCTTAACTTGTTTCCGGACTCGGAAGAGGACTGAGTGCCCTCTATCACAGCTCTGTCTTATTGCAGCTGCTATCCCCTCAACCCCTCCCCCCCCCCCCCCCCCCTCCCTCCCCACAATTTTTTTATTTTTTTAATTTATTTTTCATTTCATCTATTTATTTATTTATTTATCTATCTATTTATTTATTTATTTATTTATTTATTTAAATCGTATTTGTGTGGATGTGTACGTATGTGAGTGTTGTTTGTCCCCGGGTGGCGAGGGTGGGTAAGGGTAAGGGTAAGGGTTTTGAGGGTCGTTTACATACTGTTGTACAATTATGTCCTGATTATCACTGTCTGTTATCATTGTATGTATGCAAATTGCTGTTAAATTCAAAATTCAAATAAAAAGATTTAAACTGAAAATTTCTCTTTTAAGGGGCCTTCTCTCCTATTTCTACTTTCCACTTTTTCTTTTTTTAATATATATACACACTTCACGTTTTTCTATTCTCTACCATCTATTTTTCCTCTTTTTCCCCTTTCTATTGTTTTCTTTTTCTTGTCTTGCTTACTTCCTTCTCAAAACATAAAACTAGAGGTTGTACATAGAATGGATTACGGTATGACATAGTTGGCACCTAAAATTAGGTCCCACTGTACTGTTTTGGACTGCATTAACTTCTAATAAAATAAACACAAAAAAAAAAGAAAAATAAACACTGTGGTTGATTTAACTCCGCCTGGCGGACCTAGTGAAAATAGAATGGGAAACTGTTCTTTCCCCTCCCCACCTACCATCTGTAGTTTTAAATTGCAGACAGCATGGGCATCAAATTCATGGTTGTAAGATTCCCCTGTAATGTAAAATCTGCATGGTTGACATGGACATAGGGGCATGGCCATACCAATTATTTTAAGCTGAGGCTTGGGAGGGCCTCTTTATTTGACCAGAGCTGGAGGGAACCACTTCCTTCTTCCTTCGACAAAAGTGTTCCGGGGATTCCGACAATGCAAGGGACTGCAGATGCAAGAATTTGGAGCAAGAATGCATCGGGACTTGATACAGAGTCTCATTCCTGATGCAAAGTCTCAATCTGAAATTCTTGCCATTTGACCTGCTGAGTTCTTCCAGCAGTTTTTTCCACTCCCTGAGGATCTGTTCCATTGGGCATTTCAGGCATTTTGTACAAAATTCTGGCATTTTGATTGGCACAATTTGGCCTGATTGTGCCCATCAGGAAACGGTATTTTGTTCCATTTCCAGTGCTTCTGTCAAAATGAAAGCATGCCTTCAGCTTTCATGGTGGATCCAGTTAATTGACAGGCTTCCTTGGGGGGGAAAAATTAGGAAAGGGCTGACTGTTCCCACTTGTAAGATGTTAAAGGCAATCTGAGCACAGTAGGAAGACAGAATTGCTGGGGGGATTTATATGCTGTTGCGTGAATTTTATGAGGATTACCCCAATGTGTTCTGATGTTGGCTAGTATATTTAATGTTCTTTAAATGCTTATAATCAAACTGCATCCTTAATGCCTTCTTTATTAATACAAACTCTCTACCATGTATCAATGTTATAATGTTTCTTTTTGTGTACACACCCTGCACAATCACAATAATCAGAGTTGTTATTATTTTTATGATGCGTATTTGTTTATTTACAAGCCGTCAAAATAAATAGTATTTATTCCCCATCACTAATTGTCCCCTAAACGTACCAAACCATTTCAGAAGGCAGTTAAGAGTCAACCACTTGGCAAACCTTGGTCAGTCTGGGTAAGGATAGCAGATTTCCTTCCAGGAATTCATTGATGTTTTTGGAACTGAGCCTCATTAGCTAGAAACATAATAATTGTCCATTCCTAATCACCCTTTAATGTGACCATGTGGTTTGCGAGGTCATTTTAGAGAGTTTCATTTTTTAGTTTAGAGATACAGCAAGGAAACAGGCCCTTCGGCCCACCGAGTCCGCATCGACTATCGATCCCCGCACATGAACACTACCCTACACACACTAGGGACAATTTTTTTCTACATTTACGCCAAGCCAATTAACTAACCTACAAACCTGTACGCCTTTGGAGTGTGGGCTGAAACCGAAGGTCTCAGATAAAACGCAGGTCACGGGGAGAACGTACAAACTCCGTATAGACAGCACCCGTAGTCAGGATCGAACCCGGGTCTCTGCCACCAGAAGGCTACGCCACTGTAGTCTTCCAGTGCCTTTCCCTGAAGGAATTAGTGAACCACAACTCCAATCCTGGTAGTTTAGTGGTCAGTGTTACTCATTACTTTTTTTTTCAATTATAATTCTAGTTTATTAATCAAATTCAATTATTATAACTGCTGTTAATGTGAACTGGGCCTCTGCATTATTCATTAAGTACCCGGGGTTATTGGGCCACTAATTTAACTGCTATACCCAGATTAAATTTTATGACGACCCTTTTTTTGTTGCTTAGACTACCATTTTGAATTACAGATTTTATTTAATTTCCAAAAGTAGGAAACTCCCTACCGGCAACAGGATTCAAATTTGTGTCTCCAGATTAATTGATCAGAATTTGGATGCCCATCCAGAATGTTCACCATGATATCATTTCAACCAGTTGGGATAGGTATTTAAGTATATGGGTTGCAAGCTTCTATGCAAAACACAAACTGCTAAAGGAACTGGGTCAAGCAGCACCTATGGATGCAAATGGAGAGACACCATTTTGAGTCAAGACCCTGCATCAGGACTTTTTGCTACAGTTTCCAGCATCATTAAAAATAAATTGGATAGGTATATGGATGGGAAAGGAATGGAGGGTTATGGTCTGAGTGCAGGTAGATGGGACTAGGGGAAAATAATTGTTCGGCACGGACTTGTGGGGCCGAGATGGCCTGTTTCCGTGCTGTAATTGTTATATGTCTCTTGTTTCTCCAAGCTTTGATATAACATCCTTTGGGTACTGATAAGAATTGATTCAATACATAATGAGCAAATTAATGCTTTATCTCACAATGATTTGCCAAGTAGCTCCGACTGCCATGGAACAATGTTGAAAGCACAGACAAAATATTGATTTCAACAAGATGAACACATTGAGGAAGTTGCAGGCATGAATGATCATATGGGTCATCCTTGAAAAAATTTGACAAAGACTTTATGAAAAAGGAATACAGCTTAATGAGTGTTTGAGATCAGAACTGCAACTGTCTAATGACACCAGCTGAGATGTTATTCCTGAGGAAGTGCTGATGAAATTATCACAGTTAGAAATGAAAGGGGAGATGCCTTATGTTCTGCCTAATTTTGAAATGCAATTAGCAGTAAGACAAAGGTGATTGCTAATTAAACTATGAAGATGTACAAACAAAGCATCCCATACGTGATGAGAAATCGTTCTCAAGATCAGTCTCATGAACAGCTTGTTAACTGCATATTAAAATAAATATTTAGAAAGATACAGGGTGCATGCACGTCTAGCATGGCCTGTACCTATTTCCCAGCTTTATTTGTACTTTAGAAGATAACCTGCTTTCAAGATCCACAAGGTGTTCAAGAAGGAACTGCAGATGCTGGAAAAACGAAGGTACACGCAAAGGGTTTCGGCCCGAAACGTTGCCTATTTCCTTCGCTCCATAGATGCTGCTGCACCCGCTGAGTTTCTCCAGCTTTTTTGTGTACCTTCAAGATCCACAAGTTTCTTTCTGGTAGACGTCCAAGAGTAGGGTGGGAAAATGCCACAATTTGACAAAGGAACAATTACATATTTCCAGTCAGAATGGTATTTGACTTGGAACTAAACGACAGAGTCATAGTGATAGAGTGATACAGCGTGGAAGCAGGCCTTTCGGCCCAACTTGCCCATACCGGCCAACATGACCCAGCTACACTAGTCCCATCAGCCTGCGCTTGGTCCATATCCCTCCAAACCTGTCCTATGCATGTACCTGTCTAACTGTTTCTTCAACTTTGGGATAGTCCCAGCTTCAGATACCTCCTATGGCAGCTTGTTCCATACACCCACCACCCTTTGTGTGAAAAGGTTACCCCTCAGATTTCTATTAAATCTTTTCCCCTTCACCTTGAACCTATGCCCTCTGGTCCTCGATTCATGGTTGATCTACCTCTCCCTCCTAACCCCATCTTCCTACCTTCTCCCCTTAACCTCTGACACCTGTACTAATCAAGAATTTATCTATGCCTTAAAAATATCCACTGACTTGTCCTCCACAGTCTTCTGTGGCAATCCTCTTCCTGCATATGGCGTGCACAGTCTAAAGTTGTAGGACAACTCATTCTATTTGATCTTATTTGATTGTGCATGCCAGGTTGATTGCATTCATCGCAACAGGGCAGACTATGTGAAGGTTGCAATCTCCCACCCCATCTGGCAATGACTTCCACAGATTCACCACCCTCTGACTAAAAACATTTCTCCCCATCTCCTTCCTAAAAGAACACCCTTTAATTAGTTGTGAAATAATGTATGTCTGACACAAGCGCAGTATTATAATGGCATCACATCACATGCCGTATCCCTTCGCCTATCATTGGGTACTGCTGCAACAATTTTTAATAAGTATTTCGAGAGTAGTTACTTCACCCCATGCTAGGAATAAATTGGGAATTATTCTTGTCCGAACATCCACCCTGCCCCCCAAATATTACCAACCTTCGCACACACCGATCTCATAAACCACTCCCTTGAATAGCACAGATCCCAAAAGCCGAATTTCCCCAATTTTCAATTGCCTCAACTATCCATTTATAGAACATAGAATAGTACGAAGAAAGGTTAGGATTACTAGTCTTAATGACTACTGGCCTGTCGTACTGACCTCTGTAGTCATGAAGACCCTTGAAAGGCTTGTGCTGGCCAAGCTGAAAAATATCACAAACCCCCTGCTGGACCCTCTGCAGTTTGCATATCGGGCCATTAGATCTGTGGATGACACAGTCAACCTGGACCTGCACTTCATCCTCCAGCACCTAGACCGCCAGGGGACCTATGCGAGGATTTTGTTTGTTGATTTTAGCTCTGCATTCAACACCATTGTGCCAGAGCTACTACACTCCAAACTTTCCGAGTCGACTGTGCCTGAACCCTTCTGTCGCTGGATCACCAGCTTCCTGAAAGACAGGAAGCAGCATGTGAGGCTGGGAAAGCACATCTCGGACCCGCAAACCCTCAGCAAAGGAGCACTGCAAGGCTGCGTACTCTCCCCTCTCCTTTATTCTCTCTACATCAATGACTGCACCTCCACTGACTCCTCTGTCAAGCTTCTCAAGTTTGCGGATGGCACAACCCTGATTGGACTGATCCAGGATGGGGAAGAATCTGCCTACAGACGGGAAGTGACACAGCTGGCGTCCTGGTGCCATCGCAACAACCTGGAGCTCAATGCTCGTAAAACAGTGGAATTGATTGTAGACTTTAGGAGAGCTCCCTATCCCCTCACCCCACTCACCATCAACAACACCACAGTCACATCTGTGGAGTCTTTTAAGTTCCTTGGAACCATCATCTCCTAGGACCTTAAATGGGGGGCTACCATCGACTCCACTGTCAAAAAGGCACAACAGAGGATGTACTTCCTGCGGCAGCTGAGGAAGCACAATCTGCCACAGGCAATGATGGTCCAATTCTACACAGCCATCGTAGAGTCTGTTCTCACCTTCTCCATCATGGTCTGGTTTGGCTCAGCCACCAAGCATGACATCCGGAGGCTGCAGCGAACCGTCCGATCAGCTGAGAAGGTTATTGGCTGCAACCTTCCCTCCATTGATGAACTGTGCACTGCAAGGGCCAGGAAGCGAGCGGGCAAGATCATTTCTGACTCCTCTAGGCTGTGGGCCGAGCATCAAAAATGTGTCTAGAAATCAGTTTTTGTGACCCAAGTCACCAAACTACATGACATTTTCCACAGATTTAGATGAAATGTAATTGAGAAGGAAGTCATAACTCGTCATTGCCAAACGTTGCACATTAATTAATTAAACTAATTAGAAAATGAGATCGGGGAAATAAGCGCCATCTATTGGCCAATGCCCATATTACACCATGGGCAGCCTATTTCCGTGTGGCAGTCCATTTAAACTATATATTATTATACCAATATATATATATATATATAACTTTTAAATATGAATGTAATCATATATAATTAAGTATAATTATATTATATAAAAATAATATGATGAATATAATTGTGAGTGTGTTTTTTTAATGACACTGTCGCAGAGGTACTGCTCCTGAACCAGCCTAATTAATGGGTTAGGGCAGTTCTTGTTGGTTCCTCCCTTTACTGAACCCCACTGACTGCCAGTGTGCAGAGTCGGGGTGACGGCTATAGTGGGACTGGGGCAGTGCCAGACCTGTAAGAGACCTGTCTTATTTCTGATGTAAATGTCACATCCTGGCCAAGAATCGAATGCTCTGATGTTTACTCGATGAATATTCATTTTAAGCTACAATGAGCCTATATTTATGTTAGAGACCCCCCCGATGGTGCCTTTGCAAATGAGGGCTATTACCTTTAACCTAAAAGAACCCTAAAAGTGTTGCATTGTTTATCTCTAGTTTGCGCGTATGTCTGTGTATGCCTTTCAAACGTGTATCTGTGGTTGTAAGTGTGTATGTACGTGTGGATGGATGTATGTGTGCATGTATGTTTGGATGTGTACATGTATGTCTGCGTGTGAATGGATGTGTGGATGTGTGTGTGTGCGGATTTATGTGTGCATGTATGTGTGTGTTTGCATGCATGGAAGTGTGCGTATGGATGGATGTGTGTGTGAATGTGCATATGTATGTATGTATGTATGTGTGGATCGGTGGGTGGATTGTCGCAGTCATTCACCAGCACGCCATTATCATAAGTAATTCAATCATTGTTTAAATAATTTGACCAAATAAACAGTGAAAAGATCAACATTAAAATAAAACTTTATATAATCATTTTTTTCCACAATTTAATTTGTTTACATTACATCTGATCTTCATCTGAAGATTCTTCATCAGATTCAAAGTCTTTTGCAGTAATAGAGTTTCTGCAGTCAACACACTTACATAATTCTGTTGTTATGTTGCAGAAGTGACGATAGCACTCTGCATGATAACCCGGGATACACTGCTGCCTCCTAATAATAGAAGATAATATGTGTCAGGGTGTATTTTACATCTTTTCATGTTTTATATTATGTAAGACAATATTGACATATCAATGAGGAAATTAAACATGTATGCATGTCCAGGTAGATGGGATGGCAAGTCTGCAAATTATCAAATTAGTGTTCATTAAAGCACAGTGCATGTCCACACAAAACACTTTTGTGTGGACAGGCTCTGAAGAGTGGAGGGGCAGAAGCTGCAGAAAAAAAAAATCTCATATTACTTAGGTCTGCATGGACTTCAATTCATAAAATGTCAATCTCTTCTTAATGTCAATGAGGCTTACACTGTAATTTACTGCCATAGATAAGTTACTTCAAGTTCAAGTGGAGCAGAGTGCAGAAAAGCTAGAGAAAGAAACATCTCATAGTACCTAGGTCTGCATGGACTTCAATTAATAAAATGTCAACCTCTATTTAATGTCAATGAGACTTACACTGTAATTTACTACAATTGACAAGTTATTTCAAGTTCAAGTTGAGGGTCAGGCAGAGGCCACAGAAAAAAAAATCTCATAGTCATTAAGTCTGCATGGACTTCAATTCATAACATTTCAACCTCTTCTTAATGTTAATGAGAATAACAATAGGTTACTACCATAGAAAAATTAGTTCAAGTTCACCTACACCAATTCATTTCTACAGAAACATCAACTATTTCTGACCATTTCTCACTCCAATGGAAGCCTATAAAGTGCGATCAATATCCCTCCATTTTTCTCCCGTGGTCGGGGCCTGGAAACGGCCGCTACGGACGGCACTATGTACAGGCCCCCCCCCCCCCCCTGCTCGCTGAGATGATCCGCGGCTCCGCGTTCGCAAATCGGCCGCTTCTTAATTGAGACCGCGGCTTCACTATATTAAGTACCCAGGCCCCGCGGTCGGAGCACTTTTTCCCGGTAAGTTATCGCAGGCAGCTCCGAGATTAGCTGTTAAAGACGGATTACTCTACAACAAGCTGACATTAGTGAAAATGTTTATGGATACACATAGTTTAGGCCCTCAACTTCATGAATGAATGAGTAAGTGAGTGAATGAATGAGTGAATGAATAAGTGAATTAATGAATGAGTGAGTGAATGAATGAGTGAGTGAGTGAATGAGTGAGTGAGTGAATGAATAAATGAGTGAATTAATGAATGAGTGAATGAATGAGTGAATGTACAGCCTCCAAATCTCATTTTTTCACATTATAAAGGGTGCAATTAAATTAATTAAAGTCCATACAGATTAATTTTCAAAAATTCAGACTTTAGATCTTACCTTTCAGTTTCAGTTGATTCACAAAGTTTCACAACTTTGTGTTGCAGCACCTCAGCAAGGACTTTGCTTTCAAGTCTTTCTTCCACTTCTAGCCACTTAGCTGCACATTCTTCAGACTTCTTAATGCTTTTCTCACTAAATTCAATTACCCTGCTGCAAGTTTCCATGACATGTATTCCACAGAACAACAAAGAACCTTCATTGGAATCTCCAGTAAAACAGGCATCAGTAGAGCACTCTCAGCCATGCTGTGTGCTAGCCTGAAACAAAGCGCGTGATTGACCAACTGGCAGACAACTCAATGCTAAACGTGCTTTGAATGGACTAAAAAAATACCCGACATTTTTCAGGTGTTTCTCTAATTTAATAAAAAATGTGCAAGTCTTGTTCATGATGAGTTTCAGGGGTGATTTATATAATTTTTTTACATAATATGTGAAAATTTCATGTAGTTCGGTGACTTGGGTCACGAAACATTGGAATAAAGCTCCTCCTCCCCCCCCCCCCACCTTTCCCTCCCATCTCCAGTCCCGTCCCGACCCCCTGGAAAACTGAAGGGAGCGACAATCAACTGCCATGGATACAATAATATCATACACAAGAAAGGGCAGATGCTGGTTGACAAAAAGTGAACACACAGTGCTGGAGTAACACAAACACGCAGCTGAATTTTGGAAACGTCATCCTGTTACCCATTTCTTCTCTCCAGAGATGCTGCCTGTCCCGCTGAGACAAAGAGTGCCCACGGTAGACTCAAGAGTCACTACGGTAAACTCACGGGCTACTACGTTCTTACAACGAGTTTAAAAGTTTAAAATTTTTACTTCGAGAGCAAATTTGACTCGTGGAAATCTTCACGAGTTAACAAGTTTCCCGAGTACACTTTTAATAAGTTTAATAAAGTTTAATAATGGCCAGTCAGCGAAGGAGATTGCCTACGGCTGCCTTCGAGTGCCTGTAAGTAAATAGCGACCCAACTCCACTGCCCTACGAGTGAAAAAGACCCATTCCGACCAAATTCAGATTCAGATTCAGATTCAGATTCAAACTTTATTGTCATTGTGCAGCGTACAGTACAGAGACAACGAAAAGCAGTTAGCATCTCCCTAGAAGAGCGACAAAGAATATGAGCAATAATTAAATATATTTACGTGCATACAGTCACAGTAGTGCAATTATTTTTTCCTGGTGTCCGGGGGGGGGGGGGGGGGGGGGGGGGGATGATTGGCAGTCACCGAGGTACGTTGTTGAGTAGTGTAACAGCCGCAGGGAAGAAGCTGTTCCTGGACCTGCTGGTCCGGCAACGGAGAGACCTGTAGCGCCTCCCGGATGGTAGGAGGGTAAACAGTCTGTGGTTGGGGTGAGAGCAGTCCTTGACGATGTTGAGCGCCCTTCGCAGACAACGCTTGCTTTGGACAGACTCAATGGAGGGGAACGAGGAACCGGTGATGCGTTGGGCAATTTTCACCACCCTCTGCAGTGCTTTCCGGTCGGAGACAGAGCAGTTGCCATACCATACTGTGATACAGTTGGTAAGGATGCTCTCGATGGTGCAGCGGTGGAAGTTCACCAGAATCTGAGGAGACAGATGGACCTTCTTTAGTCTCCTCAGGAAGAAGAAACGCTGGTGAGCCTTCTTGACCAGAGTTGAGGGATTGTGGGTCCAGGAGAGGTCATCGGAGATGTTGACCCCCAGGAACACGTTCCACCTCCGTCCCGTTAATGTGGATGGGGGTGTGTGTGCCGCCCCTAGACTTTCTGAAGTCTACAATGAGCTCCTTGGTTTTTTTGGAGTTAAGGACCAGGTTGTTGTCAGCGCACCATGCTACTAGGAGCTGGACCTCCTCCTTATAGGCCGACTCATCGTTGTTGCTGATAAGGCCAATCACCGTTGTGTCATCTGCATACTTGATGATGGTGTTAGTACCATGTACAGGTGTGCAGTCGTAGGTGAAGAGGGAGTAGAGGAGGGGACTCAGCACACAGCCCTGTGGAATGCCGGTGTTCAGGGTGAGGGTTGAAGAGGTGTGTTTGTCTAACCTAACAGACTGGGGTCTGTTGGTTAGAAAGTCCAGTATCCAGTTGCAGAGGGAGGGGTCGATGCCCAGGTCACAATTTTATTTGCAGAAAAATTTTCAACATGCTGAAAATGTTTCCGCGACCTAGCTGAGGCCGCGAGTAGGCGGGAACCTCCCTCGAGCATGAAGGAGAGTTCCAGCCACCTCATAGACCTCCTAGGACCACGTGTCGACCATGCTGCGAGTTTGAGTCCAGGGCAAACTCTTCTAAACTCGCAGCTTAGGTCGCCCAAATGGGACATGCCCTTAATGGGGAAAGGGAAACAAAACATATAGACGATGATGTACAGAAATATAGAACAAATGATTGAAGTATATGCAAAAAAGAAGCAATGATAAAGGAAACAGGCCATTGTTAGCTGTTTGCTAGATGAGAATGAGAAGCTCGTGCGACTTGGTTGGGGGAGGGATGGAGAGAGAGAGGGAATGCAACTTGAAGTTAGAGAAATCAACATACATACTCATTGGGTTGTAAGCTGTTCATGCAAAATATGAGATGCTATTCCTATAATTTGCCTTTAGCCTCACTTTGACAATGGAAGAGGCCTAGGACAGAAAAGCCAGTGTGGGAATGGGAAGGGGAATTGAAGTGTTTGGCATCCGGGAGATTACGTAGGCCCAGACAGACTGAGCGTAGGTGTTCAGCAAAACGATTGCCCAGTCTACGTTTGGTCTCGCCGATGTTTAAGAGTCTACATCTTGAACAACGGATACAGTAGATGAGGTTGGAGGAGGTGCAAGTGAACCTCTGCCTAACCTGAGAGGACTGTCAGGATCTCTGGACAGAGTCGAGGAAGGAGGTATAGGGACAGGTGTTGCATCTCCTGTGGTTGCAAGGGGAGGTAACTAGCAGAAAGGGGTGGAGATGTGACTAGTGGTGGGATCCCATTGGAGGTGGTGAAAATGCAAGGACCAGTTTGGTGTTTCTCTGCTGCCTCCCTCTAAAAAATGCATATTCTTCTGTAAAAAAAACAAACTGCTAGAAAAAATTATTAACTCAGGTTGCACCTGCAGTCTCTTGCATCTCCAAGAATATCTTTCCTTTGGCAAGGAGACGAAATTGTACACAATACTCCAAATGTGATCTCGCCAAGCTCTCAATATAATTGTTCTCTTGTACTCAAATACTCTGGCAATGAAGGCCAACATTCCATTTGCTTTCCTAATTGCCTGTTGCACCTGCATGTTAGTTTGCATTGGCACATGCACAAGGACATTCAGGTCCCTTGGAACATAGACATTTCCAAACCTCTCACTATTAAAAAATAATCATAATTTCTGCTTTTCTTTTACCAAAATGGATAACCATGCATATTACTCCATCTGTTATGTTATTCCTTTGTACCATCTGCCTTTGTCCTCTTCCACAGATGTCCTATCCTATTCAAGTTTCAATAGAAATAAACAGTTACACCAGACCACTGACAGGAGTGTGTATTGAACTTACATTATGAAAGTTACAGTCAAGGTCTAATTAAACGATAAAAGATCTAAGCTATTTTGCAAGAAGGAATGGGTGACGATTCGGTTTGAGACCCCAAAATGTCACCCATTCCTTCTCTCCAGATATGCTGCTTGTCCCGCTGAGCTACTCCAGCTTTTTATGTCTATCTTAAAGCATCTGCAATTTCCTTCCTACATCAGTTTAATGGAGCGAGTGCCTGACTATTTTGGCACATTTAGTTATGCAACACAGCACTGTTAACGAGCCTTTCTCTTCACACAAGCTGTCACTCAGTTGCCTTTGGGTTGTCAGAAGGCATTCTCAATTGTTCATCCTCAGACTCTGACCTTCCCCTCCATTGACATTTTATCATCATATTCACAAAGATTCATTCGTTTTTGTCAGTTTCCTGACAAGGATCTGTTTCAATGGTCAGATCTCGGAGGGCTACTTTTGAGAAATACGTGCAAAAACAAATCTTGCACTTGACAACTTGAGCTATTAACAGGCAGTTCACAGCAATTAACAATGTTAAAATCAGTCAGTAGATAGACAACCTTTCCTTGTGATTCAATATTTCTTCCAATAGAAGGAATAATGATTTAAAAGTATCTAAAATATGTATATGCAAAATGAATTTGAAAATATTACAAAATCTAATTACATGTTGCACTTAAAATCATTAATTATCTGAGAATACAGGAAACCTTGCACTATTTAATTCTAATTGTAACCTCAGCATGCATTTACATTCCCACGATATCTTCCTTAGAAGGCCATGGAGACTCAATCT
This sequence comes from Amblyraja radiata, assembly GCF_010909765.2. Classification (NCBI taxonomy): domain Eukaryota; kingdom Metazoa; phylum Chordata; class Chondrichthyes; order Rajiformes; family Rajidae; genus Amblyraja; species Amblyraja radiata. Next base: position 131,214,512 of record NC_045957.1, on the reverse strand, counting down.
CTTTTGTGATATTTAATTTATTTATTTAATGTTAAATTTAATATTTATTTTAATTATATTTACTAATTAATATTTAATTTAATCGAGCAAAATTCCAGAAGAAAAATATTAAAACTTTTTCTTATAGATCACTGATAAAGTGGGAATCATTTTTTAGATTCCATCTACATGCTTTGAATGAGAGCTCAGTATTGAGGAACTTCAAAAAGTGATGATAACATATAGAACGCAGTTTAGGAGATGATAACAACGTACATTTATCTGGTCATGGTGTCCACTTAATAAGTAGTTAGGCATCTTACACTAGGATATATACCACGAGTAGAAGGGCGAATCATACCAGGATGAGGAACAGGTTTGATCTCTGGTCTACACTTCGTTATCATCTATATTATTTTCCACATTTTCGGTGGGTGAATGATGAGGAAATGATGCTTTGTGCAGTGTCTGGGAATGGTTGCAGTGGTAGCGAAATATGGCATTTGAAGATACCTTCACTTACCTGGGTCATTCATATGACATCATTAAAGTTCTTCCAGCATAGTACCCAGGTTTTTGTAGGCATCGACTTCCTACAATCATCCCTTTTGATCATATATCTGCAGGGACTCCCAGTTTCCTAGGGATACGGAACATCTTTTTCTTTTTCCATCTCCACCACCAAGACCTCCAGTGTAAATCTTGTAACATGTGTGCTACTTTTCACTGTTTCTCGGAATCGATTAGTTTCACAAGTTCATAAGTTCTAGGAGCAGAATCAGGCCATTCGTCCCATCATGTCTAATCTATCTTTCTCTCTCTCTAACATTTAAGAAACAGTTAGACAGATACATGGATAGGACAGGTTTTGAGGGATATGGACCAAACATAGGCAAGTGGGACTAGTGTAGCTGGGACATGTTGGCTGGTTTGGGCACGTTGGGCCGAAGTTTCTGTTTCCACACTGTTTCACTCTATGACTCTATAAAGACATTTGCCATCCCTCCAATGCTCAGTCTCACTTCAGCTGCTGGTGTTCCTGAGGCCTGGAAACTCTGACATGCCAGGGTTAAACCTGTCTGGTAGTCTCACAAAGTGACCCAACCCAAAACATCACCTGTCCATTTCCCTCCACAGATGCTGCCTGACCTGCCGTGTTACACTAACAGTTTCTTTTTTTGCTTATAGGTAATACAACATCAAACTTAGCCTGGCAATTTCATCAAAAGATAAAATTCAACGGAAAAAAAACGAAGGCATATCACACTAGATTAGATCAATGCATGGATTTTACTGGTATCAGTGGAAAAGGAAATTGTACAATAAATTTGGTTTACTTTATATAAATGCACAGAATGTAGCCAATGAGGTTAGTGAACTCGAGGCACAGGTTGCCACGTGGCAATATGATGTGTTGTCCATAACAGAAATTTAACTCAAAAAAGGTGCAGGAGTGGGTATTAAATATTGATGGAGACCAAGTGCCCAGGAAGACTAGAGAAGGAAGGAAATAAGATGGTGTGAGAGAGTTTGATTACACTGCTGGAAAGAGCAATGCAGATAAAAGTAAAGACAACATCAGTTTTTTAGGAACATAATAAGATTGCGGGTATATTTTATAGGTCACCAATAAATTGGAGAGATTCAGAGGATCAAGTATCCAGGAAATTATAGGCTGGTGAGCATCATGTCAGTGCTAGGGGAGCTATTAGAAAGGATTCTTAGGGATAGGATGTACTTGTATTTGAAGGGGAATGGGATGATTAGGGTCAGTCAGCATGGCTTTATCTGCAGCAGGTCACGTCATACTAGCGTGGTTGAGATTTTTTAAGTGGTGATGAAGCTAATTGATGAGGATACGGCAATGGATTATGTCTGCATGGATTTTATCAGGCTTTCGATAGAATCCCTCATGGTCAGCCGAACCAGAAGATTAAGATGCATGGGATCCACAGTGACTTGGTCGTTTGGATTCGGAACTGGCTTACTCATAGAAGGCAGAGGATTGTAGTGGGGAAGGACGTTATTCTGGCTGGAAGTCTGGTATCAGTGGTGATCCGCAGGGGCCTCTGTTGTTTGAGAAACATGTTTAAATGACTTAGACATTAATGTAGATGGGTTGGTTAGTGGGTTTGCAGATGACAACAAAATTGGTGAAGTTGCGGACAGTGGGGAAGGCTGTCAGAGGATATAGATCAGTTACAGATATGGATGGCGAAGTGACAGATGGACCTTAACCCAAGCAAATGTGAGGTGCTGCACTTTGGAAGGGGAAAGTATACAGTATACCCTTAACAGCATTGATGTACCAAAGGATTGTGGGGTCAAAGTTCATTGGTCCTTGAAAGTGGCAACACAAAGAGTGCTAAACAGGATGTATAGTATTGTATTGTATTGTATTCCTTTATTGTCATTCAGACTTTTCAGTCTGAATGAAATGTTGTTTGCCTTGCAGTCATAACATAGAATAAAATAACAAAACACACAATAAACACAGATTTAACATCCACCACAGTGAGTCTACCAGGCACCTCCTCACTGTGATGGAAGGCAAAAGTCTTAAAGTCCTTGTCTCGTCCCTCCTCGTTCTCCTTCTGCGTTGAGGCGATCCAGGCCTCCGATGTTGGGACCCCGCCAGGTGATGGTAAGTAAGTCCCACGGCTGAATCCGAGCTCCGCGAATGGGCCGATTCAAACTCCGCGGCCCGGGGCGGACGAAGCTGCCACCCTCCAGTCCAGCAGACGAAGCCGCTGTTGCGGGAGCTCTAGAGAACCAGTCACCAACCTGGGACCTGCGAGCTCCATGACGATGTCGTCCACTGGGCCCAAGTCCACTGGGCCCGCGGCCGAGCCTCCGAGGCTCCGAAGTCGGGTCGCCGCCACCGCAACGCCACCACAGCCCCGAAGTCGGCCAGCCTCGCGTTGGTAAGTAAGTCCTGGTTCTGCCTCCGGAGCCTCGAGGTCGGTCCCAGTTGGAGGCCGCCAGCTCCGCGATTGGGCCTCAGCGCAGACGGAGACGGAGATGGGGGATACGACAAGAAAAGGTCCCATCCCCCCGAGGGAAGAGACTAAAACAAGTTTCTCCCACCCCCCACCACACATACACTATTAAAATAAACTGAAATAAACTAAAACATCAGGACAAAAGAAAACAAAAAAAGAAAAGACAAACGGACTGCAGGCGAGCCGCAGCTGTGTATGCAGCCCTTCATGAGGTGGAGCAATGAGTATAAAGCAGGAGCAGGAAATCATGTTGTACATTTATAAAACTTTGCTAGGACACACTTAGAGTATTTTCATTTAGAGATACTGCGTGGAAATAGACGCTTCGGCCCATTGAGTCCGTGCTGACCAATGATCACCCGTACACTAGTTCTATTCTACACACCCGGGACCATTTACAGCGGCCAATTAACCGACAAACCTGCACATCTTTGGAATGTGGGTAGAAATTGGAGCACTCAGAGAAGCCCACGCGGTCACAGGGAGAACGGACAAACTCTGTACAGTCAACACCCATAGTCAGAATCGAACCTGGGTCGCAGGCATTGTATGGCAGCAACTCTACCACTGTGCCATCCTCAAATGGTGTGCAGTTCTGGTTGCACCATTGCACAAAAGATGTGGAGGCTTTAGATGTAGAAACATAGAAAATAGGTGCAGGAGTAGGCCAATCGGCCCTTTGAGCCTGCCACCGCCATTCGATATGATCATGGCTGATCATCCAACTCAGTATCCTGTACCTGCCTTCTCTCCATACCCCCTGATCCCTTTAGCCACAAGGGCCACATCTAACTCCCTCTTAAATATAGCCAATGAACTGGCCTCAACTACCTTCTGTGGCAGAGAGTTCCACAGATTCACCACTCTCTGTGTAAAAAATGATTTTCTCATCTCGGTCCTAAAAGACTTCCCTCTTATCCTTAAACTGTGACCCCGAGTTCTGGACTTCCCCAACATCGGGAATAATCTTCCTGCATCTAGTCTGTCCAACCCCTTATGATGCAAACAGATTTTACCAGAATGTTTCCTACACTTAAACTGTATTCTCTGGAGCATCAGAGGTTGAAGAGAGACGTGATAAAAGTATATACAATTATTGGGGCATAAATGGGGTAGACAGTAGTAACATTTTTCCAAGGGTGGAAATGCCAAAAGACTAGTGGGCATAACTTTAAGGACAGAGGGGCAAAGTTCAAAGCAGAGGAGCACAGTGGTATAGCGGTAGAGATGCTGCCTCACAACACCAGAGATCTATGTTTCATCCTGACCATGGTACTGTCTGTGTGAAGTTCGCATGTTTTCCCTTGTGCCCATGTGTGTTTCCTCTGGGTGCTCCAAAGATGTGCGGGTTTGAGGGATAAATTGGCCTCTGTAAATTGCCTTTAGTGTGTCAGGAGTGGGTGTGGAGGAGAGAGTGGGTAACATGGAAATAGTGTGAACGGGTGATCGATGGTCAGCGTGGACTAAGTGGGCGAAAGGGCCTGTTTCTATGCTGCATCTCTAAGTGTGAAACTAAAACAGATGTGTGGGGTAAATATTTTTACATGAAGAGTGGTGGGTGTCTGGAATGCATTGCCATGGTTGGTGTGGCTTTCAAAAGGCTTTTAAACAGGCATATGGATATGTAGGGAATGGGTAGATACAGCATGTACCACATCCAAGCATAATATTATGAGCAATTTTGGGCACCGTAAATGAGGATGTGCTGTCTCTGGTTTACAAGAATCATCCCAGGAATGAGTAGGTTTTAGGAGAAATAGTAGACTATAGGAGAGCTCCCTCCCCTCCACCCACTCACCATCAACAACATCACAGTCACATCTATGGAGTCTTTTAAGTTCCTTGGAACCATCATCTCCAAGGATCTGAAATGGGGTCGACTCCACCATCGACTCCACGGTCAAAAAGGCCCAACAGAGGATGTACTTCCTGCGGCAGCTGAGGAAACACAATCTGCCACAGTCAATGATGGTCCAATTCTATTGTAGAGTATGTTCTCACCTTCTCCACATCATGGTCAGGTTTGGCTCAGACACCAAGCACGTCGTCCAATCAGCTGAGAAGGTTATTGGCTGCAACCTTCCCTCCATTGACGAACTGTACACTGCAAGGGCCAGGAAGCGAGCGGGTAAGATCATCTCTGACCCCTCTCACCCGGGCCACAAACTCTTTGAAGCACTTCCCTCTGGAAGGTGACTCCGGACTGTCAAAGCTGCCACAGCCAGACATAAAAACATTTTTTTTCCCCACGAGTAGTAGCTCTACTCAATAACCAAAAGTCTGTAGCCTCATTTTGCATTGGTATTTTATTTCATTCACATTTTTAAACTATAATGTTTTATTATTAATGTTTAATGTTTTATGTGTCATTCTTAATTGTTACTGTATGTCGTGTTGGGGAGATGCAGCGAGACCTGGGTGTCATGGTACACCAGTCATTGAAAGTGGGCATGCAGGTGCAGCAGGCAGTGAAGAAAGCGAATGGTATGTTAGCTTTCATAGCAAAAGGATTTGAGTATAGGAGCAGGGAGGTTCTAATGCAGTTGTACAGGGTCTTGGTGAGACCACACCTGGAGTCTTGCGTACAGTTTTGGTCTCCAAATCTGAGGAAGGACATTATTGCCATAGAGGGAGTGCAGAGAAGGTTCACCAGACTGATTCCTGGGATGTCAGGACTGTCTTATGAAGAAAGACTGGATAGACTTGGTTTATACTCTCTAGAATTTAGGAGATTGAGAGGGGATCTTATAGAAACTTACAAAATTCTTAAGGGGTTGGACAGGCTAGATGCAGGAAGATTGCTCCCGATGTTGGGGAAGTCCAGGACAAGGGGTCACAGCTTAAGGATAAGGGGGAAATCCTTTAAAACCGAGATGAGAAGAAATTTTTTCACACAGAGAGTGGTGAATCTCTGGAACTCCCTGCCACAGAGGGTAGTCGAGGCCAGTTCATTGGCTATATTTAAGAGGGAGTTAGATGTGGCCCTTGTGGCTAAGGGGATCAGAGGGTATGGAGAGAAGGCAGGTACGGGATACTGAGTTGGATGATCAGCCATGATCATATTGAATGGCGGTGCAGGCTCGAAGGGCCGAATGGCCTACTCCTGCACCTAATTTCTATGTTTCTATGTTTCTATGTTGTTACTTACGAGCGGAGCACCAAGGCAAATTCCTTGTATGTGTACGTACTTGGCCAATAAACATTCATTAATTCAGTCATTCATGATGAGCATTTGTCGGTACTGGGCCTGTACTCGCTGGAGTTTAAAAGAATGAGGGGGGACATCATTGAAACATACAGAATAATGAAAGGCTTGGATAGAGTGGATGTGGAGAGGATGTTTCCATTAGTGGGAGAGTCTGGAACTGGAGGTCATAGCCTCAGAATTAAAGGACTTATTTTAGGAAGGAGATGAGGATAAATGTATTTAGTCAGAGGGTGGTGAATCTGTGGAATTCTTTGCCACAGAAGGCTGTGGAGGCCGTCAGTGGATATTTTTAAGGCAGAGATAGATAGATTGTTGATTAGTACAGGTGTCAGCGGTTATGGGGGAGAAGGCAGGAGAATGGGGTTAGGAGGGAGAGATAGGTCAGCTATGATTGAATGGCAGAGTAGACTTGATAGGCCGAATGGCCTAATTCTACTCCTATTCCTTCAAATTCTTATGAAATGCCAGACTAAAATCCATGTTGACAATATCCACTGCCCTACCCTTAACAATCACCTTTGTCACCTCCTTGATTTCACCCATAAATTGAATAGCCAATACTACTTATAGTCTACAGGATAATTTTAGTTTAGTTTTGTTAAATTTATTATCATATATACCGAGCTACAGTGAAAAGCTTTTTGTTGCGTGCTAACCAGTTAGTGGATTATAATCGAGCCATCCACAGTGTACAGATACGTGATAAAGAAATAATATTTTGTGCAAGAAAAGTCCAGTAAAGTTCAATTAAAGATAATCAGAGAGTTTCCAATGTGGTGGATCGTAGCTCAGGACCACTCTCTTGTTGTAGATTGAGTAGTTCTGTAACCAGCCTGATTACAGCTGGAAAAAACCTGTCCCTGAATATGGAGGTGTATGTTTTCACACTTCTGTACCTTTATGGGAGAGGGAAAAAGGGTGAATGGCTGGAATGAAACTTATTCTTGATTATGCTGGTGGCCTTGCTGAGGCAGCGTGAAGTATAAATGGAGTCAATGGAAGGGAGGTTGGTTTGTGTGATGGCCTGGGTTGCATTGACAATCCATTGCAATTTCTTGCGGTCTTGGATGGAGCTGTTCCCAAACCATGCTGCGATGCATCCCGAAGAAATGCCTTCTATGGCGCATCTGTAGAAGTTAGTGACAGGGACATGCCAAACTTCTTAAGCCTTCTAAGGAAGTAGAGGCGTCGATGTGCTTTCTTGGCCATTGATTCGATATGGGTAGTCCAGGACAAGTTGCAGGTGATATTTACTCCTAGAAACTTGAAGCATTCAACCACCTCTACTTTGGCACCATTAATATATACCATAGACCAGTATCTCCTTTGTCTTGCTGACATTGAGAGAAAGGATGTTGTCTTGACACCAGGTCACGAGGTTCACAATCTCCTTCCTGTACTCAATCTCGCCATTATTTGATATCGGGTGAAAAACAGTGGTGTCGACCGCAAATTTGTAAATTAAATTGGATTTGTAATTAGTCGTAGTTTAGATATACAACATGGAAACAGGCCTTCAGTTCACCATCATGCTAATCATAGATCATCCATTCACATTAGTTTCCCACTTTCTCATCCACTCCCGACACATTCAGGGCAATTTTACAGAAGCTAATTAACCTACAAACTTGCAAGCCATTAATTTTACTGAGTAGCTGTTCAGTGATAATTGGTGATGTGCACTAACAAATGGTTTTAATATCAGCATAATTAAATATATAATTAATGTTATTTATTGTATTTTTTCCTTTATAATGGTACAGCTAGAATATAGTGTACACTGCATTACAGGATGGATTTGATTGCTCTGGGGTGGATGCAGGGGAGATTTACAAAGATGATGCCAGGGCTGAAGAATTATAGTCATGAGTAAAGGCTGCATCACCTGTTTGCTTTTGAGGGCTGAGGCGATGAGACAGAGAAAGCAGGATGGACCTATTTCCTTTTGCAGCATGGGGATGATGTCGGGGGCATTGATTTATGTTGATTGGCAGAGGGATTGGAAATGAGTTGAGAAGAGAATATTTCATTTGATAAGTGGTTTGGGTCTAGAACCCACTGCTTGACAGGGTGTTGGAGACAGATGCTCTCATCATTTTGAAAGTAGCTGGATACACACTTCAGGAGCTGTAATCTGTAGGGCACCGGACCAAGAACTGGGAAGAGGGATAAACCCAATGTATTTTTGTCCAACAAGGACATAATGTGCAGTAATGCTGTAATTTCTATAATTTATGATCATATTGTGATAATCATGAAATGTTCTGGTTTAAAAAAAACTGCATAGAGCTTTTTGGCATGGCTTATAAAGTCAGCCTTTAAAACATATCCCCAATTGTCTTAGCTGCTGCTTTACAGAGAACAGTTAAAGAGTAATTCTGCAGATTTCAAATCACATACAGTATAAACCCAATGGGAAATGGTAGTAACTCTCTAAAAGATTCTGAAGTAATTAAAATGTTCCCTGCAGAAATGTTCTATCATCATATACATCAAATTTCACATTGTTTTGACGTATTAATACAAATATTAAAGTATTGCTCCTCCTCCACACTATCATGTCTACCTAAAAACATAATCAGTTCGACAGATAAATTTGCATATTTTTATCCAATATTCTATTTATTTTCACATTTTAATTACTATCATTAATGTGCTTTCTTTGTCTGATAATGGAAAAAACTGATTTGACAATTGACTGATTATGGAAAAGTAATATCAATAAACAAAGATTATATTCCCCACTGCCCATCAGTTTCAGCTTTAGTTTAGATTATCACCACGTGTACCTAGGTACAATGAAAAACATTTGTTGCGTGCTATCCAGTCAGAAGAAAGACAATACATGATTACAATCGAGTCACTTGCAGTGTATAGATACATGATAAGGAAATAACGTTTAGTGCAAGGTAAAGCCAGCAAAGTCCGATCGAGGATAGTCTGAGGGTCACCAAAGAGGAAGATAGTAGTTCAGCACTGCTCTCTGGTTGTGGTAGGATGAATCAGTTGGGAAGAAACTGTCCCTGAATCTGGAGGTGTGCATTTTCACACTTCTATACCTTTTGTCTGATGGGAGAGGGGAGAATAGGGAGTGGCTAGGGTGAGACTTATCCTTGATTATGCTGCTGGACTTGCCGAGGCAGCATGATGTATAAATGGAGTTAATAGAAGGGAGGTGTAGTAGTCGTTTAACTTAACTCAGTATATTATAACTATAACCAGTTACCTTTAAATTCTGCCTGTAATTACGTGGTGGGATCTATACGTAGTCTGAGGCGTGTTTGCAGCTGGAATTCTCGCGCAGACTCCCTAGTAGGTTTAGTTTAGTTTGAAGAAGTATGGGGGAGAGGTCACAGCTTTCGACCATGCACGAGTTTGACTACGAATAACATCAAAATGTACTTAAACAAAAAGAAGTGTGGATGAATATCTTACTGTTTTTACTACTGCAATAAAGAAACTATTAATTAAGAGTCTGTGTTTTGGAAGATTTATCTTTCGACGGCATTGAATGTCGCGTGGAGAGCTCGTGAATGCGTATCGATTTTCTCCTAAACTCCTGTCTTCAATCTTAGTGACTAAAGGAGGAATCCTTGAAACGATATAAAAATCTGTCACTACATCTAGTCGAAAGCTACCTTATAGCCAGGAGCTAGAAGATTGGTCCCATAGAAGAGGGACAGAAGATTGGGCTGAATCTCTGGAGAGAGATTACTGCCTGAAGAACTGGTTCCGTTAAAGTGGAACTGAAGACTGGTTCTGTAGAAGAGGAACTGAACTGAAGATATCTCAGCCTGAGATTGGTTTAGAGCCTACCTGCCGGTAGGTTAATCAACAAAGCCACGCAACTTATCTGAAGATTGAAAACTTCACTGATCAAGAGCGTGAGTAGAACAGCTATTGTATTATGCTGTAAATTTGTAAGCCGGAACGCTTTAATTAGAACAGCTTCTTAACGAGATGCTGCAGCCCCATTTATATCAATGGTTGAAAGGGTCAAGAACTTCAAATTCCTGGGCGTGCACATCTCTGAAGATCTTTCCTGGTCCGAGAACACTAACGCAATTATCAAAAAAGCTCATCAGCGCCTCTACTTCCTGAGAAGATTACGGAGAGTCGGATTGTCAAGGAAGACTCTCTCTAACTTCTACAGGTGCACAGTCGAGAGCATACTGACCGGTTGCATCGTGGCTTGGTTCGGCAATTTGAGCGCCCTGGAGAGGAAAAGACTTCAAAAAGTAGTAAACACTGCCCAGTCCATCATCGGCTCTGACCTTCCTTCCATCGAGGGGATTTATCGCAGTCGCTGCCTCAAAAAGGCTGGCAGTATCATCAAAGACCCACACCATCCTGGCCACACACTCATCTCCCTGCTACCTTCAGGTAGAAGGTACAGGAGCCTGAAGACTGCAACAACCAGGTTTAGGAGTAGCTACTTCCCCACAGCCATCAGGCTATTAAACCTGGCTCGGACAAAACTCTGATTATTAATAACCACTTTCTGTTATTTGCACTTTACCAGTTTATTTATTCATGTGTGTATATATTTATATCATGGTATATGGACACATTTATCTGTTTTGTAGTAAATGCCTACTATTTTCTGTGTGCTTAAGCAAAGCAAGAATTTCATTGTCCTATACAGGGACACATGACAATAAACTCACTTGAACTTGAACTTGAAAGTTCGAAAACGTCAAATTACAGGCTCTGAAAAGAGTCTAGATAAGTATTAGAAGCAAGTTCTGCTAAGTTTTGGAAGGCAGCCAAGAGCGAGTAAAACTGGAATCTAGGTGCTGGCCTTGGTTTGTTTTGGTTGAGATAAGATACATTCTTTCTGAACTGAAGTCACTTCTATACTTCGAAAATAATTGAATGCTTTCTGAAAGTCCAGTTTTGTTTTGGTTTCTTATCGAGTGTTTATGGAACACGGCTCAGAATGTTTATCAATAATGACAGAAGCAAACTTAATATGCTAATTTGTCCAATTAGCAGATTTGGCAGTCTGCCAAGACCTGTTTAATCCATGGAGTCAGTTGGAGCAGGTGAGTCATAGGAGCCACAAGGTGGCGGAGAGAAGCCAAGATATCCGAAGAGACAAGCTAAGGTAACCAAGAAGATAGAAGAAGCCTATCTGCAAAATTTCCAGAAGGAGAGAGACAAGTTGTGGAGGAGGGTGTCTAAGAAAATCGAGAGCCAGAAGAAAGTGATGGAATCCACAGAAAACGTGACGATGGTGCGATCTAATCAGGAACAATTACCTAATCAGGAACCTTGGTCTCGAGGTTAGAAAAAAGCAAGAGGCATTAACGAAAGGCAGACTGCATGGGGAGGAGCTTGAAAGACACATCCAGTGGTTTGAAGATAAGGGGCAATTCTTCGATGAATTTATGGAGTTTATGAAGGATAGGCTACTTGAAGCCGAAGAGCTTATGGACCCTGTTGCCGAAAGTGCAATGCAACAAGGTGCTGAAATGGAAGAGGAGATTACACCACATGATAGTATCTCACACGTCTCTACACAAAGATCAAGACATAAGTTTGGTTCTGAAGCCAGTTCATCCACAAGCGTATCAGTTCAAGTGCAAGCTGAAGCTGGCATAGCTGCTCTTTCGTTAAAAGTTAAAGCGATGGAGGAAATGCATGAGATTGAGGAACAAGAAATGCGGCTTAAGAGACAAAAGAACAGGTGGAACAAGCCACAAAATTGACAATTGCCAAAGGTATAGCAGAGATACTGGAAAATCGAGGTTCGAGACGCGGCTCTAACGTATCTCAGAGGAAGAGTTCCTCAGCCCAAGAAGGAGCTGCTGAGCTGGAGACAGCAGCTGGATTTAAACCACAGCCGGGAAACACCAGGTCTAGTGGCTTTGAAGACCCACTGAAACAGTGGTGGGCTGACAAAGCTTTACCTCAACAACAGGATGTCAGACCAAAGCAACAAATTTATGGGCCTCCTGATGAGGTTCGTAACAAACCACCAATTCAGTATGCTTAAGAGAGGCCTGTTTATCGTCCGTCTGCGCCAAGCCAAGGATCTCAAGGTGAATTCTATGAATTGGCGAGGAATCAAATGGAAATCAGCACGCTCATAGCTCAACAAAATCTCTCTTCCATCCTACTACCAATAGAAATTCCTAGATATGATGGTGATCCTTGGCGGTATGAAGCTTTAATAATGGCATTTCACAAAGGAGTAGAAATGAAAACTACTGATGAAAAAGAGCGCTTACGTTTTCTGGTGCATTGCACAAGCGGACATGCAAAGGTGATGGTAGAAAGTTGTCTAAATAGGCCTCGAGGCCAAGGCTATCGAGAGGCAAAAAGGTTGCTTGAAGAACGTTATGGTAACGAACAGAGGATTGCAAACGCATACATGAAGATGTACCTACTATCAACCAAAAAAGGATTTTGTTTGTTACGTGATGAGGTTGGTCACACCATAAGGTGGTGTCGAAGATTCAAGAAGAAGGTATATAAAGAAAAGATGGATTTCTTAAGGGAGAAGGGAATCTGTTTTCGATGTTTGAAAAAAGGACACATGGTTAAAGACTGTAAGAGTCCAATAACTTGTGATAAGTGCAAGCAAGATCATCCTGAAGCACTTCACACTGAGCAGAAAAAGCCAGAGCAAATAGAACAGAAGGAGAAGCCAGCTACTAGTGATGCTGTCGCCTCACCTCAGATAACTGCTCATATTGGGGCCGGGTAGAAACCTGTATCTTCTCTATCTTACCAGTACAGGTAAAGAATAGCAAGGGGAATACAGTGTTGCATTTTTGGATCATGGAAGTTCGGCTACTTTTTTCATAGAAAGGTTGATGAGAAAGCTGAACAATACAGGAGAACAGACTAAGACTCTATTGCGTACCATGAATGAAGAGAAGGAGTGTGTTAGTCATTATTTTACAAGTATGGAAATATCTAGTCTGGATGAAGTCAATTTTATACAAATATCTGAGGTGTTTATACATGAGACCATGCCTGTTTGTCATCAATATATACCCAGACATGAGGACTTGAGATCTGTAGTTTTAGTTTAGTTTGAAGAAGCATGGAGGCGAGGTCACAGCTTTCGACCATGCACGAGTGACTATGAATCAAAATGTACTTAAACAAGAAGTTTGGGTGACTATCTTACTGTTTTTACTACTGCAATAAAGAAACTATTAATCAAGAGACTGTGTTTGGAAGATTTATCTTTCGATGGCATTGAATGTCTCGTGGAGAGTTTGTGAATGCGTATCGATTATCTCCTAAACCCCTGTCTTCAATCATAGTGACGTAAAGGAGGAATCCTTGAAACTATATAAAAATCTATCATTACAGATTGCTTTGCCTGATGGTCTGGGCTGTGTCCACAATTCGCTGCAATTTCTTGCGGTCTTGGATGGAGTTGTTCCCAAACCAAGCTGCGATGCATCCTGATAAAATGCTTCATATTGTGCATCTGTAGAAGTTGGTGAGAGTTGTAGGGGACATGCCGAACTTCCTCAACCTTCTAAGGAAGTAGAGGCTTTGGTGTGCTATCTTGGTCATTGCTTCAATATGGGTGGTCCAGGAGAATTTGTTGGTGATATTAACTCAAAGGAATTTGAAGTTTTCAACCATCTCTACTTCGGCACCGTCAATTCAAACTGGAGTATGTGCACTGCTTCACTTCCTGAAGTCGATCACTATCTCCTTTGTCTTGCTGACATTGAGAGAAAGGTTGTTGTTTCGACTCCAGGACACAAGGTTCTCAAACTCCTTCCTGTACTCTGTCTTATCATTATTTGATACCTGGCCCACATTGGTCAGGATAGCTGAGGTGAATTCTTCGGCAGGTAGTAGAGACGGCAACACAGTCAGATATTCCAGGTCTGGAGAACATGAACTCGCCAGGTCTGCAGCGTCTGAACACCATGAGGTATTGATTAGAAAGCTAACACTGCCGCCTGTAACCGTCTCCCTATCTGGTTTTACCTATAAACTAGTTTTCCCACCTAATCCCATGGCAACTGATTCCCCAGCATAATTCTGGTGAAACCTGGGGGAAACTACATCTGGTTGAAAGTCTGGTCATCCTACTTGAGGTAAATTCAGGCACATGAGGAATGTAGCAAATGTTCATCAGATTCCTGGATGACAAAAGATTAAAAAGACTGGCCCTGTGTCCTGTTGAATTCAGAAAAATGAAATGCAATCTCAAACCATACACATTGTTTTCGCTTTAGACAAAGAAGGTGCAGGGATGATATGTCCCCTGCCCGAGTTATCCAGTACCAGGACACATTGTGTCAAAATAAATGCATGACTATTCAGATTGGAGATGAAATAAATATATATTTTCCCATCGAGAAGTGAATCTTTGGAAATTTCTACCCAAGAGGAATGTGGAGGTCGAGTCACTCAATATGTTCAAAGCAAATATCAATAAATGTTTAGATTATAAGGGAATCAGGGATATGTTGTCAGTGCATGAAAGAAGTGCTGAGATAAAAGATCAGCCAAGATCTCTTTGAGCGGCAGAGCAGTCAGCAGGGACTGCATGGCCTGCTGCAGCTTAGTTTCTTATGCTTTTATAAATCCCAACACTCTGGGCTCCACTGAAGGGCTCCATGTGGAGACCAGAACGTAACAAAGTGACGAATGTGTGGCATCTATCAATCGGTATGCCCCGGACTTACAGCGGATCAGTGCACGGCCATGGGGCAGCTAATTCACTCAGCACATTGCTATCCTCACTGTTCAACAAATCATTTTCCACCATGCAGATGATATTATTTTAATGTCTTTTGTCAATTATAATCACAAAACTAATTATGGTGTATGTTAACTCATTGCAGTGAACCCATATTCTCTTTTTTTTCATTACAATCCAAGTGCTAAACTGTAATGACAGCATTAAAATGCATCAAAATTAAAATCAATTATTATTACTTCTGGTAATATGGCTGGCAAAATCATAAATACATTGAACGTATCTAATGTGTAACAGAGCTGTACAGACTACGGAGACATACCAGGTATGCCTATCTTTTCATGCAAGGACTAAAGTATATTAAAGTATCAAAAACTGGTATCAATAATTCAGAGAAAGAGAGAAAATTAACCAAAGTTCCCACACTTGTTAGAACTTCCTGCTGGGATTTATGTGTACCCATATCAGGAGAGGGTAAGATTGGAGGTAGACACAAGATGCTGGAGTAACTCTGCGGGTCAGGCAGCATCTCTGGAGAGAAGGAATGGGTGACATTTCGGGTTGGGACCCTTCTTCAGAGGGTAAGATTGGGTTTGGTTGCATGGTTCTGCAATTAAACAGCTAAAAAGATATGGGTCAAACACAGGTAAATGGGACTAGTGTGGATGTGCATCTTGGTTGAACCAAATGGCCTTTTTCTGTGTAGTATGACTCTTTTCCTCTAACAATGCACAGCAAGGCTCATATATAAATTATGGGGTCTCATATGTAGGCCAGCCAGAAATTCAGAAAACCCTTCATGATAACCCAGTTGCTGTTCAGTCTGACTTCACTACCATCAGCCAAAACAGAAAGTGGAGGAAAGATAGAACAGTTGTTGTCTCCAACCGACCAAATACAACCTGCACCAGGCCCACCCTCATGTTCTACAAACAAGATTGCTAGAGCCTTTGCAAATGCCGGAACACCTACACTTATTGCTCTCAGTTTACAAATGCACCCACTGCACTCAGCCTATGTTGCTAATTTCACCACCATCTGCGTCCAGAGGGAAACGGGTTTGTCTATTTGTTCCACCAAGGCGTCTCATAATTCATACAGTTCAGTTAAATCTATCCTTAGCTTGTTCTATTCCAAAGAAACTAATCTCAGTCTTTCTTAATAGAACATAGAACAGTACATGGAACAGTACTTTAAACACAGAAAATAGAACTCTTATACTCAATGCCTGACCTATGAAAACAACCATCTGCCTTCTTTACCGTTCTATCTACTTGTGTTGCTACTTTCAGGGAGTTATTAGATTAGATTAGATTAGATTAAACTTTATTAATCCCCTTATTCAGGGGAAATTCTGATGTCCTTGCAGCACACTAATAAAAATACAACATAGATTCAAAAAGAAGTTCAACACAAAAACATCCCCCCACAGTGATTCCCACTGTGGGGGAAGGCACAAAGTCCAGTCCCCATCCTCTTGTCCACCCAAAGTCGGGCCTATTGAGGCCTCCACAGTCGCCGCCACGGCGCCCGATGTTCTCGCCGGGTGATGGTGCTTCGGCGTCGGGAGAACCCCCAGCGGCTTGGGGTGCCAGGAACGGCCGCCTTCCCACCGGAGACCGCGGCTTCCAAGCCAACAGACCGCGCCGGACGGAGCTCCGCACACTGGCGATCTCAGCAAGAGATCCCAGGCTCCGGGATGTAACGTTCAGTGTCGCAGCTAGCCGCTCCACAGAACCGCGGCTCCACAATGTTCTTATGGGCGGTCCCAGCATACTGGAGTTCCAGCGCGGCGACCCAGGAAGGGCATCGCCCGCTCCGCAATAGCGCTCCAGCGCTGCGCCGCCGCCAAAGCCGATGTTCTGCGCCGCCGCCAAAGCCGATGTTCTGGCCAGGTCCCCTCAGGGAAACGTCGCTCCAGGACCCGCTGGTAGGCCGCAAGGACAGGTCGAAGTCGCTGCTCGGAGGAAGGCAACCCCTCCGACCAGGTAGGGACTCGAAAAGCAGTTTCCCCCTTCCCCCCCACCACCCCCCACACATAAAAAGATTAGGCCCCCTGACTACACACTCAACGTACTAAAAATAATAAAAAAGAAGGGGAAAAAAAACGGACAGCTGCAGGACAGGCAGCCGTTCAGGACAGCGCCTCCTCCGGACCTTATGGATGTGGACCTCAAGATCCTTCTGTATACCAATGCTATTAAAGGGCATGCCATTTATTGTATAATTTCCCCTGACATTTGACCTCCCAAAGGGCAACAATTCACACTTGCTAGGATTAAGCTCTATCTGCTCTTTCGCTGTTCGTTTCAGTCCCAGTTTACATCCTGATGTATCGTTTCAGATTCAGATTCAGATTCAATTTTAATTGTCATTGTCAGTGTACAGTACAGAGACAACGAAATGCATTTAGCATCTCCCTGGAAGAGCGACATAGCAAATGATTTAAATAAATAATAATAAGTGATAATAAGTGTCCGGGGGGTGGGGGGGTGATTGGCAGTCACCGAGGTACGTTGTTGAGTAGAGTGACAGCCGCCGGGAAGAAGCTGTTCCTGGACCTGCTGGTTCGGCAACGGAGAGACCTGTAGCGCCTCCCGGATGGTAGGAGGGTAAACAGTCCATGGTTGGGGTGAGAGCAGTCCTTGGCGATGCTGAGCGCCCTCCGCAGACAACGCTTGCTTTGGACAGACTCAATGGAGGGGAGCGAGGAACCGGTGATGCGTTGGGCAATTTTCACCACCCTCTGCAATGCCTTCCGGTCGGAGACAGAGCAGTTGCCATACCATACTGTGATGCAGTTGGTAAGGATGCTCTCGATGGTGCAGCGGTAGAAGTTCACCAGGATCTGAGGAGACAGATGGACCTTCTTCAGTCTCCTCAGGAAGAAGAGACGCTGGTGAGCCTTCTTGATCAGAGTTGAGGTATTGTGGGTCCAAGAGAGGTCATCGGAGATGTTGACTCCCAGGAACCTGAAGCTAGAAACACGTTCCACCTCCGTCCCGTTAATGTGGATGGGGGTGTGCGTGCCGCCCCTGGACTTCCTGAAGTCTACAATGAGCTCCTTGGTCTTCTTGGAGTTAAGGGCCAGGTTGTTGTCAGCGCACCATGCTGCTAAGTGCTGGACCTCCTCCCTGTAGGCCGACTCATCGTTGTTGCTGATGAGGCCAATCACCGTTGTATCATCTGCATACTTGATGATGGTGTTAGTACCATGTACAGGTGTGCAGTCATAGGTGAAGAGGGAGTAGAGGAGGGGGCTCAGCACACAGCCCTGTGGAACGCCGGTGTTCAGGGTGAGGGTTGAAGAGGTGTGCTTGTCTAACCTAACAGACTGGGGTCTGTTGGTTAGAAAGTCCAGTATCCAGTTGCAGAGGGAGGGGTCGATGCCCAGGTTACCGAGTTTGGTGATCAGTTTTGATGGTATAATGGTGTTGAATGCTGAGCTGTAATCGATGAACAGCATTCTTACGTAAGTGTCTCTGTTGTCGAGGTGGGAGAGGGCGGAGTGAAGTGCCGTTGAGATGGCATCCTCCGTACTCCTGTTCTTGGTTTGCAGCCTTCCTCACAGCCCATGACTCCAGAAATCTTGGTGAGAACTGCAAACTTACTAACCAACCCGTCTATGTTGACGTCCACATCATTTATATATATATCACAAACAGCAGAGGTCCCAGCTCAATCCTTGTGTGACTTCATGATCACAGACCTCCAGCTTGAGTATTGCCCTTCTATCACAACCTTCTGTATTCTATCGGTAAGCCAGTTCTGAATCCATTTGACCAAGTCACAGGTAATTCCATGCACCCTAACTTTCTGTATCAGCCTCCCATGAGGAAATGTGTCAAACGCTTACTAACTTCCACCACCCCACCCTCATCGATCACCCTTGTCAACTCCTCAAAAAACGACCTCATTCTGACAGTTTAGGACTGTTTAGAGAACAGTGAACATAATGGTAGAATGTTATATAAAGATTGAAATGTTATATAAAAATTGGGTGTTCATATACTTTAATCTGAAATTAGTATCTAGTATCTGAGCCAGGCAACCTGTGAAAGTATGAGGCATGATTTGGCTATGTTAGATTAGGAAGCTAAATTAAAAACAGGCAATTCAAGATTTAAAGAATTGATACATAGTTTTTATGCAATAAATATCCTTTGATACAAAACAAAACATATGGTCCAGTCATTAGAGATATTACAAGTAGTATTAGATTTTTTTGAAAAGCTGATTATCAACGGAAAGCATGGGGTCTTTGAGCAGTCAGCAAAGGAGGACCAAAGCATTGATGAGAAAAGAGAAAGTAGAGTAGGAGGGAGTTGGCTCGTTAGAAACATAAAAACAAACTGTTAAATCTTCTATTGATGTGTAAAAAGCAAACGATTAGCTAAGATTAAGGAAGCTCTCAATACACACTGAGAATGGAACAATTATATTAAGGAATAATAAAATGGCTATAAAATTTTTTTTAACTCATGTATTGTGTTTTAAAATATATATAATTTATGATGCTTTTATAAGTGACTAGACCAAGTGCAGACCCGTTGGGTCTGTTTCCCCAATGCGCTTTTGCGGGGGGGGGCTGCGGCATCACACTCACACTAACCACCCCCCAAACACACAGGTGGTGGGAGGGGGGGAGAGGAAGACGTGGTGGGCAGAGGGGAGGGTGAGAAGAGGGGAGGGAGGGGGGAGGGGGAGGAGGAAACGGGAGAGATTTGGGAGGGAGAGGAGAGCGGGGTAGGGGGAGAGAACGGGAGATGGGGAGGGGGAGGAGAGTGGGATGTGGGAAGAGAGCGGGGAGGGCAGGAAGGGGGAGAGGGGTAGGGGGTGGGAGAGGGGTAGCGGGGAGTGGTGCAAGAGAGAGGGGAAGGGGGGTACGGGGGAGATGGGGGTGAAGAGGGGGGAGAGAGGGGGTGGGAGGGGAGGAGGGAGATGGAGAGGGGGGGTGAGAGGGGGAAGAGTGGGGAGGGAGTGGGAATGGAGGGGGGAGAGAGGGGTGGGGGAGGGAGATGGGGAGGGGTGGGGAATGGGGGGTGGGGGGGAGATAAGTGGAAGAATGGGGAGGGAGGGGGAGAGGTGTAGGGGGAGTGGTGGAAGAGTGACAGAGGGGTAGGGGAAGGGGTGGGGGATAGAGGGGAGCGAGGGGGGAGGGAGAGGTGGGAGAGGGAGAGGGTGGGGAAAGGGGGAGGGAAGGGGAAGAGTGGGGAGGGAGGGACGAGAGGGTGGGGGGTGGTGGAAGAGGGACAAGGGTAGGGGGGTGGGGGGAGATATGGGAGGGGGGTTGGAGAGAGAGGGATGGGGGTGGGGAGGAGGAGGAGGAGGAGAGGGAGAGGGGTGAGGAGGGGGAGGAGAGGGAGAGGGGTGAGGAGAGGGAGATGGAGATGGGGAGGAGAGAGGGCTGGGGGAACGGATGAGAGAGGATGGGGGAGGGGGAGAGAGGTGTGGGGAAGGGGGGAGGGAGGGACAAGAGTGGGGAGGGAGTGTGGGGGGGGAGGGGGGAGAGAGAAGTGGAAGATTGGGGAGGGAGGGAGGGGGAGAGGGGTGGGGGGAGTGGTGGAAGGGGGACAGAGGGGTAGAGGAAGGGGTGGGGGAGAGAGGGGAGGGAGGGGGAGACAGAGGGGTGGGGAGGGAGAGGGAGGGGGTGGGGTAAGGGGGAGAGAAGTGGAAGAGTGGGGAGGAAGTGGGGAGGGAGGGGATCAGGGAGATGGGGTAGGGGAGGGAGGGGGAAGAGTGTGGAGGGAGAGGGGGGTGGGGGAGAGTGAGGGATGGGGTGGGAGGAGGAGGGGAGGAGAGGGAGAGGGGTGAGGAGAGGGAGATGAAGGGGAGGAGAGAGGGATGGGGGAGGGGGGGAGTGGTGTGGGGGAGGGAGGGGAGGAAGGAGATGGGGTAGGGGAGGGAGGAAGAAGAGTGTGGAGGGAGGGGGAGAGGGGTGGGGGGAGAGAGGGGAAAGAGTGGGGAGGGAGAATGGGAGGGGGAGGGGGGGAGAGAAGTGGAAGAGTGGGGAGGGAGGGAGGGGGAGAGGGGTAGGGGGAGTGGTGGAAGCGGGACAGGCGGAGTGGTGGAAGAGGGACAGAGGGGTAGGGGAAGGGGTGGGGGAGAGCGGGGAGGGAGGGGGAAGGGTCAAGTTTGTCGCCAAACGCGAGCTTTGGTGTACAGATGACATCCTGGAAAAAATCTCCGGTTTTCGGAGCTTTTCAGTTTCCGTAACTCCGGATAAAAGGTTGTGCACCTGTACTAAGATTTTATTTGTACTTTATGATATTTTTTAATGTGCAATGCATTTTTTATGTAATGTTGCACCTTGTCTGGATCTCGAGGCCGTAATAAAGTTTATTATTATTATTATTATCATTATTAATGTCCTGAAAATATCCCAGAAAGAGTGAGGATGCTGCAGTGATTGATATTGGTTACTCCATCAATGAGTTGGATTAAGGTATCAGGTGTCATATTTCTGAGTTTGCTGATGACACATAACTAGATGCAATGTAATAATGCAAAGAGCTTCAGGAGATATAGACGGTCAAAGTACGTTGGCAAGGACATGGCAGATTGAAATATTTTGTAGAAAAATGTTAGGCCATCCACTTGAGTGGAAAAGATAGAAAGAATTATTTCTATGGTGAGGGACTGGAAGCTGTTCAGAAAAAATTGAATGACCTTGTACATGAATCACTGAAACCTAATAAGCATTCAACAAACAATTAAGAAGGCAAATTAAATGTTCTCCTGTGGTGTTGCAGAATTTGAGTATGAAGGTTGATGTACTTTGCACCAATTAAATGTAGTCTTGTGAAACCCCTTCCAGAATACGCGCACATGTCTGCTCTGTATTTGCTACCGAGAAAGTGTAGCAAAGGGTAATTTCACCGATTCCAGGAATGAAAGGTTTATCTTATGAGGTCAAATGAAACAACAGGACACATACTTTCTAGAGTTTAGTAGAAACATAGAAACATAGAAAATAGGTGCAGGAGGAGGCCATTTGGCCCTTCGAGCCAGCACCGCCATTCATTGTGATCATGGCTGATCGTCCCAAATCAATAACCCGTGCCTGCCTTCTCCCCATATCCCTTGATTCCACTTGCCCCTAGAGCTCTATCTAACTCTCTCTTAAATCCATCCAGAGATCTGGCCTCCACTGCCCTCTGTGGCAAGGAATTCCACAAATTCACAACTCTCTGGGTGAAATTTTTTTTTCTCACCTCAGTCTTAAATAGCATCCCCTTTATTCTAAAACTGTGGCCCCAGGTTCTGGACTCGCCCAACATTGGGAATTTCTTTCCTGCATCTAGTTTGTTTAGTCCTTTTATAATTTTATATGTTTCTATAAGATCTCCCCTCATCCTTCTAAACTCCAGTGAATACAAGCCTAGTCTTTTCAATCTTTCCTCATATGATAGTCCCGCCATCCCAGGGTTCAATCTTGTGAACCTACGCCACATTGCCTCAATCACAAGGATGACCTTCCTCAAATTTGAAGACCAAAACTGTACGGAATACTCCAGATGTGGTCTTACCAGAGCCCTATACAACTGCAAAGAACCTCTCCACTCCTACACTGAAATCCTCTTGTTATGAAGGCCAATGAATGAAAGAATGAAAGATGATCTCAGTGACATATACAAGTCTTAAAAGGCTTGTTGTATAGATGGGATTTTTTTTTGTTTTTCTTTAATGGAATGTCTTGAAACAATAGCAAGGTCTCAAAATAGGAGATGAGCCATTCAGGTCAGAGCTGAGGAGATTTTTTTTCAACTAGAGGGTTGAGTCCTTAGAATTTTTTACCCAAGAAGGCTTTGGAAACTCCATCACTCAGTATTTTCAGAATAATAATGATAATAATGGATGGGATTTATATAGCGCCTTTCTAATACTCAAGGCGCTTTACATCGCATTATTCATTCACTCCTCAGTCACACTCGGTGGTGGTAAGCTACTTCTGTAGCCACAGCTGCCCTGGGGCAGACTGATGGAAGCGTGGCTGCCAATCTGCGCCTACGGCCCCTCCGACCACCACCAATCACTCACACACATTCACACACAGGCAAAGGTGGGTGAAGTGTCTTGCGCAAGGACACAACGACAGTATGCACTCCAAGCGGGATTCGAACCGGCTACCTTCCGGTTGCCAGCCGAACACTTAGCCCATTGTGCCATCTGTCGTCCCAGATAAGTAGATTATTCAACAGACTGTTGTACCTAGAAGGAAGTACCACATGCTGCTAGTACAGGGAAATAGAACTTCCACAATGTTACTGAATGGCAGAGTAAATAAGAGGCACAAAATGGCGGACCTATTCTTCTGATTTCTATATTCTTATGTTACCTTTATGTGTTTTCTGCATGGTCTCCATTAAAACCACATCTTTCCTGTTATTTGAGGGGTTGCTTTGAGGCGGACATGCTACCAGGAAGTTAAAGTGCAGAGTTTAGTGAGAATTACCTTAAAAATCAAGGTAAGCACAAGGTAAGGTGTAGACATAAGACACTGCAGACGCTGGAATCTTGAGCAAAACACAAATTGCTGGAGTAACTCAATAGCTCCCCTACAACTAACACGAGGCTTACAGGCATATTATTTCCTGGATTTTCTTTTCTATCCTTGCAATCTCCTCTTTTGCCTCTCTAAATAAATTGGAATAGATTTCATCAGGCCCAAGGGATTTATCCACCATTTTGCTCTTCAAGGATCCCACCACCTCCTCCTTAATCTCAAACTGCTCTTGAACATTAGTATTCTCCTAACTGATTGTCCTCCATGTCTTTCTCCTTGGTGAATACAGATACAAAGTACTCATTTAGTATCTCACCTACATCCCCTGACTCCAAGCCCAAATTATCTCCTTTATCCTTGAGAGGTCTTAGCTTTTCCCTGCTTACCTTGTTTTTAAATAAGGTATAAAAAGGCGAAGTGTTGCACCTTGGCAGGTCAATTGTAAAGGGTAAGTGTACAGTTAATGGAAGAACCTTCATTGCATTGTGACATCTTGGGGACCAACTCCATTATTCCATGATAGTAGCTACAGAAGTAGTTTTTATGCATAGGTTAATAAAGAAAAATATTTCACGTGTATCTTGAAATTTAACATAAATTTCCCTCAGAAATAACTCCAAAATTCTTCCCACTGCTGAATTTAAACTAACTGGCTTGTAATTGCTGTAGTTATCTTTTCCTCTTTTTCAAAACATATAGATAATGTTAGCAATCCCCTGATCATTAAAGACTGGGAGCATAAACGGCAATAACCCTCTGTGCCTCTATGCCCCTCGGGTATCCCCTATTTATTGTTTATTCCCTTGCCTTTTGTATCTTATCAAATGAATTACTTTGCACTTCTCTGGATAACATTCCATTCTGGTAAATGGAACAGTCCATTTATATCATTCTGCATTCTAAATCATTACCTCTCATTATCAAATTCACAACTAATTTTTCTACAAACTTATTGACCCTGTCTCTTCTAGTAAAGTTTATGTCAATAATGCCAACTAAAAATAGTAAGGGACGAGAATTGAGCCCTGGGCAACCCAGTGGAAAATTAGCCTTTGCCTCTTGTCATGCAGCCAATTTTAGATCTAACCTGTCACTCTCCTGTGAAACCCTTGGGCTTTTACTTTTTTTGTGCAGCCTGTCGAGATTGACCTTGTCAAAACCCACATTAAAATCTATGTAAACCACACTGCCCTCATCCACCTTGTTTCTTCAAAAAAAAAAGTCACTTCACGTATTAAATCCACAGTGACGGCCATTCGTTAATCTGTGCCAATAATTATCCAACCACTAGAGTTAAACTAATTGCTCCATTTATTCCTTTTCTTGTAAACATGTGCACAACATGAGCAGTCCTCCAATCTTCCGGCATTTCTGTAGCTAGGAGGTTTGTTAAATAATGGTTACCCTGCACCTGGTTAATCTCTTGGCACCACCTGCATCCTGAACTGTAAACTGACCAAATCCAAAACAAGAGTTTACATATATATATATTATCCAATACATTAAAAACGGCAAATGTCTAACTTATGCACAACATACAGTACCCTCCATAATGTTTGCGACAAAGACCCATCATTTATTTATTAGCCTCTGTACTCCACAATTTGAGATTTGTAATAGAAAAAATCACATGTGGTTAAAGTGCACATTGTCAGATTTTATAAAAGGCCATTTTTAGACATTTTGGTTTCAGCATGTAGAAAATACAGCTGTGTTTGTACATAGTTCACCCATTTCAGGGCACCATCATATTTGGGACAAATGGCTTCACAGGTGTTTGTAATTGTTCATATACATGTAATTGCCTCCTTCATGCAGGTATAAGAGAGCTCACAGCACCGAGTCTTTCCTCCAGTCTTTCCATCACCTTTCAAAACTTTTATTGCTATTTATCAATATGAGGACCAAAATTGTGCCAATGAAAGTCAAAGAAGCCACTGTGAGTGAGAAACAAGAATAAAACTGTGAGAGACATCAGCCAAACCTTAGGCTTACCAAAATCAACTGTTTGGAATATCATTAAGAAGAAAGAGAGCACTGGTGAGCTTACTAATCGCAAAGGGACTGGCAGGCCAAGGAAGACCTCCACAGCTGATGACAGAATAATTCTCTCTATAATAAAGAAAAATCCCCAAACATCTGTCCGACAGATCAGGAACACTCTTCAGGAGTTAGGTGTGGATTTGTCAATGACCACTTCATGAACAGAAATACAGAGGCTACACTGCAAGATGCAAACCACTGGTTAGCCGCAAAAAATAGGATGCAGTTTGCCAAGTACTTAAAAGAGCAACCACAGTTCTGGAAAAAGGTCTTGCGGACAGATGAGATAAAGATTAACTTATATCAGAGTGATGTCAAGAGCAAAGTATGGAGGAGAGAAGGAACTGCCCAAGATCCAAAGCATACCACCTCATCTGTGAAACACAGTGGTGGGGGTGTTATAGCCTGGGCATGTATGGCTGCTGAAGGTACTGGCTCGCATCTTCATTGATGATACAACTGCTGATGGTAGTAGCATAATGAATTCTGAAGTGTATAGACACATCCTATCTGCTCAAGTTCAACACAATTGCCTCAAAACTCATTGGCCGGCGGTTCATTCTGCAGCAAGACAATGATCCCAAATATACTGCTGAAGCAACAAAGGAGTTTTTCAAAGCTAAAAAATGGCCTATTCTTGAGTGGCCAAGTCAATCACCCGATCTGAACCCAATTGAGCATGCCTTTTATATTCTGAAGAGAAAACTGAAGGGGACTAGCCCCCAAAACAAGCATAAGCTAAAGATGGCTGCTATACAGGCCTGGTAGAGCATCACCAGAGAAGACACCCAGCAACTGGTGATGTCCATGAATCACAGGCTTCAAGCAGTCATTGCATGCGAAGGATCTGAAACATAATACTAAACATGTCTACTTTCATTTACATTACATTGCTGTGTACCAAACATGATGGTGCCCTGAAATGGGGGGACTATGTATAAACACTGTTGTAAATTCTACATGGTGAAACCAAAATGTACAAAAATGGCCTTGTGGCGGCACCTGGTGGTAGGCCACGGGCAGAGCGAACCCTCGGCTCAGGAGAGAGGAGTTAGGTGTCTTGGTGTGGGAGGCACAGGTCACGGGGTTGACCCTTAGGGTATTTAAGGTTCTGGGCTCCCCCAAAATCGGGAACATGTTTCCTGCCTCTAGCGTGTCCAAACACTTGACAATCCTTGACAATCGTTTCAATAAGATTGTATTGTATTGTATTTTAATGACCACACAGCCAGGCTGGTGGAATTTGTTATCAGTACAGCTTGGTACAGGTTCCAACATTTCATCAAACATTAAACATATAACATAGATATACATACAGACAGACACATTACATAATACATAAGGGCCATGCTTATTCTTATTCCTCACCGTACAGAGTTTAAAATGTTAATTGCAGTGGGAATGAAACTGTTTTTGAAGCGGTTTGTTTTGGAGGCAATTGTCCTGTAACGCCTCCCAGAGGGCAGTAGCTGAAAGGCATAGTGTGCAGGGTGAGTGGAATCAGAGATGATCTTGCGGGCTCTGTGAAGTGTCCGTTTGTGGTAAAGTGATTCAAGGGATGGTAGGGGTAAGCCAATAATTTTGGATGCTCTGTTGATGATGCGCTGTAATTTCTTCCGGTAGAGTGAATCGAGACTGCCGAACCAGACTGTGATGGATGAAGTGAGGATGCTTTCGATGATGGCTGTATAGAAGCGGAGCATGAGATGAGACCTTACTCTGAACTTCCTGAGCTGTCGGAGATGGAAAAGTCTTTGCTGGGCTTTTCCATAGATGTGGTCTGCGTTTGTCCTCCATTTGAGGTTGTTGCTGATGTGGGTTCCAAGGAGTTTGAATGTGTCAGTGATGGAGATGGATTCACCTTTAATGAGCACAGGAGTTTTGGGGGATGGCTGGCGTCTTGGGTCGATGATGAGTTATTTTGTATTTGATGAGTTGAGTAAGAGATCATGGTCTGTGCACCAGGTCACTGCTTGGTTGACCTGTGCACGGTATTCAGTTTCTTGGTTGTTGGTGATGAATCCTATGATGGTTGAGTCGTCCGCGTACTTGTACAGGTTGACGGAGCTGTGGTGGGATGTGAGCTGGTTTGTGTAAAGGGAGAATAGCCAGGGTGAGAGAACACAGCCTTGGGGTGTGCCTGTACTGAGGAACAGAGGGGAGGATGTGTTATTGTTGATCCTCACCCTCTGTTGCCTGTTCCAGAGAAAGCTGTGAATCCAGTGACAGATGCATGGGTCAATGTTCATGTCCAGTAATTTATTGAACAGTTTGGCCGGGTTTATTGTATTGAATGCAGAGCTGAAATCCATGAACAGGATGCGGGCATATGTGTTTGCGGACTCCAGGTGGTTCAGAATGTGATGAGTTGCTAAGTTGACGGTGTCCTCAACTGACCTGTTGGCTCTGTATGCAAATTGGTTTGGGTCCATGAGTGGGGTGGTGACAGTTTTCAGGTGATTGAGTATGATGCGCTCAAATGATTTCATGACTGCCGATGTCATTGATTCCCTCTCATCCTTCTAAACTCCAGAATGGACAAGCCCAGCTGCTCCATTATCTCAGCATATGATAGTCCCGCCATCCCGGGAATTAACCTTGTAAACCTACGCTGCACTCCCTCAATAGCACAAATGTCCTTCCTCAAATTAGGGGACCAAAACTGCACACAATACTACAGGTGTGTTCTCACTAGAGCTCTGTACAACTGCAGAAGGACCTCTTTGCTCCTATACTTGACTCCTATCGTTATAAAGGCCAACATGCCATTCACTTTCTTCACTGCCTGCTGTACCTGCATGCTTACTTTCATAGACTGATGAACATGGACCCCCAGATCCCGTTGTACTTCCCCTTTTCACAACTTGACGCCATTTAGACCACTGCCTTCCTGTTTTTTATACCAAAGTGGATAACCTCACATTTATCCACATTAAACCTCATCTTATCCACATTAAACCTCATCTGCCATGCATTTCAAGATGGCGGCGCTGGCTTAACAGCTGCGGCCCACCTGCAGTCCGTCTGTTTTTTTTTCTTTCGTTTTGTTCCTTGTCATGTTTTAGTTAATTTTGTTTTATTAAGTTGTGTATGTGTGTGGGTAGGGTGGGTGGGAGAAACATGCTTTGGTCTCTTCCTTCGGGGGATGCGACTTTTTCTTCGGTCGTATTCCCCATCCCCGTCTCCGTCTGCGCCGAGGCCTAATGGCGGAGCTGGCGGCATCGGAGCTGTAGCAGCGGCAGCAGTGGCGGAGACCCGACTCGGCACCGAAGCCGTGGCGGCGGTGGCGGTGGCGGCAGCAGCAGCGGCAGCGGAGACCCAACTCGGCCCTGGAGCTGTGGCGGCGGCAGCAGCAGCGGAGACCCGACTCGGTCCTGGAGCTGTGGCGGCGGCAGCGGCAGCAGCAGCGGCAGCGGAGACCCGACTCGGCCCCGAAGCTGTGGCGGAGGCGGCGGAGACCTGACTCGGCCCCGAAGCTGTGGTGGAGGCAGCGGCAGCGGAGACCCGACTCGGCCCTGGAACTGTGGCGGCGGCAGCGGCGGCAGTAGTGGCAGCAGCGGTAGCGGAGACCCGACTCGGCCCCGAAGCTGTGGCGGAGGTAGCGGCAGCGAGACCCGACTCGGCCTCGGAGCTGTGGCGGCGGCAGCGACCACCCGCGGAGTTTGAACCGTCGCCTCGGCGCAGAGGGAGAACAAAGAGGGAAGAGACAGAGACTTTAAGATTTTGCCTTCCACCACAGTGAGGAGGTGTTTGGTGAATTGTGTTGTTAAATTGTGATGTTAAATTTGTGTTGATTGTGTGTTTTTGTCATTTTTTAAATCATATGTATGACTGCTGGGAAACAAAATTTTGTTCAGACCGAAAGGTCTGAATGACAATAAACGAATCTAATCTAATCTAATCTAATCTGCCCACTCCCCCAATTTGTCCAAGTCACCCTGCATTCTCATAGCATCCTCCTCACAGTTCACACTGCCACCAAGTTTTGTGTCATCTGCAAATTTGCTAATGTTACTTTGAATCCCTAATACAATACCTAACTGCCGCGGATCCGATCCTTGTCTCTGCTTGTCCAAGCCCTTCAGCCTCGTGCAAGCAGATACCTCCAAAAGGTTACGCAGTCCCAAGCACCCTTCCAGAAGATCGACAACGATCCCAGTGGGGTCACCTTTTATAGGTTATCGGACCCTGTGGGGCAGAACTACATGGGGGTGGCAGCCCCTACAAACCAATCACAGATATCGATAACATTAAAGTATTATTGACAGTTCCCCAACCCAATTACAAAGTGCATCATTACTATGTTACAATCTATCCTACAAAGAGTAGGAGTAAACGGGTCCTTTTCGGAATGGTAGGGAGTGACTAGTGGGGTACTGCAAGGCTCAGTGCTGGGACCCCAGCTATTTACAATATATATTAATGATTTGGACGAGGGAATTGAATGCAACATCTCCAAGTTTGCAGATGACTCGAAGCTGGGGGGCAGTGTTAGCTGTGAGGAGGATGCTAGGAGGCTACAAGGTGACTTGGATAGGCTGGGTGAGTGGGCAAATGCATGGCAGATGCAGTATAATGTGGATAAATGTGAGGTTATCCACTTTGGTGACAAAAACTAGAAAGTAGACTATTATCTAAATGGTGGCCGATTAGGAAAAGGGGAGATGCAACGAGACATGGGTGTCATGGTACACCAGTCATTGAAAGTTGGCATGCAGGTGCAGCAGGCAGTGAAGAAAGCGAATGGTATGTTAGCATTCAAAGCAAAAGGATTTGAGTATAGGAGCAGGGAGGTTCTACTGCAGTTGTACAGGGTATTGGTGAGACACACCTGGAGTA
Organism: Amblyraja radiata; assembly: GCF_010909765.2. Classification (NCBI taxonomy): domain Eukaryota; kingdom Metazoa; phylum Chordata; class Chondrichthyes; order Rajiformes; family Rajidae; genus Amblyraja; species Amblyraja radiata. The sequence goes on along the minus strand of NC_045957.1, from coordinate 131,184,252 downwards.
TTGTGTACAGTTTTGGTCTCCAAATCTGAGGAAAGACATTCTTGCCATAGAGGGAGTACAGAGAAGGTTCACCAGACTTATTCCTGGGATGTCAGGACTTTCATATGAAGAAAGACTGGATAGACTTGGCTTGTACTCGCTAGAATTTAAAAGATTGAGGGAAAATCTTATAGAAAATTACAAAATTCTTAAGTGGTTGGACAGGATAGATCCGGAAGATTGTTCCCGATGTTGGGGAAGTCCAGGACAAGGGGTCACAGTTTAAGGATAAAGGGGAACTGCTTTAGGACCGAGATGAGAAAAACATTTTTCACACAGTGTGGTGAATCTCTGGAACTCTCTGCCACAGAAGGTAGTTGAGGCCAGTTCATTGGCTATATTTAAGAGGGAGTTAGATGTGACCCTTGTGGCTAAAGGGATCAGGGGGTATGGAGAGAAGGCAGGTACAGGATACTGAGTTGGATGATCAGCCATAATCATATTGAATGGCGGTGCAGGCTCGAAAGGCTGAATGGCCTATTCCTGCACCTATTTTCTATGTTTCTATGTTTCTACAAAAGCTTCTGGAAAGAAGTCAGCTAACTAAGTAACGCAACATTTTCCCAGGTAATATAAACAATTCAACCAAGGCTTCAGACTTCAGCCAATCATCAAACAGCACCACAAACACCTTGCAACAAACACCTTGCAACACCTTGCAACATTATTAACAACATTTACAATCCTTCTGCTGCAGGCCAATTCTGAGCTTCTCTGCAAAGTCCTCATACATTTTAACAATGGAGATGACATCTGGACCTCACCTTATCTGACATATCAATCTAGGACCTAGATTTTCTGGCACCGGCTCGCAGCTGGTAGCTTTACACCGATAAAGACCAAGCAGTCCTTGCAGATGCAAAGATCCTCCATCTTATAATAACTCCAGTTTGGCCAATATTAACACCTCCAACCCGGGGTGTTCCGCACCAGCTGACAGTGGTGGACTGTTTTACGCGGTGGCCAGAGGCCATCCCGCAAATGGACACTTCCGCCCGGTCGTGCGCTCATGGCCTCGTGGCTAATTTGGTTGCCCGCTTCGGGGTTCCTCTGGACATCACATCCGACCTGGGTGCCCAGTTCACTACTGAACTGTGGTCCACAATGGCCCGCCTGCTAGGGACGAGGCTCCACTATTCAACAGCGTACCATCCCCAATCGAATGGGTTGGTGGAGCCGTTCCACCGCCATCTGAAGGACGCCCTGAAGACTCGTCTCACGGGCCCTGAGTGAATGGACGCGTTGCCATGGGTCCTGCTGGGGATTCGGACTGTTCCCCAAGGAGGATTTGTCATCGTCCTTGACTGAACTAGTGTCTGGCGCTCCGTTCACCGTCCCCGGGGAGTTTATTTGCCGTCATCTGTGTTGGTGCATTTGCGGGAGAGGGCTGGTGCCCTGGCTCCTGTCCCGACGTCTCGTCATGGGGTGGCCCCATCCAATGTGCCACCGCGCTGGTGGACTGTCCATACGTCTTTCTGTGCCGTGGCGCCCACAGGTCGCCCTTGCAGCGCCCTTATGAAGGTCCCATTCGGGTGCTGCGGCACAGGCCCATGACATTCGTCTTGGACATGGAGGGCCAGCAAGAAACTGTATCCGTGGCTCGTTTAAAGCCGGCCCATTTGGACCTGAGTGAGCCAGTACAGGTGGCTCAACCTCCCCGTCGTGGGCACCCGCCATCCTGGGTCCCCTTGAATTATTCCACGCCGGGCAAGTCCCCTGTGCAAGGGGACGTATCTACACGATCTGGCTGCCTCATTCGGCGTCCCATCCGTTTCGATGCCTCTGGTTCTGGAGGGGGTACTGTGGTGGCACCTGGTGGTAGGCCATGTGCAGATCGAACCCTCTGCTCTTGAGGGAGGAGTTAGGTGTCTCGGTGTGGGAGGCACAGGTCACGGGGTTGACACTTAGGGGTATTTAAGGTCGGGCAATGCCCGTGCCCATTTGTAGGAGCAGTGCCGGATTTAGATGAAGAGAGGCCCTAAGCTGTTCCACTTGTGAGGCCCCCAACGACCGGACAGCCATGGCAGCCAAATCTCCCACAATTCAAAGCGAGGGAGAAAGTGCCCAGCGCCGACCAGTTGCCGTTGCAGTGCGCATGCGCAGGGCGGCCGATGATGTGCTGGCCGTGGTTGTGCGCATGTGCAAGGCGGCCTGCCGTGCCAGCGGATGAGTAGCGAGCGGAGCCCGGCGGCCCGGACACGGATAGCGGAGGGAGATGGAGAGAGAGAGATAGAGAGGGGAGCCGCCCAGAGTTGAACGGTAGGTGTTCTGCCTTGGCCGGAAGCCCCCCTAGACCTCGAGGCCCATCAATTTTTTCGGGGGGCCCCCTAGAAAGTGGGGGCCCTAAGCTATAGCTTGTTTAGCTTATACGTAAATCCGGCACTGTGTAGGAGTAGGGAGCAGAACTGTAATAGTAATAAATACGTTTCGTTCACACAACTTTGTGTTCCGACTAATTCTTGGCTGGACTCCTGTGAGTCCCCGATATAGCCTTTATTAAAATCTGACAATGTGCACTTTAACCACATGTTATTTTTTTTATTATAATTCTCAAATTGTGGAGTACCGAGTCAAATAAATAAATGATGGGTCTTTGTCCCAAACATTATGGAGGGCACAGTAAATCTTGACTACATTTGGCATGCGCTAGAAAACAGAATGCCAAAAGTATGTCGTGACGCACTTGAAAATGTCTTGAGTGATACGTGCATGCTATTGAGTATAAATGTTTCAAAGCAAGTGAAAAAAAATCTGATATTAACTCTTCATTATCTTTTTAAATTATATTACTTTTCTTAGTTCTTTTTCAGTATATGTGACACAGGAGTATTTGCAGATTAGAAAATGCAGCAGGCACGGTCTGTTCATTCCTATGTTCAACTGAAGCAGACCAATAATATAAATATTGTTTCAAAAAGTGAGAGATTTCATCAAATGTTAGCGTGATCATTTTTCTGGAATCCAACCATTTGTTTTGTCAAAAGTCATAGCTTAATTTTTTCAACAATTTAGTGATCAATTTAGACACAAATAAAATATTTATATCTGCAAACAGCTGCAGATCATGAAACTCTAAAATGATAAAAAGGAAGCATTCAGTTGGTTGAGCAATTCCAGTGGAGAGAGAAACAAATCTTAACCTTTCAGATCGTTGAACTTTCATCAGGAATCTGATCTCAGACAGCTGAAATTTCAGGCATCTGAAGATATTTTTACAAATGAACAAAAGCTCTTCACATACACTTGGATAAGGGCTACATTTTGTGAGATAATACAAATAATTAATATCAATTGTACTCTGTGATCACTTACTTTCTCCTGTCGGAACTTTAATTTGCTGCTCCTCTCCTGGTTCATTGAATCAAATTCTGGCTTCAAAATGAAAACTGTAAAATCACGATTCTCTGTTACCCCAAGTACAACTGAAGGGAATACATAGATTCTTTTCAATTTTATGCACCTTATTCCAAGTAGCTTGAAATATACTCATTATATGCTACTTGACATCAACAAATCATTTTTAAATACCTTTTTTGAGTCTGAACAGACTAGTGGAATATTTGCATTTATCCACTATTCCAATAATTCGTAATGAATGAGTGACTGTACTTGGGTTTTATTCATTCTGTAATGACCAAACATGTCCCCTCGCTCCACCTTCAAGGCTTGATGTATTTTTCTATCTATTTTATAATTGCCTTTGTGCACATTCTACGGGAAAGGTGTTCTACAAATTCTATTGCTGTTAATGTTACATATCACAATTTTCATCCAAGCACTTGACATCTAAAGTGAGAGCAAAGATTAGATTTGAACAAAAAATAATCAATACCCACTAATTCCATCCTTTATCTTATAATGTAGACAAGATGGCAAATTACTAATTGCAAATTACTAATTCATCTGAAAACAATCCAAATAACATTGTCAAGCAAAAAACAAACTCCTGGAGGAACTGGGCGGGTCAGGCAGCATCTGTGGAGGAAAATGGGTAGACAAAATTTCAGGTCGGGCCCCTTCTCCAAGCCTGGAGTTGAGGGAAGATAGTTGGTAGAAAGAGGAGAGGGAAAGGGGTGGGGCAAGAACTGGCAAATGATAGGTGAATCTTGGATAGACAGAGTTGATAAGCAGATGAGAAGTTGGGGAGAGAAGAGTGGAGTGGAGTTAGTCACAAACACTGGAACATCGGTTTAAGGTGAAGGGGAAAAGATTTAATAGGAATCTGAGGGGCAACGTTTTCACACAAAGGGTGGTGAATGTATAGAACAAGCTGCCAGAGGAGGTAGTTGAGGTAGGGACTACCCCAACATTTAAGAAGCAGTTAGACAGGTGCATGGATAGGACAGGGATATGGACCATATGCTGGCAGGTGGGATTAGTGTAGCTAGGACAAGTTGGATGGTGTGGACAAGTTAGGCCGAAGGGCCTGTTTCCACACTATCGTTCTATGACTCTATAACGCTAAGTGATAAATGCATAAAATAAAGGGTTGTGGATGGTGGAATCTGATATGAAAGAAGGTTGAAGAGTGAAATGTAGAACCAAAGGGAGGAATTGTGGCTTGATAGGAATGGGGACAGAGGAGTAAATAGAGACGGGGAGGGGGATAAGCATGGATCCCTCAAACACATAGGATGTTAAAGCAATTCTCCCAATACTTCCATTGATAGAAAGAGATGCATCACATTGTGATCTAATCAAGGTGAGCAAATCAGTTACACCGAGCTAGACCCACCACAATATTACCATATACAGAGGGCTCACTTTCCCCAACATGAGAAGGTTGTGATACTTCAGTGTTTTTGTGTTTTGATACGTGATGATTCATTGCTTCAACTTACATAGTTTATTGATGCTTATAATCATAGTCTTCTATTTGAGTTGAGTTATTATGATTTGTTTTTCAGAAAAGCTGAAATGGTGTATCACCGTATGAATGTTGAATCAACCATTGAACTCTTTTTGACTTGCAAAGCCCATTTCTTTACGAGATAACTCCTTGTGACAAGTAAGCATCAATGTCAGGAGAGCCATTCATTGAGGTTGCTGTGGCTACATTGCCTTCTGAAGCACAGCTTTCAGCTAGTTGTGCAATATAATGTGATAGTGTAGAGCATTATTCCTGCTCTCCTGCTCCTGTGCATTCTGCATGAAATTGCTCCTACTTCTGTTTCCATGGTTAACCCTATAGCGGTAATATTGCCAATTATGTTGATTCGTGTTTAAAATAATGCCACAATGGTATATTTACCTTTGCTTGTTCTTGGCTGGGTGCTGCTGATAAGGCTGCTGATTGGCTCCCTCCAGTTTCCCTGAGAAAATAATAGCGGGCATTTATCTTGATGTCCTTGTGCTGAGCTGAATTTGGAGAATACTAACCCAGTTTAGTTTGCAGTACAGCAAGAGTCTTTCACACAACGATGTTTTTAGTTTAGTTTTAGTTTAGTTTAGCTTAGTGATACAGCGCGGAAACAGGCCCTTCGGCCCATCGAGTCCACACCGACCAGCGATCCCCGCACATTAACACTATCCTTCACTTGGGACAGTTTTTGCATGTATGCCAAGCCAATTAACCTATAAACCTGGACGTCTTTGGAGTGTGGGAGGAAACCAAAGTACTCGGAGAAAACCCACATGGTCATGGGGAGAACGTACAAACTCCGTACAGACAAGCATCCTTCTCCGCGGATTGTCACCTTGAATATGAACTTTGGAGCATGGAATGTGCACACATTGGTGGATAGTGCAACCAGTAACAGACCAGAGAGGAGAATCGCAAGAGAACTGAGAAGATGCCGGATTAACATAGCTGCCCTTTCTGAAACCTGGCGGACAGACGAAGGACAACTGAAGGAGGAGAAGGGTGGCTACACTTGCTTCTGGAAAGGAAAAGCTGCTGATGAGCCCAGGATCCATGGTGTTGGGCTTGCCAGCAGACAAAAGTGCTGGAGAAATTCAGCAGGTGCAGCAGCACCTATGGAGCGAAGGAAATAGGCAACGTTTCGGGCAGGAACCAGCTCACCTCTCTGAACTTTCTTATCCGGGAATCAGTGAGTTTCTCATGACCATCCGTCTGGTGCTTGCCAATAACCAAATGGCAACAGTTGTGAGTGCCTATGCCCCTACTTCAGACTCTGAAGAGGAAGCACAAGAGACCTTCTACGCCTGCTTGGACGAGACACTGTCCACAATCCCCAGCGAGGATAAGATTATTCTCCTAGGAGACTTCAACACCAGGGTCGACCGGGAAAGACCACTTCCAGGAACTCCTCAACCGTGACAGCACAACTGAACCAGACATTACCCACCACATCCCCCAGAGTCCCATCAGAGAAGACATGGAAGAACCTCCCACTATGACAGAGGTTCATGATGCCAACAAGAGCCTTAAGAACAGCAAGGCCACCGGTCCAGATGGGATCCCAGCTGAAATCTTAAAGGAAAGTGTACCACATCCACGCCCTACTCCTGAAGGTCCGGGATAAAGAAGAACTTCCCCCAGAACTCAGGGATGCTCTAATAGTGACCATTCAATATGATCATGGCTGATCATCCAACTCAGTATCCTGTACCTGCCTTCTCTCCATACCCCCTGATCCCTTTAGCCACAAGGGCCACATCTAACTCCCTCTTAAATATGGCCAATGAACTGGCCTCAACTACCTTCTGTGGCAGAGAATTCGAGAGATCCACAACTCTCTGTGTAAAAAATGTTTTTCTCAAAAGTGACATCATTTGTGCCACGTGATGATTTAACAACACTTCACAATGTTCATTCAAGATTTAACGGGAAAGCTTGGGAGACGGACAAGTCACTCGCACAAATAACAGAAATGCCGAGTACCGTGGGAACTCTTTATCTACCCCCCGTTATATCGTGTGATATCGTGCTAGACCACGACCACTTCACTCTGGTTACATCTTGCGTCAAGTCGCCCCGTGAAAAAGCCGCATTAAACTGTGACCCCTAGTTCTGGACTTCCCCAACATCGGGAATAATCTTCCTGCATCTAGCCTGTCCAACCCCTTAAGAATTTTGTAAGTTTCTATAAGATCCCCCCTCAATCTTCTAAATTCTAGCGAGTACAAGCCGAGTCTATCCAGTCTTTCTTCATATGAAAGTCCTGACATCCCAGGATTCAGTCTGGTGTACCTTCTCTGTACTCCCTCTATGGCAAGAATGTCTTTCCTCAGATTAGGCTATTTGGCCATTAAACACACTAGCAACATAAAATTACGATTCATTCATGCAACTTAATGAGTATTTCAGTTTTTCATGACAACTTTTTAACAATAATAATTAAGATTAATTTCCCATAAAATGCCTTGCATAGCAGTAAATATTTTGATCGCAAACATTTAAACACCCAAGACAATAACAGACACCATTTGTACTCACCTCCCAGTTCCACTAGTCCATGACAGCCAAAGCTCTCACACACAGTGCAGGTGATAAAAGATGAAGGTCCACCCTTGAGAGTTTCACTTGCTTGACAGTTCTTTCCATCAAACCATTCATTCTGCATTTTCAGTCAACCAGCCTTAATGTCAACCCCGTAAAAAAATACCATGTGTTCAAAATCTGCTGTGATTTTCCAGTCTGATTCTTTATATTATTCTAAGATGCTGCCTAACAGGAAACCAAACCCCCATTTAGTGAGGTGGAATTTTAAATGTTCACAGTTTTTTTTTCCAAATGTTTAGCTTACACCATAAGTAGATAAACAATATGTCCACCATTTTCACCGACAAAGTGCAAGCTTAGCTATCTGACAAATGTGACACAGGTGCATTACTATAAGCCAGTTTTCATTTGCTTTCACTAATAAGTATCAACAATTAAATGCAAGAATTTTGTCCTATGCTTTTGTATCGTTCATTTCTACATAATAAAACATGTTATTGTGGTGCGTGGGTCTCAAAAGGAAGCACGAAATCCAGTGTTTTGAGAGGCACCTTTAATTATGTTCCTCCCGGTTGTAGGGAAGACCAAACAAGAGAAAGATGGCACCCAAACCCCTGCCTTTAAAGCCTCTGGCTAAGGGCTGCCTCCGGACTGAACCACTCCCATGCCGAGGGGTTCGACAGTATGATGGCACGACCCTTGGGAGCCGCCACAGGACGCCCCCCCCCCCCCCAGAACCAGAGGCATGAAACGCACCGGCAGGCGCACGACCCGGCCGGCCCGCATGCGGAAGTCAGCCGATCGTGGGGCTGGCGGAGGCATAGGTGGAGGGACAGGTCGAGGGACTGGCGGGAGGACAGGTGGAGTGACAGGCGAAGGGAGCCGTGAAGGGGGCGCCCTCGAGGCCGAGGTTGGGCAACCAGCTGGTCAATGTCCAGGTGTGCCGGCTTCAACCGGTCAATCGACACTGCCTCCGGCCGGCCCCCCATGTTCAGGACAAAAGTCGACTGCCCGTGTTCCAGCACTCGGAACGGACCCTCGTACGGCCTCTGGAGTGGCGTCCGGTGGGCATCACGGCGCAGGAAGACGTATGGGCAGTCCCTGAGGGCTGATGGCACGTGTGGGCGAAATGTCCCATGGCGGGACGTCGGGACGGGTGCGAGCCTGCCAACTCGCTCGCGAAGCCGCTTTAGGGTGGATGAGGGCGTTCCCTGCTGCCCCGACGCCGACGGCATAAACTCCCCGGGCACCGTGAGTAGCGAGCCGTACACGAGCTCCGCCGATGATGAGGCCAAGTCCTCTTTGGGAGCAGTCCGGATGCCCAGCATGACCCACGGCAACTCGTCCATCCAGTCCGGGCCGGAGAGTCGTGCCTTCAGTGCTGCCTTCAGCTGCCGGTGGAACCTCTCCACCAGACCATTAGCTTGCGGGTGGTAAGCCGTGGTGTGGTGTAGCCGCACCCCCAGCAAGCGAGCCATGGCTGACCACAGCTCGGAGGTGAACTGTGGCCCCCGGTCTGAGGAGATGTGCGCCGGCACCCCGAAGCGAGCAATCCAGTGCGCGGGCAACGCACGAGCACACGTAGCAGTTGAAGTATCGGCCAGCGGAATGGCCACCGGCCACCGCGTGAAGCGGTCCACCATTGTAAGCAGGTGGGTGATGCCCCGGGACGGCGGGAGAGGCCCTACAATGTCTATGTGGAGATGGTCGAATCGCCGATGAGGTAGACAAAACTCCTGGAGAGGCGCACGGACATGGCGCTGGATTTTCGCCGTCTGGCACGGAATGCAGGTGCGAGCCCAATGGCCAACCTGCTTGCCCACATGAAACGAGCGGCCACTAGTGCCGTTGTCGCCCGGATTGATGGGTGAGCCAGTCCGTGGATCACCTCGAACACCCTCCGGCGCCAGGTGGCAGGGACGATGGGGCGCGGCTGACCGGACGACACATCGCACAGGATTGTCACTCCTCCAGGACCGAGAGGGACATCCTCAAGGCGGAGGCCGGAGATGGCAGTCCGGTAGGTGGGCATCTCATCGTCCGTGAGCTGCGCCTCCGCCAGAGCAGAATAGTCAATTCTGGGCGCCACCTCGAACACGACGTTGATAGGACAATGCGTCGGCCACCCGGTTCTCTTTCCCCTCGATGTAGCGGATAGATGTTGTATACTCCGAAATGTAGGCCAATTGCTGCTGCTGTCGTGCGGACCAGGGGTCGGAAACCTTCGCCAGGGCGAAAGTGAGCGGCTTGTGGTCCGTGTAGGCGGTGAACGGGCGGCCCTCCAGGAAGTAGCGAAAATGGCGCACTGCCAGGTACAGAGCCAAGAGCTTGCGATCGAACGCGCTGTATTTCGTCTGCGCACGGTTGAGGTGTCGGCTGAAGAAGGCCAGGGGCCGCCAACCTCCGCCCGTCAGTTGCTCCAGCACAGCACCAACCGCCGACTCCGAAGCGTCCACCGTGGGAGCAGTCGGGGCATCTTCCCGCGGGTGCACCAGGTGCACGGCCCGAGCCAGGGCCTCCTTCGCGCCGTCAAAAGCTGCCCCTGCCTCGTGGGTCCATTCAACGTTCTTCTTCTGCCCACCCGCCAGAAGTTGGTACAGCGGCCGCATGACGTGGGCCGCGGATGGCACGAAACGATGGTAAAATGCCACCATGCCGACAAACTCTTGCAGGCCACGCACCGTGCGTGGGCGGGGAAACCGACGGATGGCGTCGACCCTGTCAGGCAGGGGAACCGCGCCTTGCGCAGTCACGCGGTGGCCAAGGAAGTCAATCTCGGTTACACCAAAATGGCACTTGTCGAGGTTGATGGCCAAACCATGCTCGCTGAGCCTCTGACAGAGCTGCCGAAGGTGGGCGCAGTGCTCCTGCTGTGAACGGCTGGCCACCAGGATGTCGTCCAGGTACACAAACACGAAATCGAGTTTGCGACAAACTCCGTCCATTAGGCGTTGAAAGGCCTGCGCAGTGTTCTTGAGGCCGAATGGCATCCACGTGAACTCGTAAAGTCCGAATGGCGTGATGATCGCCGTCTTGGGTACGTCATCCGGATGAACCGGGATCTGGTTATAACCCCATACCAGATCCACTTTTGAAAATATTGTGGCCCCAGCCAAATGGGCGGTGAAGTCCTGGATGTGGGGTACGGGGTATCGATCCGCTGTTGTTGCGGCATTCAACCGTCGGTAATCCCCGCAAGGTCGCCAGCCCCAGCTCGACTTAGGGACCATGTGGAGTGGGGACGCCCAAGGGCTGCTCGAAGGGCGGACGATCCCCAAGGTCTCCATTGTGCGGAATTCCCGCCGTGCCAGACGCAGTTTATCCGGCGGCAGTCGGCGTGCTCGTGCGTGGAGAGGTGGGCCGGTAGTCAGGATAAAATGTACCACTCCGTGGCTGGGGGTCGATGATCGAAACTGTGGGGTCAGAATGTCTGGGAACGCGGCCAAGATCCGTGCGAAGCGGGAGTCCACGGACGCCAAGGGCCGTCCCACCAGTTGATACAAACGCAACGTGATCGGCTCCATTGTAGCGGCGTTGACCAAGCGCTGACGCCTGACGTCCACCATGAGGGAATGCGCCCGGAGGAAATCGGCCCCGAGCAATGGCTGGGAGACGTCGGCAATGGTGAACCGCCACGAGAAATGGCAGGAGCCGAACACGATCGGAACCATGCGCACTCCATATGTGCGGTTGGGGCTGCCATTCGCCGTGGTGAGGACGGGCCCCCGCTTACCGGAACGAATGTCGGCCAGCGAAGGGGGCAGGACGCTGAGCTCCGCTCCAGTATCAACGAGGAAGCGGGTCCCGGAGCACTGATCCCAGGTGAAGAGGCGGTGAATTTGGCCGGCCACCACGGGGACTATTGGCAGCCGGCCCAGGCGTTTCCCGGGAACGTGCACGGCTGGCGGCATTGTCGTGCTGCAGCACCCCAGCGCTGATGGAAATAGCACCAGCGCCTCGTGTTGGTGTTACTTGGAGCTTGCCTGCTCCTGTTGGTGGTGCCTGCAGCTTGCTGGCGCTGGACTGCAGGTGCAGTACGCCTCACTGCCGCTGGGGGCGATCGTATGAGCCGTCGGGCTGGAGCTATCACTTCTTCCACAGCTCCCCCGCCGCACTGGAGGAAATCAGGTGCTGCTGGGGTGACATCATCGGCGTGCCTGCCGACGGCCAGCGCATTGACGTCATCAGGGCGCGTCGACCTCAGCGCGACCCCGTCTCTGGTGATGTCCAGCGCGATGACGTCATGAGGGCGCGCCATCCACAGGGCCCTGAGGTCAGCAAAGGAGGCGTCTGTGAGCTGCAGACAAATGTAGGCCGGCAGCAGATGCAAGTAGGTGTACTCGAACAACAGGCACGGCGTGTGCCCGTCTAGTAGAGCCACCATCTCCTTTAGGAGGCTTGATGGCCGTCGGTTGCCTAGGCCCTCCATATGCAGGAGCCTAGCAGCACGCTCCATCCTGCTTAGGCCATAAATCAGGAGCAGGAGCTCCTTAAGGCCGAGATATTTATCAGTGTCCGGGGGGGCTGCGAGGAAGTCCGTGACCTCTTCAACCGTGTCCTGGTCGAGGGCCCCCACCAGGTAATAGAAGCGGGTGGCATCGACCGTGATGCCCCGCAGGTTGAACTGGGCCTCCGCCTGCTGGAACCAGATGAGCGGCCGGGTGGTCCAGAAGTTGGGCAGTTTCACGGAGACCACGTCCAGAAAAAGGGCCGGGCCGGCCTGTGAGGAGGTAGGGCTTTCTCTTCCCTCCATCATGACGCCAATGGAGCGTCGGGGGTCACCAATGTGGTGCGTGGGTCTCAAAAGGAAGCACGAAGTCCAGTGTTTTGAGAGGCACCTTTTATTATGTTCCTCCCGGTTGTAGGGAAGACCAAACAAGAGAAAGATGGCACCCAAACCCCTGCCTTTAAACCCTCTGGCTGAGGGCCGCCTCCGGACTGAACCACTCCCGTGCCGAGGGGTTCGACAGTATGATGGCACGACCCTTGGGAGCCGCCACATTATCCTTTTTCAGTAAAAGAAGGCAGAAAACTAATTGTTAATTAAACTGCAACCAAAATAAAATACTAATTAAACAACTAACAGCAAAAGTGTAAATGCACTGTATTCTTGAACCAGTAATTATGTTGATGAATTATTTGCTAATTACTTACCGTAGAAAATGTGAACTTAAAGATGACATTTCTTTCTGGTCCATTCTTCAGTAGAGTGCATCGACCTGATTGCCAAACAGGATAAAAGATAACTATCTGCTGGAGATCCTCCTCATTAAGCTCATTATGTCAATTCACATAATGGATGGAAAACATAGCAACATCTGCTTTCAAACCCACATTCGTGCTGTAGCTTTGGGAGCAACAACAGCAGCAGCAGGAGGAGTTTAGCAAGAGATACGACTGATTGGCTCTAGCCCAAGTGGGAGGAGAGAAGTGAAAACAGTTTAAGTACAGGTCAAGGACAGGCAGACTTGACTCAGAACTGCTGTAGCTTTGGGAGCAACAACAACAGCAGCAGCAGCAGGAGGAGATTAGCAAGAGATACGACTGATTGGCTCTAGCCCAAGTGGGAGGAGAGAAGTGAAAACAGTTTAAGTACAGGTCAAGGACAGGCAGACTTGACTCAGAACTGCTGTAGCTTTGGGAGCAACAACAGCAGCAGGAGGAGATTAGCAAGAGATACGACTGATTGGCTCTAGCCCAAGTGGGAGGAGAGAAGTGAAAACAGTTTAAGTACAGGTCAAGGACAGGCAGACTTGACTCAGAACTGCTGTAGCTTTGGGAGCAACAACAGCAGCAGCAGGAGGAGATTAGCAAGAGATACGACTGATTGGCTCTAGCCCAAGTGGGAGGAGAGAAGTGTCAGTGCTGGGAAAACAATTGAAAACTGAGGAATTTGGTTTGTAAATTGGTAAATCAGGCAATTTATCAGTCAATTTAAGTAAGACTGCTCTTAGGGAGCGGCAGTGAGTGAGCGGCCTTGTGAGTGAAGTGCCCTGTGAGAAAAGTGTGAGTCTTTGGCTCGAGAGTCTTCGGCTGAGGAGAGGAGACTACGCAAAACACTGCAGAGGGAGAGACGAAAGAAGGAGATGTCAGGCAAGCTGATTCAGTGTGATGCTTGCAGTATGTGGGAGGTCAAGGACACCGCTGGTGCCTCTGTCTGCTACAAATGCGAAAAGTGCATCCAGGTAGAGCTCCTGAAGGGCCGTGTTGGGGAACTGGAGAAGCAAGTGGATGACCTCCGGTTCGTCCGAGAAACGGAGTCGTTCCCCGACAAGTCCTACAGTACGATTGTTACACCTAAGGTACTGGAAGAGAGAAGGTGGGAGACAGTGAGAACGGGAGGGAAGCATGGAATGCCAACGTCCCCGGGTGTTGTACCTCTTGTGAACAGGTTCACCCACTTAGAAGCTGTCGGGACAGAAGAGGTGTTTACACTGGGCGGCGGACTGGCTTGTGATGCGAATAGGGCTGTTGAGCCAAAACCAAAAAGGCCTAAGGCAGGCAACGCCATTGTAGTAGGAGACTCCATTGTGAGAGGTACGGACAGGGGTTTCTGCGGCAACAGACGGGATGCGAGGATGGTGTGCTGCCTTCCTGGTGCCAGGATCCAGGATATCACGGACAGAGTGCAGAAAATCCTCAAGGGCGAAGGTGAACATCCGGAAGTGGTAGTGCATGTCGGCACAAACGATGTCGGAAAGAAGGGGATGAATATTCTGCAGCGTGACTTTAGAGAGCTCGGAAAAATGCTGAAAAGCAGGACCTCCAGGGTTGTTATCTCCGGTTTGCTTCCAGTTCCTCGTGCTGGCGAGAGCAGGAACAGGGAGATACGGGACCTGAACGTGTGGCTGAGGAACTGGTGCACGGGGCAGGGATTTAGATTCTTAGATCACTGGGATCTGTTTTGGGGTAAGGGGGAACTGTACAAAAGGGACGGATTGCATCTTAACAGGTGTGGGACCAGCATTCTGGCAGGCAGGTTTGCCACTGCTACACGGGTGGTTTTAAACTGAATAAGGGGGGTGGGGTGTCGAATGGGCTAGTGGAGGATGGAGTTAAAGGGAAAGGGTTTCTTAAATGTGTGAGCGTAGAGACAGAGGGGTGTAAAATGAGGGTAGAAGCAATAGGTAGCAAGGTGAAAAGTAAAAGTGGCAGGCCGGAAAATCCAGGGCAAAAATCAAAAAGGGCCACTTTTCAACAAAATTGTATAAGGGGTAAGAGTGTTGTAAAAACAAGCCTGAAGGCTTTGTGTCTCAATGCAAGGAGCATTCGTAATAAGGTGGATGAGTTGAATGTGCAGATAGCTATTAATGACTATGATATAGTTGGGATCACGGAGACATGGCTCCAGGGTGACCAAGGCTGGGAGCTGAACATCCAGGGATATTCAATATTCAGGAGGGATAGAGAGAAAGGAAAAGGAGGTGGGGTAGCGTTGCTGATTAGAGAGGAGATTAACGCAATGGAAAGGAAGGACATTAGTTTGCAGGATGTGGAATCGGTATGGGTAGAGCTGCGAAACACTAAGGGGCAGAAAACGCTGGTGGGTGTTGTGTACAGGCCACCTAACAGTAGTAGTGAAGTTGGAGATGGTATCAAACAGGAAATTAGAAATGCGTGCGACAAAGGCAAAACAGTTATAATGGGTGACTTCAATCTACATATAGATTGGGTGAATCAAATTGGCAGGGGTGCTGAGGAAGAGGATTTTTTGGAATGTATGCGGGATAGTTATCTAAATCAACATGTAGAGGAACCAACGAGAGAGCAGGCTATTTTAGACTGGGTATTGAGTAATGAGGAAGGGTTAGTTAGCAGTCTTGTTGTACGTGCCCCCTTGGGCAAGAGTGACCATAATATGGTTGAGTTCTTCATTAGGATGGAGAGTGACATTGTTAATTCAGAAACAATGGTTCTGAACTTAAAGAAAGGTAACTTTGAGGGTATGAGACGTGAATTGGCCAAGATTGACTGGCAATTAATTCTAAAAGGGTTGACGGTGGATATGCAATGGAAGACATTTAAAGACTGCATGGATGAACTACAAAAATTGTTCATCCCAGTTTGGCAAAAGAATAAATCAGGGAAGGTAGTGCATCCGTGGATAACAAGGGAAATCAGGGATAGTATCAAAGCGAAGGATGATGCGTACAAATTAGCCAGAAAAAGCAGCATACCTGGAGGACTGGGAGAAATTCAGAGACCAGCAGAGGAGGACAAAGGGCTTAATTAGGAAAGGAAAAATAGATTATGAAAGAAAACTGGCAGGGAACATAAAAACTGACTGCAAAAGTTTTTATAGATATGTGAAAAGAGATTAGTTAAAACAAATGTAGGTCCCTTGCAGTCAGAAACAGGTGAGTTGATCATGGGGAACAAGGATATGGCGGACCAATTGAATAACTACTTTGGTTCCGTCTTCACTAAGGAAGACATAAATAATCTGCCGGAAATAGCAGGGGACCGCGGGTCAAAGGAGTTGGAGGAATTGAGTGAAATCCAGGTTAGCCGGGAAGTGGTGTTGGGTAAATTAAATGGAT
This sequence comes from Amblyraja radiata, assembly GCF_010909765.2. NCBI lineage: Eukaryota > Metazoa > Chordata > Chondrichthyes > Rajiformes > Rajidae > Amblyraja > Amblyraja radiata. The sequence goes on along the minus strand of NC_045957.1, from coordinate 131,168,268 downwards.
TAAAGGCCGATAAATCCCCAGGGCCAGATAGGCTGCATCCCAGAGGACTTAAGGAAGTAGCTCCAGAAATAGTGGATGCATTAGTAATAATCTTTCAAAACTCTTTAGATTCTGGAGTAGTTCCTGAGGATTGGCGGGTAGCAAACGTAACCCCACTTTTTAAGAAGGGAGGGAGAGAGAAAACGGGGAATTACAGACCAGTTAGTCTAACATCGGTAGTGGGGAAACTGCTAGAGTCAGTTATTAAAGATGGGATAGCAGCACATTTGGAAAGTGGTGAAATCATTGGACAAAGTCAGCATGGATTTACAAAAGGTAAATCATGTCTGACGAATCTTATAGAATTTTTCGAGGATGTAACTAGTAGCGTGGATAGGGGAGAACCAGTGGATGTGGTGTATCTGGACTTCCAGAAGGCTTTCGACAAGGTCCCACATAAGAGATTAGTTTACAAACTTAAAGCACATGGCATTGGGGGTTCAGTATTGATGTGGATAGAGAACTGGCTGGCAAACAGGAAGCAAAGAGTAGGAGTAAACGGGTCCTTTTCACAATGGCAGGCAGTGACTAGTGGGGTACCGCAAGGCTCAGTGCTGGGACCCCAGCTATTTACAATATATATTAATGATCTGGATGAGGGAATTGAAGGCAATATCTCCAAGTTTGCGGATGACACTAAGCTGGGGGGCAGTGTTAGCTGTGAGGAGGATGCTAGGAGACTGCAAGGTGACTTGGATAGGCTGGGTGAGTGGGCAAATGTTTGGCAGATGCAGTATAATGTGGATAAATGTGAGGTTATTCATTTTGGTGGCAAAAACAGGAAAGCAGACTATTATCTAAATGGTGGCCGACTAGGAAAAGGGGAGATGCAGCGAGACCTGGGTGTCATGGTACACCAGTCATTGAAAGTGGGCATGCAGGTGCAGCAGGCAGTGAAGAAAGCGAATGGTATGTTAGCTTTCATAGCAAAAGGCATTTGAGTATAGGAGCAGGGAGGTTCTACTGCAGTTGTACAGGGTCTTGGTGAGACCACACCTGGAGTATTGCGTACAGTTTTGGTCTCCAAATCTGAGGAAGGACCTTATTGCCATAGAGGGAGTGCAGAGAAGGTTCACCAGACTGATTCCTGGGATGTCAGGACTGTCTTATGAAGAAAGATGGATAGACTTGGTTTATACTCTCTAGAATTTAGGAGATTGAGAGGGGATCTTATAGAAACTTACAAAATTCTTAAGGGGTTGGACAGGCTAGATGCAGGAAGATTGCTCCCGATGTTGGGGAAGTCCAGGACAAGGGGTCACAGCTTAAGGATAAGGGGGAAATCCTTTAAAACCGAGATGAGAAGAACTTTTTTCACACAGAGAGTGGTGAATCTCTGGAACTCCCTGCCACAGAGGGTAGTCGAGGCCAGTTCATTGGCTATATTTAAGAGGGAGTTAGATGTGGCCCTTGTGGCTAAGGGGATCAGAGGGTATGGAGAGAAGGCAGGTACGGGATACTGAGTTGGATGATCAGCCATGATCATATTGAATGGCGATGCAGGCTCGAAGGGCCGAATGGCCTACTCCTGCACCTAATTTCTATGTTTCTATGTTACTGCCTCGTGTGAAATACTATGTGTCGGGAATTTAGCCTGTATATAGAACCAGCATATATAATTAATTTCAACAAGTCATCCACATCAACAGAAGTAAATATTCATAAATGTAGCTTAGTAGAGTGTCCCAAGAAACTTTCTGGGCATGACTGCCAAAATTCAACTTTAAAAAGGAGATGGTAGATGTCCAAAAACATAGTTAAAGAATTTGGTTTTACATCACATCTTAACAATGGAGAATATAAACATGAATCTGAGTGGTTATGGCCTGGATTTGAAAATTCACCAAGGTTCAATGTAATCAGGGACATGCAAGAGAAACAAATGCAATAACTAGAGATCTTGGATGGTTTCTTATATCTTCGGCTGCTAATTCTGCATTGTGGGCATATTTCTATCTTTGTTTCAAATTTCCAGAGTAGGTTAAGTTTTATTCGCTTTATAAATCCTCACATTTGTTGTGATATAAATAGATCTTTACTCCATATGAGTTTTATCTTTCCTTCATCTTAGATCATTATTTTAACTATTTGTACTAACTTCTGTCTTCAACAGTCTCTTCTGCCTCAAGCCAATTTTACAAATCACTTTATTTTCAAATAAATTTGATTGTTTGTCCACATTGTCTGCTCACTTGGGTAAATCTATAACAGTTACTGGACTCCATGGACGTATCCCATAGATCATTTCATGCATAATGTGGAATGTATCTTGCCGTGTGCCAGTGGTATAAAAATGTGATTTCCTTTGTATATACGATGTGAAACAGTGCTACAAACTGACAAAATTCATCTGACCAAGTTTGAATGGGAGACACTCCTGGCATTTAAGCCCACAGCCTCCTTGGTGAACATCTAATCAAGTTACTTGTCATGCTGTTCAACAAAATTAAATCATCTTATCGTGATTACCAAATTGTAATCTTCATTTGGATGCAAACGTTCACACTGAAGACTGAAACCATCATTTACATTAGTTCAGTTTAGTTTCTTGTCACATGTAAAGAGGTACCGTGAAAAGCTTTTTGTGGCTACTATCCAGTCAGCGGGAAGACATTACATGATTGCAATCGAGCCATTTACAATGTATAGATACATGATAAGGGTATAACATTTAGGGCAAGGTAAAGCCAACAAAGTCCGATCACGGATAGTCCGACGGTCGCTAATGAGGTAGAAAGTAGTTCAGGACTGCTCTCGGGTTGTGGTAGGATGATTCAGTTGCCTGATAACAACTGGGAAGAAACTGTCCCTGTATCTGGAAGTGTGTGTTCTCACACTTCTATTCCTTTTACATGTAAATGCATAATAAATGTATGCAATGATTAACATAATAGATTTATACAATCGCTTCTCCGTGGATTGTCACCTTGTCATGGTGGCGAAACATGTGTGGATCTGAGATCCTGAGAGCGATGCCGTCTGGAGCTATGCTCCTAGTAGGGCCACCCATGGCAGTAAGGTCGAGGTAGGAAGTCTCTAACAAAGAGCAATCCAACCAAGACCTTAACGGTGGAACAGGCAGAGGATGATGGCTGACCTTAGTGGAATGTCACAACGGCTGGGAAGGCAGATGAAGGCTGCAGCAGAAAAGGGTCTCCAGTTGTCTTGGACTCCATGCCACTGGATCCTGACCCAGATCTGTCACGGACCATGGGGTGGCTGTCTGTGCACCAGTCTCTCCACATTAAACAAAGTCATGCACAGGTGTCCTCTATATAGGAAATAACATCCTGGATACACCCATGGTCAGCCATGACCGAGGGGGTCCGAAGAAGAAGATTAACATTAAATAACTGTGCACTGACCTGGATAATATTTTTATTATGGTCCTCTCTTTACACCCACGGGACTCTAAGTATCCATGAATTATTTTTATTGAGCATCACTATATATTTAACTCTGTGCAACCAGATGCTCAAAGCATATTTGGCAAATACACTATCTGAATAACGACAGTTGTTCTGAGACATAAGCAGGAGCAACAGTCAGCTCAAGCCCGGCAGCAGCATTATAGCCTCTCAGGCAGTGAAGCTGGTTGCAACCATCTGAGTAAATAAGCAATTTAAAAAAAGTCATTTCAATATGTCACCTGGGACAAGGTATTAACATTTGAGATCTGTCAGCTTGTATATTCTTCTTTCAACTAGGCCCACTTCCATTTCCTGGAAGCTGAAAGATTTGCGATAATATACCTATTGAAGCAGTTAGCTACCTCGACCAAACACGTGGCAAAATCTGCAGTAAAAAGATTAGCTAGTCAATACAACTGATCCGTATATTCCCCAGACAATTCCCTTCCCAGTTCCACACTCTTTCATTTCCTTTTCTCTGAACTTTGCATCATCTTGACCTAAATGTAACAATGATACCTGCCACCTCCTCTCCGTGACAGTCACAGTCTTGCCACTATACACAGAAATACATCCTAAATTATTTAGTTAACCCATTACTGTATACCTTACACTTACATCCCTAGTTCTGAACATAATTCTAAGAAGAAGTTGTCTCTTCATATTAACCCTATGAAACCCTTGCAATATGTTGCACATTTAGTTTTTTTAATTTAGTTTAGTTTAGAGATACAATGCGGCAGCTCGCCCATCAGCCCACCGAGTCCGCGCCGACCAGCGATCTCCGCACGCTAACACTATCCTTCACACAGTAGAGACAATTTACAATTTTACCGAAGCCAATTCAGCTTCAGATTCAATTTTATTGTCATTGCACTTTTCAGTGCAACGAAATGGTTTAGCCTTGCAGTCATAACATAGAATAAATAACAAAACACACACTCAACACAGTTTAACATCCACCACAGTGAGTCTCCTCACTGTGATGGAAGGCAAAAAGTCCTAAAGTCCTTGTCTCTTCCCTCCTTGCTCTCCCTCTGCGCTGAGGCGATCCAGGCCTCCGATGTTGTGACCCCGCCGGGTGATAGTAAGCAAGTCCCGCAGCTGAATCCGAGCGCCGCAAACAGGCTGGTTGAAACTCCGCGGCCCGGGGCGGTAGAAGCTGCCGAAGCTGCCGCCCTCCAGTCCAGCGGACGAAGCTGTTGTTGCAGGAGCTCCGGAAAAACAGTTCACCAACCTGTGATCTGCGAGCTCCCGACGATGTCGTCCACTGGCCCGCGGCCGGGCCTCCGAGGCTCCGAAGTCGGGTCGGAGGTTGGGTCGCAACGCCACCACAGCCCGAAGTCGGCCAGCCTCGCGTTGGTAAGTCCAGACTCTGCCTCCGAAGCCTCGAGGTCGGTCCCAGTTGGAGGCCGCCAGCTCCGCGATAGGCCTCGGCGCAGACGGAGGCGGAGACGGGGGATACGGCAAGAAAGATAGCATCCCCCCCCAAAGGAAGTCAAAAAACATGTTTCTCCCACCCCCCCCACACATACACAACTAAATAAACCGAAATAAACTGTAACAACGGGACAAAAGAAAACAAAAAAAGAAAAGACAAACGGACTGCAGGCGAGCCGCAGCTGCAAGGCAACGCCGCCACTTCCGGAATTAACTACAATTAACTACAAGCCTGTACGTATTTGGAGTGTGGGAGGAAACCGGAGCACCCGGAGAAACCCCACGCAGCTCATGGGGAGAACGTACCAACTCTGTACAGTACAAACTCCGTACAGGTACAATGTTTAGGAAAGAACTGCAGATGCAGGTTTAAACCGCAGATAGACACAAAAAGCTGAATTAACTCAGCGGGTCAGACAGCAACACTGGAGAAAAGGATTCAGTGACGTTTAGGGTCAGGTCTGAAAAAGGGTCTCGAGCTGAATTGTCATCTATTCCTTTTCTCCAGAGATACTGTTTGACCCGCTGAGTTAATCCAGCTTTTTGTGTCTATCTTCTGTACAGGTATAAACTCCATACATTGGAAATGAAAGCGGGAAAAGCTGGAAATACAATGAAAATACATATAATGTTTCAGGCCTCCCTTTGATCATTTTCTTTCTATGGAAGATCATTTTTCATTTTGTTTTATATCTCACTTTTGGTTACATATAATTCTATCTTGTACTTTCTCTAGTATGGAGGGGAGGAGTTGTACTTTGCCCCCCAGCTGTCTTTTAAAACATAAACCAGATTTGTCCTAGATTTATTATTACTGGCCCCGCCACTGTATTCTCTTCTAGAAGTAAGCCCAATATTTTGTTTACATTTTTTCAGCCTTTTTAGCCTTGTAGCCTCATTATAGTGTTGCTGCTTTTTGTGATTTATGCACTGCTGTTCACAAATTTCCTTGCCCATTTATCTCATTTAGTTTCTTATTTTTATTGAATAAGTAATTTCTTTATTAATCTTATTAATTGATCCAACAATCCGCAAATGCTTATGCTTTCCTGCCATATTATTAATTGTAGTGAAAATTGGTTTCCTTCTGGAAACCTCAATGCATAATTCCTCAATGTATAAGTCCAAATAATGATGTACATAGGAACCAACATTTGCAGCAGAGATCCCAGGGGAAAGCATTTGCCATTTTCTGCCAGGTGGAAATCCCATCCTATTTTTCTTTCTGCTGTCATCCTGCAATCTGTTCTGCTTCCTGGCCTCTGACGCTGGAGACCACGCCTGTTGTCAGGAATCTCTAATGTGATACTTCACTGATGGCTTTCTGAAAAGATAAAGCACAGAAGCAGATCCCTTGACCCATCGAATCCATGCCGACCAAATTTTACACCAATCCTATTGGGATATGGGGAGAAGGCAGGAATGGGGTACTGATTATGGATGATCAGCCATGATCACATTGAATGGCGGTGCTGGCTCAAAGGGCAGAATGGCCTATTCCTGCACCTATTGTCTATTGTCTATTGTCCTCCACTCATCCCATGTTTATTATCCCAACATTTTCATCAACTGCCCCCTCGATTCTATCTTACCAATATATAGTAATTTGTGATGGCCAATTAAACTACAACTGTGCATCTTTGGTAAGCAGGAGGAAACTGGACCACACAGACGAAACCCACATATCACAGAGAGAACGTGCAGACTCAGATAGCACCCGAGCTCAATTGTAAATGGTTTATCTCACTCTGGTCCAGATCCGAAAAGTAGCTTTAGAGATGCTGCCTGACCTGCTCAGTCACTCCAGCACTTTGTGTATTTTTTTACAATACCGAAGTTGTTTTGTCATTTAATCCTCCATTGTCAGAGTGAGGCCCAGCGCAAATTGGAGGAACAGCGCCTCATATTTTGCTTGGGTAGTTTACACCCCAGCGGTATGAACATTGGCTTCTCTAACTTCAGATACTGTAGCCCTTGCTTTCTCTCTCCATCCCCTCCCCTTCCCAGTTCTCCCACTAGTCTTACTGTCTTCGACTACATTCTATCTTTGTCCTGCCCTCTCCCCTGACATCAGTCTGAAGAAAGGTCTCGACCCAAAACTTCACCCATTCCTTCTCTCCAAAGATGCTGCCTGACCTCTGCTGAGTTACTCCAGCATTTGTCTGGCTGACATATAAAAGGTATACCAGTTTTGATACATATGCTATCATTATGTTTGCTGAAGTTCAAAAAGTTGAGTGTGAAAAAGGAAAAATGCTCACTTTAAACCAATTAACGGTTCTCAGATCAAATCAGATTAAGTAGTACTGTTTTTCAAACGACACCGATCCAAGACTACATGTCAAAGCCTAACCTCAGAAGAACAGCCTATAATCTCCAGCTTTGTATATCCATTTCTGACATGGTTTGTCTTTCAGGGGCCAATGTACAATAAACTATATTAGTGAATTACTATCAACTCAACCGGGAGTGCCGGCGCCTCCTTAGCTGATGACCTGAACTCTTTTTATGAAACATCACCCCTAACTCGCCAGGCTAACAACATTGTCAGTGTGCTGGCTAGTGAGGCTGGAGTGAGGCACACTGCTGGGGATGTGCACACATTCTCGGTGTCCGAGCACGACATGAGGAGGGCTCTGACGCGTGTGAACACAAGGAAAGCTGTAGGCCCAGATGGTATATCTGGGCGAGTAATAAAGTCTTGTGCTAATCAGCTAGCTCCAGTGTTCACCACAATATTCAACCTCGACCTGGCCAAGTCCGTGATCCCTGCCTGCTTCAAGAGATCCACTATTGTGCCAGTGCCTATAGGGCATGTCCCATGAGCATGCGACTCCATTGGCAAGCGCGACCTAACGTGGTTGCTTGAGCCGTATGGCCTCGCGGGGCCGGTCCCACTTCGATCGTCGGAGCCATATGGAGTTGTGCGGAGCTGGTCCCGACATCGCGCGGGGCTCCGAGCAAAAAATGACCGTGTTCAAAATTTCCATGCGGCAACGGCCTGCCGGCCCGCAGCCACCTCGACGCTGTACGCACTGCCTCGAAGGTCGTGCGCAGTGTCTCGACGCATTACGCATCGTCTTGACGCCGTACGCAGCGTCTTGATGCCGTAGGTCACGCGCGAACTTCCCGCGGACTTCGCTCGAACTTCACGTCACGCGCGAACTTCCTGCGGACTTCGCTCGAACTTCACGTCACTCACTCGACCTCCGCGCGGCCCCCGCTTCCGGTTTAGTAGTGCTCGCCACATGCAGTGCATCGTCAACAGAGCGCAGAGGATCATCGGGACAGAGCTACCAGCCTTGGAGGGCATCTACCACACGCGGTGCCTCAGGAAGGCCCTCAGCATCCATAAGGACTCATCACACCCCTGCCACGGTCTGTTTCAACTACTTCCCTCCGGCAGACGTTACAAGGCCTTCTACGCCCGAACCTCCAGACTCAGGAACAGTTTTATCCCAAGAGCTATAGCGGCTCTGAACCGGCCCTCATGAGTGCCCCCCCACCCACCCCCTTTGGACAGTCTCCCTCAGATGGTCACGTCAATCAATTCAGCTTGTTTATTTATGTATTGTATTTATTTACCTTTCTTGTACATCAGTGGAGCTGCACACTAAATCTCGTTGCACTGACGTGCAATGACAATAAAAGATATATTATTATTATGCTGGTGGGACCGGCCCTGTACGGGGATCACTCGACCTCCGCGCGGTCCCCGCTTCCGGTTTGGTCGCGCTCGCCGCATGCAGGTCGCATGCTCGTGGGACAGGCCCTTAAGAATCCCTCTCCAGCCTGCTTGAATGACTACCGACCGGTGGCCCTCACCTAAGTGGTCATGAAATGCTTCAAGAGGCTGATCAAGAACTACATCTGTGCCTTCCTCCCCCGCACCATGGATCTGCTGCACGGATGATGCGGTCTCCCAGGTTCTGCACACCACTCTCACTCACCTTAACAGCCAGAAGGGGGGCTATATGAGGATGCGGTTCATTGACCGGTTCAGCTTTCAACACCATAGTCCCCACCAGAATTACTGATAAGCTGCTGGAACTGGGACTGAACACCTCCTGTGTGCCTGGGTCCTGGACCTTCTGACCGCAAGGCCCCAGGTGGTCAAGATGAAGAGATATACCTCCAACCCCCTCACCCTGAACACAGGATCCCCCCAGGGTTGTGTCCTCAGCCCCCTACTGTACTCCCTATGCACACATGACTATGTGGCCAGGTTCAGCTCCAACTCCGTCATCAAGTTTGCTGATGACACTGTGGTGGTGGGCCTGATCTCCGATAACGATGAGAAGGCCTACCTGGAGGAGGTGGCTGACCTGGCACTCTGGTATCAGAACAACAGCCTCCTCTTGAATGTACACAAAAATGCTGGAGAAACTCAGCGGGTGCAGCAGCATCTATGGAGCGAAGGAAATAGGCGACGTTTCGGGCCGAAACCCTTCTTCAGCCTTCTCTTGAATGTCACTAAAACTAAGGAGCTGATTTTGGACTTTAGAAGGGCACAACAACCGAGGACGTACACGCATCTAGGGATAAATGGGACTACTGTGGATTGGGTGAGCAGCTTTAAATACCTGGGAGTCCAAATCACAGAGGATCTGACATGGACAACTCACACTGCCGCACTTGTGAGAAAGGCAAGGCAGCGCCTTTACCATCTCAGGCAGCTGAGGAAATTCAATCCTTCTACTCTGGTGCTGTAGAAAGTATCCTGACCGGAAACATCTTAATCTGGTTTGGCAACAGCTCTGCCCAGGACAGGAAGGCTCTGCAGAGAATAGTGCGTTTGGCTGAATGCACAATGGGAACTACACTCCCCCCCCCCCCCCCCCCACCTGCAGGACCTATACACCAGGAGGTGCAGATCCAGAGCCAGCAAGTTCATGAAGGACCCCTACCACCCCAGCAATGGACTGTTCCAGCTGCTACGGTCAGGCAAGCGCCTCCGCTGTCACACTGCAAAAACAGAGAGGATGAGACGGAATTTCTTCCCACAGGCCATCAGGACTGTAAACTCTGATCTCACTGGGGCGTAATTACTGTTGTGTCTTTAAAAAAAAATGTAAATACTGGTTCTGTTCTGTTCTGTTCTGTTCTGTTCAGTTGTTCTGTTGTTTTGCACAATCCCACAGGCATTGCCGCTTTCATTTCACTGTACATCTTGTATGTATATGTGACAAATAAACTTGACTTGACTTGACTTAGGTAGTTTTTGTCTTGTTCACTAAGAACTAAATTGAAGTTTGCTAAATTCATTTAACTTGAGAGCCTTTGGGCAGAGCATCTGATAAGTCTTTATTCAATGCATGTCAAGTTCAAAGAAAAGAAAAGAGAAGCTGTTATCCCAACTTGTCAGCCTCAGAATTAACATCCAAAGATATTTTCATTCATGTATCATTCTAGTTGTTTTCAAAATATTTTGGGCAGCAATAACACAACAAAATCTATTTTACTTCGGAGTCACGTGAGTGACTACGTGAAGACCCCGTCCAGTAGGCATGCGTGTCATATCGTCTATCGCATTGCGTGACGACTGGTAGGGTGAAGTGATTCTCCTGCCAGCAACAGACCTGAGATAAGTTTTAAAAATACTTTCAGGTTTTTTAAATCTTCTTGCAGGAACCTCTACTTAGAGGTCCTGCTAAAAGTCCGGGGCTAAGTCGGGACGGGGGGGAAACCCCAGTCTCGGACTTCAGGGAACCTCGGAGCCGGGGACACCGGGACAGCCGCTCCAGAGAGCGTGGAATATGGGGAGCGACCTGAGAACCCGCTCCGTAGACTGCGGGTTGCGAGGAGCGGACGGCAGTAAGTACTGTGCCGCTGGCAGTTAAACCAGTGGCTTCTTATACCCCACCCCCACCCCCCACCCCCCCGAAGCAGGATAACCCCTCCCGACTTTGTAAATCGCGGCTATCCCTTTGACAGGGACCGCAGGGATACCCGGCTGCAGTTACAGCGGGGATACCCAGATGGGGTGGGGGGGGGGGGGGGGGGTGTATTAGGAGTCACTTCTGGGCTGACTCTGAAGACAGGGGTTTGGCTGAAGAAACCACAAGTGTGCAGGGGGTGCAGAAACATCACTACCAGCAGCAGGAGCTCGACGAGTGGCCGTCGGGTTCAGGAAGGCCACATCATCACGCAAGACCTCACATCTTCGACGGCAGCACCCCTACGCACCCACCAGCAAACCACGATGAACTGAAGCTGGTGAAAGCTTGAAGGCCGTACAACCAGGACAAAGGTCTTTTTTAGGCCACAGCCCAGAACGGCCTTCTTGAAAGATGTGCCACCCTCATACTCGAGCTCCTCTACCTCCAGGAGCAGATGTAAAATCATGCACACATGTTTGAGGCAGCTCCTGGTCAGGTTGCATAAGTCCTCCCATTCGGATAAAGGTATGGAACCTCATCGATGATGTCTCCAGTCACGGATACAAGTTGGTAATATTAAACTGGTTTGAATATTTACACTGGTTTGGGATAACACTAGATTAGTTTATACTGCACACAGGTATGGTTGGAGTTGCCTTTCAAGACAAGGCTCACAAGAATGGGATGTGGACTGATCATTGTCAACAGCCTCAACCCGCAAGTGCAGTATAGACTTTTCTGAATAACTTCCATGTGATCATTTCCGCTCACACGGTTGAAGATATTTGAAATTTAACTGGATGAGGCAACGATTCACTCAGTAGCGTTACAATGGGCTAACTCCAGTTTCAAGATTATTTACCAAATCACTACTATCAGTGCTTCGACTGCACAGAGCTAACAAATAAGTAGCATGGCCAATCTGGATGATATGGAACATACTGTATTTTACTAAATTAGCCTTATCAGCCACAGCTATATTTGAGGAATTGGTTCTCACCCGTCCAGTTAAATTTAAATTAAGTTGATACCAACTGAAACTATTGATTGTTGGGATACAATCATCCATTTATTGGTCTGGGATCAGCTCTGAGACAAAAAATTAGACCTCTGCTATTTTTAGCTGAAACAATCAAAGTCACAATGATGGACAGCTTTGCTCCACTAAAACCTCTTATCCGTAAATCTTCAGTCATTTCCAAACTGATGCTATTGCCCAAAGATGGGTAATTTACTAATACCATCTCTAGTTACGGAGGCAGATGGGATTAGCATGAGTTATCAAGTGTTCAGTCATGGTATCAACTGCCAATGGACACCAGTTGCATTCTGGGCATTAAAGGGTGTGTGGATATGCATATAAGGCATGCACAAGTCCAAGGTGATACACTTTGGTGGTGGTATATGTTAATCACAAGGGTACAATCAAGTATCCGGTGATAGTTTTACCAAACCACATTTAGCACTGGTGTATTATTATGCAAAATAAATGACAATACAGAATGAATGTGTGATCACAAAGTATTTAATGACAATGTGGATTGATAGAACACTAACTATTGAGTTGCTTGCATCCAGTTTCATTCAACAGTGAACGAGGCATACAGTGGCGAAGGGTGCATTCTCGCTACACTAGGAAGGAATGTTCTTTTATGACTTCCTCCATTTGGCCTCAATAGACGGGTTTTGCAAAATTCAGCAAGATTCCCGCTTCCGGGTTTTCATAGTTCCTGCCTGGGTTATACACCTATGGCTCCTGCTGAGGCGAAGAATGAACATAAAACATTACATGGTTAATTCCGGATAAAAAGGTGCTGGTTCAGTTGTGATGTTGAAACCATCCTCTGCATGATATAATCAATCATAGACTTACAGACTCTGAGAGATTGTTTCTGCGGCTCGGGTTGCCAAACCATAAGCATTAGGAATGCCCACTACAGATTGCAGGGATAGCACCATATAGCAGCTATCTGCATAGGAGATGGGAAGCATTGTTTATGCTTCCTTACATTTAACTCGGCACGGATGACTGACACGCCTCTGCAGTCCGTCTGCGTTTTTATTATTTTATGTCTTATGTTTTTATGTAGTTTTTGTTGTTTTTGTTGGGGTATGTGTGTGGGGGGGTGGGGGTGGTGTGGGGGGGTTGGGGGTAACTTTTAAATCTCTCCCTGCACGGGAGACCCGACCTTTTCTTTGTCGGGTCTCCGTTGTCGTTGGGGCTGCAACGAGGAGCGGCCTCCAACAGGAAGACCGGGGACTCTGGTGCCAACTACTCACCTCACCGTCGCGGAGCTGGCCGAGTCCAGAGCGGGTGGAGCTGTGGTGGACGCTGCTGCGACCCGACCCCCTTAGATTCGGTGGCTGCAACTGCGGGTTTGGCGGACGGCACCGGGAGCCCGCGGGTACCTGGAGGAGACCGCTTTTCAGGGCTCCCGCAACGGCGACTTCTCCCGCCCGAGTTGCGGGGTTGAAGAGCTCCTGGAGCGGGGCCTTACACCACCGCCCCGCGTGGCTTGGAATGGCCGCGGGGCTGCGAGCGCACGCCGGGGGCTCTAACACCAAGACCCGGTGTGCGACCTTGCATCACCCGGCGTGGCTTAAATGGCCACGGGACAATCGCCATCGCCCTCCGGGGGCTTTGACTTTGACTCTGACATCGGGGGGGGGGAGTGCAGTGGAGAGAAAAGTTTTTTTGGCCTTCCATCACAGCGATGTGATGGATGTTTATGTAAAATATGTTGTGTCTTGGGTCTATTTGTTTGTAATGTATGGCTGCAGAAACGGCATTTCGTTTGGACCTCAAGGGGTCCAAATGACAATAAATTGAATTGTATTGTATAAGTTACTATTCCATTACTGTGCCTTAAGTACCTCCTAATCATTTGGCTGATGAGTACATAAACCACTCTGTCCGGTTCTCACCCTCTGATATCCAGAGAATGAAGGTATCGCCAGCTTAAAACCTGCCAGGTTTAGGGACGCAGAGATATGGGTTGTTAACATTGTACTACATCACTTCATCGATGGGCATCAGCAACATCCCTGCCCATGGTCATACTCACGTACTTGGGCGGCGCGACTCTCATCAGCAGCGGCCTCTGCAGTCCGTCTGTGTTTTATTATTTTTTGTCTCGTTTTTATGTAGTTTTTGTTATTTATTTTTTTGGGGTATGTGTGTGGGGGGCTGGGGGTGGGGTGGGGGGGGAGGGGGTAACTTTAAAATCTTTCCCCTGCATGGGAGACTCGACCTTTTCTTTGTCGGGTCTCCGTTGTCATTGGGGCTGCAACGTGGAGCGGCCTCCAACAGGAACGACCTGGGGTTCCAGCTGCGGAGCTGCCGACTACTCACCGTCACGGGGCTGGCCAAGTCCGGAGCGGGTGGAGCTGTGGTGGAGCGCTGCTGCCACCCGACCTCCGGAGGTTCGGAGGCTGCAGCTGCGGGTTTGGCGGACGGCGGCACCGGGAGCCCGCGGGTCCCTGCTGGGTGACCGCTTTTCGGGGCTTCCTCAACGGCGACTTCTCCCGCCCGAGTTGCGGGGTTGAAGAGCACCCGCTTTAACACCAAGACCCGGTGCGCGACCTTGCATCACCCGGCGTGGCTTTAATGGCCGCGGGACAATCGCCATCGCCAGCCGGGGGCTTTGACTTTGACTCTGACTCTGACATCGGGGGGGAGAGTTCAGTGGAGAGATAAGTTTTTTTTTGCCTTCCATCACAACGATGTGATGGATGTTTGTGTAAACTGTGTTGTGTCTCGGGTCTTTTTGTTTTGTAATGTATGGCTGCAGAAACGACATTTCGTTTGGACCTCAAGGGGTCCAAATGACAATAAATTGAATTGTATTGTATTGTATTGTATTGTACTAGTGATTACGCCATGGCACTAAGTACAGCGCTACGGGTCAAGTCATTGCAACACAGGATAGGACGATCATATCTGCGGGCTATAATAACATGTTTTGTTTATGATTAATCAAGCAGATTAGACAGGGACACAAGACCAAACTAGTGTTGCATATCCCATGGACCTTGGGTTGCGTGTGATCACGCATTTACACCAGTATGTCAAGGTTCCTAAGAGCTTTATAGACTGACAGCAATATTATTAGTTACATAAAATGTTGTTAGAAGGAATCACTACGAACTTTCTCCAGATGGTTATATGGGTCTGACATATACAGGAGTGGACATTGACATTGAGTCTCACTCCACCAGGACAGCTATATCTCAGCAGCAGGGATGGACCACGTCCTAGCGGTTGCAGGATGGTCAAACTATTGATCTGTCCAAATATTCAGAATAAACCTATTGCCAGATCAGGGGTATTTGCCAACTCTATGTTAGGTATGGTTCATACTTCCTCCAGGTTGAGGGAGGTTACTATTGCCACTATTATTCATTAATAGCATCAACATGTCTATATCTATGTCATGTCTGAATGCATTCTTAATGTTCACTCATCATTGGCCTACTGATGCAGTGTATGATGCCTGGACTCGGTTCCACGGCATGAAATCACAGAGCTTTAAAATCTTCACGTAGTCACTCACGTGACTCCGAAGTAAAATGGTAAGATTAAACGAGAACTTACCAGTTTGAAGTTTGATCTTTATTTTATGAGGAGTAACGTTGAGGGATTATGTGCCCTCCGCTCCCAGCCCTCTATCATAAAGTTCAACAGGTATTATGGTTCTCTTATCTTACTATGTTCAGTTCAACAACTGTTTTCTGTGATTTCACACCGCTGCTTTGAAGATTGACATGCATGCGTACTGGACGGGGTCTTCACGTAATCCCTCAACGTTACTCCTCATAAAATAAAGATCAAACTTCAAACTGGTAAGTTCTAGTTTAATCTTACTATTAATTCCAAGTTTAATCTAAATGTTAAAATTGTTACCGGTCTAATGGAATAAACCACATTTGCTCTCTCAATTGTCTACTTCCTCAAAGGTTTAGTTTGAAATAAATCTAATTGGCTTATATTTATAATACGATCATTAGATATGTTATGCAGGTGCTTGTGAAAATGTTTAACGTTTAGTTAGCAGCTTCTTTGCTCTGAGAAAATGGTTACTCTCACGGGGAAAAGTCGACGCAAGATTGATAATTTTAAGATGATGAACAGAAATGTCTTCTTTCCGAAGAAAATGAACCAGGATCCTCCACCCCCTTGAGTTTTAAAGGTCGATTTGTTGAAGGTATTCAAGGCTGAGAAAGACACATTGGTTAACTGTTGAGGAGCAAGAATTGAGGAATGGACAGAAAAGTGGAGCTGAAGCCAACAACAGATCAATCATCCTTTACTGAATGGAGGAGCTGTTCAGCCAAATGCTCCTTCTTCACAAGTTCACAAGTCATAGGAGTAGAATTAGGCCATTTGGCCCATTGAGTCTACTCCGCCATTCAATTGTGTCTCCTAATTCCAGCCTCCCCATAACCCTTCTAATAAAGAATTTGTCTATCTCTGCCTTAAAAACATACACTGACATTCTTCTTGTGTATTTATGCATTTAACTTTACAATATAATCCTTTTACCAATATTATATTTTTAAATGATTTACATTTAAATAAGGAACCATTCAAACATACGGCAGTTCTGAATTTTGTATGATTTAGTCCCTTCCCCTATTTTAATCGCGTGCATTGGCAGATCCTATATTCTACGTTTCAGTGTAATTCTACCTGCATTCATTTTCATTCTCCAGTCTGCCTTTCCCACTATTCGGAAAATAGTGTGAATGGGCAGAATTCTACTGTAGTGGACATCTTGTCTTATATCAAAGGTAGACACAAAATTCTGGAGTAACTCAGCGGGACAGGCAGCATCTCTGGAGAGAAGGAAAGGGCGACGTTTCAGGTCGAGACCCTTCTTCAGACTGATGTCAGGGGAGTGGGCGGTATAGAGATAAAATGTAGTTGGAGACAGTAAGACTGGTAGAAGAACTGGGAAAGAGGAGGGGGATGGAGAGAGAGGGAAAGCAAGGGCTACGAAGTTAGAGAAGTCAATGTTCATACCTCTGGGGTGCAAGCTACCTAAGCGAAATTATATGCCTGTCAGTAGACCTTTACCAGTATCAGTTTTAAAAAAAAATCCAAGTTCACCTTTTGGAGGTATGAGCTAATTACATCAGGCAGTTGTGGGCATTAAGTTGCTTGGGACCTAATGGACTAGCTCCAAAACCAATAACATTTCAGGAATGGGAATTAGACACGGTTAAATGAGAGTGCCAAATTAGTCCAAAACACGTGCCGAAAGAGAAATGGAAGAAGATTAGATATCAAAATAATAAACAAAGAGACTGAAAGAGAATAAATAAATTTAGCAGAGTACCAACATTTCAGACAATATTTCACTAAATCCTGGAACCTCCATATTTCAAAGCAAAAAAAGGAGAGCTGTTGGAAGAAGTCAGTGGTTCAGGCAGCATCTGTGGGAGGAAATGGACAGATGACAATTCAGATTGAGACCCTTCATCTGGACTCATCTCCACAGAGGCCTGTTTCACTATGGTCCTCCAGCAGCTCTCCAGAATCTGCAGTCTCTTGTGCTTGTTAACACTAGTCCCACCTACCCATGTTTGCCCCTTATCCATCTAAACCTTTCTTGTCCACGTATCTGTCCAAATGTCTTTAAATGTACACAGTCATAAAATATACAACACAAAAGCAGATACTTTGGTGCATCAGGACCATGCTCCGAATAATTGACCACAACTTTCTCCTCAATTATCTATGCAAATGCTTTTCTCAATACTACTTCAACATAATGAGAGTACCTGCCTTTAGTGCATTCTAAATCCTAACCATCCTCAGGATATAAAAGTTTGTCCTCATATCCCTTGTTACCTCTTGCCTTTTTGTCTAAACTAAGTAGTAAGCACAACGTAGTGATTGTGGGAGATTTCAACTTTCCACACATAGACTGGGAAACACATTCTGTAAATGGGCTGGATGGTTTGGAGTTTGTAAAATGTGTGCAGGGTAATTTTGCAGCAATACATACAGGTACCTACTAGAGGAGGGGCAGTGCTGGACCTCCTGTTAGGAAATGAGACGGGACAGGTGGCGGAGGTATGCGTTGGGGAGCACTTCGGGTCCAGTGATCACAATACCATTAGTTTCAATATAATTATGGAGAGGGTCAGAACTGGACCTAGGGTTAAGATTTTTGATTGGAGAAAGGCTAACTTTGATGAGATGCAAAATCATTTAAAAGGAGTGAACTGGGGCATTTTGTTTTATGGGAAGGATGTAGAAGAGAAATGGAGGACATTTAAAGGGGACATTTTAAGAGTACAGAATCTTTATGTTCCTGGTCGGTTGAAAGCAAACAGAAAAAATTGGAAAGAGCTCTGGTTTTCAAGGGAAATTGGACATCTTGTTCGGAAAAAGAGGGAGATCTACAATAATTATAGGCAGCATGAAGTAAATGAGGTGCTTGAGGAGTATAAGGAATGTAAAAAGAATCTTAAGAAAGAAATTAGAAAAGCTAAAAGAAGACATGAGGTTGCTTTGGCAAGTAAAGTGAAAGTAAATCCAAAGGGTTTCTACAGCTATATTAATAGCAAAAGGATAACGAGGGATAAAATTGGTCCATTGGAGAGACAGAGTGGACAGCTATCTGCAGAGCCAAAAGAGATGGGGGAGATATTGGACAATTTCTTTTCTTCGGTATTCACCAAGGAGAAGGATATTAAATTATGTGAGGTAAGGGAAACTAGTAGAGTAGCTATGGATACTATGAGTTTCAAAGTAAAAGAAGTACTGACACTTTTGAAAAATATAAAAGTGGATAAGTCTCCAGGTCCTGACAGGATATTCCCTAGGACATTGAGGGAAGTTAGTGTAGAAATAGCCGGGGCTATGACAGAAATATTTCAAATGTCATTAGAAACGGGAATAGTCCCCGAGGATTGGCGTACTGCGCATGTTGTTCCATTGTTTAAAAAGGGGTCTAAGAGTAAACCTAGCAATTATAGACCTGTTAGTTTGACGTCAGTGGTGGGCAAATTAATGGAAAGGATACTTAGAGATAATATATATAAGCATCTGGATAAACAGGGTCTGATTAGGAACAGTCAACATGGATTTGTGCATGGAAGGTCATGTTTGACTAATCTTCTTGAATTTTTTGAAGAGGTTACTAGGGAAATTGACGAGGGTAAAGCAGTGGATGTTGTCTATATGGACTTTAGTAAGGCCTTTGACAAGGTTCCTCATGGAAGGTTGGTTAAGAAGGTTCAACTGTTGGGTATAAATGCAGGAGTAGCAACATGGATTCAACAGTGGCTGAATGGGAGACGCCAGAGGGTAATGGTGGATGGCTGTTTGTCGGGTTGGAGGCAGGTGCCTAGTGGGGTGCCTCAGGGATCTGTGTTGGGTCCTTTGTTGTTTGTCATGTACATCAATGATCTGGATGAAGGTGTGGTAAATTGGATTAGTAAGTATGCAGATGATACCAAGATAGGGGGAGTTGTGGATAATGAAGAGGATTTCCAAAGTTTGCAGAGTGATTTAGGCCATTTGGAAGAATGGGCTGAAAGATGGCAGATGGAGTTTAATGCTGATAAATGTGAGGTGCTACACCTTGGCAGGACAAATCAAAATAGGACGTACATGGTAAATGGTAGGGAATTGAAGAATGCAGTTGAACAGAGGGATCTGGGAATAACCGTGCATAGTTCCTTGAAGGAGGAATCTCGTATAGATAGGGTGGTAAAGAAAGCTTTTGGTTTGCTAGCCTTTATAACCATATAACAACCATATAACAATTACAGCACGGAAACAGGCCATCTCGGCCCTACAATTCCGTGCCGAACAACTTTTTTCCCTTAGTCCCACCTGCCTGCACTCATACCATAACCCTCCATTCCCTTCTCATCCATATGCCTATCCAATTTATTTTTAAATGATACCAACGAACCTGCCGCCACCACTTCCACCGGAAGCTCATTCCACACTGCTACCACTCTCTGAGTAAAGAAGTTCCCCCTCATGTTACCCCTAAACTTCTGTCCCTTTATTCTGAAGTTATGTCCTCTCGTTTGAATCTTCCCTATTCTCAAAGGGAAAAGCTTGATCACATCAACCCTGTCTATCCCTCTCATCATTTATAAATCAGAGCATTGAGTATAGAAGCTGGGATGTAATGTTAAAATTGTACAAGGCATTGGTGAGACCAAATCTGGAGTATGGTGTACAATTTTGGTTGCCCAATTATAGGAAGGATGTCAACAAAATAGAGAGAGTACAGAGGAGATTTACTAGAATGTTGCCTGGGTTTCAACAACTAAGTTACAGAGAAAGGTTGAATAAGTTAGGTCTTTATTCTCTGGAGCACAGAAGGTTAAGGGGGGACTTGATAGAGGTCTTTAAAATGATGAAAGGGATAGACAGAGTTGATGTGGACAAGCTTTTCCCTTTGAGAATAGGGAAGATTCAAACAAGAGGACATGACTTCACAATTAAGGGACAGAAGTTTAGGGGTAACATGAGGGGGAACTTCTTTACTCAGAGAGTGGTAGCGGTGTGGAATGAGCTCCCAGTGGAAGTGGTGGAGGCAGGTTCGTTGGTATCATTTAAAAATAAATTGGATAGGCATATGGATGAGAAGGGAATGGAGGGTTATGGTCTGAGTGCAGGCAGGTGGGACTAAGGGAATATAATTGTTCGGCACGGACTTGTAGGGCCGAGATGGCCTGTTTCCGTGCTGTAATTGTTATATGGTTATGTTATATATCACATCATGCTGAAACCTAAAGTTGATTAATCCTACCAATTCAGAAATGTTGGTACTCAGGCTAACTCATGGGAGCAGGGATTGGGTTGGCACGTATGAAACACCTAATTTTAATCACTATTTTCCATCTAATTTTGCACCTCCAATGCACTTCCGGATATGGTGGCGCTGCCCGCGGCTCGCCTGCAGTCCATTTGTCTTTTCTTCTTTTCTTTTGTCCTGTTTCAGTTTATTTTAGTTGTGTATATGTGGGGGGAGGTGGGAGAAACATGTTTTTAGTCTCTTCCTTCGGGGGGGGGGATGCGACCTTTTCTTGTCGTATCCCTCTTCTCCATCTCGGTCTGCGCTGAGGCTTAATGGCGGAGCTGGCGGCCTCCAACTGGGACCGACCTCGAGGCTCCGGAGGCAGAGCCAGGACTTACCAATGCTGGCCGACTTTGGGGCTGTAGTGGCGTTGCGGCGGCGGTGACCTGACTTCAGAGCCTCGGCCGCAGGGCCCAGTGGGCTCGGCCACCGGGCCTAGTGGACAACATCGGCGGGAGCTCACAGGTCCCAGGTTGGTGACCTGTTCGCCGGAGCCCCCGCAACAACAGCTTCGTCCGCTGGACTGGAGGGTGGCATCCAGGTCCGCCCCGGGCCACGGAGTTTGAACCGGCCCGTTCGCGGAGCTCGGATTCAGCCGCGGGACTTACCGTGGGGTCACAACATCGGAAGCCTGGATCGCCTCAGTGCAGAGGGAGAACAAGGAGGGAAGAGACAACAACTTTAAGACTTTTGCCTTCCATCACAGTGAGGAAATGCCTGGTAGACTCACTGTGGTGGATGTTAAACTGTGTTAAGTGTGTGTTTTGTTATTTTATTCTATGTTATGACTGCAAGGCACGAAATTACGTTCAGACTGAAAAGTCTGAATGACAATAAAGAATACTTTACTTTACTTTACTTATTTTTTTACATGACAAGATACAATTTCAATTTGATGATTTAAAGATCCCAGAATTGAACTTGGAGAGTACACCATTGCAAAGTTATTGCTTCCCATACATCAGTCCAGTTAGTCACTCAGACTTTACCAGCTCCAGATGTGAGTTTGTGTTTTCTCCTGGTGACAACACAACTGAGCGAGCAGACTCACAGCTGGGAAATCATCTGAATATAGATACCTTCACTGAAACAACCGACTAAAATCTGTGATGTCCTTCCAGCCGATTCACTCTTGTTACAAGAGCGGAGTTTCGATGCACTGACTGACCTCAATACAGCAGTCAAATGACTCCAGGGAGCCTTTGGCCAAGGCTGTATAGACACTACCTTTGGAACATACCTGGCATTTTAAACCAGATGCTCGATAGCTTTAACCTTGAATATATCAGTGCTCTATCAAAGTGCACATCAGAGTAACAGTGAAATGCAATTATCACATGTCAATAATGGAAACATAGTTAAGGGAGCTCCTCTCAAAGCATCTAAGCTACTGCCCTTGCTCTGTTCAGTACCTAATACTCTGCTTTATTGTCCAACGTAGACACTGCCTCTATGCAAATAGATGCAACAAGGCTCTCCCTGGGGTGGAATTGGTCGCATAATGCCCCTGTCCCACTTAGGAAACCTGAATGGAAACCTCTGGAGACTTTGCGCCCCACCCAAGGTTTCCGTGTGGTTCCCGGAGGTTGCAGGGGGTTGCAGGTAGTGGAAGCAGATAGGGAGACTGACAAAAACCTCCAGGAACTGCAAGGAATAAGCCAAGGTCAGGGGCGAACTTCCTAGATGGGACTAATGTTTTTTATGCCAGTTTTGAACATGCAAACAAAGCTCCACCTCGATACGTCACCACCAAACGGATTGCCTGGATAGAATTCCTGGACCTGTTCTGAAATCTTGGTTGCCTGAACTTGCAGAAAGTGGTGAATACTGCCCTATCTATCATGTGTTGTTACAGGAAAGATTGGATATATTGTTAAGAATGGCCATTCCATTTTATCTCTTGCTTTCTGGGAAAAGATACAGGAGCTCGAAAACTCAGGCATCCAGACTTAAGAACAGCTTCCCCTCTGCTATGAAACTCCTGAACTAATTATCTATTTCATTCCCAATTCCTAGATTGGATGTGAAATAGTGGTGCCACATGAACTTACTCTTCACTTTGCCTCATTAGTTTATTTTGTGATTGTACTTTAATATTCTTTTGCACCACTTGGATTTTGCATTACAAACTTGCATCATTCTGTCGTTTTGCGTAGTCTTTGTGTTTATCATTGTTGTATGTTTATAGTTCTCTCTGTGAGCCTCATGTGAACAAGAAATGTCATTGCCCCCTTGTCGAAATAATAATAAACTAATCTAACCACCTAAGTGGACATCAGTGAGAAGCGAAGTAATTAACTCTTTAACAAAGCATATTTACATGTTTTTCATTGTTTAAATTTACATTTCAAATTTCACCCTCCCCTGGCTTTGAATGAACAAGACTACTTGCTTATAGGTTGGAAATTCAGATGAAGCCACTCCTTAGTTCACCTCATCTAAAAGGTAACAAATGTAACAACAGTGGCTAAATTATATCAGATGGGCACAATGTTATCCTTGATGTTAAAGACATATTTTGAAAACTCTATTTGATGCCCTTCTCGGAGCAGAGGGAGAACAAGGAGGGAAGAGACAAGGACTTTAAGATTTTTGCCTTCCATCACAGTGAGGAGGTGCCTGGTGAACTCACTGTGGTGGATGTTAAATTTGTGTTTATTGTGTGTTTTTGTCATTTTTATTACATGTATGACTGCAAGGCAATGAAATTTTGTTCAGACCGAAAGGTCTGAATGACAATAAGGGCTACTTTGACTTTGACTTTGACTTTCTGGTAATAATCCAGAAGAAACTCAGACTAAAATTGATCTTTTGGATCTATCTAATAATCCAAGAAAATAAATTTAGCCCGACTCCAAAATAAAATCTTGAAAATTGAGAGAAGAAATGTGAATGCACTTACAGGAAAAAACATTTGTCTAAATCACTGGAGAATCAACAGGAACCTTCCCCATTGGAATTTGGTAAAACAACAAATGAACTCAATAGTGAACAGAATTGTGATCAAACTGCATGTTCTCTTGGTCAAGAGGTTAGGCGCTATCTGTACAACAACTGAGATCATACTCTTCATCTTCATTTTAATTTCATTTAATTAATGTGTACACCAAAGCCACAAAAGTGTTGCCCATCCTTGACTTGTGAAGCCGATAGTGAGAAGTAGGTGATTTATTAGGCCTTTCAGAGAGCATTGAAATGTACATCATAAGTTGGTCAGATTGGGTAGGGTCAACAGATTTCCTTGCCTTATTATGACACAGAAGGTGGCTATTTGGTCTATTAAGTCCATGCTGGCTCCCAACAGAACAATTCCATCAATTCCATCCCCCCCCCTCTCCCTGACTTCATTCTCTGCAGACTTATTCATTCCCACACTTCCACCAGCGGCCCTCTGATTCTTTTGCTACTTGGTTACACTCGGGGCTAATTCATAATGGCCAATTAACCTACCAGCATGTATTTGGGATGTTGGAGGAAGCAGGAGCATCCGGTAGAAACCCATCTGGTCACTGAGAGAATATGCAACTGAGGTCAGGGTCAAACCTGGATGTCCAGAGCTGTGAGGCATTAGATACTGTATGTTAGATTAATTAGATTGATTCTGTGACAATCTGTTAATTTCAAGGTCATCATTTATGATGATGGATCCCTGTCACACCACTCTAATTACAGCCTCACAACTCGAATATAACCCATTTATTCCAACTCTGTTTTTTTTTTTATCAGAGAGCTAATCTGTAATTTAACACAATATATTAGCTATCATTCAATGTGCTGCAATTCTGTTTAATAATATTTTGTGTGATTCCTTATTGAAAGTCTTCTGAAAACATCCTCAATAGCAGATTCTGGTATTTCCCCCACATCTAGTCTGAGGCTAACTCGTCTGTAGTTTTTTTTTCTTTCTCCTTTCTTAAGGAGGGCTTAGATTTAGTGGGCTTAGATTTAGTGGGCATACCGAGTAGGAGGTGTGAACCGTTATAGAATTTAGGAAGACAACAGGCAGTTTATTAACTCCATTGCCACTACTTTCAAAACCTTGGAAAAGTTTTGAACAACACTGATTTTATTCAAATTATGGCTTTGATTGGGTTTTATACTGAAAATGTCTGACTAGTACTGATCCCTAGCACTTTATAGTGTCTTAATGTATGGAAACAGGCCATTTGACCCATCAAGTCTGTGCCAACCACCTGGTGCCCATGTATACACTACACAGATGCCATTTGCCATTTTCCCATCAACCTGCTAGTTTTGATCCTTTATTTACACACTGGAGGCACTTTACAGTTGCCAATTATCCTACCAATCTGCACATGGCCACATGAATAATGTGCAAACTCCACATGAAGGTCAAGAATGAACCCAGGTTGCTAGAGCCGTACGAACCTTAGCACGATAAATGTGCGAATATACTAGTTACTCCAACCATTACAACATATTCATAAAACTCTTTAGCAGCTTCTCTGGTGCTATCACATTTTTCTCATAGTATGACTTGAACTACACTCCAGATATGCTTACAGAATGTTTTGTACAGTTCCATCATGCCATCCCTACTCAGCCAAATATGGTAGGTGTCTCTTTGCCTTCTTGACCATGTTATACACCCTGAGTATGAAAGGGTTCTGACCCAAAACACAACCCATCTTTCATCTCCAGAGATGCTGCCTGACCTGCTGAGTTACTCCAGCATGTTGTGTTTATCCACCTATCTTTACAGTCATGCGTGCTAAGATCCCTCTTCTGCATGTCTCAGTATACTACCATAATTTGTCTGTTCCCCTTGCTTGTTTGCCCTTATCAAATCCATTGGCTCCCATTTCCCCCTGCCTGACCAGTCCATTAATTTTTTCCAGCAACATGGCGCATGGAGAAGGTGGACAATTTGCACAGACTCTGTTTGTGTTTATATGTTTAACTGTACTTGCAAGGTTACTGGAAGTTGCTGGCTGATCTACTCTTAACAAATTATATTCTCATAAAATCTGTCTTGTTATTTGTCATTGTTATCACATGCCTGATGTACATTATTGCCTTTTCATTAACACCTTGCATGTATTTGAGTCTGGGCTTCTGAAAGGCGGAGCTGGAATTCCACAATGCACCTGGACCTCCTGAGTGATGCCAAGTGACTACTGCTACAAGCGTAGCCTCCTATACCTATTCACTTTTCAGTGTCCTTTAGTACTTCTTTGCTACATGAGTTAATTAATGGCTGCAGTGAAAAATGATGGGAGAACAATGGTCAGCTGCAAGCTTTCACTAGCTTCTGGTTCAAGAAATTCTAGTTTTCCTCACCTGCCCACAGCTCACTAGAAGAGGTATTTTATATTTTTAAATATAGTTCTTCTGTTTTGGAACACCATGATGTCGGTGCAAGACACTTTCACCCTCAAAAGTTGTTCCTGGTTTAAAAACTTACAAGGAGAAATCTTAAGGACTGCAGAAGTAGCTTTTGCAAAGAATACCTTGCTGTGAGAATATATAAGAATGAACAACAGCAGCGGTTCAGTTTAGGCAAAAACCACGGGCCTGCTCTCTGATGCTACCGACATTTGATGCATGATAACAGGTCGAGATAGGCAAAATTCAAAGGTTATTTGATCCACCAGACAGCAATTACTTTAAATATCAAATTGTATTGCTGTTAGAAGATTTTTTATGCCTGGCATATGAGGGCTCTCTCGGTAGCAATGTACGAAATGAAACATTGCTTCATGTTAGAGATGGATTATAAGGCACTAATGAACATTGGTGAAATGGTTTTGACATTAGATTCTTCAATCACTATTGACCGAGATGTCATAAGCTGCTGCTTTATTGTCTATTCTATTCAGCAGAATAATTATCCTTAATATTAGCTTAAAATATAAATAAATATGTCATCGAAACTTGGGATCACAACAATTGCAAAAATGTCAATGGACGATTCCAATGTGGTGATTTCCCAGTTTAACTTTGGCTTGTTTCAGTGTGTGCCACTTTGTCTCTTACGCCCCTGCCCCACTTAGGAAACCTGAACGGAAACCTCTGGAGACTTTGCGCCCCACCCAATGTTTCCGTGTGGTTCCCGGAGGTTGCAGGTAGTGGAAGCAGGTAGGGAGACTGACAAAAACCTCCGGGAACCACACGGAAACATTGGGTGGGGCGCAAAGTCTCCAGAGGTTTCCGTTCAGGTTTCCTAAGTGGGGCAGGGGCGTAAGAGACAAAGTGGCACACACTGAAACAAGCCAAAGTTAAACTGGGAAATCACCACATTGGAATCGTCCATTGACATTTTTGCAATTGTTGTGATCCCAAGTTTCGATGACATATTTATTTATATTTTAAGCTAATATTAAGGATAATTATTCTGCTGAATAGAATAGACAATAAAGCAGCAGCTTATGACATCTCGGTCAATAGTGATTGAAGAATCTAATGTCAAAACCATTTCACCAATGTTCATTAGTGCCTTATAATCCATCTCTAACATGAAGCAATGTTTCATTTCGTACATTGCTACCGAGAGAGCCCTCATATGCCAGGCATAAAAAATCTTCTAACAGCAATACAATTTGATATTTAAAGTAATTGCTGTCTGGTGGATCAAATAACCTTTGAATTTTGCCTATCTCGACCTGTTATCATGCATCAAATGTCGGTAGCATCAGAGAGCAGGCCCGTGGGTTTTGTCTAAAATGAACAGCTGCTGTTGTTCATTCTTATATATTCTCACAGCAAGGTATTCTTTGCAAAAGCTACTTCTGCAGACTTAAGATTTCTCCTTGTAAGTTTTTAAACCAGGAACAACTTTTGAGGGTGATAGTGTCTTGCACCGACATCATGGTGTTCCAAAACAGAAGAACTATATTTAAAAATATAAAATACCTCTTCTAGTGAGCTGTGGGCAGGTGAGGAAAACTAGAATTTCTTGAACCAGAAGCTAGTGAAAGCTTGCAGCTGACCATTGTTCTCCCATCATTTTTCACTGCAGCCATTAATTAACTCATGTAGCACAGAAGTACTAAAGGACACTGAAAAGTGAATAGGTATAGGAGGCTACGCTTGTAGCAGTAGTCACTTGGCATCACTCAGGAGGTCCAGGTGCATTGTGGAATTCCAGCTCCGCCTTTCAGAAGCCCAGACTCAAATACATGCAAGGTGTTAATGAAAAGGCAATAATGTACATCAGGCATGTGATAACAATGACAAATAACAAGACAGATTTTATGAGAATATAATTTGTTAAGAGTAGATCAGCCAGCAACTTCCAGTAACCTTGCAAGTACAGTTAAACATAAAAACACAAACAGAGTCTGTGCAAATTGTCCACCTTCTCCATGCGCCATGTTGCTGGAAAAAAATTAATGGACTGGTCAGGCAGGGGAAAATGGGAGCCAATGAATTTGATAAGGGCAAACAAGCCAGGGGAACAGACAAATTATGGTAGTATACTGAGACATGCAGAAGAGGGATCTTAGCACGCATGACTGTAAAGATAGGTGGATAAACACAACATGCTGGAGTAACTCAGCAGGTCAGGCAGCATCTCTGGAGATGAAAGATGGGTTGTGTTTTGGGTCAGAACCCTTCTTCATACTCAGGGTGTATAACATGGTCAAGAAGGCAAAGAGACACCTACCATATTTGGCTGAGTAGGGATGGCATGATGGAACTGTACAAAACATTCTGTAAGCATATCTGGAGTGTAGTTCAAGTCATACTATGAGAAAAATGTGATAGCACCAGAGAAGCTGCTAAAGAGTTTTATGAATATGTTGTAATGGTTGGAGTAACTAGTATATTTGCACATTTATCCTGCTAAGGTTCGTACGGCTCTAGCAACCTGGGTTCATTCTTGACCTTCATGTGGAGTTTGCACATTATTCATGTGGCCATGTGCAGATTGGTAGGATAATTGGCAACTGTAAAGTGCCTCCAGTGTGTAAATAAAGGATCAAAACTAGCAGGTTGATGGGAAAATGGCAAATGGCATCTGTGTAGTGTATACATGGGCACCAGGTGGTTGGCACAGACTTGATGGGTCAAATGGCCTGTTTCCATACATTAAGACACTATAAAGTGCTAGGGATCAGTACTAGTCAGACATTTTCAGTATAAAACCCAATCAAAGCCATAATTTGAATAAAATCAATGTTCAAAACTTTTCCAAGGTTTTGAAAGTAGTGGCAATGGAGTTAATAAACTGCCTGTTGTCTTCCTAAATTCTATAACGGTTCACACCTCCTACTCGGTATGCCCACTAAATCTAAGCCCACTATATCTAAGCCCTCCTTAAGAAAGGAGAAAGAAAAAAAAACTACAGACGAGTTAACCTCAGACTAGATGTGGGGGAAATACCAGAATCTGCTATTGAGGATGTTTTCAGAAGGCTTTCAATAAGGAATCACACAAAATATTATTAAACAGAATTGCAGCACATTGAATGATAGCTAATATATTGTGTTAAATTACAGATTAGCTCTCTGATAAAAAAAAAACAGAGAGTTGGAATAAATGGGTTATATTCGAGTTGTGAGGCTGTAATTAGAGTGGTGTGACAGGGATCCATCATCATAAATGATGACCTTGAAATTAACAGATTGTCACAGAATCAATCTAATTAATCTAACATACAGTATCTAATGCCTCACAGCTCTGGACATCCAGGTTTGACCCTGACCTCAGTTGCATATTCTCTCAGTGACCTGATGGGTTTCTACCGGATGCTCCTGCTTCCTCCAACATCCCAAAGACATGCTGGTAGGTTAATTGGCTATTATGAATTAGCCCCGAGTGTAACCAAGTAGCAAAAGAATCAGAGGGCCGCTGGTGGAAGTGTGGGAATGAATAAGTCTGCAGAGAATGAAGTCAGGGAGAGGGGGGGATGGAATTGATGGAATTGTTCTGTTGGGAGCCAGCATGGACTTAATAGACCAAATAGCCACCTTCTGTGTCATAATAAGGCAAGGAAATCTGTTGACCCTACCCAATCTGACCAACTTATGATGTACATTTCAATGCTCTCTGAAAGGCCTAATAAATCACCTACTTCTCACTATCGGCTTCACAAGTCAAGGATGGGCAACACTTTTGTGGCTTTGGTGTACACATTAATTAAATGAAATTAAAATGAAGATGAAAAGTATGATCTCAGTTGTTGTACAGATAGCGCCTAACCTCTTGACCAAGAGAACATGCAGTTTGATCACAATTCTGTTCACTATTGAGTTCATTTGTTGTTTTACCAAATTCCAATGGGGAAGGTTCCTGTTGATTCTCCAGTGATTTAGACAAATGTTTTTTCCTGTAAGTGCATTCACATTTCTTCTCTCAATTTTCAAGATTTTATTTTGGAGTCGGGCTCAATTTATTTTCTTAGATTATTAGATAGATCCAAAAGATCAATTTTAGTCTGAGTTTCTTCTGGATTATTACCAGAAAGTCAAAGTCAAAGTCAAAGTAGCCCTTATTGTCATTCAGACCTTTCGGTCTGAACAAAATTTCATTGCCTTGCAGTCATACATGTAATAAAAATGACAAAAACACACAATAAACACAAATTGAACATCCACCACAGTGAGTTCACCAGGCACCTCCTCACTGTGATGGAAGGCAAAAATCTTAAAGTCCTTGTCTCTTCCCTCCTTGTTCTCCCTCTGCTCCGAGAAGGGCATCAAATAGAGTTTTCAAAATATGTCTTTAACATCAAGGATAACATTGTGCCCATCTGATATAATTTAGCCACTGTTGTTACATTTGTTACCTTTTAGATGAGGTGAACTCCTAAGGAGTGGCCTCATCTGAATTTCCAACCTATAAGCAAGTAGTCTTGTTCATTCAAAGCCAGGGGAGGGTGAAATTTGAAATGTAAATTTAAACAATGAAAAACATGTAAATATGCTTTGTTAAAGAGTTAATTACTTCGCTTCTCACTGATGTCCACTTAGGTGGTTAGATTAGTTTATTATTATTTCGACAAGGGGGCAATGAAATTTCTTGTTCACATGAGGCTCACAGAGAGAACTATAAACATACAACAATGATAAACACAAAGACTACGCAAAACGACAGAATGATGCAAGTTTGTAATGCAAAATCCAAGTGGTGCAAAAGAATATTAAAGTACAATCACAAAATAAACTAATGAGGCAAAGTGAAGAGTAAGTTCATGTGGCACCACTATTTCACATCCAATCTAGGAATTGGGAATGAAATAGATAATTAGTTCAGGAGTTTCATAGCAGAGGGGAAGCTGTTCTTAAGTCTGGATGCCTGAGTTTTCGAGCTCCTGTATCTTTTCCCAGAAAGCAAGAGATAAAATGGAATGGCCATTCTTAACAATATATCCAATCTTTCCTGTAACAACACATGATAGATAGGGCAGTATTCACCACTTTCTGCAAGTTCAGGCAACCAAGATTTCAGAACAGGTCCAGGAATTCTATCCAGGCAATCCGTTTGGTGGTGACGTATCGAGGTGGAGCTTTGTTTGCATGTTCAAAACTGGCATAAAAAACATTAGTCCCATCTAGGAAGTTCGCCCCTGACTTTGGCTTATTCAGGACCTGCCACAGATGCCAGTCATCTTGATTAACTAAGCCTCCAGCTTATTTTGTATGGGGCTCTTTGCATCCCTTATAGACTTGCGGAGATTATACTTAACTTTGTACAGTGCGGGGTCAACTTAATTGATAGCTTTGGATCCAGACTTCAGCAGAGAGTGAATCTCCGCATTCATCCATGGTTTCTGGTTGGGATAGACCCCGATTGTCTTTGTCAGGAAGCAGAAGTCGACACATTCCTTGATGAAACCGGTGATTACTGAAGTATATTCACTCAAACTGGTTGAAGTGGTCTTGAACATATTCCAGTCCACCGACTCAAGGCAGTCCTCAGGTAGACCCTCAACCTCCACAGAGAATTGCTGTATTACTCTATCTTTTGTGCCTCGCAGTTCAGTCTCTGTAAGCGAGCAAGAGTAGCACCGGCAGATGATCAGACTGGCTGATACAAGGGAAAGGAATGGATCGACAGGCCTACTTGTTGGTGGGTATCAGTGGTCAAGAGTGTCACTACCCTATATGGGGCAGGAAACATGCTGATGGTACTTGGGGGAAATGATCCTCTATTTAGCTTGATTGAAGTCACTGGTGATGATGAACAGGCCATCAGAAGTCACCATCTCAAGAGAGTTGTCAATTGAGTATAAATCATCCAGTTCCTTCTTGGCATTAGCTTGGGATGGTATGTAAACTTCCAACAAGATGATAGAGGTGAAATCCCATGGGATAAAATCCCATGGTAGATAAAAGGGATGGTATTTTATGATCAAGTAATCCAGGTCAGGAGATCAGAATTGAGCCAAGACTGGCACCACGAAGCATTGACCAATATGTAGACAGTGCTGCCTTTCCCCTTGCCTGAGGATTCAGTACGGTTCATAAATGGAGAACCAGGTTGTAGAGTAGGGTCAGACTAGTCAAAGGTGAGCCATGTTTTGTCTAGTTCTCACAGTAGCCTAGTAGCATTGGATCAAATAAAAATCAGTAGATATGAGCTCCTTTGAAATAGCAAATTTTGGCAGGTGACTTTCAGTGCTTAAAATAATATTTCTCAGTGCTGGAATCAATAGATGATAAGGACAAGCAATCATAGAAAGCTGCTTTAACTGTTTTAAAAAGAGCTTCATGAAAAATATGGCCACTTTCCATCTACTTTTTTAGACTAGTTGCTAGACTTCAGAAACCCTATCAAACCCTAACAAACACCACAAACCTCTAGCATCTCACTTTCTAATTGACATCTCCCTAAATACAGCAGTTCCAGATATCGTCTGCTTCATAGCCGCTTTCTCACCACCACCCCGGCGCCCAAATCCAGTCCATCCATGTATCTCCATTGCGGCAGAAACATTGCTGCATCCAAAACCCTTTCTCCTCCCTCACTGCTGCAAGAACTTTACTGCCATTACTGGATATTACTGAGTGGCATCAATCCCTAATTGCTGCTTGCGTTGCTGTGAGTACTCCAGGTAACAGATTGTCCAAAGTACTTTCAAATCCTTGAGGATTCTGCACAACACAATGCAAGATTCAAACCTAACACATACTGATTCATAGTATTTCATCATAAAGATACAGGATGAAGAGAATAACATTTAGTGCAGGATAAAGTCCAATTAAAGATAGTCCGCGGGTCTCCAATGAGGTAGATGGTAGCTCGGGACCGCTCCCTAGTTGGTGATAGGGATGGTTCAGTTGCCTGACAACAGCTGGGAAGGAACTAGTGACAGGTACTACAAACCGATGTACATATAAAACAGCCCTGGGAGATTTAAGATGTGGTGGTACTGAGCAGAAGCTATCATCTTAACTGTTCAGCGGCAGTGGCACAGCGGTAGAGCTATTGCCTCACTGCACCAGACCTGGATTCGATCCTAACTATGGGTGCTGCCTGTACGGAGTTTGCATGTTCTCCCTGTGACCACGTGGATTTTTTCCAGGTGCTCTGGTTTCCTCCCACACTCCAAAGACGTGCGTGTTTGTAGGTTAATTGGCTTCTGTAAATTGTCCCTGATGTGTGGGACTGATAGTCTGTATGAGTGAGTGATGGTGGGCATGGTTTCAGTGGGCCAAAGAGCCCGTTTCCATGCAGTGTCTCTAAACTAATCACTGAAGCAAAATGCCGAAGCGTGTATCACCTCCTGACACAATTCCTTTTTTATGATTTTAATCCTTTTGACATTGGAGGGTGTATTATTTTCATGCCACAAAACAACCCCTTTTCTTCAACCCCTTATAGGAAACCTTTTCTGTTTAAAAGATACCGTCTGCTGGAAGAACTGGACAGGTCAACCAGCATGTGTGGTTGGGAAAAAATTGTCAATGTTCCAGGTCCTTGACAGTTCCTTCCCTTCCACAAATGCCTTGATCCGCTCAATGCCTCCAATTTCAGCATCTGCATTCTCTTGTGAAGATGGGTCCCCACCCGAAACGTCACTTATTCATGTTCCCCAGAGATGCTGCTGGACTCATTGATTTACACCAGCACTTTGCGTGATCTCTTGTGTCTCCTTTGTTAAGTTCCTTCTTGGTACCGTTGCCTCAACTGGATAATATTAAAAATTTTATAATCACTCTTCAATTGGAAGGTTAGCACTCAGGACAATGGGCTCCAAAGTTTTGATAGTGGCATCCTATGGTAAGTCCCAATAATTCTTCAGCCATTCTAAAACATAGCTGTGTCTTCAAATGAGTCGTGAGGGCTTATGCCCCTGTCCCACTTAGGAAACCAGAACGGAAACCTCTGGAGACTTTGCGCCCCATCCAAGGTTTCCGTGCGGTTCCCGGAGGTTTTTGTCAGTCTCCCTAATGGTCGAAAGTGGTTTCCGATTCTTCTATGTTCCGGCAATTATTTCAAAAAATTCAAAACCGGCCGCGACTAAAAATAGGTTGCCATTTTAAAAATCGGTAATTTTTTAGTCGAAGCCGGTTGCGATACTAGTTGAAGGTGGTTGACGGCTTTGATGGGGTTTCTGAAGTCTAGCAACTAGTCTAAAAAAGTAGATGGAAAGTGGCCATATTTGAACTGGCCTCTGGGAACCGCACGGAAACCTTGGGTGGGGCGCAAAGTCTCCAGAGGTCTCCGTTCAGGTTTCCTAAGTGGGACAGGGGCATAAGGCAGCATGGAAACTGTAGAAGGGGCGCAATAATGAAATAAATAGCACTAATTCAATGATAATACTTAGAATGAAGACAGAGGAATAAGTAAACAAATTTCATTTAACATTGAGCAAAAATTAAGATTAAATTTCCAAAGATCACATTTTGTATATGGAGATTAAGCTTGTTTAATTTAGTTTACAGCGAGGAAACAGGCCCTACGGCCCACCAGGTCCCCGCCGACCAGCAATCCCTGCACACTAACACTGGATCGGCTTGTACACGCTGGAATTTAGAAGATTGAGGGGGGATCTTATAGAAACTTACAAAATTCTTAAGGGGTTGGACAGGCTCGATGTAGGAAGATTGTTCCCGATGTTGGGGAAGTCCAGAACTAGGGGTCACAGTTTAAGGATAAGAGGGAAGTCTTTTAGGACCGAGATGAGAAAATCGTTTTTTACACAGAGAGTGGTGAATCTGTGGAATTCTCTGCCACAGAAGGTAGTTGAGGCCAGTTCATTGGCTATATTTAAGAGGGAGTTAGATGTGGCCCTTGTGGCTAAAGGGATCAGGGGGTATGGAGAGAAGGCAGGGATGGGATACTGTGTTGGATGATCAGCCATGATCATATCGAATGGCGGTGCCGGCTCGAAGGGCCAAATGGCCTACTCCTGCACCTATTTTCTATGTTTCTAACACTATCCTACACCCACCAGGGACAATTTTTACATTTACCAAGGAAATTAACCTACAAACCTGTACGTCTTTGGATTGTGGGAGGAAACCCAAGATCTGTGAGAAAACCCACGCACGTCACGGGGAGAACGTATAAACTCCGTACAGACAGCACCTGTGGTTGGGATCGAACCCGGGACTCCGGCGCTGCATTCGCTGTAAGGCAGCAACTCTACCGATGCGCCTCCGTGACCGCCCATTGTGCATTGTTTTTATTATAGTGAAAAATAATGCCTTATTCTCACTCTAATATTACAATTACGAGACCCATAGGTTTATCTTAATATTACTGGTAATCTATTTAATTCTTCGAGCACTCATTTAAAGGGCATGATCCGTTATTACCCATTATTGCTCCATAAATTCAATTATTTTTGTGTTACTTAAGTGGGCTGTTTATTAAAAACAAACAGCTTAGCAGTTTCTCAATTCTGTGATCTATTAATGACAATGTAATAGTGACTTCAAGTTGAAATAGATAACTGGAGCATGCTTGTAAACAAAACACGGATTTCACAACAACTGTAATTCTGTTATAGAACTTGATTCCCTTACCTGGAGGGGAAAAAAAATTCACCCCATCAATTCCCCTCATGATTTTATAGACCTCTATTAGATCATTCCTTAGCCTATTGTGCTCCAAGGAATAAAGTTCAAACTTGCCCAATCTCTCCTTTTAGCTCAGGCCCTAAAGTCCTGCCAAAATCATCGTAAATCCTCTCTGGGTTTTTTCCAGTTTAATGGCGTCCTTCCTAAAGTAGGGTCACCAAAACTAAGCACAATACTCCAAATGCGGCCTCACCAATGTCTTGTACAACTTTAACATAACAACTATAACATAGGTACTATCGCAACGTCTAAAGATACTATCTTAACGTTTAAGAAATATTTAAACAGGTACATAACTTTACTGTACCACTACTGTTTTGTTTTTTTTTAAATTGCTGTTTTTTTCACTTTTTCCTTCCGCCCACAATATTCAATATGTAAAAGAATATGTGATTCTGTTCCATTCTGTTTGTAGTTTGTTTGGTTGTTTGTTTGTTTGTCTTTTTGCACAAGGTCCGCGAGCATTGCCACTTTTCATTTCGCTGCACATCTTATATGTGTATGTGACGAATAAACTTGACTTTGATAGGGCAAACGGAGGCAGGTGGGACTAGCATAGATGAACATGTTGGTCAGTTTCGGCAAGTTGGCTGAAGGGCCTATTTCCACACTGTATGACTATCCCAATTTCTATGCCTGAAGATTAAAATGCATGAGATTAGCCGTGATTTAGTCATATGGGTTCAGACCTGGCTTACAATCAATCAACCTTTATTGTCATCTTGCAACGCAACAATTGAACAATTACTGATAGAAAACAGAGGATTGTGGTGAAAGACAATATTCAGGTTGGAAGTCTATGAGCAGTGGAGATCCACAGGGGTATACGTGGGTCCTCTGCTGGTTGGGATTTATATTAACGACTTGGATGTAAACGTAGATGGGTTGATTAGTAAGTTTGCAGATGACACCAAGATTGCTGGGTCGCAGACTGTGACGGAGGCTGTCAAGGTATTCAATTCAATTCAATTCAATTCAATTCAACTTTAATGTCATTGCACAAATACTGAGTATGGGTACAACGAAATGCAGTTTTGCGTCAGTCCGTAGTAGTAGTGCAATATAGAAATTTAAAAAAAATAGAGGATACAGAATAACCAAAAATCCAGAATAATTAAACAATGGGGACGGAGGGACCGGAGGAATCTATCGGCGGGACTCCGAGTTCAGCAATGCAACGGTATAATTGTAGAAGCTGTTCCTCATCCTACTGGTACGAGACCTGAGGCTCCTGTACCGCCTCCCTGATGGGAGGAGGGCAAACAGTCCATGGTTGGGGTGGGAGGGGTCTTTAATGATCTTCCCAGCCCGTCTCAGACACCGTTTTCGGTGGAGGGCATCCATGGCAGGGAGCGGGGCACCGATGATATGCTGCGCGGTTTTCACCACCCGTTGTAGTGCCTTCCTGTCCGCAACAGTGCAGCTGCTGTACCATACCGTGAAGCAGGTGGTCAGGATGCTCTCGATGGTACAGCGGTAGAAGTTGGTCAGGATCTGGGGGGACAGGTGGACTTTCTTGAGCCTCCTCAGGAAGTAAAGGCGCTGCTGTGCCTTTTTGATCAGCTTGGAGGTGTTGAGGGACCAGGACAAATCCTCCGAGATGTGTACCCCGAGGAATTTGTAGCTGGAGACGCGCTCCACCTCAGTCCCGTTTATATGGATGGGGGTATGTCTGCCCCCTCTGACCTTCCTGAAGTCGACAATAATTTCCTTCGTCTTCTTGGAGTTGAGGACGAGGTTATTGTTGGCACACCAGGTTGTCAGGTGCTGGACCTCCTCTCTGTAGGCTGACTCATCGTTGTCACTGATCAGTCCTACCACCGTGGTGTCGTCTGCAAACTTAATGATGGCGTTGGATCCGTACTTAGGGATGCAGTCGTGGGTGAAGAGGGAGTAGAGGAGAGGGCTGAGCACACAGCCCTGTGGCACGCTGGTGTTCAGTGTTATAGTGGAGGAGGTGAGGTTGTTGATCCTAACAGACTGTGGTCTGTTGGTGAGGAAATCCAGTGTCCAGTTGCAGAGGGAGGTGGAGATGCCAAGCCCGCTGAGTTTGGTGATCAAGCTGGCGGGGATGACAGTGTTAAAAGCGGAGCTGAAATCAATGAACAGCAACCTGATGTAGGAGTTGTTGTTGTCCAGGTGGGTCAGGGCAGAGTGTAGGGCCGCCGATATGGCGTCCTCTGTAGACCTGTTGGCCCGGTAGGCAAACTGATGGGGGTCCAGTGTGGGGGGGAGGCTGGCTTTGAGGTGAGCCAAGATCAGCCGCTCAAAGCACTTAGCAATGACAGGGGTGAGTGCCACTGGGCGGAAATCGTTGAGGCTCCCTGTGGCTGACTGTTTGGGCACTGGCACGATGGTTGATGTCTTGAGGCAAGTGGGGACAACACCCTGGGCCAGTGAGAGATTGAAAATGTCGGTGAAGACTGGGGATAGTTGTCCAGCACATGCCCTAAGCACCCGGCCAGGGATGCCATCGGGGCCGGCAGCTTTGCGCTCATTCACCTTGCTCAGTGCATCTTGTACAGCAGAGGTGGAGAGACTGAGGGGTTGTTCATTTGGGGATGGAGCAACTTTGATGGCTGGGGTTTTGTTATCCCGGTCAAAGCGAGCATAGAAATGGTTTAGCTCGTCAGGAAGGGTGGCGTTGTCTGGGGGAGGGGTGTTAACTTTCTGGTAATCGGCAAGGGATTTGATTCCTTGCCACATGCGCCTGGGGTCAGAGTTGTTTTGGAAGTGCTCCTCAATCCGCCGTTTGTGATTGAGTTTGGCATTCCTAATTCCCATTTTCAGATTGGCCCTGGATGAGCTGTATCCCTCAGCATCACCAGATCTGAAAGCGGCATCACGAGCCTTCAGTAGGAGTCTGACCTCCCTGCTCATCCACGGCTTCTGGTTAGGGAAGGTATACAGCGGAATATAGAGCAGCTACAGAAATAGGCAAAGAAATGTCAGTTGGAGTTTAATCTGAGCAACACTTGAATGCAAGATGAAAATATACAGTTAATGGCATGACCCTTAACAGCATTGATCCTGGGGTCCAAGTCCATAACTCCCTGGAAGTGGCGACACAAGTGGATGGAATGGTAGAGAAATTATACTGTATGATATACTCATTTTCATATTTTTGTTGCAGGAATGAATTGCAGATGGTGGATTAAATCAAAGGTAGACACAAAATGCTGCAGTAACTCAGCGGAATGGGCAGCATCTCTGGAGAGAAGGAATGGGTGACGTTTTGGGTCGAGACCCTTCTTCAGATTTTTGTTATTTCTTTTTCTTGTATAGCGGATTTCCTTTGCCATTAAACAAGTTATGAGAGAGAAAGCTTTGGATTGTTCTCAGACATATTGATGCAGAAGGCTGAATTGTCTCCAAATTTCTAATATGCTCTGTCTGCTTTGAATATTTATCCATCCCCACATGCCCGGAATTCAAGTCAATTTCCTTCCACAGACAACGGATTATCTTGACATCAACAATATAGTCCCTTGCAGTATTTCAAGTTGTGGTAACTACAAAATCATTGATTTCATTCGCAACTACATATTTAGTAAGGAACATATTTTGAAGGAGGAAGTAATTTCTTCTAATAAGAAGTTCTGTTTCAGAAATCCTTTGTAATTTTTAGAAGAGTGGTGCTAATTACAGTTTACACTGTAAGAAGCAAATCTCAAAGGTTTCAAAGGTCTTTTACACCACCACTTGAAAGACATCTAACACACAAAATCGTCTAAAACATCAGGATGGCATTAAGATTGCTGTAGTGTATAACTATTCCATTTCTGCTGACAACCACCATATTATGAATTATCAAATGTTGGTGAAATCCTTTGAGATATTTCAATCTGATTATTTAAAGATCCAGTATTTAGTAGGCAATTAATGCCACTCACAAGTGTAATCTAAAATTGATTCGCCAAACACACAACTCATCAGTGAGAGTAGAAATATTATTAAAAACAAAATCACCAAATTACTCTCTTAATGAGAATCCAGTTTTAGTTGAGCCAGTATTAGGTGTGAATATAAAAGAGCTAATTGGTAATATAATCCTCTACCCTCATGTGGAGGCTAAAACTTTAGAAAAAAAGAAATGCAGTTGCTGGTTAATACACAAATGACACAAAGTACTGGAGTAACTCAGCAGGCCAGGCAGCATCTCTGGAGAATATTGATTGGCACTGTTTCAGGTGGAGACCCTTTCTCAGACTAAAAACTTTGTTAGCTTAAGCATGTTGTAAATCAGCTGCTGTCCCAGTTCCAGTTCTCCAGCGGTTTTGTTTATGGCAGCAAAACAATAACTTTTGCAAATGAAACATAGAAAAATAAAAAATAGGTGCAGGAGTAGGCCATTCGGCCCTTTGAGCCTGCACCGCCATTCAATATGATCATGGCTGATCATCCAACTCAGTATCCTGTACCTGCTTTCTCTCCATACCCCCTGATACCTTTAGCCACAAGGGCCACATCTAACTCCCTCTTAAACATAGCCAATGAACTGGCCTCAACTACCTTCTGTGGCAGAGAATTCCAGAGATTCACCACTCTCTGTGTGAAAAATGTTTTTCTCATCTCAGTCCTAAAAGATTTCCCCTTTATCCTTAAACTGTGACCCCTTGTTCTGGACTTCCCCAACATCGGGAACAATCTTCCTGCATCTAGCCTGCCCAACCCCTTAAGAATTTTGTAAGTTTCTATAAGATCCCCCCTCAATCTTCTAAATTCTAGCGTGTACAAGCCGAGTCTATCCAGTCTTTCTTCATATGAAAGTCCTGACATCCCAGGAA
The DNA here is from genome assembly GCF_010909765.2 of Amblyraja radiata. NCBI lineage: Eukaryota > Metazoa > Chordata > Chondrichthyes > Rajiformes > Rajidae > Amblyraja > Amblyraja radiata. The sequence goes on along the minus strand of NC_045957.1, from coordinate 131,127,890 downwards.
TCAGTCTGGTGAACCTTCTCTGTACTCCCTCTATGGCAAGAATGTCCTTCCTCAGATTAGGAGACCAAAACTGTACGCAATACTCCAGGTGTGGTCTCACCAAGACCCAGTACAACTGCAGTAGAACCTCCCTGCTCCTATACTCAAATCATTTTGCTATGAATGCAGACATACCATTCGCTTTCTTCACTGCCTGCTGCACCTGCATGCCTACTTACAATGACTGGTGTACCATGACACCCAGGTCTCGTTGCATCTCCCCTTTTCCCAATCGGCCACCATTCAGACAATAGTCTACTTTCCTGTTTTTTCCACCAAAGTGGATAACCTCACATTTATCTACATTATACTGCATCTGCCATGCATTTGTCCACTCACCCACCCTATCCAAGTCACCTTGCAGCCTCCTAGCATCCTCCTCACAGCTAACACTGCCCCCAGCTTCGTGTCATTCGCAAACTTGGAGACGTTGCATTCAATTTCATCGTCCAAATCATTAATATATATTGTAAATAGCTGGGGTCCCAGCACTGAGCCTTGCGGTACCCCACTAGTCACTGCCTGCCATTCTGAAAAGGACCCGTTTACACTTACTCTTTGCTTCCTGTCTGCCAGCCAGTTCTCTATCCACATCAATACTGAACCCCCCAATACCATGTGCTTTAAGTTTGTATATTAATCTCTTATGTGGGGCTTTGTCGAAAGCCTTCTGAAAGTCCAGATATAACACATCCACAGGTTCTCCCTTCGTCTGCCATGCATCTGCCCACTCCTCCAACCTGTCCAAGTCACCCTGCATTCTCATAGCATCCTCCTCACAGTTCACACTGCCACCCAGCTTTGTGTCATCTGCAAATTTGCTAATGTTACTTTGAATCCCTTCATCCAAATCATTGATGTATATTGTAAATAGCTGCGGTCCCAGCACCAAGCCTTGCGGTACCCCACCAGTCACTGCCTGTCATTCTGAAAGGGAACCGTTAATCCCTACTCTTTGTTTCCTGTCTGTCAACCACTTCTCTACCCCCAATACCATGTGCCCTAATTTTGCCCACTAATCTCCTATGTGGGACCTTATCAAATGCTTTCTGAAAGTCCAGGTACACTACATCCACTGTCTCTCCTTTGTCCATTTTCCTAGTTACATCTTTAAAAAATTCCAGAAGATTAGTCAAGCATGATTTTGCCATCGTAAATCCATGCTGACTCAGACCGATCCTGTTACTGCTATCCAAATATGCAGCTATCTCATCTTTTATAATTGACTCCAGCATCTTCCCACCACCGATGTCAGGCTAACTGGTCTAGAATTCCCTGTTTTCAACCCTCCTGCCTTTCTTAAAAAGTGGGATAACATTAGTTACCTTCAGTCCCATCAGCCTTCAGTCTCATCAGTCTATCCAACACCATTTCCTGCCTAATGTGGATTTCCTTCAGTTCCTCCGTCACCCCAGATCCTCTGGCCACTACTATATCAGGAAGATTGTTTGTGTCCTCCTTTGTGAAGACTGATCCAAAGTACCTGTCCAACTCATCTGCCATTTCCTTGTTCCCCATAATAAATTCACCTTTTTCAGTCTTCAAGGGTCCAACTTTGGTCTTAACTAATTTTTTCCTCTTCACATACCTAAAGAAGCTTTTACTATCCTGCTTTATATTCTTGGCTAGCTTACCTTCGTACCTCATCTTTTCTCCCCATATTGTCTTTTTGGTTATCTTCTGTTGTTCTTTAAACTTTACCCAATCCTCTTGCTTCCCTCTCATCTTTGCTACGTTGTACTTCTTCGCTTTAAATTTTATACTGTCCCTGACGTCCCTTGTCAGCCATGGTCGTCCCTTTCTCCCCTTGGAATCTTTCTTCCTCCTAGGAATGAACTAATCTTGCACCTTCTGTATTATTCCTAGAAACACCTGCCATTTTTGTTCCACTGTCATCCCTGCTAGTGTATCTCTCCAGTCAACTTTGGCCAGCTCCTCCCTCATGGCCCCATAGTCCCCTTTATTCAACTGCAACACTGACACCTCCGATCTACCCTTCTCCCTCTCCAATTGTAGATTAAACCTGACCATGGTATGGTCACTGCCTCCTAATGGCTCATTAACCTCGAGGCCCTTTATCAAATCAGGTTCATTACATAACACTAAATCCAGAATTGCCTTCTCCCTGGTAGGCTCCAATACAAGCTGTTCAAATAATCCATCACAAAGGCACTCTACAAAGTCCCTTTCTTGGGGTCCAGTACCAACCTGATTTTCCCAGTCTACCTGCATGTTGAAATCTCCCATAACAACCACAGCATTACTTTTACTACATGCTCAATTTTAACAAAGTGAGCATAGAAAGCATTCAGTTCATCAGGTAGGTTCGCACTATCACCAGTGATGTTGCCTGACCTTGCTTTGGAGCGTTATCATATTCAGGCCTTCCCACCTTCTGCATGTGTCCGAGTGATTATACTGGGACTCAAGTTTGTCCCGATATTGTCTCTTGGCATCCATTATATCTTTGTGGAGAACAAAAAAGATCATTATCATGCCGGTGTTTATAACTAGCATCCAATGGCTCTGACTTCCACAATCATGAGGTGCTTCGAGAGACAGCTGATGGTGTGCATTAACGTCAGCCTCTCAGCCAGCCTTGATCCACTGCAGTTTGCTTACAATCACAACAGGTCCACAGCACATTCCATATACCTGGCCTTGAACTCATCTCGGTTACACCCACAGTAGACAACAGCAACTCTTATATTAGACTGTGTAGGACGGAACTGCAGATGCTGGAGTAACTCAGCGGGAGAGGCAGCATCTCTGGATAGAATGAATGAGCAACTTTTCGGGCCGAGACCTTTCTTCAGACTGATGCTCAGTGGAGAGAGAGAGTTACAGAGGTAAGGAAGTATAAGAGATTAAAAGAGATGAAGTTTAGGAATAATGTAAAATTGACCATTGTTAGCCAGGTGACAACAAAGCAAACAAAGAAAAGGTAATCAGGGGGACAGTCAGACTGGTCAGAGAACTGGGAAGGGATGGAGAGCGAGGGAAAGCAAGGGTAACTTGAAGTTACTGAAGTCAATATGCAAACAGCTCGGGTGTAAGCTGCCCAAATTAAATAGATGAATATCATCCAGTATAAAATAAAAAATATTAACTGAGTTGCTGAAAATGTCAGTGCTGAAAATAGTAGAGGAATTGTTTGCAACCTTTCATTCCTCATTGGATACAGAAGTAGTGTCAAAGAACCAGTGGTGTTCTTGTATTCTTGTGGTCTTGTATTGTACCATTACTCAAGAATGGAGAAAAAGTGTGAGAAACTGGGAAGCAACTGGTGGGAAATTAATCAAGGAAAATAAAATGAATTTGTTAAAGGTTCAGGTTGAGTGGATTTTTTGATGAGGTGAAAGAGAAAATAGGATAAGGTTAAAAATTTGGATAAGAAAAAGTTGATATAAATATAGACTTCCAGAAGTTATCAGCAACTCAGTTAATATTTTTTATTTTATACTGGATGATATTCATCTATTTAATTTGTCTCCTATCTCCATTGAAAACATCCCCCGATTATTTTAATATAACCATCACAAAATTAAGTTGCTACTAAATGCAAATGACTCAATTAGTAGCAAAATACAAACTACTGGAAGAAACTAAGCAAGTCTCAACCACCTGGACTCAATTAATACTTTTGTGATAGTTTCTGTGACAAGTATTAAATTAATATTTTGCAGCTGCCTTCAGAAAGATGTGACCACAGGTATTCCATTGCTGTTCATTTACACTTTATTTATGAAATATTTTGGATTTTAAGTTGGTGTTAATACTTTTTCATCGCCCGCATTAACATATCAGATCTCTTTTCCAATTCCCACCATTTTCCTCAATGGCAACATGATATTTATCATGTCATAGGTCATAGAACTATACAGTATGGAAACAGCCCCTTCAATCTCACTTATCCATTCTGATAAGTTGCCAAACCATGCCAGTCCCACTTGCATGGGCTTGATCCATATCCCTCCAAACCTTTCCTATCCGGGTCACTATGTAATAATTGCATCCACCTCTTTCTCTAGAAGCTTGAGCTATATAAGCACCATACTGTATGAAAGATTAGCCACTCAAGTCCTTTTTTATCCTCTCCTCTTAAGCCCATGTCCTCTAGTTCTGGACTAACTGCCTTGGGAAACGACCGAGGTTATTCACCTTATCTATGACCCTCATCATTTTATAAACCTCTAAGGTCAGCTTTCTTGGTCCCAGGGTAAAAAGTACGAGCCAACCCAGCCACTCTCCAGTCCTGCTAACATCTCTGTACATTTTTTTGATACCCTTTCTAGTTTAATTACATCGTTTAAGTACCAGGATGACCAGAATTGTATATAATATTCCAATGTGGCCTTACCAATGTATTGTACAGCTGTAACAGGAACTCCCAACTCACAAGTCAATATCCTGACTTATAAGGACAAGTGTACCAAACAGTTTCTTCATCACCTTGTGTCATCACTTTCTTTGAAGTATGTACCTGCACCCATGGATCTCGCTGTTTTGCAACACTTCCCTGGGCACTACCATTTACTATGCATGTCCTGTCCCAGTTAGCAATTGGGAAAATGCAACACCTTCCATTCATCTGTTAAACATTACGTTTCCTGCTAAATTTAAGATTTTTATTTCCTTGTATTTCAGGTGCATTAGCATTGGATGTTCTATCCTTATTCTTCATGTGAATATGGCTAGTAACTACCTGAATGCAACGAGACCTGGGTGTCCTTGTACATCAGTCACTGAAAGTAAGCACGCAGATACAGCAGGCAGTGAAGAAAGCAAATGGCATGTTGGCCTTCACAGCGAGAGGATTTGAGTATTGGAGCAAGGAGGTCCTACTGCAGTTGTACAAGGTCCTACTGAGACTGCACCTGGAGTATTGTGTGTAATTTTGGTCTCCTAGTTTGAGGAAGGACATTCTTGCTATTGAGGGAGCGCTGCGTAGGTTCACCAGGTTAATTCCCGGGATGTCGCAACTGACATATGATGAAAGAATTAATCGACTGGGCTTATATTTACTCAAATTTAGAAGGATGAGAGGGTATCTTATAGAAACATATAACATTATTAAGGGTTTGGACAGGCTTGATGCAGGAAAAATGTTCCCGATGTTTGGGGAGTCCAGAACCAGGGGCCACAGAATAAAGGGTAGGCCATTTAGGACTGAAATGAGGAAAAACGTTTTCACCCAGAGAGTTGTGAGTCTGTGGAATTCTCTCCCACAGAAGGCAGTGGAGGCCAATTCAGTAGATGTATTCAAAAGAGAGTAGGGTATAGCTCTTGGGGCTAATGGGTCAAGGGATGCGGGGAGAAAGCAGGAACGGGGTACTGATTCTGGATGATCAGCCATGATCATATTGAATGATGGTGCTGGCTCAAAGGGCTGAATGGCCTACTCTTGCACCTATTTTCTATGTTTCTATGAATAGTCTCTTCCAAGAGTATCTTCATTGCTTCAATAGAACTTTACTCTACAATCTATCTGAGCTTGATCCATTCTTAAATATTTATTAAAAAATTAGCTCTTCCACCGTTGATTATTTTACCTTCAATACTTCAATTCTAGTCTTGGATCATGTTGTGGTCAATGTTAGGTAGGTGATCTCCTATGATACCCTCCAATTTCTCTGCTTTGTTTCCCAGACCAGATACAATGCTGTTTCCTTTGTTGATGAAATACTTTCCCTATATAATCTGTGAATGGCAAAGATAAGTTTATATAGTAGATGACAGAGGCTGAAACATCACAACAATTTAATAAGCGAACAAGATTCAACTTGTTTGTGCTCAAGGCCTAAAGGGCCTGACCCACAAGCATGCGATAGCATGCGCTAGCGCGACCAAACGTGGTCGCTTGAGGCGTATGGCCTCGCGGGGCCGGTCCCACTTCGATCGGCGGAGGCGTATGGAGTTGTGCGGGGCTGGTCCCAACATCGGCCGGGGCTCCAAATATCTTGCACTGTCCGAAAATCCCGCGCGACAACTGCCTGTCGGCCCGCAGCCGCATTGAGGCCGTACGCAACGTCTCGACGGGCGTACGCAGCGTCTCGACTTTGTACGCAGCGTCTTGACACCGTATGCAGCGTCTTGACGGCGTACGCCTAGCGTGTGGCGTTGCGCGATGACATCACCGCCCGACGTGCCGTTGCGTGATCACGTCACCGCCCGACGCCTTTCGACGTTCAAATTCAGTCGGCCCACCTCCTGCTCAGCTGATTGGTGAGTATGATGTCGGGACCAGCCCCGCACAACTCCATACGCCTCTGCGGTTGGAATTGGGACCGGCCCCACGAGGCCGTACGCCTCAAGCCACCACGTTTGGTCGCGCTAGACGCATGCAATCGCATGCTGGTGGACCAGGCTCTTTAGTAATCCCATGGTGGGGCATGCATTGCTTCCAAATCTAGCAGAAAATATACAAGCAGTATGTTACCATACAAGCAGAAAACATACTAATTATTCTTGAAATTTGTGTCATAATGAAAATCAGGGACCATATTATCTAATTAATTTTCATAACTTGCTGCTGAATAAAATTTTCAATAGTATCCATAATTATACTTGGCTCTTCTGGACAGACTTCTTTTTTTTGGATGTGAATCTTGCCAATTCTCTCCATCACGGCTTTGTGAACAGAAGGCAGGGAGTTTAGGGAACTTAACATCTGGAGCTGATCAGCTGGATGCTGACTGATTTCCTTAAACCTCAAAGCCTGTAACACATCAGCTGTGAACTTGCAAGGATGAGCTGTTGCTGCAATAATAATTGGACAGCTCCGGTCTTGCTGACGATCTGCTACAACTTTTGCCACGGCTGTGTGCGGGTCCAGAACGTATCCTGTGGACTTATGCACAGAATAGATTGCAGCTAAGCACTCCTCCTCCAAACACCAATCTGCCAGAAAGCTAAGTTGAATTCTCTTCAGCAAAATATTTGGCACCTGAAAGTGGTTGCTCTCATCCAACTGGGAAATCAGCTCCCTCACCAGCTGCCCTTCACCACGTGCAACAAGGTGTAAATATCTCTCGACGTTGGAGGACCTGAGAATATCTAATCCAGGAGACATGGAAGCTGTTGCAGTTCTATGCCTCAAATCATATTTGCCTGTTCTTATGAAATCAGTCAGGGCATTATTTTGATTTGAAGCGCATATGAATTTTCAAATTGGAATCCCCATGCATTTTGCATATACCGCTGCCATTATGTTGCCAAAATGTCCTGTGGGAATGCAAACATCAACTGGATCTCCAAAAGCAATTACGCCTTGCTTGATAAGATCGAGATGGGCAGAGGCATGATAAATTACCTGTGGCAGCAGACAAGCCCAGTTTATTGAGTTTGCAGTGCTTAGAGCTGACCCATATTCAACTGTCAGGAAGCCAATGTAATTGGGATTTGTGAATATTTGCTTTATGGTTGACTGACAGAAATCAAAGTTAGACTTGTCACCTACAGTCTTCACATTTTCATCTTTGTAACTAATCATCTGTGCCTTCTGAATCTGACTAATTCCATCTTTGGGAAAAAATGTGAGAACTGAGATTCTTTGTTTGTCATTATCACTGAGGCAGCCAATACCATCCAGAACAGCACACCCTGTATCCCCAGACGTAGCCATTAGAATTAGGTAATTGCAAGTTCTAGACATGCAATATGCAAATAGTTATGGAAACATCTGCAAAGCAAAATCTTTGACGGATGCTGTGGGCCCATGGAATAATTCAAAAATATACTGATTGCCAGACAAATGTCTGATTGGTGCTATGTTGCTGCATGCAAAGTTCTGTCCATATGCTCTCATCACCATCTCTCGCAGGTTCATAGCTGGCACATCAATGGGGTGCACACACTTTTCCAAAATGACCTGGGCCCGTTCAGTATAAGGTGCTTCAACCAGCCTTTGCCACTCCCCAGCAACCATTGCAGGAAAGTTGTCTGCAGGGACGTAGAGATCACCATCAAAAGCCAGGCCTTCAATAATGACATCGGAGAAGGAGTTGGGATCTTTCATTAATACAGGTTTTTTAGCTACACTTCTTGTGGAAATAAATATCTCAGAGCCTTGATGCCTCTTCAAACCATCAAGAACTTTGTCACCGTACTGACATAGAACCCGTATATCATACCATTTATGGTAAAATTGTTGTCTGCTCTGAAGAATTTCTTGTATTGGAACACCAGGCCTTAGCCCAACAATGTGTGGTCTACCTTCATACCTTCAAGCCTTTCAAGTAATTCTTCAAGAGGCACATCGAGATAAACAACGACCCCATTCTTTTTCATGTGGTACATACTCTGGGGATGCAGTGGATTAGACCCAGTAAGAGCAATAATGCTTCTCGTTGTTGAAAATCTCTGAGGAATTTCACCTTCTTCTTGTAAGAATAATTCATCACCAATCTGCTGCAGCTTCTGAGTCACGCTCATGTGCCAGGTTCTTTTGAGTAGATCATCAATATCTATCACTGGTAGGCCAGTCATCTGACCAAGAAAGATCCCTACCGTTGTCATCCCTGCGCGAGGAGCCCCCACAAGAACGATATTCTTCTCATCCAGCAGTGAACAAACTGTGGGCAGCATTGACATGGGACGTTTAGGAAATGGGTATGTCCTTAAACATAAAACACAATTTCAGTTAACTGAAATTAAAGACTGACCACACACATTCGAGTGAAAAAGTCTGTGCTTCAGTAAACGTGCACCTGCAGAAATCAGTCGGGACATCGTGACCATCCTTCAAACAAGGGCATATATCAGAACCTAGAAGAAAAGGCAGAAATTACAAATGGAATAATATCATTAATGGAAATTAACCATCATTAATTTCCTTCAAAGGCAAATAAAATAATTAAGAACATATATTAATTTCTACCAAAATGTAACATTCATTATATCATTTACTATTTTGTTTTTTGTTTTTTAAACAAGACAACCTCAGATTTTTACAATCGTATATTTTCTTTTAATTCAAGCTTCCCTGAAACCCCCCTTGCAGCTTTGATAATTTGCAAAGGCCCACCACAGCTCTGCTGTCTGAAAAGAATTAAACATTTCTGGTCCCAAAAAAAATTCTATTACAAGTGAGTAAATAAGGTGAAACATTAAAAAAGCATTAAAACAATTAAAATTATATAATCAGCTGGAAGTACCTGCAAACAAGTAGGAAAGAACTGCAGATGCTGGTTTAAACAAGTATAATGCAATGCTTTGGAAAAGGGAGTTATTTTAATGTTTTCCTTTTTCCCCACAACACATGGGATAGATGTTCTTGTATCAATCTAAATTAACACAGGACCTAAAAGTCACTTCCCAATGTAAAACTCAGTAACCTCAGAAAGAGAGAGCTCTGCCACTTGACTTCCAATGTTGTCCATAGGATTAAGGGCATTTTGACTATACATATGAAAATATCTATGACTCCATTTTTTTAATTAAATAAATGCTGGCAGTACTGTTCTAAACTACCCATATATCAACAAAGTCATGACCAATGTTGTCTATGCAGTACTTTATCCACAATACAATAACTACTTTTTTTGGAAGTATATGCTATCTAAAGCTAACTACTGGAAACATAATCATCATCATCATCATCATTGTTGAAAATATCAACGGGCACGGTGCCTTACAATGCTATGTATGACAGTGATCGCAACTTCTACTGAAGTGTGGATGGCCGTTGGCTCACGAGGAGCTCATCCGCCCTTTGGCAGGTCTTGTTTTTGGTCCTGCTGGGGGTCCACAGCCCCCTCCTCACCTGGCAAACCAGGTGGGGGAGACAGTTTAGTTGCCAACTATCCGACCATGAAGCAGGTAGCACGGGACAACACAGTACCCGTGGCGGTGGGACTAAACTGATAAAGCATGGAAATCAAAAAAGTGTACTGTGAATCCTGCAAATAAAGAGCATATTCAGCCACATTTTTAACTAACCATGTGAGAAAAAGCAATTACAACATGAAAAAAATGTAGGAATCTGCAGTGAGGTATCAATGTTAAAAATCCTTTGCATTACCGTCAATAACACAATTTATAAATCTGTAAAATGATCTTTACACAATCATATGACTACGGCGGGAGAGTTTGAGAATATTGAGAGCATCGGGTGCCAATTATGCTCAATGTTTGCACATCTGTCTGAACTGACTGCACAGGAGTGGGAGTGCAGGAGGCGACGAGTGGCTGAAGGAGCATGTATTTTGCACCAGCCGCCAAACATACATTTCCTTAACAAATTGGCCAACATCGAGGTGAGGTCGGTCCCTCTGTAATACATCTTTATAATTATAAAATGGTACATGTTTTTTCCACAGGGGATTAGAGCAGTTGGATTCATTTCAAGGTTCATATGTTGTGTCAGACATGGTTCAGTCATCCATCAAATACAACCTACTCCAAGGTTTTGAGTTGAACAATACAGGCTGACCCTCAGTGCAGTATTGAGATCACAACTTTTGGATGAATTGTTACACATGAGCCTTTCAGCACTCCTACATGAACAGAAATATATGTTCTATGGTACTTCCCATTCACCTCTCAACAAGCTCACTTGAAAACAAATTATTTGTCTGCTATCCTTTGTAATTCGGCTACAGAGACTGTAGATTGCAGTTAGTACGTCTGCACATGGCACTAAATGTGATGGTGTAGTGGACAGTACAGAATCTAGTTTACACTGAGATCTTATCGATATGTATAAAATCATGAGAGGAATAGATCAGGTCGATGCACAGAGTCTCTTGCCCAGAGTAGGGGAATCAAGGACCAGAGGACATAGGTTCCAAGTGAAGGGGAAAAGATTTAATAGGAACCTGAAGGGTGACTTTTTCACACAAAGGATGGTGGGTGTATTGAACAAGCTGCCAGAGGAGTTAGTTGAGGCAGGGTCTATCCCAATGTTTAAGAAACAGTTCAACGGGTACATGGATAGGACAGGTTTATGGACAGAGGGATATGGACCAAATCCAGGCAAGTGGGATTAGTGTAGCTGGGACATGCTGGCCGGTGTGGGCAAGTTGGGCCAAAGGGCCTATTTCCACGCTGTATCACTTTATGATATCTGGATCAATTGAGGCAAAGGGCCGATGAATGTCAGATGGAGTTTAATAGAAGCGCAAGGACATGCTGTTGTATTTTGGTAAGACAAACCAGGGCAAAACATACACAATAAATGATACGGCCCTGGGAAGGGTTGTAGAAGAGAGAGACCTCAGGGGGAAAGTACATTGTTCCATGAAAGATGAAACATGTGAATAAGGCATTTGTCACATTTACCTTCATTGGTCAGGTACTGAGTACAAGAATTGGAATGTGATTATGCTGTTAAGGCATATTTGAAGAACTGTGAGAATTCTGGTCACACTGTTATTGGAAGGAGTGTCATTTAATTGAAACGGGAGCAAAAATGATTTATAAGTATATTATTGGGTCTGTGGGGGTCTGAGTTATAAGGAGAGGGTGAATGGGCTAGACTTTTTTTTATCCTAGGATGGAGGAGGCTGAGGGGTGATCTTATAGAGGTTGATAAAATAATGAGGGGCACATACAAGATAAACAGCCACATTTTCCCCCAGGGTAGGGGAGGCTAAAACTAAAGGGAAAGATGAGAGATAAAAGATATAAAAGCATCCTGATGGGCAACATTTTTACAAAGATGGTGGTGCACATACACTACAAACACACAGCATATTACGCAGCACCTGTGGAAATAGAAATAAAGTTAACATATTAAATTAAATCTTTTTGCTTGTAATATATGTGAATAAAGAAACTGAGGAACGGAGATACCTTGCACCTTAAATCCATAGATCTTTGAAGTTGGCAGCAGAGGTAGATAACATAGTTAGGAGAGCATTCAGTATACTGGCCATCATTATATTAATTGAGGCACTGAATAGATAAATCGGGAGATTACACTCCAACTTTATCAAACCTTACTGAAGTACTGCATGAAGTTCTGGTCACCAAGAGACAGGACCAAAGAAAATGCAGAGGAGGTTGCCTGAGATGGAACAGTTTAGTTCAGTGCCGGATTTAGATGAAGAGAGGCCCTAAGCTGTTCCACTTGTGAGGCCCCCAGCGACTGGACAGCCATGCCGGCCAAATCTCCCATAATTCAAAGCGAGGGAGAAAGTGCCCAGCGCCGACCAGTTGCCGTTGCAGTGCGCATGCGCAGGGCGGCCGATGATATGCTGGCCGTGGTTGTGCTTAAGCTTGTCTAGCTTATAGGTAAATCCGGCCCTGATTTTAGTTCTTTTTTATCTTATATTTTGGAAATGTACACCCCATTTTTTTCAATTTTTTCGGTGGGCCCCCTAGAAAGTGGGGGCCCTAAGCTATAGCTTGTTTAGCTTATACGTAAATCCGGCACTGGTTTAGTTGTAAGAAGAGACTGGAGAAGATAGATCTTTTCTCCTGGGAACAAAGGAAGTTAAGAGGGGACATAATTGAAGTATGTAAAATCATGAGGATTATAGATTGGGTTGACTGCAAGAAACATTTCTCCATATCAGAGGTAGTAAAACAAGAGTATAACGATTTAGGGTAAGGGGATAGAAATTCAGAAGGGATATGAAGGTGATCTTCTTCATCCAGAGCCTGAATGGTAAGTGCCTTAAATTCACTCTTTAAGAGAGTCAGTGAAGCTGGATCACTCACATCATAACCATATAATAACCATATAACAATTACAGCACGGAAACAGGCCATCTCGACCCTTCTAGTCCGTGCCGAACACATAATCTCCCCTAGTCCCATATACCTGCGCTCAGACCATAACCCTCCATTCCTTTCCCATCCATATAACTATCCAATTTATTTTTAAATGATAAAAACGAACCTGCCTCCACCACCTTCACTGGAAGCTCATTCCACACAGCTACCACTCTCTGAGTAAAGAAGTTCCCCCTCATGTTACCCCTAAACTTCAGTCCCTTAATTCTCAAGTCATGTCCCCTTGTTTGAATCTTCCCTACTCTCAGTGGGAAAAGCTTTTCCACGTCAACTCTGTCTATACCTCTCATCATTTTAAAAACCTCTATCAAGTCCCCCCTTAACCTTCTGCGCTCCAAAGAATAAAGCCCTAACTTGTTCAACCTTTCTCTGTAACTTAGTTGCTGAAACCCAGGCAACATTCTAGTAAATCTCCTCTGTACTCTCTCTATTTTGTTGACATCCTTCCTATAATTAGGCGACCAAAATTGTACACCATACTCCAGAATTGGCCTCACCAATGCCTTGTACAATTTTAACATTACATCCCAACTTCTATACTCAATGCTCTGATTTATAAAGGCCAGCACACCAAAAGCTTTCTTTACCACCCTATCTACATGAGATTCCACTTTCAGGGAACTGTGCACAGTTATTCCCAGATCCCTCTGTTCACCTACATTCTTCAATTCCCTACCATTTACCATGTACGTCCTATTTTGATTTGTCCTGCCAAGATGTAGCACCTCACACTTATCAGCATTAAACTCCATCTGCCATCTTTCAGCCCACTCTTCCAACTGGCATAAATCTCTCTGTAGACTTTGAAACTCTACTTCATTACCCGCAACCCCACCTATCTTAGTATCATCTGCATACTTACTAATCCAATTTACCACACCATCGTCCAGATCATTGATGTACATGACAAACAACAGTGGACCCAACACAGATCCCTGTGGCACCCCACTCGTCACTGGCCTCCAACCTGACAAACAACCATCCACCATTACTCTCTGGCATCTCCCATTCAGCCACTGTTGAATCCATCTTGCTACTCCACCATTAATACCCAACCATTGAACCTTCTTAACCAACCTTCCATGAGGAACCTTGTCAAAGGCCTTACTGAAGTCCATATACACAACATCCACTGCTTTACCCTCATCAATTTCCCGAGTAACATCTTCAAAAAATTCAAGAAGATTAGTTAAACATGACCTTCCAGGCACAAATCCATGTTGACTGTTCCTAATCAGACCCTGTTTATCCAGATGCTTATATATATTATCTCTAAGTATTCTTTCCATTAATTTGCCCACCACTGACGTCAAACTAACAGGTCTATAATTGCTAGGTTTACTCTTAGACCCCTTTTTAAACAATGGAACAACATGCGCAGTACGCCAATCCTCCGGCACTATTCCCGTTTCTAATGACAATTGAAATATTTCTGCCATAGCCCCTGCTATTTCTACACTAACTTCCCTCAATGTCCTAGGGAATATCCTGTCCGGACCTGGAGACTTATCCACTTTTATATTTCTCAAAAGTGTCAGTACTTCCTCTTCTTTGATCCTCATAGTTTCCATAGCTACTTTACTTGTTTCCCTTACCTCACATAATTCAATATCCTTCTCCTTGGTGAATACCGAAGAAAATAAACTGTTCAATATCTCCCCCATCTCTTTTGGCTCTGCAGATAGTTGGCCACTCTGACTCTCTAATGGACCAATTTTATCCCTCGTTATCCTTTTGCTATTAATATAGCGGTAGAAACCCTTCGGATTTACTTTTACCTTACTTGCCAAAGCAACCTCATATCTTCTTTTAGCTTTTCTAATTTCTTTCTTAAGATTCTTTTTACATTCTTTATACTCCTCAAGCACCTCATTTACTCCATGCTGCCTATAACTATTGTAGATCTCCCTCTTTTTCCGAACCAAGTGTCCAATTTCCCTTGAAAACCATGGCTCTTTACAATTTTTACGATTTCCTTTCAACCGAACAGGGACATAAAGATTCTGTACTCTTAAAATTTCACCTTTAAATGTACTCCATTTCTCTTCCACATCTTTCCCATAAAACAAACTGTCCCAATTTACTCTTTTAAATCCTTTCGCATCTCCTCAAAGTTAGCCTTTCTCCAATCAAAAATCTCAACCCTAGGTCCAGTTTTGTCCCTCTCCATAATTATATTGAAACTAATGGTATTGTGATCACTGGACCCGAACTGTTCCCCAACACATACCTCTGCCACCTGACCCCTCATTTCCTAACAGGAGGTCCAGTACCGCCCCTTCTCTAGTAGGTACTTCTATGTATTGTTGCAAAAAACTATCCTGCACACATTTTACAAACTCCAACCCATCCAGCCCATTTACAGAATGTGTTTCCCAGTCTATGTGTGGAAAATTGAAATCTCCCACAATCACTACCTTGTGCTTACTACTAATATCTGCAATCTCCTTACATATTTGCTCTTCCAATTCCCGCTCCCCATTTGGCGGTCTATAATACACCCCTATAAGTGTTGCTACCCCTTTCCCATTTCTCAGTTCCACCTAAATAGCCTCCCTAGACGAGCCCTCTAATCTATCCTGCCAAAGCACTGCTGTAATATCTTCCCTGATAAGCAATGCAACACCTCCACCTCTTGCCCCTCCAATTCTATCACACCTGAAGCAATGAAATCCTAGAATATTTAGTTTCCAATCACAGCCCTCCTGCAACCATGTTTCACTGATCGCCACAACATCATACTTCCAGGTGTCAATCCAGGCTCTAAGTTCATCCACTTTTCTTACAATGCTCCTAGCATTAAAATATACACATTTAAGAAACCCACCCTCTCTTATTCTCTGATTATTTTCTTTTTTTTCTCTCTCCCCAACATTTTGGGTCAGAGTGCTACCATTCTCTGCCCACTGCTTCCCACACTGACTGCTAGCTTTCCCAATTTGAGTCCCTCCCCCCAACCATACTAGTTTAAAGTCTCCCCAGTAGCCTTTGCAAATCTCCCCGCCAGGATATTGGTCCCCCTTGAGTTCAAGTGCAACCCGTCCTTTCTGTACAGGTCGCACCTTCCCCAAAAGAGGTCCCAATGATCCAGAAACTTGAATCCATACCCACTGCACCAGTCTCTCATCCACGCATTTATCCTCCACCTCGCTCCATTCCTACTCTCACTGTCGCGTGGCACAGGCAGTAATCCTGAGATTGTTACCTTTCCAGTCCTTCTCCTTAACTCTCTACCTAACTCCCTAAATTCTTCTTTCAGGACCTCTTCTCTTTTTTTACTTATGTCGTTGGTACCTATATGCACCACAACCTCAGGCTCCTCTCCCTCCCATTTCAGGATTTCTTGGACACGTTCAGACACATCCCTGACCCTGGCACCAGGGAGGCAAACTACCATCCGGGACTCCTGTCTGCGTCCACAGAATCGCCTATCCGACCCCTTGACTATAGAGTCCCCTATTACAATTGCCCTCCTCTTCTTTTCCTTACCCTTCTGAGCAACCGGACCGGTCTTTGTGCCAGAGGCCCGGCCACTGTTGCTGCCCCCAGGTAGGCTGTCTCCCCCACCCTTACTCAAGCATGAGTACTTATTTTCAAGGTGTACAGCCACCGGGGTACTCACCAGTCCCTGCCTCTGCCCATTGCCCTTCCTAACTGTGACCCAGTTTTCTGTCTCCCGTGGTCTTGGAGTGACCACCTCCCTGTAACTCCTTTCTATGACCTCCTCGCTCTCCCTGAGCAGACAGAGGTCATCGAGTTGCTGCTCCAGGTTCCTAACGCGGTCCCTTAGGAGCCCCATCTCGACGCACCTGGCGTAGATGTGGACGTCTGGAGAGCACTCAGACTCCATGACCTCCCACATCTGACATCCAGAACAGTAAACTGCCCTGGCCCTCATTCTCCCCCTTGTCCAAATACAATAAAGCCTTACAATTACAATACAAATACAATACAAGCCAATCAGCTGCTTCCGCTGGTCCTCTTCCACCAATCAGAGGCTTCCACCAGAATCCTTCTCTGGAAGTGAGATGGAACGTTACAGATTTGGGTAACTCACAGCTCCAGGCAACTCCTCCTCTCACCAACGGCTCCCCGGGCCTCTGTAAACGCAAGCCCCGCGCTGTTTTTATACTTACAGCTCCAGGCAACTCCTCCTCTCACCAACGGCTCCCCGGGCCTCTGTAAACGCAAGCCCCGCGCTGTTTTTATACTTACAGCTCCAGGCAACGCCTCCTCACACCAACGGCTCCCCGGGCCTCTGTAAACGCAAGCCCCGCGCTGTTTTTATACTTACAGCTCCAGGCAACTCCTCCTCTCACCAACGGCTCCCCGGGCCTCTGTAAACGCAAGCCCCGCGCTGTTTTTATACTTACAGCTCCAGGCAACTCCTCCTCTCACCAACGGCTCCCCGGGCCTCTGTAAACGCAAGCCCCGCGCTGTTTTTATACTTACAGCTCCAGGCAACGCCTCCTCACACCAACGGCTCCCCGGCCCACCAACGGCCCATGTAAGAAGTGTCCAGATGAACAATTGAATCACTTAAGGGCCGTCCCACTTGGCGATTTTTTCGGTGACTGTCGGCATCATTGACTGACGTATCAGGTCACCGAAGAAGTTGCGGCGTGACGCGGGTATTGACGCGCGGTGTTTCCTCAAGTATCTCAACATTTTTTTGTCGCCGCTGGATTTTGAAATGTTTAAAATCATTTGGCGACCCTGATACGGCAGTCAATGACACCGGCAGTCGCCGAAAAAAATTGCCAAATGGGACAGGCCCTTTCGTCATTGAGGGCTATGAATCGAGTGCTGAGTAATGAGATGCCCAGCACTTGGTCCATACCCAATGTCTATCGTAATGCAGAAGGATGTCCATTGGTTTGTATAGTTGTGCTTCCATGCATTACAATTAATTGATTCCCCTGAAAGGTAATATTAAGTTGCAGAGAGAGTGGGTAAGGGGAATATCTCTGATGGGTTGCGGTCATGGTTGTTATGGAGATAAGCTACTGAGGAAATCATACTTAAAAGCACTTAAATCCATTTAAAGCATCTTGGGAATTCTGAGGAAAATGAAAATGCGCTATAAAATTACGAGGCCATTCTTTTCCCTCATCATATACAGCTAGCATTCTTGCTACAGTGTGCTAAACTAGTCAATGCTGTAGATTTCATGTTTCATTGTCACTTCAATGAAGCATTAAAAAACAATAAAGGATTATAGATACAACATGGCATCATGAAAAAAATAATACCTTTAGACTCAACAACTATTCATGGTTCATATTTCAGGAAGAGCAAGATTACAAATTTGCCTTATGCAAATTTATAGCAATTAAGGTTCCAACACCATCTGTTACTTCGACCCCAATGCAGACATTGGACTTTGTTTCTGGAACTGATGTACTACAATAGACAAAATGTGTAGGAAGGAACTGCAGATGCTGGTTTGAACCGAAGATAGACACAAAAAGCTAGACTGAAACGGAGTAACTGAAGAAGGGTCATGACCTGAAACGTCACCCATTCCTTCTCTCCAGAGATGCTGCCTGAGATACTCCAGCTTTTTGTGGCTATCTTCGTGCTACAATAGACATGTGCTACAATGCTGAGAACTATTTTCTGCACTCTGCCCTTTCTTACCCTTTGCTCGACCTACCTGTCGTAAGGGAGTTGGACTGGATAATATTTATGTGTAGTATTATCTGATTTGATTGGAAGGCATGCAAAACAAAGCTTCTCACTTGACAATAATAAATCTAAATTTAAACCTCAATCTACTGTTGACCTAAAAACTGAGATATGAAAATTGACTGCATCCTTCAACTCCATTACATTAATAAATACAGGAATGATTTTGAGGCAGCAAATCTTCGATTTCAGTGACAAACTGCTCAAACTTCACATCCTGGATAATACTGTCCGGCAATCACTTATGAAAATCTCCACATGACCTGATCCTCAGGCTCAAAAATATTTTTTAACTGCTTTGGAATTAAATGAATGGATTCATTTTATAGTCCATTTAACTGTCGTTGCATTAGATTATTTTGAATACCTTGCACTCCCTTAAGTGGTTCACAATTATTTTTTCATCTCTAACTTCAGTTTGTTCCGTGTTTTTGAAAGATAAACCTTTTATATAAAATGCTGACATACAGTCATTACCAGATTGAATTATTTTATACATCACACTGATGTTTCAGTTTAAAATCAGAATTAATAATTACTTCTTAAAACTCGTTTATAAAGTTGTGGCTTGGGTTTGCCACAGAATTAAGAAAAAGATAAATGGAGAGATCACTATCAAAAAAAAAAATGATTGAGGAATAACTGAGAAGCTTTGTGTAATCTTGCTCAGACACTGCAGTGCAGGGGCATCTCATAATCGTGGGACATTTTCTGAAAACCCCAACATAATGTAGGTCCATTAAAAGGTGATCTTATAGAGCTTTTAAAATCCTGAACAGAAGAGATAGAGTGTATGCACAAAGTCATTTTCCCAAGGTAAGGGAATCAAGAACGGTGTTCCATCATCCCGGCGTGAGGGCCTGAGCATCGGGCCACCTGTGGCGGCGACTGCGGGTGCTCGGGAGGCCCCGACCATGGGTGAACATCTGGGAAGATCGGCGGGGAGGCTGACTGGGCTATGGTACCTTCCTCAACTTTGGTGCCACTGTGGGGTTATGTTGTGTCGTGGACTTCTGTCTTTGTGCTTTAAAAAAAAAAATGTTTTATTTATTATTTATTTTTATGTTATTTGACTGTAAGGAAAATCCATTTTGTTGTCTCTTATGAGATAATGACAATAAATTGAATCCAATCCAAAAAAGAACACGAAGGCAGAGGTTTAAGGAGAAAGGAGAAAGATTTAATAGGAACCTGAGGGGTAACCTTTTCACACAGAAGATGATGAAACGAGCTGCCAAAGGAGTTGAGGCAGGTACAATAACAGCATTTAAAAGACACTTGGACATAATGGTTATAGAGGGATATGCATGAAACACAGGAAAATGGAAATGGATCTTAGTCAGGATGGATGAGTTGATCTAAAGGTCTGTTTCTGTGCTGTATGACTATGATTTCTGAACGATTAGCACAATTATTGATTTATCGATTCTAACTGTTGTGCTGCATGTATTTACCAGGTATTTATCAACTACTGAGAAGTGGCTAATAATTACAGGGCAGTTGGCAGTATCAATTAATGAGAGGTTAATGTGCTGGCAATAGTTAATTACTTACATGCATAGCAGTGCATTGTGATAATTGAGTAGATAATTAACAACAGCCAGATAATTAAACATCCCCCACAATTTGACCTGGTCCTGCACATTGACACCACAGCCAAGAAAACACACCAATGCCTTGTTTCACAGAAGGCTAAGGAAATTTGGAACGTTTCCAATCTTATCAATTTCTGCAGATGGATCATAGAGAGCATCCTATTGGGATGCAGCAGTTTGGTATGGCAACTGTGGTGATCAAGACAACAAGAAATTGCAAAACCCCTCAAGAACGCAGCCCAGACCATCGATTGCATCCACACTTCATGCTGCCTTAGGAAAGCAGCCAATGGATTCAAAGACGACTCAAACCCCGGACACTCTCTCCCCTCCCTTCTCCCATTGGGCAGAAAATAAATAAGCTTGAAAGCACATATCATCAGATTCAAGAACAATCCCCGGTGTTATGACTCTGGAACGAACCTCTTATATGTGAAGGGTATATTACTAATCTTCCAATCAACTTTGTTGTGGCCTTATATATGTTTTACCTGAACTTAGTAGCTGTAACGCCATATTCTATACTCTTATTTTCTCTTTTGCACTACCTTAATATATGGTATGAGTTGTCTGGATAGCACAGACTCGTGAAAATAATAAGCCAACACAATCATGGGCAGTAGTTAGTAGGAACTGCAGATGCCGGTTTACATGAGAGGACACAAAGTCTTCTGGTTTCACAATTTGTAACTGTTATATCGTTCTGTCTCACACCTTCTGCTCTTATCTCTGGCCTTTGTTCTGACCATATGCCTATCAACAACCCACCCCCCCCCAACATGACCTGTGTCCACCTACCTGCCACGCTTTGACCTGCCTCTCTTCTCCCCCATCCTCCCAAATCACCCCCCCCCCACCAATCCCCCCCCACCAAACCCCCCCCCCCCCCCACCAAACCCCCCAACCCCCGGAAAGTAGTCCCGACCCAGAACGTGCTTCAGGGATGTCACCTGATCCAATTAGTTAATCCAGTAGGTACACAAAAAAGCTGGAGAAACTCAGCGGGTGCAGCAGCATCTATGGAGCGAAGGAAATAGGCAAAGTTTCCGGCCGAAACCCTTCTTCAGACTGATGGGGGTAGATCACCTATCCATTCCCTCCATAGATACTGCCCTACCAGTTGAATTACTCTGGCACATTGTCATAAGGTCATACGGAATAGTCGTAGAATTAAGCCATTTGGCCCATCAAGTCTACTCCGCCATTCAATCATGGCTGATCTCTCTCTCCCTCCTAACCCCATTCTCCTGCCTTCTCCCCATAACCTCTGACACCTGTACTAATCAAGAATCTATCTTTCTCTGCCTTAAAAATATCCACTGACTTGGCCTCCACAGCCTTCTGTGGCAAAGAATTCCACAGATTCACTAGATTAAAGAGATTTCTCCTCACCTCCTTCCTAAAATAACGTCCTTCAATTCTGGCTTGTTCAAGATTCTAACATCAGCAGTTCCTTATGTCTGCAGGTTATCTGTTCACTCATCCTACTGCCATGCAGAAATAATTTAATAATTTCCATAATTAAACCTACAAAATAACTTCATTGGTTCTGAGGTGTTTTTAGATGTTGTGAACTTTGGAAGCACTATCTTTCTCACAGCAAGCTACAAGGAAAATTGGTAAGAACACTGAAAATAACTAATAGCCTCCAGCATATGGACCGGCAGAGCAAGGAAGAGATGGTGAACAAAGGATGCAAACCCCTGCATCCCATTTGTTCCAAGCTAGGACAAATCAAATCTGTCAATTAAAAATGATTTCAAAATGTAAAGCTCTGAAAGAATAAACTATTAATGACCCTATGATTAATAAATTGATCCCAATTAATATCCCAAACTTTTATGTAATTCCCAAATTTGAATATTCTATTCCTGATTTGATTAATTAGCAGAACGTCTGCCTTATAAATAATAAGGTAATGAAACGTATCCACAGGCACAATAAACATCATTACAGTGGAAGAGAAACCAAAAATAACCATTCTTGAACTGCTACAGAGTTGAGAGAGGTTGCTGTTCTGTCTAGATAACAGGATGTGTATATGACATATTGCTACAAACAGAGAAACACATACAGCTCCAGAGAATTGTACATCAAAATACTGACATGTTTTCAATTCCAAATAAAAGCATAGAAAAGTTGAAGAGTTGGATGAAGTTAATTATACGCTCCATCCAAACTTTTTCAAATATGATCATACATTTTTCCCAGAACAATCCATCTTGCATGTTTGCCAGTGGCTGCATGAAAAACATTGCTTGTGCCTCTTCTCTGCGGCAAGATAGTTATACTAATAATAATAGTGAGGTGATAGATCACCACTGTAACAGTAATAAAACACAAGTTTGGTTAGCAAAGAGGAAGCTAAATATTGATCATTTTGTTCAATTGGATGATTAAACATTTGATATAAAATAGGAAATTGTATTTATTAACCAGATATGGTTGTAAGTTGAACGATATAATGCAACTTATACTTTTAACACAAGACATTATGCTCCTGACTTACAAGTAAATGCAATATGAATCATGTGCAGTATCTGACAGAGTAACTTCTATCAAGTCTCCCCTCCACCTCAGAGGAGGTTGCAGAGAAAACAATGCAAGTATATCTAGTACAGGTTGCAGTGTAGTTGAAACCTTCAAATCCAGGCAGCATTCTGGTAAAACTCCTCAACAACCTCTCCAAAGCTTCCATATCTTTCTTATAATGGGGGCGTTCAGAACTGTACTCCATCTATTCCCACTATGGCTGCTCTCACTATGGTTACTTCACATAGGTTTACCTTCATTTTATCGGCCTATTAGCCAACATGCGAGGCCTGCCTTTTTAACTTGCTCCTGTACTCCCAGGGAAAATTGAGACCACCAACTGTGAGACTTAATATAATAAAAGTATACTGCAGATGTTGGTTTTGCAAAATGCTGGAGTAACTCAGCGGGCGAGGCAGTGTCTCGTGAGCAAATGTATAGGTGACATTCAGGTCTGGACACTTATTCAGACTGATTGTAGGGGGAAGGAACTGTAAGCAAAACAAGACCAGGACAATTCATGGCTGGAAACAGACGACTTCAGGCAGGGAGGTTCAGCTGCGGCTCGCCTGCAGTCCGTTTGTCTTTTCTGTTTTTTGTTTTCTCTTGTCCCGTTTTTACAGTTTATTTAGTTGTCTATGTGTGGGGGGGTGGGTGTAACATGTTTTTTGACTCTTCCTTCAGGGGGGATGCGACCTTTCCTGCCGTATCCCCCGTCTCCGTGTCCGTCTGCGCTGAGGCCTATCGCGGAGCTGGCGGCCTCCAACTGCGACCGACCTCGAGGCTGCGGAGTCAGAGCCAGGATTTACCAACGAGGCTGGCCGACTTCGGGGCTGTGGTTGCGGTGCGACCCAACTTCCGACCCGACTTTGGAGCCTCAGCCGCGGACCAGTGGACGACATCATCGGGAGCTCACAGGTCACAGGTGGTGACCTGTTTTTCCGGAGCTCCCGCCACAACAGGTGCGTCCGCTGGACTGGAGGACGGCAGCTTCGGCAGCTTCGACCGCCCCGGGCCGCGGAGTTTGAACCGGCCCGTTTGCGGAGCACGGATTCAGCCGCGGGACTCGCACACCATCACCCGGCGGGGTCACAACATCGGAGGCTTGGATTGCCTCAGCGCAGAGGGAGAGCAAGGAGGGAAGAGACAATGACTTTGGGACTTTAAACTGTGTTGAGTGTTTGTTATTTATTCTATGTTATGACTGCAGGCTAAACCATTTCGTTGCACTGAAAAGTGCAATGACAATAAATTGAATCAAATCAAATCAAAATCAATAGACCAATTGTTGGACAGGGATGGTGTGATCCCAAGAGTGAAACATCATTGCAAACTATGGAACTGGTTAATGGACTTTTAATGGGTGTATGGTAGAGGAGAGAGGGGAGTGTTTGTATAAGTAACCTAAACTAAAATAATTCAACATTCATACTGCTGGGGTGTAAGCTACCCAAGCAAAATATGAGGTGCTGATCCTCCAATCTGGAGTGGTGATGCTATTCCATCCATTCTATAATTGGCCGCTGGCTTTCTTGCTTTTAATTCATTTTCATCAGAAATGCGGGCAATGGGACTGGCCTCCCCATCTGCAATATTTGTGTCAAAGCAAAACCTGTGAACCACTGGTCTTCAACATATGCCCGATCCAAACTCTGTCTTTATCCTCTCCCTCCTGTGATCCTGTCACTGAAATTAAACATTTTATCACCTTTTTTCACTTTGCCCTTTCGGTCTTACCTGGATTATATTATAATCAAGCTCCCAAATTCACCGGTAGAAATTGATGCCATTGCCTATATACCTTTCCCAAACAATCGTTTATTGCTGGGAAAATAGAGAGGGATGGACATATGTCTTCCCAAAATGCAACACATTGCTCTTCTCTGTAATAAACTACATTAACAATTCCTCACCCCATCTGCCCAACCGATCAAGATCCTACATCAATTTTTGATAATCATCTTGGCTATCTATAATTTGTCACAGACCCCAGTCCTAAAACCAACCTTCCTCCATCACCCTCTGCTTCCTTCTATGAAGTCAATTCTCTATCCAATTGGCTAGCTCCTCCCTGGATCCCATGCGATCTAACCTTCCAGAGCAGCTTACCATGCAGAACCTTATACAATGCCTTGCTGAAAACTATATAGACAACTAGACTAAGTGGGACCCATTGGTTCCCATGTTCACACGGGAGGGTTGGTCCCCCAACGCAATATTTCACCTCTCCACCAATTCCAATATTGGTAGCCAGGGGGGGGGGGGGGGGGGGGCAGGGTAGGAACAGGCCATGGCAGTGGTAGGCCACGGCAGCAGTTCCCCCTCTGGCCCACGCCAGGCCCCGCCTTAAACTGTCCCCGTCCCCCGGCTACAGAACGCTCCCGCCGGCCCCCGCTTGAAGCCGTCCCCAGCTGCAGGACCCTCTCCACCACCACGGGCCCCCGCCTGAAGGCCTCCCCGTCCCCAGCTGCAGGATGCTCCCTACCAGTCCCCGTCTGAAGCGGTAGCGGTAGGCCACAGTAGCGACAGGTCACAGACCCATTAGGCCACAACAGCGATATGCCGCTTGCCTGAAGCCACCCCCCTCCCCCGGCTGCAGGACACTCCCTCCCCACCAGCACCCGACAGCCCTCTCCTGAAGCCGTCTCTGTCCCCCGCTGCAGGACGTTCCACCCCACCAGCCCCTGCCTGAAGCCGTCCCCGTCCCCCCTCCCCCCACCAGCCCCCGACAGCTCCCGCCTGAAGTCATCCCCCTCCCCCGGCTGCAGAATGCAACAAGAGACGCAACAAGAAAGAATGGACTGAATAAATCTCATCTTTAACGTTCAAATTGTTGTTATATTTTAAGAGTTATTCACATTTTAAGCTTTAATAAGTCCCTTTTCCACTTGCCGTGCCCGTCAGCTGCGCCTGCGCAGTAATACCTGCGTGTTCTACGTCACAATGGGAACCCAATGGGCTGGAATGGCTGCGTTGCCAGAGAGCCATTAAGAATGGATGGTGGGGGGGGTTGAGGGGGGATGGAATGAGTGAGTGTGTGGGGGGGGTGAGGACAATGGGTGAAGGTGGGCGAGGGGAGGAGGGGGGATCAGGGGCGTCACAACGGGAGCCGGTTAGCCACGCCTGCGCAGTTGGGGGGCTATATGTGAGTGGTGGAATATTGCGTTGAGGAACGGGTCCCACTTAGTCTAATAATACTTTATTTCTTAGAAGGTTGATCTTATAAAGGAGTATAATATCATGAGGGGAGTAGATAGGATGAATGCACAAAGTCCTGTACCCTGAGTAGAGGAATCAAGAACCAAAGGACATAAGTTTAAGATGAGAGGGGAAAGATTTAATAGGGACCTGAGGAGCAATTCTTTCACACACTGGGGGCTGGAGGATTCGAGGAAGGTGTGCTGCCTTCCTGGTGCCAGGATCCAGGATGTCACGGACAGAGTGCAGAAAATCCTCAAGGGCGAAGGTGAAAAGCCGGAAGTGGTAGTGCATGTCGGCACAAACAATGTCAGAAAGAAGGGGATGAATATTCTGCAGTTTGACTTTAGAGAGCTCGGAAAAATACTGAAAAGCAGGATCTCCAGGGTTGTTATCTCCGGTTTGCTTCCAGTTCCTCGTGCTGGCGAGAGCAGGAACAGGGAGATACGGGACCTGAATGTGTGGCTGAGGAACTGGTGCAGGGGGCAGGAATTTAGATTCTTAGATCACTGGGATCTGTTTTGGAGTAAGGGGAAACTGTACAATAGGGACGGATTGCATCTTAACAGGTGGGGGACCGGCATTCTGGCAGGCAGATTTGCCCCTGCGACTCAGGTGGTTTTAAACTAAATAAGGGGGAGGGGGATCAAATGGGATAGTCGATGACGGAGTTAAAGGGAAAGGGAGTAAAGAGATAGTTAATGACTTCAGAATTAACGGGGAAGAAAGCTCACAAAAGAATAGGAGAGTGTGGCCAAGTGATATAGGGATCAATGTGAAAGGTAAGATGCGTAAGGAATTAAAAGTATTGTACATGAATGCGCGAAGTATAAACAGTAAAGTAGATGAGCTTGAGGCTCAGTTAGAGGTGGAAGATATGACATTGTGGGGATTACTGAGACATGGCTGCAGGAGGAACGGGCCTGGGAACTTAATATTCAGGGTTATACATCCTATAGAAAGGACAGGCAGGTGGGCAGAGGAGGGGGGGTAGCTCTGCTGGTGAAGGATGGAATTCAGTCCCTTGCGAGGGAAGACATAGGGACTGACGAGGTAGAGTCACTGTGGATTGAGTTGTTGATTGAGTGGATTGACAAGAAAAGTTAGGGATAGAATAAAACCAAAAGGAAAATGTATAACACAGCAAAGAGTAGCCGGAAGCCAGAGGATTGGGAAACTTTCACAGGACAACAGAAGGAAACAAAACGGGCAATGCGGGCTGAAAAGATGAAGTATGAAGAGAAGCTGGCCAGGAATATAAAGAAGGACAGTAAAAGCTTCTTTAGATATGTTAAGGGAAAAAGAGTAGCAAAGTCAAATGTGGTTCCCTTGAAGGCGGGTGAAATTATTATGGGCAACAAGGAAATGGCAGAAGAGGTACTTCGGATCTGTCTTCACTAAGGAAAACACAAACAATCTCCCAGATGTACTGGAGGACACAGGATCTAAAGGGGTAGAGGAACTGAAATAAATTTTCATTAGGCGAGAAATAGCATTGGGTAGGCTAATGGGACTGAAGGATGATAAATCCCCTGGGCCTGATGGCCTGCATCCCAGGGTCCTATTTTCTATGTTTCTATGTTTCTAATTGTAAAGGCAAGAAGACACTAATCTACAGACCCCCAAATAGTAGCCCAGATGGAGGGTGTATGTTGCAGCACGAGTTAAAACTGGCATGTAACAATTGGATAGAAAATTGGTTGGCAGAGAGTAAGAGTGAACGGGTCCTTCTCAGAATGGCAGGCAGTGGCGAGTGGAGTGCCGCAAGGCTCGGTGTTGGGGCCGCAACTGTTTACCATATATATTAATGATTTGGAAGAGGGAATTGGGAGAAACATTATGGGAAAATAATGGAGGGTTATGGTCTGAGTGCAGGTAGAGTGGGACTAGGGTAAAATAAGTGTTCGGCACGGACATGAAGGGCCGAGATGGCCTGTTTCCGTACTGTAATTGTTATATGGTTATATGGTTATATCATTAGCAAGTTTGCGGATGACACAAAGCTGGTTGGCAGTGTGAACTGTGAAGAGGATGTTAGGAGGTTGCAGGGTGACCTGGACAGGTTGAGTGAGTGGGCAGATGCGTGGCAGATGCTGTATATAGATAAATGTGAGGTTATCCACTTTGGTGGCAAAAACAAGGGGGCAGATTATTATCTCAATGGGGTTAGGTTAGGTAAGGGGGAGGTGCAGCGAGACCTGGGCGTCCTTGTACACCGGTCACTGAAAGTTGGCTTACAGGTACAGCAGGCAGTGAAGAAAGCTAATGGAATGTTGGCCTTCATAACAGGAGGATTTCAGTATAGGAGTAAAGAGGTTCTTCTGCAGTTGTATAGGGCTCTGGTGAGACCATATCTTGAGTATTGTGTACAGTTTTGGTCTCCTAATTTGAGGAAGGACATCCTTGTGATTGAGGCAGTGCAGCGTAGGTTCACGAGATTGATCCCTGGGATGGCGGGACTGTCATATGAGGAAAGATTGAAAAGACTAGGCTTGTATTCACTGGAGTTTAGAAGGATGACGGGTTATCTTATAGAAACATATAAAATTATAAAAGGACTGGACAAGCTAGATGCAGGAAAAATGTTCCCAATGTTGGGCGAGCCCAGAACCAGGGGCCACAGTCTTAGAATAAAGGGGAGGTCATTTAAGACTGAGGTGAGAAAAAACGTTTTCACCCAGAAAGTTGTGAATTTGTGGAATTCCCTTCCACAGAGGGCAGTGGAGGCCAAGTCACTGGATGGATTGAAGAGAGAGTTAGACCGAGCTCTAGGGGCTAGTGGAGTCAAGGGATATGGGGAGAAGGCAGGCATGGGTTATTGATAGGGGACGATCAGCCATGATCACAATGAATGGCGGAGCTGGCTCGAAGGGCCGAATGGCCTCCTCCTGCACCTATTTTCTATGTTTCTATGAGTCCAAAGGAGGCATTGTGACAGGTACTATAATGACATTTAAAATAAATTTGGAAAAGTACATGGATAATAAAGGTTTAGACAAATATAGGCCAAACACAGGCAATTGGGACAACAGTAGATGGGACATCTTGGTTGGTATGGATGAGTTGGACTGAAGGGCCTGTTTCCGTGCTGTATGACACTATTCTTGATATCTGGTTGAAGTTACCATGCAGCAGTGCCCTCTTGTGGTAGTTTAATACTACAATATTTGTACATGCTTGGGTATTCAATTTTTTCTCATCAATTATTGCATTGACCAAATCAGAGCAGAGATGAATACAATTTCATTTTAATGCATTTGTTTATCTTAGATTTCTGGTAATTCAGATTGGAATATACAAACAAGAATTACATTATGATGTAAAAAGCTCTGTGGCTTCTTAAATATTGCACTTGACTCATAAAGTGATAGAGCACGCAAAAATATATACTTTAGCTGAACCTATCCATGCCGACAAGTTGGTATTCTGGGCTTGTCCTATTTGCCTGCATTTGGCCCTTCCTATCTATTATATCTGTCCATGTCTTTTGAAAGTTGCTATTTGCAATTCCTTAGCCCTCATTCCCAACTCATGTAGATCCTGCTATATCCTTCCTCGCCCTCCAATATTACAGTGGACCCAGCATCGATCCCCGTGGCACTCCACTTCAACAGCCTTCCACAACTATCCTTTGATTCCTTCCTCAAAACCAATTTTGAATTCAGTTGGCTAGCTCATCTTGGTTTCCTTGTGATCTAACTTTCCAGTTAAACCTATCGTGTGGAATTTTATGAAAAAACTCCACATACTTTCATCTGGAACTGTGGAAGTTTCTCAGATTTACCACATGATGGGAACTGTCCCAGGTTATTGAGGTAGGCAAGAGAGGAGATAGTGGGAGCCTTGACTTGGATATTTGTTTCTTCTTTAGCCGCAGCTGAGATTCCAGTGGACGGGAGAGTAGCCAATATTGTTCCTTTGTTTAAGATAGGAAGTAGAGAGAATACAGGGAACTATAGTCATTCAATTGTAATTAGAAACGGGAATAGTGCCGGAGGATTGGCGTACTGCGCATGTTGTTCCATTGTTTAAAAAGGGTTCTAAGAGTAAACCTAGCAATTATAGACCTGTTAGTTTGACTTCAGTGGTGGGCAAATTAATGGAAAAGATACTTAGAGATAATATATATAAGCATCTGGATAAACACGGTCTGATTAGGAACAGTCAACATGGATTTGTGCCTGGAAGGTCATGTTTGACTAATCTTCTTTGACGAGGGTAAAGCAGTGGATGTTGTCTATATGGACTTTAGTAAGGCCTTTGACAAGGTTCCTCATGGAAGGTTGGTTAAGAAGGTTCAACTGTTGGGTATAAGTGCAGGAGTAGCAAGATGGATTCAACAGTGGCTGAATGGGAGACGCCAGAGGGTAATGGACAGAGTTGATGTGATCAAGCTTTTCCCTTTGAGAATAGGGAAGATTCAAACCAGAGGACATGACTTCAGAATTAAGGGACAGAAGTTTAGGGGTAACATGAGGGGGAACTTCTTTACTCAGAGAGTGGTAGCGGTGTGGAATGAGCTTCCAGTGGAAGTGGTGGCGGCAGGTTCGTTGGTATCATTTAAGAATAAATTGGATAGGCATATGGATGAGAAGGGAATGGAGGGTTATGGTATGAGTGCAGGCAGGTGGGACTAAGGGAAAAAAAAATTGTTCGGCGCGGACTTGTAGGGCCGAGATGGCCTGTTTCCGTGCTGTAATTGTTATATGGTTATATGGTTATAATGGTGGATGGCTGTTTGTCGGGTTGGAGGCAGGTGACTAGTGGGGTGCCTCAGGGATCTGTGTTGGGTCCTTTGTTGTTTGTCATGTACATCAATGATCTGGATGAAGGTTTGGTAAATTGGATTAGTAAGTATGCAGATGATACCAAGATAGGGGGTGTTGTGGATAATGAAGAGGATTTCCAAAGTCTACAGAGTGATTTAGGCCATTTGGAAGAGTGGGCTGAAAGATGGCAGATGGAGTTTAACGCTGATAAGTGTGAGGTGCTACATCTTGGCTGGACAAATCAAAATAGGACGTAAATGGTAAATGGTAGTGAGTTGAGGAATGCAGTTGAACAGAAGGATCTAGGAATAACTGTGCACAGTTCCCTGAAGGTGGAATCACATGTAGATAGGGTGGTAAAGAAAGCTTTTGGTGTACTGGCCTTTATAAATCAGAGCATTGAGTATAGAAGTTGGGATGTAATGTTAAAATTGTACAAGGCATTGGTGAGGCCAATTTTGGAGTATGGTGTACAATTTTGGTTGCCTAATTATAGGAAGGATGTCAACAAAATAGAGAGAGTACAGAGGAGATTTACTAGAATGTTGCCTGGGTTTCAGCAACTAAGTTACAGAGAAAGGTTGAACAAGTTAGGTCTTTATTCTTTGGAGCGCAGAAGGTTAAGGGGGGACTTGATAGAGGTCTTTAAAATGATGAGAGGGATAGACAGAGTTGACGTGGATAAGCTTTTCCCATTGAGAGTAGGGAAGATTCAAACAAGACATGACTTGAGAATTAAGGGACAGAAGTTTAGGGGTAAAATGAGGGGGAACTTTCTTTACTCAGAGAGTGGTAGCTGTGTGGAATAAGCTTCCAGTGGAAGTGGTGGAGGCAGGTTCGATTTTATCATTTAAAATTAAATTGGATAGGTATATGGACGGGAAAGGAATGGAGGGTTATGGTCTGAGTGCAGGTAGATAGGACTAGGGGAGAATAAGTGTTCGGCACGGACTAGAAGGGCCGAGATGGCCTGTTTCCGTGCTGTAATTGTTATATGGTTATATGGTTATGTGGTTATAGACCATTGTGCCTCATATCTGTGGTAAGGGAACAATTGGAAAGAATTCCTCGAGATAGGATTTGCTCCTATTTGGAAGAGAATGAGCTAATTAGGGATAGCCAGCATGGTTATATACGTAGCAAGTTGTGTCACACTAACAATGGTTTGTATGAGGAAATGACGAAGGAAATTGATGAAAGTAGGACAGTGGATGTTGTATACGTACATTTTAGTAAGGCTTTTGATAAGGTCCCTCAGGGAAGCAGATCCGGAAGATTAAGATGTGCGGGATTCACAATGACATGGTCATGTGGATTTAGAACTGGCTTATTCATAGAAGAAAGAGGTAAATATACTGGCTGGAGGTTTGTGAGCAGTGGAGTTCCACAGGGATCTGTGCTGGGACTTCTGCTGTTTACGATGATATGTAAACGACCTAGACATAAATGTAGATGCATTAGTGAGTAATTGTGCTGATGACACCAAAGTTCTAAGAGTTGCAGACAGTGAGGAATGCTGGCAGAAGATGCAGTGAGATGTAGACCAGTTGCAGAAATGGGCAGATAAATAGCAGAGTTTAACCCGAGCAAGTATGAGGTGATGCACTTTGGGAGGTTGAATGTAAGGAGAGAGTATATAGTTAATGGCAAGAACCTTAACGACATTGATGTGTGGAGGGGTCTTGGAGTCTAATTCACAACACACTGAAGTTGGCAGCACGGGTAGATAGGGTGGTTAAGGCGCATGGTATGCTTGCCTTCATTGCTAAGGGCATTGAATATGAGAGTCAGAAAGTAATGATGCAACTAAGTTGGACTTTGGTTAGGCCACATTTGGAACATTGCATGCAGTTCTGGTCGCCACATTGCAGCAAAGATGTGGAGCTTTGGAGAGGTTGCATAGGTGGTTTACCACAATGCTGTCTGGATTAGAACGGTTCAGCTACAGGGAGAGGTTGTGTAGAGTTGGATTGTTTTCTCTGGAACGTCAGCGGTTGGAGGGAGACTTGATAGACGTATATAAAATTACTAGACTAAGTGGTAAGGGTTGGGTCCTCGTTGGGTCCCATTTTCACAAGGGAGGGCTGATACCCCAATGCAATATTCCACCTCTCCACCAATTCCAATATTGGTGGCCAGTGGGGGGAGGGGCACTTTCTGGAGCGCTAGTATGGGTATTGTGGGCTGAAGGGACTGGTTTCCAGAGGGCTAATGTGGACATTGTGGGCCAAATGGATTATTGGGGTGACAGCTCAGTCACTCAAGCCTGATGTGCTGGCTGCTCACTCACGGCTGGTGGGCGATCAGTTGATTCACAGCTATTCCTCGAAATTCCATTTCAAGCAGGGTGCAAGGCCACCAAATTCAAACGCAGTTTCCTACCATTTCAAGCAGGGTGCAAGGCCACCAAATTCAAGTGCAGTTTCCTACCACTTTGAGCAGGGTGCAGGGGCACCAAACTCAAGTGCAGTTTGCTATCACTTCAAGCATGGTGCAGGGCCACCAAACTCAAGTGCAGTTTCATGCCACTTCAAGCAGGGTGCAAGGCCACCAAATGCTAGTGTTGTTTCATACCACTTCAAGCAGGATGCAAGACAACCAAATTGAAGTGCAGTTTCATACCATTTCAAGCAGGGTGCAAGGCTACCAAATTCAAGGACTTCCTTCACAGCTTAAG
This sequence comes from Amblyraja radiata, assembly GCF_010909765.2. Classification (NCBI taxonomy): domain Eukaryota; kingdom Metazoa; phylum Chordata; class Chondrichthyes; order Rajiformes; family Rajidae; genus Amblyraja; species Amblyraja radiata. Next base: position 131,094,654 of record NC_045957.1, on the reverse strand, counting down.
GATAAGGGGGAAATCTATTAAAACCGAGATGAGAATAACTTTTTTCACACAGAGAGTGGTGAATCTCTGGAACTCCCTGCCACAGAGGGTAGTCGAGGCCAGTTCATTGGCTATATTTAAGAGGGAGTTAGATGTGGCCCTTGTGGCTAAGGGGATCAGAGGGTATGGAGAGAAGGCGGTACGGGATACTGAGTTGGATGATCAGCCATGATCATATTGAATGGCGGTGCAGGCTCGAAGGGCCGAATGGCCTACTCCTGCACCTAATTTCTATGTTTCTATGTTTCAAGTGCAGTTTCATACCATTTCATGCAGGGTACAAGGCCACCAAATTCAAATGCAGTTTCATACCATTTCATGCAGGGTGCAAGGCCACCACATTCAAATGCATTTATACCATTTCAAGCAGGGTGAAACCACCATAAAACCACCATAAATCCACACAAAACACCACATAAAAACCACACTCACAGTTCAGTAGACATTCAGTGTGTTCAGTTGATTCACAGCTCAGACAGAGTCGTGACCTCCCCCTCCCACATCTTGCAGAGACTGAGCCACACCCACACTTCCAGGTTTTATAATCCCCCTCCCCCACCGGAAGGGGTGTGGCCTTCATTGCGTGATTGACAGGAGAGAGATTAACAAATGTTTTAAACACTAGTAATACTTTTATTTTTCATTCATGGGAAGAATCCTCTGCACCTGATGAGCGGAGGGGGTCTGAGTAAGATGGCCAAAAATCACAGCCGTAAGTGGTAGCATTTTATTTAAAATCAATATACAGTGCAAACAGGAAGTTGTCAAGTTACCACCACCAACAACCATTTGCAGTGCAGCATTTCAAAGCAGTTACCACCAGCAACAACCATTTGCAGTGCACCATTTCAAAGCAGTTACCACTACCAACAACCATTTGCAGTGCAGCATTTCAAAGCAGTTACCATCACCAACAACCATTTGCAGTGCACCATTTCAAAGCAGTTACCACTACCAACAACCGTCTGCAGTGCAGCATTTCAAAGCAGTTACCACCACCAACAACCATCTGCAGTGAAGCATTTCAAAGCAGTTACTACCACCAACAACCATCTGCAGTGCAGCATTTCAAAGCAGTTACCACCACCAGCAAACATTTGCAGTGCAGCATTTGAAAGCAACCACATTTTAATTTTCAAACCACATTAAGGGCACTCCCAGTTGAGTAGACATGTGTTCAGTGTTCTTCACAGCTCAGAGAGACGTGACCCTCTCGCTTCCTCCCTCTTGCAGAGACTGAGTGAGGCACAACACCTCTGGGTTGTAATAGTCCCTCCCCCCATCTCACCAGCAGGGGCAGCAGAGAGAATGTCAACATTTTTAAAACATGAATAACTCTTTTATATTTAATCGATGGGAAATATCCTCTTGTCCTGCACAGCAGAGGGGGACTCTGAGTAAGATGGCCGAAAATCACAGCTGTAAGTGGCAGCATTTTTTCAAAAATCATGAAACAGAAAAACAGGAAGTGGTCAAGATCTTACTTTTAGTAATATAAGATGAGAGGCACAGATAGTGTAGAGAGTCAGAACTTTTTTGCCAGGATGAAAATGTCCAACACTAGTGGGCATAGCTATAAGGTAAGCGGGAAGTTTAATGGAGATGTGCGCAGAGATTTACACAGAGGGTGGTGGGGACTGCCACGGGTGTGATGGAGGCAGATATGATAGTTCATCTATTATAAGGAGTAGAATTAGGCCATTCAGCCCATCAAGTCTACTCCACCATTCAATCATGTCTGATCTATCTTTGCCTCTCAACCCCATTCTCCTGCCTTTGCCCCATAACCACTGCCACCCGTACTAATCAAGAATCTGTCGATCTCCACCTTAAAATTATTCATTGACTTGGCCTCCACAAACATGGCGATAGTGGCATTTAAGAGGTTTTGCATAGGCACATAGAAGTGGAGGGAATAGAGGGACATGGATCATGTACAGCCAGATGAGATCAGTTTAACTTGACATAGTTCAGCTCAAACATTGTTGGCTGAATGGCTGTATTGTTCTATGATCTATTCAGCATAAAAAATTGGGATGTTGTCACAGTTTGTAAAAGACGTTGGTAAGGGCACATTTGGAGTATTGTATTCAGTTTTGGTCACCCTGCTATGGGAAGGATGTCATTACGCTTGAAAGAGTGCAGAGAAGATTTACAAGGATGTTGCCAGGAGTTAACATAGAAACATAGAAACATAGAAATTAGGTGCAGGAGTAGGCCATTCGGCCCTTCGAGCCTGCACCGCCATTCAATATGATCATGGCTGATCATCCAATTCAGTATCCTGTACCTGCCTTCTCTCCATACCCCCTGATACCTTTAGCCACAAGGGCCACATCTAACTTAAATATAGCCAATGAACTGGCCTCAACTACCTTCTGTGGAAGAGAATTCCAGAGATTCACCACTCTCTGTGTGAATTTTTTTTTCTCATCTCGTTCCTAAAAGATTTCCCCCTTATCCTTAAACTGTGACCCCCAGTTCTGGACTTCCCCAACATCGGGAACAATCTTCCTGCATCTAGCCTGTCCAACCCCTTAAGAATTTAGTAAGTTTCTATAAGATCCCCCCTCAATCTTCTAAATTCTAGCGAGCACAAGCCGAGTCTATCCAGTCTTTCTTCATATGAAAGTCCTGACATCCCAGGAAACAGTCTGGTGAACCTTCTCTGTACTGCCTCTATGGCAAGAATGTCTTTCCTCAGATTAGGAGACAAAAACAGTTGAGGGCCTGAGCTACCGGGAGAGGTTGGGAAAGCTAGGACTTTATTCTATACAGTGCAAAGGTTTATGGGGTGATCTTATAGAGGTGTATAATATCATGCGGGGAATTGATAGGGTGAATGCACAGTGTATTTTACCCAGGCTAGGGAAATCAAGAACCAGAGGACATTGGTTTAAGGTGAAAAGAGAATGATTTAATAGGAAGCCGAGGGGCAACTTTTTCACACAAAGGGTGGTGGGTATTTGGAGCGAGTTGCCAGAGGAGATTTGAGACGGGTTGTTTGTGCATTTAAAAGATACTTTGACAGGTACATGCACGGGAGGAATGTTAGAGTGATATTGGCCAACTGCAGGCAATTGGGACTAGCTTAGATGGGGTATCTTGGCTGTCATGGAAGGAGTGGCCTGTGTCCGTGCTGTATGACGATGACTATGGAAGAAGGACAAAGGGAGTCTATTGTGAAAAAAATATATAGATATTTGCGAAGTGCACAAAATCATATTGGCCATTTATTGAGGGGTCCATTAAGCCATTAAGCAAAGTCTTCACAGGAAAGTTGCATTGTTGTGTTGTTTTTTAAACACCCTGACATGTCACACAGTAAAATTCTTGTAACACCCAACTCAACTCACGCTAGTAATCAAACCAGGATTCGGCAGCTGAGCTCCTCCATCATTCGCTCACTGACCTTTATGTGCAGCCTAGAGTTCCTTCCCTTCATGCTCAGTGTTTCCTCCCTTCACCCAGCCTTGGCAGAGGCTGACAACTGTTTAATATGTACTTGGAACACAAGAAGGGCCAAAACAATATTTACTTTAAATATAGCCACTTACCTTAAAGTGTGACCTTCCATTAAATTTGAGCTGCCAAAGAGATACCAATCCTGTCCAATAACCCAATATTATTACTTCAAAGCCAGGGCCATGATGAGATTTAATTATGTTGATTACCTATTAATAAAACAGGAGACATTAGTAGGATGCAATCAAAATTTATAATATTTGTAATTGTGTCATATGGTTTGTAGGAGCCATTCTTGCTTCGGCTAGTTACTGTTGCCATATATTATTATTTTGTCTAGATATTTGTTGCAGAATTATTTTGTATGCTTGAGGTTGGGATTTTGATACGTAGATGGGCGTGACATACATCGGATGAGGCTAGCGAAACCACTGGGAGTGGTCAGATCGACTGGAGCGAGCAGGAGTGAAGGAATATAGTTTTTTACCAGATCAGATAGTAAGAACAGAAAGCTACGATTTGTATAAGGATAAAGAGGATCTGGTATATTCACTTCTTTGTATTTACAACAAATTCAATTACAATCAATGAAAGTGGAAATAACGACTGGAGGATTTGTTTTTGCTATCGGCTGCGTACGATCACTCCTCCCTATGTGTGTAGAAACGGCAATGGCAAGCTGAAGCTTGGAACAGTTTGAAATTGCCATTATATTAAAGTAAAAAACTATTCTCTATGAGTGGAGCCAACTGGAATAAAGAATCTGCCTGGCGCCGTCAACTCGACAGGTTCAAAACCTGTGCTCTATGAAGAGTGAAGTTTGGAAACTTCGAAAGCCAGCGCAGGAGATCTTGAGTAAACAAACAGCTACTGCATTAAGTTTTATTGGAAAGCTGCATTATGCTGTATTGATAAAGCTGAAAGGCTTAAAGGAACAGCTTCTCTTGGAGAAGGCTGTATATTTGAACAGCCAAAAAGGCTGTAAGGAAAGGCAGCAAATGCTGGATTGAAAACGACTGTTACCATGGAGACATGAACAAGTGACCTTGAAAATCTCAAAATCTAGCATGATGCTTTGAATTCCAGCCTGATAAGCTACTGAAGAACAATTGTTACTATGGAAACAAAAAGAGTGACCTTGTGAATCTCAAAGCTAACGATGTAAGCACGTCATTTCATCTATACATCATTACATAAACACTATACGTCATTACGTTATACAAAATATGGAGAGGTGGTTATCTGAAATTGGACAACAAACTACGCACTCTACACTTGGAAGTGCGATATGTCAAAGTGTTGTAGCCACAGAAGAAATTGGACCTGAAGATAGTATTTCAAATGTCTCAAAACGAAGATCAAGACATAAATCTGGTTCTGTAGCCAGTCCAACTTCAAGGATCTCTTCTCGTATTGAAGCTGAAATAGATTTGGCTATTCTCTTGGAACGGGCAGCTGCCATGGAGAAAAAGCATCAGATTGAGGCACCGGTCCCACTTCAATCGCCGGAGCCATATGGAGTTGTGCGGAGCTGGTCCCGACATCGCGCGGGGCTCCGAAAAACTGACTGTGTTCAAAAGTTCCACGGCCTGCCGGCCCGCAGCCGCATTGAAGCCGTACGCACAGCCTCAACGGGCATGCGCAGCGTCTCGACGCCGTACGCACGTCTAGACGCCGTACGTCACGCGCGAACTTCCCGCGGACTTAGCTCGAACTTCACATCACTCACTCGACCTCCACATGGCCCCCGCTTCCGGTTTGGTCGCGTCGCCGCATGCAGACGCATGCTGGTGGGACCGGCCCTGTTCGGGAATCACTCGACCTCCGCTCGGCCCCCGCTTCCGGTTTGGTCGCGCTTGGCGCATGCAGTTCGCATGCTCGTGGGACAGGCCCTTCACTCAGCACTCTTTTCAGAGGGCAAATGTACAGACTCATAGGAGTAAGGGTGTGCATGAGCCTGTTACACCCTTGTGCTTTTAGATTTGACTGCTGCTTTTGACACAGTGGGTCATGAAATATTGATCTCACGTTTGAAGCAGTGGGTGGGTATCAGGGGCATAGCACTAGAGTGGTTCAGGTCGTACCTGGCTGATCGAACTTTCTGTGTCAGCCTTGGGGACATCCTCTGCTCCTCTCTCGTGTGGGGTCCCACAGGGCTCAGTTCTTGGCCCTCTCCTCTTTTTTCTCTATTTGCTCCCACTTGGTTCCATACTTAGGAAGCACGGAATTTCATTCCACTTTTATGCAGACGACAGTCAGATTTATGTGCCTCTTAAAAAGAAGGATGAACACTGTCGGACTGTTACTTGAGTGTCTCAATGACATAAAGGCCTGGATGGCTCTGAACTTTTTAAAATTTAATGATAAAAAGACGGAAGTGATGGTTTTTGGTGGCACCACTGGGGCCCCCCCCCCCTGTAGATCTGGGCTCCCTGGCCCAGTATATCAAGCCAAGCATCACAAACCTAGGGGTTAAAGTGGACCCTGAGCTTAAATTTGACAGTCAGATCAAGGCTGTTGTTAAAGCAAGCTTTTTCCATTTGAGGCAGCTGGCCAAAATTAAGCCAATTCTGTCAAGGCAGCACTTTGAGACGGTAATCCAAGCCTTTGTTACCACTCGGCTGGATTACTGCAATGCACTGTATGTGGGGGTTAGTGGGTCCTCCATCGCCCGTCTCCAGATGGTACAGAATGCAGCTGTACGTCTTTTAACTGGCACACGTAAACATGAGCACATTTCGCACATTTTAGCCTCACTCCACTGGTTGCCTATTCAGTTTAGGATCCATTTTAAAATTATTTTATTTGCTTTTAAATCCCTGAATGGTCTTGCCCCGCCCTACCTATCTGAGCTTCTACACCCTTATACACCCGCCCGCTCTCTCAGGTCAGATAATCAGCTGCTCCTGAGTGGGCCTAAAACTAAGCGGAAGCTCAGAGGGGACCGTGCCTTTGCTGTGTCGGCACCCAAATTATGGAACGATCTGCCTCTCCACATTAAACAGGCCTCTTCTCTGTCTGTTTTTAAATCACTTCTTAAAACCCATCTCTTCTCCGTGGCCTTTGATACCCAGTAAGATGTCGACTTTATTTACTTGATTTAATTTCTTATTTTGATTGCTTTTATTGCGTGGCTATTATTTTTACTCATGTTTTATGTCTTTTAATTTATTGTTGTATTTCATATGTAATTTTTGCGCCTTATGTGAGCTGTTATGTTATGTTCTGTTATGGTGTCTGTTTATGATGTCTTGTTTATTCTTCTGTACAGCACTTTGGTCAACATTGGTTGTTTTAAAGTGCTTAACAAATAAGGTTGGATTGGATTGGATTGTTAGCACTGCTCACCCTGTACGGAAGGAAGGAAACCAACGTGATACCTGGAAATTAATAAAGAGGCAGAATCAGATTACTACTCTTCTCCATCTTACCAGTACAGGTAAAGAGCCGCAAGGGTGACACGGTGTTGCAAACATACGCATTTTTGGATCATGGAAGTTCTACAACCTTTTGTACAGAAAGCTTGATGAGAAGGCTGAACATTACAGGACAAAAGACTAAGATTCTCTTGCGTACAATAAATGAAGAGAAGTATGTGTTCAGTCTTCGTATCTCAGGTTTGGAAATATCTAGTCTGAACAAAGACGATTTTATACAACAAGTCAATGTGTTCACACATAAGACCATGCCTGCTTCTGATCTAAACATTCCCAAGCAGAAAGACCTGAAACAATGGCCTTACTTGAAGGGTATCAAGATTCCTAAAATAGAATCTGGCATCGACCTACTCATCAGAACAAATGTTTCGAAGGTATTGGAACCTTGGGAGCCAGCCAACAGCCAAGGGGATGGACCATTTGCTGTGAGGGCCCGACTCGGATGGGTCATCAATGGTCCCCTGAGAAGAGGTAAAGTTCTTGGATTTTATGAATCACTCAATAAAGATGATAGATAGTCGCTATTGTCCAGACTTAACTTTCAAACAAGAAAGCGCCAGTCTGCCATATAACCGTTGCATTGCAGTGCAGCACATCCAGAGCCTGAAACACAGGTTGGACAAGAATAAGAAGTTTTGTGATGAATATACATCTTTCCTCACATTGATAATGGTTATGTTGAAATGGTACCAGTGGACCAGCTGAATCAAAGTGATGGAGAGCTCTGGTATATCCTACATCACTCAAGGAAAGGAACCTTGAGGGTAGTCTTTGACTGTGGGGCAGTCTTCAAAGGAACATCACAACTGCCAACATCACAACTGCCTAACTGTCCAGACCTTACCAACTCATTCATTGGAGTTCTCATGAGATTCAGACAAGAACTGGTTGCTTTGATGGCTGATATTAAAGCAATGTTTCATCAGGTCAAGGTATCAGAAAAGCACATTAACTATTTGCGGTTCCTGTGGTGGTCTGAGGGTGATGCACAGCAAGATCTTGTTGAATACCGGATGAAGGTACATCTCTTTGGAGCAGAGTCATCACCAAGTTGTGCAAACTTGGCATTAATGAAGACTGCTGAGGACAACGAAGCTTCTTTCCCAGCAGAGGTGACAAACACAGTGAAGAACAACTTCTATGCAGATGATTGTTTAAAGTCCATGCCTTCGGAACAGGAAGCAATTCAAATGGCAACACACCTGACTTCCCTCTGCCAAAAGGGAGGATTCATGCTGTCAAAGTGGATCAGCAACAGCCGTGCTATATTGGCATCCATTCCACAAGAACACACAACCAAGGAGACCAGGGAGTTGGACTTGGACAAAGACAATTTGCCTATGGAAAGAGCACTGGGATTGCACTGGTGCGTAGAAGCAGATGTGTTCAAGTTCAGAATTGTGGTACAGGAACGACCATACACAAGACGGGGCATCTTGTCTGTGGTTGGCTCTATTTACGATCCTTTAAGATTTCTTGCACCATTTACTCTGCCAGCCAGGAGCTCTGTAAGGGAAAAACTCCCTACAGAGCAAAAAAAAAAGTCTCTTCCCTGCACGGGAGACCCGACCTTTTTCCTGTCGGGTCTCCGTTGTCGTTGGGGCCTAACACTGTGGAGTGGCCTCCAACCGGAACGACCTGGGGGCTCCAGTCACGGATCCGGCGGAGCTGCGGACTTACCATCGTGGAGCTGGCCGGCCTCGGAGCGTGGGGAGCGGTGGTGGCTCGCTGCTGATGCCCGCCTCCAGAGCTCGGAAGCTCCAGCTGCAGCCGCAGGTCCGGTGGACTGGGATATCGGGAGCTCGCGAGTCCGGGTGGAGACCGTTTTCCGGAGCTCCCGCAACGCAACTTCTCCAGCCCGTGTCGCGGGGTTGGAACGACCCGGAGCTGAGCCGTACATCGCCCAGTGCGGCTTTAATGGCCGCGGGACATTCCAGCGCCCATGGGGAGCTCCCATTTTGTGACTTTTAGACCGGAAGCGGGGCCGTACATCACCCGGCGCAGCCTAAAATGGCGGTGGGACTTACCATCGCCTGCCTGGGGCTTCAACATCGGGAGAAAAATGGAGAGCAGGGGAGAGAAAGTAATTTGCCTTCCATCACAGTGAGGAGGAGGTTCACTGTGATGGATGTTTCTGTAAATTGAATTATGTGTATGTCTTGTAGGAAATTGTCTTTATTTGTATGGCTGTGGAAACGGAGTTTTGTTTGAGCTTCACTGAGGTTCAAATGACATGTAATAAATATTGTATTGTATTGTATTATGCAAGAGAAAAACTCGGAAGGGATGCGAACATATCGCAAACCTTCTCTCAGCGATGGACAGGATGGTTAGCAGATCTCAACGAGATGTCAGAATTTAAAGTGGACCAGTGCATGAAGTCCGTTAACTTTGGTCAAATCAGATTGGCACAGTTGCACCACTTTTCAGATGCAAGCGAAAGTGGCTACGGTACTATTTCACATCTAAGACTGGAAGAAGATGACAAAGAAGTGCATGTTGCATTCATAATAGGAAAAGCCAGAGTGGCACCATAGAAGCAAATGATGATTCCCAGAATGGAGCTTACAACTGCAGTCTTAGCTGTCAGAGTGGACACAATGCAGCAAAAGGAATTACAGCTTCAGCTGGAGAAATCTATCTTTTGGACTGATCGACAACGGCATCGACAAAGAAAACAAACACTCTCAAACATTTGTAGCAAACAGGATCTCCTTTGTAAGGGATGCTACTGATGTATCACAGTGGAGATATGTTGGCACAAAGGAAAATCCTACAGATGAAGTCTCTTGGGGAATAACTGCAGACTGCTTCTTAAGCAGTTAAAAATGGATCAAGGGACCAGAGTTTCTCTGTAAGGCAGACACCAGCCGTCACATACAACAAGTAATCCTCCGTCAGTTTCGCCACCTCCAACGTGACCCCACCACTCGCCACATCTTCCCATCTCCCCCCATGTCTGCCTTCCACAAAGACTGCTCCCTCCATAACTCCCTTGCCAATTCTTCCCTTCCCTCCCATACCACCCCTCCCCGGGCACTTTCCCTTGCAACCGCAAGAGATGCAAAACTTGTCCCTTTACCTCCCCCCTCGACTCCATTCAAGGACCCAAGCAGTTGTTCCAGGTGCGACAGAGGTTCACCAGCATCTCCTCCAACCTCATCTACTGCATCCGCTGCTCTAGATGTCAGCTGAAGTACATCAGTGAGACTAAGCGGAGGCTGGGCGATCGTTTCGCCGAACACTCCTGCTCGGTCCACAATAACCAACCTGACCTCCCGGTGGCTCAGCACTTCAACTCCCCCTCTCATTCCGTATCCGACCTCTCTGTCCTGGGTCTCCTCCATGGCCAGAGCGAGCAACACCGGAAATTGGAGGAACAGCACCTCATATTCCGCTTGGGGAGTCTGCATCCTGGGGGCATGAACATTGAATTCTCCCATATTTGTTAGCGCTTGCTGTCTCCTCCCCTTCCTCAGCCCTCGGGCTGTCTCCTCCCATCCCTCAGCCTTCGGGCTCCTCCTCCTCCTTTTTCCTTTCTTCTCCCCGCCGCCCCCTCCCCCCCCCCCCCCCCCCCCATCAGTCTGAAGAAGGGTTTTGGCCCGAATGGTTGCCTATTTCTTTCGTTCCATAAATGCTGCTGCACCCGCTGAGTTTCTCCAGCATTTTTGTGTACCTTAGAGAGTGGCCAAAGCTTAACCTGGAATCTGCAATATCTGCTAATGATCCGGAAATCAAGCAAGACATCACAGTGAACGTCCTTGTCAAGGATCCATTGGACACAAAGTATTTAATTACCTATTACTCATCATGGAGTAAGCTGAAGACTGTGGGAGCTTGGTTTCTTAAATTAAGGACAATGCTCTTGCTGTTGACTCAAAAAGAAAGAAGATTGCTCTAGGTATCTTTGAAAAAGATCCTGGTAAACTAAAAAAAAAGGTTGAAGAATAGATGCAAGTCTTTAAAGCATCACTCTGCGGACAGTTTAGGTCCTGAAGATCTTCTTAAAGCATAAAACGCAGTTATCTCTTTCTGTCAAAGACAAAGGTTCAAAGAGTAGCTATCAACATTAAAAGCTGGTAAACATGGTGTCAAAAGAAGCAGTCATTTGTACAAGCTAGATCCGGTACTGGATGAAGGACTTCTGAGAGTAGGTGGTCGTCTGAATAGACTGGCGATGCCTGAAGAGATTAAGCATCCTATTATTCTCTCGAAAGACTTTCACATATCAACACTACTGTTACGACATATCCATGAATAGTTGGAGGAGGAAACTATATGCTGTCGCGACTCCGTAAAGATACTGGATTATCAAAGCTAATTCTGCTGCAAGGAAGGTCATAACAGATTGTGTTGTGTGTAGACGGCAGCGATGATGAGTTGGAGAACAGAAAATGGCAGACTTATCCCAGGAGAGGATTCGCTTGGTTCGAAATATACTGCGCTCTGTTCTTAAACACCAAGTTCTGGACGATGAAGGATTGCAAACTTTATTTTGTGAAGTTGAAGCAATTTTAAATGATCGACCCATTACCAGGAATTCTGATAATGCAAGGGACCTGGAAGCACTTATACCAAACCATCTTCTTTTGTTGAAGACCAAGCCAATACTACCACCTGGGCTCTTTGTGAAAGAAGATTTGTACGTTAGACGCAGATGGAGACAGGTACAATATATGGCAGGCCTTTGTTGGAGACGGTGGACACAGGAATACTTACCTCTAATCCAAGAACGACAACGTTGGCAAGGGTAAGAAGAAGCTTTATTCCAGGTGACCGTTTTGGTGGTTGATTCAATTGCACCACGAGGCTCTTGGCTGATAGGCAGAATATTGTAGATTATACCAGATGCACAAGGTTTTGTGCGTACAGTACGACCTCAGGCTAAGAACAACATCTTGGTAAGACCGATAACTAAGATATGTCTGCTCCAAGAAGCCAAGGATGAAGATTGACGAATCACTAAGGAAGTTTGAATGCCAACAATTAGTGCATGTTTTGTTTTGTTTTTTTAATTTTATTTTTACATTTTAAATAAATCAACACAAAAAAACAAAAGGGACATGTTAATAAGAAGCACAAAGAAAAAAACAAAAATATAAAAGAAATATTTTAAAATAAATTTAAAAATATATATATATATAATACAACCATGCCATCAGTCACACACCCCACCTACCCTGGCTAATTAAGACTGAACAGTGCACGTACACATAACAAAATTTAACAAACCAGCCCTTAATCTGGAAGAACCTGCAAGTCTGTAAAGTATGATAAAAAAAGTTGCCATTTGTGAAAAAATGTATCAGTACATCCCCTCATTGTATATTTAATTTTCTCAAGTTTAAGAAAAAAAACTACATATTTGAGCCACTGTGACACAGAGGGTGGGTTAGGAGATTTCTATTGTAGGAGTGGGCAACATCTGGCTATTAAAGATGTAAAATTATATAATTTATTTTTGCAGAGTTTAATCGGCCTGACTCATACGGGGCCCCAAAGATGGCAATCAATGGACAGGGCTGTAGAGGTATTCCCGTTACGGTAGACATTATATTAAAGTAGCCGGACCAAAAATTATGTAATCGTGGACAAAGAAAAAACATATGGCTCAGATGACAGTGTGGGCCCGAACATCTATCACATTTATCCTCCACATCTGGGTAAATCTCAGGCAGTCTTGATTTAGAAAAATGGACCCTATGTATAACCTTAAACTGAATGAGTGCAAGACGAACGCAAGACGTGACAGTACATAGCCCACCCACAACGTTATCCCACCACTCATCAGTAAGTTGAAGTCCTAGCTCTCCCTCCCAAGCAGCCCTTGTTTTAGAGTTGGACTTATCACAAAGATCAAGAATGCGGTTATACATCTCTGAAACAATCCCTCTTTGTTGTGTCTTGAAAGTAAACAAACTATCCCATATATGTTGTGGAGGTGAAGAGGGAAAATTAGAAAAACATTTAGAAACAAAGTGTCTAACTTGGATGTACCTAAAAAAATAATTTGCTGGTAATCCACACAATCATGATAAATTGGTAAAGCTGTTAAAAATACCATCTGAAAACAGATCAAGAAAACATTGTATACCTTTGTTATGCCATACCGAAAAAATGGAATCCAAATGTGAGGGAGGAAACAGGTGATTGTTACATAATGAACCTAAGGGAGATGCAGCTACAAATTTGAAATATTTCCTGAATTGATACCAAATCTTTAAAAGTATTAAGCACAACAGGATTTTTGATAAACAATGAAATTTTGGTTGGAAGAGAGGAATATATAAGAGCAGATACAGAGGATGAAGGCGGGCAAGAGCGGGCTTCCAGTTCGCACCAAGCTAAATAAGGAAAATCAACCCAACAACGTATTTTATGAATGTGAGTAGCCCAGTAGTAGAATTGAAAGTTGGGTAAAGCGAGACCACCACTGAACTTACATCGTTGCAGTAATGATTTACGGACCTTCGGGGGCTTCGCACACCAAATAAAAGAGCTAATCATTTTGTCTAAGGAGTCAAAAAAATGTTTTGGTAAGAATAAGGGAATTGATTGAAACAAATAAAGACATTTTTGGCAAAACATTCATTTTAACAACATTAAACTTCTCAATTAAAGAGAGGCAGATTATTCCAGCTCTGAAAATCAGATTTTACTTTAGTCAAGAGCAGGGTAAAGTTGGCGGACAAAAGACCTGAGAATGTACGCGTCACATTGATGCCAAGGTACTTGAATCCAGAACGAGTGATTTTAAAGGGCAAATCAGCTTCCTGAAGTTGCAAGCCCGCTGCGTTAATGGGGCAACACTCATTCTTTTGAAGATTTAGTTTATATCCTGAAAAAGAATGAAAAATATCCAGAATAGATAGAATACCTGGAAGACAAGATGCAGGATCAGTTACATACAGCAACAAATCATCCGCATTGAGAGATAAACGATATTCGACACTGTTACAAATAACACCTTTATAGGAAGTCGAGGTCCTTAAAGAAATGGCCAGTGGTTCAATAGCCAAAGCGAAGAGAGACGGAGATAAAGAACAGCCCTGACGTGTCCCACATTCTAGTGCAAAGTATTCAGAACGAATATCATTTGTGGCGATGCATACAGTAATCTTACCCAACTGATAAATTTATCTCCTAAACCAAATTTCTTCAATACCTTCGAATAGGTACCCCCACTTAACCCTATCGAATGCCTTCTCAGCATCTAATGAGATTACAATCTCAGGTAAATTATCAGAATGTGTTGAATGAATAATATTTAAAAGAGTACGAGTGTTGAAAAATAAATGGCGTCCCTTAATAAAGCCATTCTGTTCCTCAGAAATAATACTAGACAAAACCCTCTCTAGACGGAGAGAAATCATTTTGGCCCAAACCTTTACATCAGCATTCAGTAAAGACAGAGGTCTATAAGAACAACAGGAAGTGGGGTCTTTATCTTTCTTTAAAAGAAGAACTATCGAAGCTTGAGTCAGTGTGTGAGGTAACAAACCATTTTCTAAAGATTCATTGAACATCAACAAAGTAGAGGTGCCAAGTTATCAATAAATGTCTTTAGAAACTCTATTGGAAATCCATCAGGACCTGGGGCTTTGTTAGATTGCATTGCTGTAATTGCAAAACATAGTTCTTCAAGGGAAAGTGGAGCATCCAATTCTTTTGCACGGTCAGAATCAATGGTAGGATTCTCAAGATTGGCCAGGAACTGATTCATTTGGGTAGTATCAGCAAGGAATTCTGATCTGTATAGGGAAGAATAAAACGATTTAAATGTGGCATTAATTTCCACAGGATCCGTAACAGTCGTGTTAGAAACATTATTAATTTGAGGTACAAGACGTGAGGTGAACTGACGTTTTAATTGGTGTGCTAGTAATCGATTTGCTTTGTCACCATGTGCACAATAAGTACCACAAGTTTGTAACAACAGTCGCTCAGCACATCTGGCAGAAATAAGATCAAACTCCGCCTGATGATTAAGACGCTTCTTAAATAGTTTCTGGAGAAGGATCGGATGAACATTCTTGATCAAGGCTATTAATAGCAGAAGTTCACTTTGGTTAAAGAAGAGAAACTCATCAAGTGAGTTTGAAACAAATTCACAAAATGGTTTATCAGCCAACAATAAGTTAAATCTCCAAAGGGGGGAGTAGATGTATGTATGGATAACTGAATATCTAGAAATAATGGTGCACGATCAGATATTAAAATACTTGAATAATCCGAGGAAACACACGAGTTGAGATTATTATATATAAATAAATTATCTATTCTTGAATATGATTGATGTACCTGAGAAAATGTTTTGTTTTTAATAATATGTGAAGCTTTATAGCTCCTTTTAATGTTTATTAGTAATTGTTTCGTTATTTACGTAGAACAATTAGGGGCCGGTGTGTAGGAGCCATTCGTACTTAGGCTAGTTACTGTTAGCATATATTATTATTTTGTCTAGATATTTCTTGCAGAATTATTTTGTACGCATGGGGTTGGGATTTTGATACGTAGATGGATGTGACATACATCGGATGAGGCTAGCGAACCCACTGGGAGTGATCAGATCGACTGGAGCATGTAGGAGAGAAGGAATATAGTTTATCAGATCAGATTTTTTATCAGATCAGATAGTAAGAACGGAAAGCTACGATTTGTATAAGGATAATCTGGTATGATTTGGTATGTTCACTTATTTGTATTTACAACAACTTCAATGAAACTGGAGGACTAACGACTGGAGGATTCGTTTTTGCTATCGGCTGCGTATGATCACTCCTCCCTGCGTGTGTAGTACGGCAATGGAAAGCTGAAACTTGGAATAGTTTGAAATTGCTATTACATGGTTTATATCTTGTAATGCCATGTTCTGGCTGTGGGTGTCACCAGGGGAGTGATTTAAATCCATTTTCCAAAATTGCTTTGTCAAAAATTATGGCTAAATATTAAAAATGTTGCATCACTTCTGTTAATATTTATTTCAATGCTTATGCACAGCAACAGACTACTGGAGGCTGTTTTCTTTTAAATGTAATATCCTGTAGGACAATGTGCAAATTTAGTAATAAAGCAGTGGAATGTAAATTAACAACATGGAGAGGAAAGACAGGAAATCTGTTCCTGGAGAACACTTCAAGCATAACTGCTCTCTGATCGGTAGTAAGGAAGACAAATTCAATGATAGCATTTATTTCGAGAGGACGAGAATGTAAAAACAGGAATGTAATGCTGACGCTTGGTCAGACTGCATTTGGAGCTGTTTTGGACCCCACATCCAAGGAGGGATGTGCTGACGTTGGAGAGGGTAGAGGATGCAGAAGAGGTTTATGAGAGGGTGGAAGATTGCAACCTGGAAACAGACTGATTCCTGGGATGTCAGGTCTTTTATATGAAGAAAGACTGACAGACTCGGCTTGTACTCGCTAGAATTTAGGAGATTGAGGGGGGATCTTATAGAAACTTACAAAATTCTTAAGGGGTTGGACAGGCTAGATGCAGGAGGATTGTTCCAGATGTTGGGGAAGTCCAGGACAAGGGGTCACAGCTTAAGGATAAGGGGGAAATCCTTTAAGACCGAGATGAGAAAAACATGTTTCACACAGAGAGTGGTGAATCTCTGGAACTCTCTGCCACAGAAGGTAGTTGAGGCCAGTTCATTGGCTATATTTAAGAGGGAGTTAGATGTGGCCCTTGTGGCAAAAGGGATCAGGGGATATGGAGAGAAGGCAGGTACGGGATACTGAGTTGGATGATCAGCCATGATCATATTGAATGGCGGTGCAGGCTCTAAGGGCCGAATGACCTACTCCTGCACCTATTTTCTATGTATCTATGTATCTAACCTTGACGTGGTCCGCCCTGTTTCGACTAATGCAATCAACTCGATGCGCACAAACGGAAGATCAAATAGAATAAGTTGTCCAACAACTTAGGCTGTGCACGCCACACGAAAGAAGAAGAAGGTTTATGAGAATGATCCTGGGGACGATTGGGTTAACATATGATGAGCATTTGATGGCACTGGGCCTGTACTCGCTGGAGGTTAGAGGGATGAGGGGCAACTCATTGAAACTTACCAAATAGTAAAAAGCCTGGATAGAGTGACATGGAGAGGATGTTTCCACCAGAGGGCATAGCCTCAGAATAAAGGACGTACATTTAGAAAGATGAGGGTGTTTGAATCTGTGGAATTCATTGTCACAGATGGCCATGGAGCCCGTCAATGGATGGTTTTATGACAGATTGACAGATTATTTTTTAGTAAGTGTCAAGTATTTTGGGGAGAAAGCAGGAGAATGGGGTCGAAAGGTAAAGATAGATCAGCCATGATTGAATGGTGTAGTAGACTTGATGAGCTTACTTCTGCTCCTGAGACTTATGAATATGATTTGGTCAGGAGTTAGAATCTCCTATATTTGAAGGTGCAGTCCAATATTTGACATCCACAAATGAAAGTGAAAAATGTGTTTAACATTTCTGCAGCCCTTTCTGTATGTTCCTGCCATGCCCATTGTATCCTATCCAACAGACGTTATAGCAAGAAATCCACAACCAGAGAGATGTATCACAATAACAAATTAAAATGATATGAAGAAAATATCATGATGGACAAGCTCCAACGTGAGTAGCACGGAAGCACAAAAGTAGAAAACATAAATAGGTTTAGGCTTATTATTGTCACGTGTATCGAAGTACAGTGAAAAGCTTTGCAATCAAATCACATCATGATGCACGTAAATACAATCAAGCCAAACTCTTTCCAATAAGTAACATTAAATGTGTAGGGGTCAAGGAAAGAGCGTTCAATTCACGGCCCTGTTTCCACCAATCTTTCCACCACCACGCACAAGAAGCGCAAGGCGCCATTGTATGGAGAAGCCGAGAAGTGTGTCAGCTCTGGCTGAACAATTTCTAATCTTGTGATGTGGACTCGATAAGAAGATTAAATGTGTAGGTAATTCTAAAATGTATATCTCAAGAAACTATCAAACATAAATTATGAGCCTGCAAAACTGACTAATTTTGGTGAATGTGAAATAATTGGGGAAGATTTTTAAAGCAGTAGAGGTTTATAAGTACGATTACCGGCTTGGTATCGCACGTCACATATCGTGAACAGGATAATGAGCACGAAATATTGAAGTGTCAGCAGAAACACTAATTTCAGGCAACAATGCAGATTTACCATGGATTCCAAAATGGTTTTTAAACCTTTATAAGATTATTTTGATTAACTCAAGTCAAATCATATGGGCCGGTTTATTTTACCATTACTTGTTCTACCAGCATTACCCCCTATTGAAATGCACTTAAATTGTTGTTATTTGCCCTTACTTTGAACTTGTGTTGAAAAAAATATTGGCACAATGTTTAGTGTTGTTAGTACTTGTTTGCACTTAGTATAGAGGTGCTAAGGTCGAGGTGTTAAAAGGGGAAAACATACAAATAAAATCTACTGTCACTTTTTCATGTTCGAGACATGAAATACATCAGTTCTTAGTTATGCCCACAGATTGCAAGATATAGTTGTCATGGTAACTGACGTTGTATTGAAATGTATCACACCCTACACTAAGTCAGAAAGGTCAGGTGACACATGTTGGTGGGGAAATAACTGATGGAGGAAGAAAACAGCACGTTGTATTCAGTTGTTGAATGTGTATTTATTATGATCGGTTCAAGGCAAGGATCTGGCATTGGCGATGAGGAAGAACTAGGAATTGTGTAGTTCACCTTTTGAAGCAGACGTGGCGTTTAGTGGAGTTGAAACAGCTGGGATTAGAGGTTTGAATCCATTCGAGTGGGGAAGTGAGTGTATGAGTACACTTGGGAAGCATGGTCAGAAGAATTTGATGCCAATGCAGACAGCCTGGCACTGTTTGTCAACGAGGCAACACCAGTGCAGCTCACACTACAGAGAGCATTGCTATTGTGCAGTGCTGGAGCTTCAGTTTGGAGTCTTTCAAGACACTTCCAGAGACAGGAGGCAAAGTGGATTATGCGATGGCTGTTTAAGAAAGCATTGTGGTGACGTGACAAATACTTGCATTTCAACGACACGTATTTCACCAGATGACACAGAGAAAGGGGGAAAGCATTGCTCAGTTTCTCACAAGATTGCGGCAGGTTTGAGGGCTTCAACTGAGGGAGCTGAGTTGGAGAATCAATCAGGGATCGAGTTGCACAAAGTTGCAACTCAAATGGCTTGAGATATAAGTTATTGGAGAAAGAGGACACGCTAACATTAGCGGAAGCAGGTGACAATTGCCGTTTCATTTGAAGTCATGGAAACTCAGTTTCAGACCATGAGATTGGATGGAGGAAGCCACGTTAACAAGGTGACATCCACTGACTCTAGCAAGGGACATGGACACGGTATTCCAAAGCTGAAGATGACTGTGAATGTTTTAGATATGGGAATTTTGGACATTTTGGCAAGGATTCAATTGTGGCAAGGATTCAAAGAGTTCAAATGTGCAAAAAACCTTTTTGCAAAGAAGTGTCGAACCCCAAGCAAACCAAAGAGAGATGATTGAAAATAATAGATTTGGAGGAAGAAGGGGTCAGAGAGGTGGTTACCATCAACATTTATGCCATGTTGATGAATGTTTGTGTGAATGTATACATGACAAAACATAGCTGGATGCAGGATGTGCTTTTGCTATCAACAATAAGCAGGCAAAGGTGCCAGTGAGGATTGGAGGTGTGGAAGTAGATATTATAGGAGGCTCTGGAAGTTACAACCATATTATTGATAGAGCACTGTAATAGTCCAGGGATGCTGCAGACTGACATTGAGACTGTGAGGGATCAGACCCAAGATTACCAAATTGATGCCAAGAATGTACGAGTTTGAGGTGACAAGGAGGTGGAGGGTAGTTGGAGAAGGCAGAGGTGAAAAGCAGCAGGGAACGGCAGGCACTTAAAAGGTAAGCAGTTCTTGTCCTTGACCTGACAGTATAAAAAGAGTCTTACCAATTTCATGAGGCATTACCTGCATGTCAGCAGCTATCTAACATGGGTAAAATGCTGGAATATTCCTTCATTTATCTACAAACCTTTTAAGATCCACCTATTACTCTGTTGCTGCCAGACATAGTTCCTGAACATTTCAGCTTTGTGCGGTGAGGTGCCTTGTGGATCTCTCCAGCATCTTTTTGCATTGTTTCCAACAGTGGTGTTCCCATTCTGGGTCCTCATTTCATGGAGATTCTTCTCCCACTGCCAGTATCTTTCTTGGACTTGGGGTTTAAGTGAAATTACATGATTTATAAAGTGGAATTGGCAGTACTTCTTATTTGGACCTGATTGAGAAACACAGATAAGATGACTTGGACTATGTCACCACTCCCACACATTTGTGACACTTCACATTTCCACACAATTAGTTCAGTAAACCACCCAAAATAAACATTTGTAAAGGTTGCATAGTCAGAAAGAATATAGTTCTCAGCATAATAGCGTAACTGAGGCAGCGTGGACAGATGTTGCAGCGGCCTCTGCAGTCCGTCTGTCTTTTTTTTTATTTTTGTCCCGTTGAGTGTATAGTTGTAGTGGTTTATATAGTTTTTAACTGTGTATATGTGGGGGGGCGGGGGTGGGGTGGGGGAAACTTTTAAATCTCTTCCCTGTAACGGGGGACCCGACCTTTTCTCTGTCGGGGTCCTCCGTTGTCGTTGGGCCTAGCACCGGGAGCGGCCTCCAACCGGAACAAACCTGGGGCTCCAGTCGCGGAGCCTGCGGACTTACCATCGTGGGACTGGCCGGCTTCGGAGCATGGAGAGCTGTCGGTGGCACGCGGCTGCGACCCGACTCCGGAGCTTCGGAGCCTCCAGCCGGAGGCCGGTTAACATCGGGAGCTCGCGGTGCATGGTGGGAGACCGCTTTTCATAGCACCCGCAACGGCAACTTCTCCCGCCCGAAGTGCGGGGTTGAACAACGACCCGGAGGCGGGGCCTTACATCGCCCGGCGCGGCCTTGCCGGGGCCTCCAACATCAAGACCCGGAGCGGGACCTTACATCGCCCATCACGGCCTTTAACGGCAGCAGGACTTACCAATCGCCCGCCGGGGGCTTTAACATCGGGAGAAGAATGGGAGAGCAGGGGAGAGACAAGACTTTGCCTTCCATCACAGTGAGGAGGATATTCACTTCTGATGGATGTTTGTATGAACTGTGTTGGTTGTGTGTCTTGTTAATTGTTTCTTTTTGTTGTATGACTGCAGAACCAAATTTTGTTTGAACTTCACTTGAGGTTCAAATGACAATAAACTAAATTGTAATTGTAATTGTTCCATACACACCAGATTCCTGAATAGTCTACACTCCTGCAGCCTCCGCCATTGAGTTCCTCCAACAGTTGATTTTTGCTCCTGAACATTCTATTCTGTCATGGGAGAACATTATGAGGTGGACAAAGATAAAGCTGCAAGGGTGTATTCTTATCTTCCTTGAAGAATTGTGGCGTCTTGGGAAAGGGTACAGAAAGGGGACGACCCACTGCAGTTCGCTTACAGAGCCAACCGGTTCGCAGAGGTCGCAGTCTCTACAACACTGAACCTCGCACTATCACATCTCGACCAGAAGAACACCTCTTCATAGACTTCAGCTCAGCTTTTAACACAATCATCCCACAGCAGCTGGTGGAGAAGCTGAAGCTGTTGAAGGTGGACACTGGCACTTGCAACTGGGTCCTTAACTTTTTGACACAACGGCAGCAGACAGTCAGGGTGGGCAGTCGGGACATCAAGAGCCATCGCTTGTGAGCACTGGCTCACCCCAAGGATGTGTTCCTAAGCCCCCTGCTGTTCATTCTGCTTACTCATGACTGTACTGCCACTCAGCAATAATTATATCGACAAGTTCGCTGATGACACAAGAGTGGTGGGTCTCATCAGTGACACAATGAGTCAGCGTACAGATGGAGGTTGGAGCTGCTTACAGAGTGGTGCAGATCTCACATCTCACCCTCAATGTGGAAAAGACAAAGGAAATGGGTGATCGATTTCAGGAGGGGCTGGTAAACACCATCCACACATCGCTGCATATTGATGGTGCTGCTGTGAGAGGGTTCAGCAGTGTGAAGTTCTTGGGACTTCACCTGGCGGACGACCTGACCTCTACGACCAACACCACAGCAGTCATCAAAAGAGCTCAGCAGCGGCTCCACCCGCTCCGGAGACTAAGAAAAGCAGGTCTCCTACTGTTCATCTAAGAACCTTCTACAGGGCACCATCGAGAGTATACTGACCTACGGCATCATTTCCGGGTTTGGGAGCTGCAAGGCTTATGAGCAAACCAACTTAACAGGATATGAAAGCAGCCAGCAGGATCATTGGTGCCCCACTCCCTTTCCTGTTGGAGATCTATCAGAAGCGGAGCATCTGCAGAGCCATCTCCATTATTAAGGACCCCTATCATCCATCACACCACATCTTCTCCATTCTGCCATCTGGGAAGAGGTACAGGAGCATCAGCTGCAAAACCAGCAGGATGCTACACAGCTTCTTAGCACAGGCAATAAGACTGGTTAACGGACTGTGTCCCCTCCCCATACATCATACACCAACATAGAAACATAGAAACATAGAAATTAGGTGCAGGAGTAGGCCATTCGGCCCTTCGAGCCTGCACCGCCATTCAATATGATCATGGCTGATCATCCAACTCAGTATCCCGTACCTGCCTTCTCTCCATACCCTCTGATCCCCTTAGCCACAAGGGCCACATCTAACTCCCTCTTAAATATAGCCAATGAACTGGCCTCGACTACCCTCTGTGGCAGGGAGTTCCAGAGATTCACCACTCTCTGTGTGAAAAAGTTCTTCTCATCTCGGTTTTAAAGGATTTCCCCCTTATCCTTAAGCTGTGACCCCTTGTCCTGGACTTCCCCAACATCGAGAGCAATCTTCCTGCATCTAGCCTGTCCAACCCCTTAAGAATTTTGTAAGTTTCTATAAGATCCCCTCTCAATCTCCTAAATTCTAGAGAGTATAAACCAAGTCTATCCAGTCTTTCTTCATAAGACAGTCCTGACATCCCAGGAATCAGTCTGGTGAACCTTCTCTGCACTCCCTCTATGGCAATAATGTCCTTCCTCAGATTTGGAGACCAAAACTGTACGCAATACTCCAGGTGTGGTCTCACCAAGACCCTGTACAACTGCAGTAGAACCTCCCTGCTCCTATACTCAAATCCTTTTGCTATGAAAGCTAACATACCATTCGCTTTCTTCACTGCCTGCTGCACCTGCATGCCCACTTTCAATGACTGGTGTACCATGACACCCAGGTCTCGCTGCATCTCCCCTTTTCCTAGTCGGCCACCATTTAGATAATAGTCTGCTTTCCTGTTTTTGCCACCAAAATGGATAACCTCACATTTATCCACATTATACTGCATCTGACAAACATTTGCCCACTCACCCAGCCTATCCAAGTCACCTTGCAGTCTCCTAGCATCCTCCTCACAGCTAACACTGCCCCCCAGCTTAGTGTCATCCGCAAACTTGGAGATATTGCCTTCAATTCCCTCATCCAGATCATTAATATATATTGTAAATAGCTGGGGTCCCAGCACTGAGCCTTGCAGTACCCCACTAGTCACTGCCTGCCATTGTGAAAAGGACCCGTTTACTCCTACTCTTTGCTTCCTGTTTGCCAGCCAGTTCTCTATCCACATCAATACTGAACCCCCAATGCCGTGTGCTTTAAGTTTGTAAACTAATCTCTTATGTGGGACCTTGTCGAAAGCCTTCTGGAAGTCCAGATACACCACATCCACTGGTTCTCCCCTATCCACGCTACTAGTTACATCCTCGAAAAATTCTATAAGATTCGTCAGACATGATTTACCTTTTGTAAATCCATGCTGACTTTGTCCAATGATTTCACCACTTTCCAAATGTGCTGCTATCCCATCTTTAATAACTGACTCTAGCAGTTTCCCCACTACCGATGTTAGACTAACTGGTCTGTAATTCCCCGTTTTCTCTCTCCCTCCCTTCTTAAAAAGTGGGGTTACGTTTGCTACCCGCCAATCCTCAGGAACTACTCCAGAATCTAAAGAGTTTTGAAAGATTATTACTAATGCATCCACTATTTCTGGAGCTACTTCCTTAAGTACTCTGGGATGCAGCCTATCTGGCCCTGGGGATTTATCGGCCTTTAATCCATTCAATTTACCCAACACCACTTCCCGGCTAACCTGGATTTCACTCAATTCCTCCAACTCCTTTGACCCGCGGTCCCCTGCTATTTCCGGCAGATTATTTATGTCTTCCTTAGTGAAGACGGAACCAAAGTAGTTATTCAATTGGTCCGCCATATCCTTGTTCCCCATGATCAACTCACCCGTTTCTGACTGCAAGGGACCTACATTTGTTTTAACTAATCTCTTTCTTTTCACATATCTAACCTCGCCCATACTTTGACAGCTAGGCACCTGTCAAAGCAAACCACTGTTCGGTCTGAATGTCTGTTTTTATTTCAATTTTTAGGCCTATTTTAGATATGGTAATTTTAATTTTTAAAACTATATGTATTTATTCTGTTTTTATTAACCGCACTGATGGGAACTGATTGAGAAACAATTTTTTCGTTTCATCTGTGTATGTAAGTACTCAGTTAAAATGACATTAAAGTAAATACTGAATACTGATACTGACTGAAAAGGTTACCACAATTCTGTCTGAACTAAAGGGTATTACCTACAAGGAAAGGGTGGGAACATTTGGATTGTTTTTACTGGAATATCGGAGGTTGATGGGAGACCTGAAGTATATACAACTATTAGAGTCGCAGATAGGGTAGACAGACAAAACCTTTTTCCAGGTTGGAAATGTCAAAGACGAGAGGGCATATCTTTAAGGTAAGAGAGGAAAAGTATAAAGGAGAGATGTGCAGCTTTTTTTGTAGAGGGATTGATGGGTGCCTGGAATTTCAACATTCCCTCTGGCTCCTGGGAACATTGGTGGAGAAAGAGCATTTAGAGTATTGAGAATCTCAAGGGCATGCATGGAGCACACACACACAAGCCCTACAGAAGAGACGGTGCACATCACCTCACAAACAATCTGCCCACCTGTTCATCAATCAACTGGTCGCATGAGTGATATAATCTGCATTTGGTTGTCATGGACAAGTTGGGAGAAGGGCCTGGTTCCGTGCTGTATGACTGACTCTCTGATTCCACGAACAACACCCAACAGGGTTCAAGCGTGTTGATGCAATAGTTTCAGAAATCAAACAGGAACTCATTTCTGGAATTTAGTTATCAATCTATTGTCACCACATACTATAAATATAATCGTATCAATTCAAAAGTAACTATAACGGTGAACACATAGATCAACAGGTAAATTCAGTAATCACACTGGCATAATGGGAACCACACAAAGCATTCTAGCCCAATCTTTGATCCGCACCATTTTCACACAAGGGCAGAGTCACTGAGCAGTACAAGTCCTTCAATCTACCAAGTATCTGACCGTCAAGTATCTATTTACATTGATCCCATTTATCACCATAGTACACACCTATGTATCGACGATTGAAGTGCTTGGCTGGATACATTAAATGTTGGGAAAAAACACGCTTTCATAGTCAACTCAAGCAGTGTGGTCTAGTTTCCAACCATATGATCAATTCTTGCCTCGTGTTCCCTCAAACGTCTTATCCCCTCCTCTCCCATGACCTCGAGTTTTCGATACCTCTGCTGTGGAGAGGTTTCCTATTCCTATCCCATCTCTACCCCTCA
Source organism: Amblyraja radiata (assembly GCF_010909765.2). Lineage (NCBI taxonomy): Eukaryota > Metazoa > Chordata > Chondrichthyes > Rajiformes > Rajidae > Amblyraja > Amblyraja radiata. The sequence goes on along the minus strand of NC_045957.1, from coordinate 131,068,954 downwards.
TAACCCTTTCAGGCTCTTCCTTGCCAAAGAAAATGAGACCAAACTATCCAGTCTCCCCACATAACTGAAAAACTCTGGACAGAGAGAACCCATAGCCAGGATCGAACCCGGGTCTCTCACGCTGTAAGGCAGCAACTCTACCGTTGCGCCACTATGCCACCCTTTTTTTTGGTAAAAGGTCAATTACGCACAGTACTCAAGCTGTGGCTTAATCAATGTTATATATAGTTGTATCATCATTGGTGATCACTTGAAGTTGAGCATGATTGTCCTCTTGGTGGATTCTTTTTTGTGGGACTTGAAAACAACGATCCTTGAGCGACAGACTTTACCTGAAGTTGCCAGTCCCTTCAGGTGGACACCTGTGCATGACAGCTTTTAACATGGAGAGACTGGTGCATGGACAGGCCTGATAATATTTGAGAGTCTCTCGCTGCTGGAGCCTTCTTCTGCATTTCTCAGCCATTGTGGTGCTGCATCTGCTGGCCAGCCACCATCCGCCCTCTGTTCCAGCATTGAGGTTTTCTTCTTGGGCCGCCTTCGTCGGTAACCTTCCTCACAACCTGCCCACATGGATGACCCCACTAAGACCATAGCCCAAGTTGGTTTAGCTCTCAGGATCTTAGGCACACACAAGCATCTCCACCATGACAAGGTGGCAACCCTCAGGGAAGTTCATAAGTTCTAGGAACAGAATTAGGCCATTCAGCCCATCAGGTCTACTCTGCCATCAATCAAGGCTGATCTATCTTTCCCTCTCAACCCCATTCTCCCCTCCTACCTTCACTCCATAACCCCTGATACCCTTACTAATTAAATAGTATCATAAACTACCTCCGTTTATATTCCATGCCCTGGCTAAAGAAGATCTGTATCCTGTATGCCTTCTTCATCCCTTAACTACTTGTACTGCCACCATCAGGGATCCGAGGACTTGTACAATGAGGCTTCTCTGATCTTCATTACTCCCTAAACACCTATCATTTATTATGGTCTCCTTTGAGAATGTGTGATGAGCAAATTTAATTTTCAGTCCAGAAACATTCTCACATTATATGCCAACACATATGTGGATTTACAAAACACTATGTTTATCAGTTACAGTTAAACACTTCTGAATTAGTTTCCCAAGCATATTCATGCTTAGCACAATATTTTTTATAAGAACGCTGCATGATCATTCCACAACAAGGAACCAATGCAATAATGTACAAGAATGAGTCATAATCTACACGACCGCATAACATGATTTAAATATTTGAATAAGTCTATTGTTTTGGGCAGAAGCTATGTGTCTATTTTGAGGATTGCTGGAAGATTGCATTGGATAGATTTTTTACACCGATGCAAATTGCACTGATTTTTGCAGTCCTGCCATCCCATTCTAAACAGGAAACAGATCAGACAAAACTCAACATCCTCGCATTTGCCATTGCTAGTAAAGCTGTAAAAGAAATAAAATAAAAAAATGTTGTCACTTCACTAAAAATGAGAGAAAAATAATTTCACTGTCTATGATGTCGCTGACGTATAGCAGCCCAAGAAAATGTTTCTACCAATTTAAAATACAATTCCGTAAAATAGAAACACAGCTATTTATCCTAAATCACTTTCTTGCTCGTGCAGTGTCAAATTAGAATAAGTTCATATCTACTTTTCATCATTAAGACTTTACTTTGACAAGAATATCACAAGCAGATGTCATACTGCCTCAGGAAATCAAACAGAATAATGGAAAGAATGTCCCACATTCACTCCAGAAAAGCCTGGCGCTAAATTTTTGGACCTTTGCCCTAATTATTGGTTCATCAACCAATTGAAATAGACACCGTTGGTTGCACTTAACAACTTGAAAACTCTGAATGAGTCGTACCCTGACCTTCTAAATTCCCAGGAGGATAAACTTAGTTGTTCATTGTTAAAATACCCCCAAATTATGTTTGTACCCTTCTTCTTGGTCCACCTGAGAATGGCAAAACTGCAGCAACTCACACAATTAGATGACAAGACTGCAGGACTTCCGAGCTACAAAAGTCTGCACAATATTCCCTTCTTCGACAGACACTCTAGAAGTTTAATTATACTGAGATCAGTTACAAACTACCATTTGAAGAGAACAAAATTAAATAGAAACCCATGTAAACATAATTTGTTTATCAGGATGCCTGTATTGATTTGGGCACTCGTACCAGAGGAGCATGGCCAACTACGCAGTACATTATCATTAATTATCTTTAAGAGCACCCTGGGAAGGAGCATTCCACATTATGTCCTCAATTCATCTCAACATTTATTGTGAAGTGAGTCCACTTTCATCTGGAGCACAACTACAGTCTTATGCTGATTTTCACGGGCTGATTTTCCTGCCTAAAAGCTTAACAGAGGATTTTACAACTTGCAAACCAAAATTCTGCTGAATTCTAAGCAGTATCCTTTCTCCTCGTGTGAGCCAATGGAACAATTCCACTGTCCTGATCCCTGGAGCTGATCAGACATGTGTAGCTAGTTTATGTGCAACTCCACCCTTCCTGTGCAAAGCATACCACATGTTTCAAAGCAACCAAAAGCACCAGGAGCACGCATTTGTGAAAAATATTGTTAAGGAGTAAATAAAATTAGATTAAATAAATGCACATTACTAAAACTGAGAACTGCATATTGATACAAGTTTATACTAAATCCAAAGACAACAGAAGTAAATTAACATTAGCCGATTGGAACATTGGTCAGCCAAAGTGCTCTTGTCAATTACCAATAGAGCTTTAAATCAGTGCCTCACTCAGGTGCCAAATTACAAAGTCTATCACACATGACAGCAGAATTAATTTGTTTTCTACTATTAAAATCTTATCTTAATGTTGTCAAGTTTGTGCCACTACAAACATTTACAAATTTACAATTAAACGAGACATATCTGGCAACTATGAGACCGGGACCCTTTGCTTCTAATTTAGAACAGTACAGCACAGGAACGGGCCCTGTGGCCCAATCTATCGGTGCCGAACATGATGCCAAATTAAACTAATCCCTTTTGACTGCACATTATCCATATCGCTCTATTCCCACCTTATGCATGGACTTATCTAAAAGGATCTTAAACTATCATGTAGAAACAAGGAGCTGCAGATGCTGGTTTATATCAAAGATAGACACAAAGTGCTGGAGTAACTCAGCGGGTCAGGCAGCATCTCTGGAGGAAAAGGATGGGTGACGTTGGACAAACTATCATTCCTGTTCCTACCATCACCCTTGCCACCGTGTTCCAAGCACCTACCAGTTTCTTTGCAAAAAGAAAACTTGCCCCAAATCGCTCCTTAATTTTCCCCCTCTTACCTTAAAGATATGCTCTCTAGTTTTTGACATTTCCAACCTGGGGAAAGGTTCTGACCGTCTGTGCCTCTAATAATTTAATATACTTCAATCAGGTCTCCCTTCAACCTCAGATATTCCAGAAACAAGAATCCAAATTTCTCTAACCTTTCCTTGTAAGTAATACCCTCTAGTCCAGACAGAATTGTGTTAAAACTTCTTCTGCACCCTCACTAAAGCCTCCACAATATTCCTGTAGTGGGCAACCAGAACTGAACACGACACTCCGAATGTGTCATTTTCATGGACCTATATTTTAACTGTCTGCCTAACTTTCTAATTGTTTTTGCAAGACCTCTTTTCCCTTCGCTACTGCGCCGTAGGTACTAATGAAATCCGTTTATATGTTGTGAAATAGTTTAATATATAAGCTGGTTTATCTACCAATCCAGAGTAAAGTTCCTGGCAGCCACAGAAAGGTCCTCCTTTATACCCTCTCCAAAACCTTTGCATCCTTCCTGTAATGGTGACCAGAAATGCACCAACGACTCCATATATCCTATAACCAAAGTCCTATAAAGGTGCAGCATGACATCCTGGTTCTTGCACTCAATACCTGACCTATGAAGGTCAGCACACCATACACCTTCTTTACCACTTTATTTCTTGTATTGCTACTTTTAGGATAACATAGCAGCATAAAGTAATTCACCTTAAAACAGCTCCAGTGCACCAAGGACCTGATTGACCCTACATTGATCATCTTGTACTGTCTATATTCATCTATTTATCAGCACTTCGCCCACGGCCTACAATGCCTTGGTGATTTGTGCTTCTCTAGAAGCTCATTAATTGATGTACAAGGACATGCTTCTACCACCTTTTCAGACAGAGTGTTCCAGATTTCAATCACTCGGAGTGAAAAGAACTCTTCCTCAAATTCCTTCTAAACCTTTAACTCCTCAGCTTAAATAGATGCCTGGTCTTAGACACATCTGCCATGATAAAGTGGTTCTTTCGATCTATCCCAGCTACATCTTTCATACTTTTGTACATCTCTATCATGCCACCCTCAGCCTCTGCTCCAATAAAAACCAAACCCAGTCGATCAAGTCTCCACTCATACATGGAACATTCCATACCTGGCAACATAATTGTGAATCTTCTCGGTTCCCTCTCCAGTGTATTCAAATTCTTTCCATAATGCAGCAAAAAAAAAATTGAACAAAATATTTACCCTATCCAAATTATGTCAAACCTTTTTGCAAGACTTTCCTGCTTTTATATTCTTTGCCTTAACTAAAGAAACCAAGCATCCTGTGTACATTCACGACCATCTTATGTACTCTGCTGCCACCAGCATTGGACATGTGCACCAAAGTCCCTTTGTTCCTCAATACTTCCTAAGGACCTGACTTTGGTTGTGCGTATCCTAATTGTGGCTTCCTCACCCCCCAAAATGTAACACCTCATGCTTAACATTTTAAATGTCATCTGCCATTGCCCTACCCAGACTACCAGCTGATCAATATCATTCTGTTGCCTGAAACCACCTTCCTCAATATCAACACCACCAATTTACCACAACAATATTCACCATAATATCTTGATGCTTCCTGAATGGTCAGTAATAGTCTGTTCAGAGAAGGCAAAATGGTCTACTCTGACAGTTCTGAAGGGGCCAAGGAGTTCCAGCAATATGGTACCATCTTGAAGGGGTTGTCAAGTTATTCTTTAGTTTTACTTCTTGTTCTTGTGTGCCTGCTATTTTCATATCAAGTCAAGTTTATTGTCACAAGTACAGGTATGCCAGGGTACAGGTACAATTAAAATCTTGCTTACACCAGCATCAAGGGCACATTGCCTCAGACACATGCACAAAAACATAAATTAGAAATAAAGTATATATAAATTACATATACATTCTACCAGACAGTTAGAAGAGAAAAGACTGCAAAAAGCAAGATACTACATGCATTTAAACATAGATTTAAGGTCAAGGGAAAAAAATTTAAGGGGAATCTGAGCGGGTAACTTTTTCACACAAAGGGTAATAGGTGTATGGGACAAGCTGCCGGAGGAGGTAGTTGAGGCAGGGTCTATCCCAACATTTAAGAAACAGTTAGATAGGTTTGGAGAGATATGGACCAAACGCAGGCAGATACGAGTGAAGCTGGGACACGTTGGCGGGTGTGGGCGTTGGCCAACACTCTATGACTCTATTTGGCCTCGTAGGGATAAAGAGGAAACCGTTTATGTCTCCTGCACGGATGAGTGCGCTTTTGAGATGGGACATCTGCAGGAGTTGAGAATATGAGAAAGGAAGTGGAATCAGGTAGGGGAGATGTTTATTAGAAAGGATGCCTGTTGTGCTGCCGGTGGCCACTGTAAACTGTGAAAGGAAGAGGTCTATTAGGAATGATAAGTGCGCAACTATGCTGGGTGTTGAAGGATGTGATGCATGGGAGGGATAGTTGAGAATGTGTTGTTGAAAGGAGAGAGATGAATTAGGAGTTGAACTCACACATGCTACTCTGATTAGTTTACTGATTCATTCCTTCCAGGTGCTGAAGCCAATTATCTTAGCAATTTCTCACCATGTTTTACAATCTGAATGTTTAATGCTGTTTCTCTCCTTGGCTCGCAAGAATTTCTGTTACTTTGCTAACATTTGGATCTCCGGGCAGGAATTGTTCCGTCTTTGACAGTCTGATTTATTTGCTTCCTGCACTCTGACAGCAAAGCTATGCAACCTTGTATTTAAAAGCATACACGTGCTTTAAACTGGTTTCGAGCTGAACCCTTTTCTTCTTAGTTTGGGGATTCTGAGGTGGTTGGTGAGGCCAATGTGGGATCTAAAGAAAGATGGGCGAGTACTTTAATCATATTCTTCTTCGTCCATTTTAGCCAAGCTCCTGATGCATGGATACTCTGTTCTCAACAACATCCCAAAAGCTCTTCTTCCAGTCTGGCCAGCCAATTGTTAGCGGTTCCCACAACATAGTGGAAATATTACACATTTAGTTTAGTTTAGAGATAAAGCACAAAAACAGGCGCCCACGCTGACCAGCAATTCCTGTACACTAGCACTATCCTACACACAAGGGACAATTTACAATTTTTACCAAAGCAAATTAACCAAGAAACCTGTACGTCTTTGGACTGTGGGGAAAACCGAAGAACCCGGAGAAAGCCCACGCAGTTAGAGGGAGTACATACAAACTCGATACAGGCAGCACCTGTAGTCAGGATCGAACCCGGGCTTCTGGCGCTGTAAGGCAGCAACTCTACCACTGCGCTGCCGTGTTTTTAGATCATTCTTCAATTGTATTATCAGTTCACCCGGTAAAATTTTGCCATGGAAGACTCAATGCCTGATTGCGCACCTGGTTGGTGTCTAGTCTCAAGCATACAAGTGACTAAGTGTATATCTTCTGACTAAGTGTATTGTACTTTGACTCTCTATGCTAGGTATATTGCGTCCATATCATCACAATAAATTTGGAAGATTTTGTGTGGTCAGCTTCGGTGGTCTGTCTCCAGGACTTCGGGGTGCGGTCTAGTTGTCTACCTCTCCAAAGTGAAAAGAAGAGTGGGAATCACTACTACCTGACAGACGATAAACTGCGAGCTAGATTTGTGATCTTCATCCATTCATAAGTTCAAAGTTTTGATGACCACCCTTGCTTGCTACCAGTCAGCACTGAGATTAGATCTGTAGGTTGTGATCATGGTTTGCATGCCATCATAAGGCAGACACGGTTCGAAGACCAATTTCTGACAAGGATGTCAACATTCAGCAGATCCTCTGGAAATTGCACTGATAATGAAACAGCGATTCCCAATATGTTGAAAATAAAAAATACCTGGAAATCTGAAATACAAAAATTGCTAGAAACTCTCTGCAGTTGTGACGATAGGTCTCCAACATGGACTGCTACCTCTGTTTCAACATTTTCTGCTAGATTTGGATGGAAACTGCAAGTCAGACCAAAAAATCTGCCTCTTTTCCCAGCTGCGATTAACATTCAAACCTGCCTGGATTTTAAATCAAGTCTGAAATTAACACTCATTATTATTGCGTCGGTGTGAAAGGAAATGGGATTAATGAGGTACAAAAACAGGGATCCAAATTATAGGTATGTTACAATACTTACCTTCAGCAGCGCTGCAGTTCTGCCACTGGCTGTGTGCGCGATTTTGGCGCGTTTGGGGGGGGATGGCGAGGTTAAAACGCGGTTTTCTCCTACCGTGTCCTGGATTATATTTTGTCAGAGTGCAAGCTTTTGCTGAAGAATTGTTCCAACGACCGTTCTGTGTCTTTTTTTTTTTTTAACGCCGACAACGGGGACGGATTTCACGTAGGTGACAGGTAAAAGAAAGTTGATTATTTTTATGTATAAAAGTGTTTCTTAAGATGCCTTTAGTTCACATTTTAAGTTGCGAAGCGGTGATTTAGTCCCCATACGAACCGGCAGTATTTTTCATGCCGATATGGGGGTCTAAATCACCGCAAACCGCATCATTCCAAATGGTCGCGTTCCAGAAAAACCCACTCGCAAGTTGATTTAAATGGCCATTAATTTGCAGGTATTAAACATTAAATTCCTTCCATTTGGCCTATAAATCCATGACAATGAGATTTAAAAAACATGTTTTATTGTGAATTTTTGTGTGAATGTTATTTGGAGAATTAGGCTATTTTAAAATGTTCATCTATTCTTAAGAAATGGATAGATGTTTAGATCTAGTAATTGAATTTTGTAATTAGCTACAATTAGGTAACTAACTAATTATATGCTTTAATTTCAAGTCATCTAAGTAAGATTGTTTCATATTTGTTTCAGAATGCTTCAATCCATAATAACTGAACATTTCTTTCAGTTCTCTTAATTTTTAAGGAAGTTATAGGCTTTTGACTGTCCTCGATCACAGCTTTTGTGTTCAGTCAATGGAAAAGCAATAGGGAACATGATGCTAATTTCCGAGTATGAAAATGGCCATAACATTTTTAATACTGAAGATATGAAAGTGAATTAGGTGTCAAATTAAACTTCTTTTTATGCTTTATCTGATGGGATAAATTACAGACTTGATTTTTTAAATCTCAAAATGTTGTAACATTGCTACAAATTACAACCAAGTGGAGGATAAACACCAACGGGTTTGTTTCCCTTTCCAATTTGTGTGCAGTTCTATGTACACAGTTTAAAAGCAATGCCAAGGTGTAATGGAACTAACACGGCAAGCTTAATGGAGCACAGGCATGTAACATATAGGTAGTGTAGGAAGGAACTGCAGATGCTGGTATTGTCTGTAGATTGTGCAGGATACAATGTTAAGTTTTACAATGTTAAGTCGTTTTTAAAAAATTATGCATAATCATTGCCAAGATATACTAAGGGTGTAAGTCATTGGCATATTTGTGTTTGCACTCCTACAGTTTTTGCTGCCACCAGCACCCACGTCCGCATCACTGCAAATCATTTCAGAATATAATTGAGGACTTTCTGAAAAACATCTTTACTGATAAATACTGAAAGGTGGCATGGAAAGAAAACATTGAAATGTTCAAGTCTAAATTTGTCAGCATGATTTGAATTTGTACAATATGTTGTAAAGTAAGATAAAAATCTCAAGCTGAAACAAGACGTTATTTATACGACAGAAACGGCAGTGCTGAAGGAGCTGTAAAACTGACGTAATCTTGTGCTCAAACCACTGATCAGTCAGCTACAAACTAACCAATCATTTGGTTTAAAATCATTGACAGAAAATGTTCATGGCATATTTTTTATTCAATGGTGTGGGAATAACATTTTAATTATTTATTTCTGCACCACTGAAAGAAAAGAACTTCCAATTGCAGAGAAAAATAGAACATTCCACATTGAAATGATCCAACTATAAATCACCAGCACTTATTATTTTGCTGTCTATGAGTCTGAGAGCTTCATAGACAAGAGTTTTAGTGAGGTAGTCATGCGCAATGTGCAGGCAGAAGGTGGATTGGGTCCAATAGAAAAGAGAAGGGGAGCAGTCAGAGAGTGCAAGAATTCCCTGTGGCCATTCTCCTCAAAATTAACTGTACTCTTTGGATATTGTTGGGAGAGCAGCAGCAGCAGCAGCAGCAATCAGGTCTGTGACACTATGGGGTAGGTGATGTCTGACAAGAGCAATTGTAATTAGAGACTCATTTGCTAGGCGGACAATCAGGCAATTCTGTGTCTGCAAATGGGATTCCAGAATAGTGTGTCGGAAGGAACTGCTGATGCTGGTTTATACCGAAAACTTGTTGGAATAACAGCGGGTCAGGCAGCATCTTTGGAGAAAAGGAATAGGTGACATTTCGGGTTCCAGGAGAGTGTGTTGTGCAACGTGCTAGTGAGGGTAGGAACAGGAAAATATGACAAACAAATGCATAGCTGAGGTGTTGACACAGGAGGCAGGAATTAAGATTGTTGGACCATTGGCATTCACTGCTGGGGCAGAAGTGACCTGAACAAGAGGTTACACCGAAACAGAAAGGGACCAATATGCCGGCAGGCAAGTTTATAACTGCTACGAGGGAAAATGTAAGCTAGATTGGCAGGGGAACGAAATCCAAAGTAGCTGTTAGATAGGTCGCAGGCTCTAAGTTGACACATAAGCCATGACAGCAAGTAGGACAGGCAGGAGCACAGCGGCGAGTGCAGAAAGTCAGATACAATATTGAGTAGGTTGTTTTGTGGGCAAAGGAATGTCTGGAAAGTGGGAAGCATGATAGAGTAATAATGAGAATTCAAGGTTTGCATTTTCCTGTTAAAGTGAAGGGCAACGCAGGTAAGAGTAAGGAATCCTGGATGATGACAGAAAACGAGGGTCTGGTCAAGAAATGGAAGAAGATGTGGGTCCGGTGTATGCAGCTTGGATCGTGTATCCCTGGCGGGATATATGTGATGCCCAAGGAAAAAACCCAAGAGGGCTAAAAAGGTGGAGGGGAGGGGGGGGGGGGGGGCATGGGATTGCTCTGGCAGATATAATTAAGAAACAAAAAAGATGTTGTAAGTATATTAAGGGGAAAAGGATAACAAGAGAAAGAATTGGGCCCCTCAGAAACCAAAGTCATCATTTATGTGTAGAACTGCAGAAGATGGGCAAGGTCCTCAATGAATATATCTCCCAAGTTTTTACTACAGTAAAAGACATGAAGACTAGAGAATTTAGCAAAGCCATAGGTGATATCTTGCAGTCTGCATTACAGTCTCAATGTTCTAAAATATAGGAAGGTAGATTAAATTTCTAAGTTCCAGTCAGGTATATCCAGAGACACTGTGGGAAGCTAGAAAAGAAATTGCAGGAGTCCAGGCTAAGATGAGGACGACAGATGGCACAATGGGCTAAGTGTTCGGCTGGCAACCGGAAGGTAGCTGGTTCGAATCCCGCTTGGAGTGCATACTGTCGTTGTGTCCTTGGGCAAGACACTTCACCCATCTTTGCCTGTGTGTGTCCTTGGGCAAGACACTTCACCCACCTTTGCCTGTGTGTGTGGATGTAATTATGTGAAGCACTTTGGGGTCAATGCAAGTTGACTAAAAATGTGCTATATAAATAAAGAAAGAAATTTAATTTAAGATGCATAAACCATTGTTCGACACGTGTGAAGTGCCAGGCAAACTGGAGGGTTGATAATGCTGCACTTCCAAATAAGAAGGGCTGAACACAAACAAAAACCTGGGAACTATAGACCTATAAGCCTTAAAGGTACACAAAAATGCTGGAGAAACTCAGCGGGTGCAGCAGCATCTATGGAGCGAAGGAAATAGGCGACGTTTTGAGCCGAAACCCTTCTTCAGACCTATAAGCCTTATATTTGTTAGTGGCAAGTTACTGCAGAGAATTCTCTTGTATAAGATATATATGCATTTGGAAAGACGATTAATTAGGGATAGCCAGTGTCATTTTGTTCGTGGGAGATCATGGATCACAAATTTGATTGATTTTTTTGAAGAAGTAACCAAAGAGGTCAATGCAGGCAGGGCAGTAGACACATTCTATATGTGCCAAGCGCTTGTTAAGGTTTAACATGTTAAGCTATTCTGGAAGGTTAGATTGCATAGGATCCAGGGAGAGCCAGATAACTGGAATAGAATTGGCTTGATGATAGGAAGCAGAGGGTGATGGTGAAAAGTTGCTTTTCGAACTGGACGTCTGCAACTAGTGGTGTACTACAGGATCCTGCCAGGCCTATTGCTGTTTGTCATTTATATTAACAATTTGGATGAGAATTAACAAGGCATGGATAGTAAGTTTACAGATGACGCAAAAATAGGTGGTATCATAGACAGTGAAGATGAGTCTTAGAGTGATACAGCGTGGAAACAGGTCCTTCAGCCCACTTTGCCCACCCCAGCCAACATGTCCCAGCTACATTAGTCCCACCTGCCTGCGTTGGTCCATATCCCTCCAAATCAGTCCTATCCATGTACCTGTCTAACTGTTTCTTAAATGTTGGGATTGTCCCACCCTCGCCTACCTCCTCTGACATCTTGTTCCATACACTCACCACGCTTTGTGTGAAAATGGTACCCCTCAGATTCCTATTAAATCTTTTCCCCTTCACCTTAAACCTATGTCCTCTGGTCCTCGATTCACCTACTCTGGACAAGAGACTCTGTGCATCTACCTGATCTAAACCTCCCATGATTTTATACACCTATAAGATCACCCCTCAACCTCCTGTGCTCCAAGAAATAAAATCCCAGCCTAGTCAACCTCCCTCTAAACCTGGCAACATCCTCATAAATCTTCTCTGTACCCTTTCCAGATTGACAACATCTTTCTTATAACATGGTGCCCAGAACTGAACACAATACTCTGAATGCGGTCTCACCAATATCTCATACGTGCAACATGATCTCCCAACTTCTATACTCAATACTCTGACTGGTGAAGGCCAATGTGCCAATAGCCTTTTTGACCACACGATCTACCTGCGACTCCACCTTCAAGGAACCATGCACCTGCACTCCTAGATCCCTCTGCTCTACAACACTCCCCAGAGCCCTACCATTCACTGTGTAGGTCCTGACCATGTTAGGCTTCCCAAAATGCAACACCTCACATTTCTCTGTATTAAATTCCATCAACCATTCCTCAAGCCCACCTGGCCAATCGATCAAGATCATTGCTGCAATTTTTCACGTCCATCTTCACTATCTGCCAAACCACCCACTTTTGTACCATCGGCGAACTTGCCTATCTTGGCATGTATGTTCTTATCCAAATCATTGATTTAACGCGCCCAGTAACAACCCTGAAGCACACCACTAGTCACAGGCCTCCAGTCCGAGAAGCAACCTTTCACCATCTGCTTCCTTCCATAAACACAATTTTCTATCCAGAATATCAAAAATTCTTATCAAGACTTACAGCAGGATTTTGATCGGCTAGGCAAGTGGGCCAAGGAATGGGTCATGGAGTTTAAATGAGATAAGTGCAACTTGGTGCTTTTTGTAATGTCAGGACCTTCACAGTGAATGGCAGGGCAGAGGGGCTGGGAATACAAGTAACTAAGTGATTAATCTTTATAGTCCAAAATTTTAATAGGGTTTAATGAAACTTTAAGCGTGAGTTTATTAGCTAAATACTATTACTTACAAATTGGTTCCTAGACATCAAACTAAATATTTAATATGTATGTCTATGCTTTCAGAGCATTGAACAGAAAATCAATTATCTAAACCTTAACAACATTTCAAAATAAGACTTTTGTCCTTAGGCCGCACATCATGAACACAACTGCAGCCACCGCGGCTAATATAATTTTAATATAACAGACATTATCTCATCTAGCTATTCATGAATCGATTTTCAACTGTGCAATGTTTTTTAACAGTCTTCAGAGATTAACATGTAATATATAATTTATGCTTTCCAATCATCTGATTCGTCTTATTACCTCATGCGAAATAACGATTTCAGGGGTGATTGAGACCAGGAACAATGTTCTAACAACATACAGAGTGGCAGGATTCAGGTTTAATCCCTCAATCCAGGTTTCCCCGACTGCTGGAAATGTAAACCAGCACCTGTAGTTCCGTGCTTCTACATCTTGTTTGAATGTTAGTAGGAGGAAAAGATAGTAATGGGGTCACAGAGGATCTGTGGGTGCTCAGTCAATATTCGTACTGACAGAAGCTGGGAAATAGGTCACCAAAATTATTTCCTTATCTGCTAGTCTGAGCCAGCAATATGAACAAATATTCCTGGGAAAAATAGAAGATGGCTTTGATTCTAAATTTTAACCGGGGCAACAACAAATTGGGACCATAACTTACAAGACCCCTTTTACGTTAACCAGATTTGATCACTAACCAAATGCATCCTAGTCAGGCACGGGGTCAGGAGACCGCTGATGAAGACATCTGAGAATAATCTTGGGCACAGGAATGGAGGTATCTTTCTGCAGGCATCAGCAAGATGACCTGCAGCCCAAGATTTGTTGTTTTAATTGTCCTCCCCACCCGTCACTTTCTAGACCACCCACCCCCCTCCTCTGGCCACCTGCTTCTTGAACTGGGTTTCCCCAGTGGTCTGAACTCAGTCATCAGCCCCATATTTCTGCATATCAGGAAGTTCTGAACTCCATGAAATGAGAGCTGGAATCACTGCCAGATACATGCCTGTTTAACAGGGTAAGTTGCCAGTGTGGACAAAGCAAGCACACAGTGCTCATATTTTAACCTTGCAAACATACCATTCTCATTCTGTGAAGAGACACACATGTTTGTATTAGAAGATACAAACCCGCTAAATTTGGTGATCTAAAATGTTTTAACTGTTTGGGTAAAACGTATTATAATACAATTCTGTTCTCTAGATAAAGTAGAACAATATGATTGAATGTAGAAAATAATATCATTGCACAGCTTGCCAGCTATAGAAATAATGCTACGGTATATACTGCATTTCAGCAGTTATGCTTAGTCTCTCTTTCACTCAAATACATGTACACACTGATACATACACAAACACACACACACACACACAAACCCATACACAAATACACACCCACAGAAGAGTTAGAGCAGTAAGAATTTTTGGTCTCAATGCCAGAAGGTGTGGTGTTCCATTTCTTAGATTCCATTTGAATCATACGCAGAATGTGAATGCATAAATAATCTGCTAAAACAGATTTATAAAAACTGAGTGCCAAGATCGCACAGCAATATGGGTAATCACACTGCTGTCCAGAATCCACCCACCCCCATACCATATGTTACTGCTGGTAGCATAGATCACTGAAATGGATTTTGCAGGATTTTTGTTTATAAATTTCATTCAAATACAAATATATACTGACATATACATGATCCTCACAGTAGGCTGTGAAAATAAGGATACTTATATTTTCAATTAGATTACTGTAACAGCCATGGCGTAATGACACTAACATTCAAACAAGATGTAGAAGCACGGAACTACAGGTGCTGGTTTACAAAAAAAAGAAACTAAGTGCTGGAGTAACTCAGCGTGTCACGCAGCATCTCTCGAGAATATAGATAAGTGACATTTCGGGTCAGAACCCTTCGTCAGACAAATTATTTCAAGCATTCTGTTAAATCTAAGACCATATTACTTTAATAAACTAGTGATATTGAACTTGGAAATATTTATAGGTAATAGAGTACTAATATTCAGAATAGGCACAAATGCAGCATTCAATGTGTTTAGCTACTGATTGAGAGTTTGAGTTCATGATTGGTTTTACACTCACATGGATTTCAGGATAACTCGAACGGTGGTAATACATAATCAGCAAAGTGAAAGAAAAGTCCTGTGTGGCTACGCTTGTTTCTTTTTGAACATATTGCAACCTGGACATATGAGACCACGTTCTCTCCACAATGCTACCTGACCTGTTAAGTATCCCAGAATTACGTTTTTAATTTCAGATTTTTAGCACCTAAGGGTTCCTTTGTTCAAAACCGAAAATGCGTTTTTCCTTAGACACAAGGAAATGCAGACATTAGTTTACAAAAAAAGAAAAAAAGTGCTGGAGTAACTCAGCAGGTCATGCAGCATCCCTGGAGAACATTGATAGGCGACATTTCATGTTGGGAGGTACACAAAAATGCTGGAGAAACTCAGCGGGTGCAGCAGCATCTAAGGAGCGAAGGGAATAGGCAACGTTTCGGGCCGAAACCCTTCTTCAGCATTTTTATGTACCTTCGATTTTCCAGCATCTGCAGTTCCTTCTTAAACATTTCATGTTGGGACCCTTCTTCAGATTAATTGTAGTGGGGGGGGGGAGAAGAAAACTGGAAGAGAGGTGGAGACTGGACAAAACTTGGCAGGTGATAGATGGACCATGGGGGGGGGGGGGGGGGGGGGGGGGAGTGTGTGTGTGTGTGTGTGTGTGTGTGTGTGTGTGTGTGTGTGTGTGTGTGTGTGTGTGTGTGTGCGTGCGCGTGCGTGTGTGTGTTCTAAAATTAGAGATTCAATGTTAATATGCCCAATTATTCTCCATCCCCAATACCCAAGTGGAATATGAGGTGCTGTTCCTCCAATGGAGAGGCCCAGGACTGTAAGGTCTGTATGGAAATGAGTAGGGGAGTTAAAATGATTAGTAAACCAGGAGATCCAGCAGGCCTTGACGGACCGAGCGCAAGAGTTCAATGAAATGCTCGCCTAGTCTATGCTCAGTCTCACTAATGTAAAGGAGGCCACATCAGGAGAACTAAATGCAGGTTGGAGGAAGTGCATGTGAACCTCTCTCTCACCTAGAAGGATTGCAGTGGTCCCTGGATAAATGTGAGGGAGGAGGTACAGGGACAGGTGTTACATCTCCTCCATTTGCAGGGGGTGGATAGGATGGGGATGAGTGAACCACAGAGTTGTGGAGGGAGCGGTCTCTGTGGAAAGCAGAAAGGTGTGGAGTGGAAAATGTGATTGGTGGTGGAATCACATTCAAATGGCAGAAATGTAGATGAATAATGTGTTGGATGTGGGGGCTGATTGGGTGAAAGATAACAACCTCAATCCTCATTCATCTGGGGGAGAAGATACAAGAGCAGAGCTACTGGATTTAGAGGCCACACAGGTGTGGTCCTTATACCTCCTCCCTCACATCCATCCAGGGACTCGAGCAGTCCTTCCAGGTGAGACAGCAATTCATGTGTACCTCCTATAATAATCATCAACTGTATTTGGTGCACCCAATGTTGCTCTTTTACATCTTTTCTTTTTTTTTGTTCTTCTATTCACTCCTTTGATGTGAACACAAGGGCAATTATTGTCCATCCCTAATTGCCCCTAAACTGAAGGGCAATAGGAAGTCAGCATATTGCTTAGCCAAAGATAAAATACAGGCAAGGAAAATTAAGCAGCTTTTTCACGGGGCGACTTGACGCAAGAGTCAACCAGAATTTAACATCGTGGGAACCTCGTGCGATAACAGTACGGCATTCGTGGACCACCGTGGCGCTAACGGCAGGTAATCGTGTAACTTGGTGACTCGGGAGAAAATTCAAGCAAGTTTGAATTTCTCCAAGAGTGACTTGTACACTTGTGGTTGAGCATTGCAACATTATATGAACGTAGTGGCCAGTGCAATATCCGTGCGATATCCGTAATAACTCTTGCGGTTACCGTAGGAACTCCTGCGAACGGTGAACCCGGAAGCTGGACAGAGGGGACAGAAGGTGAGTAAAAATTGTCTTCTGTGGGATTGAATTTAAAAAATAAATAAAAATAAAGATTTGCATCCGCATATGGACATCAACTTATTCATGAGTTATGTTAATGAGATTCAAGAAAATAACTATAATCTTTAAAAGGGACTTTAAAAGGGACTTTACTGAAAGGTCCCGCATTTTTATGGTCCGTGATAAATTTTTCACATGTACTTCTTTGAGAGATACAGCTCGAAGTCCACGCCGACTAGCGATCGATGCCTTTCCGAAGCAGGGTCCGGAACGCTACCAATCAATGTTCTCCAGAGACCCGTGTAAGGAGTGAACTGCACATGCTGGTTTAAACCGAAGACAGACACAAAAAGCTGGAGTAACTCAGCGAGTCAAGCCGCATCTCTGGAGAAAAATAGCTGATGTTTTGGGACGAGACACATCTTCAGACTCAATTCCGATTAGGATGTCTGAAGAAGGGTTCCGATTCGAATCATCACCTATTCTTTTTCTCCAGAGATGCTGCCTGACCCGCTGACTTACTCCAGCTTTTTATGTTTTTCTTCCCAGATCTGACTTACATGCTGAGTTACACCAACATTTTGTGTCCTTTTGTGCGTATTAACCAGCATCTGCAGTTCCTTGAGACATTACCTAACTTCAGATTTTAGAGATATAGCGCGGAAACAGGCCCTTTGGCCCGCGCCGACCACCTATTCTTATCCGGCTTCAGAACGGTTCTTCCTTCCATTCGTTTGGGCACTGACCCGACCTACCAACCTACCTCAATGCGGACATTGGACTTTTTCCCCCTGGAACTGTCCTGAAAACATATATTCTGAACTCTGGTATTTTCCTCTTCGCTCTACCTGGTGTTCTTGTGCATGTGTCGGAAGGAACAGCAGATGCCGGTTTAAAGAGAATGCTGGAGTAACTCGATGGTTCAAAATGCTGGAGTAACTCAACGGGACATGCAGCATCTCTAAAGAGAAGGAACGGGTGACGTTTCGGGTCGAGGCCCTTCTTCAGACTGTACGTGGCTTGGTTATATTCATGTATAGCATTATCTGATATGATTGTATAGCACGCAAACAAAAGTTTATTCCCTGCATAGAATCATACAGCGTAGAAACAGGCCCTTCGACCCAACTTGCCCACACCGACCAATATGTCCCATCTACACTAGTCCCATTTGCCCGCGTTTGGCCCATAACCATCTAAACCTATCCTATCCATGCTTCAGTCTAATGCGTCTTAAACATTGCGACAGTACCTGCCTCAACTACCTTAACGGATAGCTCATTCCATACACCCACCACCCTTTGCGTAAAATAGTTACCCCTTAGGCTCTCATTAAATCATTCCCCCCGAACCTAAACCTGTATCTGCTGGTTCTCGATATGAGACAATAATAACAAACCAAAGCGAGTTAGGACATCAACGGGGAGATCCTGGATAAACCCAAGGTAGCCACAAAATGGAGGAACTCAGCGCAACAGGCAGCATCTCTGGGGAGAAGGAATGGGTGACATTTCGGGTCGAGACCCTTCTGATATGCTGCCTGTCCCGCTGAGCTACATGTTGTGTCTATCTTCGTTTTAATCCAGCATCTGCAGTTCCTTCCTGGCCGAACCCGATTGAAAGATGAGAGGCTGGGCGATAGAGCACTGGGTGTGACAAGGATCAGGCTTCAGTAAGCAAAGTAAAGAGAGGTGGCAACGTTATGGAAATGAAGCGGGTAATCCGAGTGATGGCGAGACGGTATCCTCTAATGTGTCGGAAAGAACTGTAGATGTTGGTTTGCGCCGATGATAGACACAGTAATACTGGAGACAGACATAAAATACTGGACGGGCAGCATCTGGATAAAAGGAATGGGTGACGTTTCGGGACGAGACTCTGAAGAAGGGTCTCGAACCGAAACGTCACACATTCCTTCTCTCCAGAGATGCTGCCCGTCCCGCTGTGTTACTCCAGCATTTCGTGTCTATCTTCCGTATGCTCTGTGATGGTCATCTCGGAGTCATGTGGCAACTCTGGTCTGTAGACACGAGGAACTGCAGATGCAGGAATCACGAGCAAAACACAGAGCGTTGGACGAGCCTGACCCTTTGAGTTCCTCCATCACTTTGTGTTGAAGTCAGGTCTGGACATTGCTTGGCTCAGTCTCAGGCGCCGGCTAACTAGGAAGATCGAGTCAAAGTCCAGCACTAACACTCAAGAAATAACGTTTGCGGCCTGATGTTCCCAATATTTAATTGAAATCATTAATAAAGTAAATAAATAGATACCGGTCTAATCAGTATCTACGGGATTGGACAGGCTAGATGCAGGAAGAATGTTCCCGATGTTGGGGGAGTCCAGAACCAGGGTCCCAGTTTTACAGTCTACCGTGGGAACTCTTTAACTCAGTAAAGTAAAGTAGCCTTTATTGTCATATCAGCGCACAGGCAGCAGTTCTTCTTCTTTCGTGTGGCATGCACAGCCTAAAGTTGTTGGACAACTTGTTCTATTTGATCTTCCGTTTGTGCACGTCGAGTTGATTGCATTAGTCGAAACAGGGCGGACCACGTGAAGGTTGCAATCTTCTACCCCAGGCAGCAGTTGATTGTTGCTCTATTCAGTTTCCCAGGGGGTCGGGACGGGACTGGAGTTGGGAGGGAAAGGTGGGGGAGTCGAGGGAGAGGAGGGGGAGACAGATGGGGGTGTCTTCATTTACTGGCGGCGGGTGTCTGTCACTGAAACAGGCAGGTGAGATTTCACATCCACCTTGTGTGTGCCTCTCTCTCTCTCTCCCTCCCTCCCTCTTACACAGGCTGAGAGACTCTGCCTCTGTGAGTGTACGTCTCTTTCTCCCCCTCTTCCACACACATAAGACCGAGGTACTGTGCTCAGTCCATCTGTGTCTCCCACATACACAGTAAAACATGTCTCCAAATGAGCCAATTCAACCAAGGGAGGATATTTATAGTGTGTGAAAAAAAAGTGACATCATTTGTGCCACGTGATGATTTAACAACACTTCACAATGTTCATTCAAGATTTAACGGGAAAGCTCGGGAGATGGACAAGTCACTCGCACAAATAACAGAAATGCCGAGTACCGTGGGAACTCTTTATCTACCCCCCGTTATATCATGTGATATCGTGCTAGACCACGACCACTTCACTCTGGTTACATCTTGCATCAAGTCGCCCCGTGAAAAAGTGCCATTAGTGAAGTGCATTGATGAACAACTAGGTGTTATTCACCAATATGACAGCCCCTTGATTACCACTATTACTTTTTTTTTTTATACAAAAAACATTTAAAAAAATACAATACAAAAAAAACATGACAAGGTTCAATTCACGGATGAATTTCACTCGTTTTATCATGTCCCATTATGATAAGCTCTCCCGATCTGAGAGAACTCCTCCTGAATCCCCATTAATATTTTATACACTAGTGAAATCATGCTTTTGTAATTGGTTTGCTTCACTAGTTGTTTTTGTAAAAATAGAATCTTAGCCTCAAACTATACTGCATAATGACGTAGCAGTTCTTTCAAGCCCCCTTTGATCCTCGCCCTCATCCATTTTTAATAAAAACGCAATCTAATCCGAACAGGGCAGACTTGGGTATCCTGAGAAAACAAATTCATGACTGGAGGCATCAGTTAGCCACTTTACTGGAACTGCTGGTGTAATGTGTCACAACACTTACTGTTACCAAGACAGATAAATGTGCCTCTGTCAGTAGCTCTTCCTAGGAACAATATTTGTTTCTTCCAAAAGGTGTGTTTATTCTTCCTGTTCTGGCATTCTAACGAGCTACACCTCCCCAAATAGATTTTCTAAGCAGAAATTTAAATTCCCTTCTGCAAGATTCTCACAATCCATCACAATAGACTGCGTATGACCAATCAGGTCACTGTAGTCTTCTTACTTATGTAGTCAATTTCATCTGATTGAAATGAAACAATCTAGTTTACTTTGGTGACTATCAGGGTAGCCGTGCACACGATACATTGGAATACCTTGTAAATGGGGCCCAACCTTGCATTATTTTTTAACTCCACATTCTATTCCCGAAGCAACAAATATTCCAGCATGCGTAATCTGAAGAAGGGTCCCCATCCCCAACATCACCTATCCACATTCTCCATAGATGCTGCCTGATCCACTGATTTACTCCAGCACTTTGTATCTTTTTTTGTAAGACAGCATCTGCAGTTCCTTGTGTCTATACTTTTATTTCACTTTTTTATTGCATTACATTTTATTTTATAATGAATCTTCTGAGTTAACAGTATGCGAGAAAGTGAACTCTGATGTGTTTAAAGAGAGCACAGAGAACATTTGTGCATTTTTACTTGAAATTGTCTGCTAGTCAAAAACACTAAAACATAGAAGCACTCCTGGTCCTAGGTCAGCCGTATGTCTGTGGCACACCCAGGAACCTGCCTTTGGTCGCAAACGTAGTCATTTCGAACCACAATTGCCCACATACTCCCAGTAATAGTCAGCCAAAGACATAGCTTTAGGGTGTGAGGAGGAAAGTTTGTTTTAAAAAAGAGATTTGCATGGCAAATCTTTTCTACACAAAGAGTGAAAAGTGCCTGGAAAGTGATGTAGGGGAGGTGACAGATGCAGGAAAGATAACAATGTTTAAGAGGCATTTAGACAGGCACTTAAGCATAAGTAAGAAGATGGGATTAGTTTTGATTAGCATCATGGCCGGCACAGACGTCGTGGGCCAAAGCGTCTATCCCTGTGTTGTATTATTCAATGTTCTATGATGTCAAACTATTTACATTGACAGAGATACCAAATTTTCAGTTTAACTATGCACTCTTTCCCGTAATTGCATCACTAATGAGCAGCACAAAATATCTAGATGCTTGATTACTGTGTTCTCTGTCATTATTATATCCCCATTCTTTCCAGTCTATCCAGTGAAGAAAGACTGGATAGGCTCGGCTTGTACTCGCTAGAATTTAGAAGATTGAGGGAGGATCTTATAGAAACTTACAAAATTCTTAAGGGGTTGGACGGGCTAGATGCAGGGAGATTGTTCCCGATGTTGGGGAAGTCCAGAACAAGGGGTCACAGTTTAAGGATAAAGGAGAAATCTTTTAGGACTGAGATGAGAAAAACACTTTTTACACAGAGAGTGGTGAATCTCTGGAATTCTCTGCCACAGAATGTAGTTGAGGCCAGTTCATTGGCTATATTTAAGAGGGAGTTAGATGTGGCCCTTGTGGCTAAAGGGATCAGGGGATATGAAGAGAAAGCAGGTACAGGATACTGAGTTGGATGATCAGCCATGATCATATTGAATGGCGGTGCAGGCTCGAAGGGCCGAATGGCCTACTCCTGCACCTATTTTCTATGTTTCTATGTCTATATTTTACATATGGCTCTCATTGTCTTAATCTGCTTCTATTAAATTGTCTTTTGGTATCTAATATTCTAGCTCATACTTTCTTGGTCGATTGCACTGTCTATGTCATGTCTTTATTTGCCTATTCAAATATCTTTATATCTCAAATACTCTCCTAATTATGTCTCTGCAACTCTCTCCATGACTGTCAGATGGCCTAGTCATACCCATGAACATGCTACGACAGTATCTATTGAAAGGCACTTTTAATACACCACAGCATGTTGCTTCAGCTGTGCAGCAGCGTAGACTGCCAGCACGAGTTGGGTTACGATAATATGAACAGTGTTGTGGGCAGAGCTTCTAATAATAAAGCACTGCATTGGTTAGTAAGTGAAGTAACCAATCTACATCTTTCCTTGAGGAAATAAAAGTGAAGCACATCTAAATATTGGTGACTTATAAGAATAAACACACTACTATGTGATGACTGAATAATACAGTATCTGAAACGCTAATAGCGCATACAGGGACATACAGATAGTTTAAACAAAATCCCAGTATCGAGCGGGCGGCCTACGAACTCGTCCCACGCGCATGCGGTATAGATCCGCGTCTCCTTCCATCGCCGGGGAAGTAACCAGGGACCCATGCAGGGAGAGCATTGGAGAGCCGAGGGGGTGAACACGGCGAGCGGGGCACCGAACATTGTGGTGGGGGTATAGGGGGCATAGGGTTGGTCTGCAGCAGCAGAGCGCGAGGGAAGAGACAGTCCAAGGGTAGGTCGGTCGTGTGGCTTCTGGATACGAGACCGCAGGACGTGGTTCCTTCACAGGAATGAGATTTTGACGGATGCGTCTGTAAATTCCTCCGTCAGCACTTACGAGATACGAGCGGGGCTATTTTGCAGGGGTGTGGATGTGACCCAAACGGCCATAGCACTTGTCGGTCTGAAGGCGAACAACTTGCCCACTGGAGAGAGGTTTAAGTGGTTTGCTGGACTTATCGAGAAATCGTTTCAGGGCTACGCGTTTCAGTTGGAGTTGTTTCTGGTCAACAGGAGGTGAACGGACCTGCGGCTGCAGCAGCTGCTGCGGCACGGGCAGGGCAGAACGGGTTGGCCGAGACATCAGATGTTGGGCTGGAGACGCCAGTATTGGGTCACGGGCGATGTTTCTTACGTTGAGCAGGTCCAAGAACACATTGGATTTAGCAAGGTGTGAGAGCTCCATTAATTGTTTGGCGCTACGAACTGCTCGTTCTGCGAGTCCGTTGGACTGTGGAAATTCAGGACTGCTGGTGACATGGCGAAAATCCCATCGTAGAGCAACGTTTTTGAAACATTGGCTGGTGAACTGACTGCTGTTATCAGATAGGAGACGTGCAGGGGCGCCGTGTACGGAGAAGTGGCGTGACAGCTTTTGGATGACTGTATCGGATGTGATGTTTTGAAGTAGGTCAATTTCAAACCAGCCCGAATACGAGTCAACGAGAACCAGATAGTGTTTTCCACGCCACTTGAATATGTCGGTAGCGACTGTGGACCACGGTAGAGGAGGAACAGGGTGTGAGAGCAAGGGCTGCTTCTGTTGGTGTGGCTGTAGGCTGTTGCAGACAGCGCAGGCTTCAACTTTTTTGCGTATATACTCGGTCATCCCAGGCCAGTAAAACATGCTCTTTGCTCGTTGTAAGGTCGCTTGCACACCAGGCTGGCCCCTGTGGATGGCATCAAAGTACTTGCATTGTAGAACAGCTGGGATGACTGCTTTGTGACCCTTGATTATGACCCTGTCCTGTAGCACCAGTTCGTTGTGAACTAGGTAAAATGGGCGAATCACAAGTGGGGTACTTTGTTGATTATCCGGCCAGCCTCGCCGGATGACTGAGGACAGTAGTTGTAGAGTTGTATCTGCAGCTGTGTGCTCTGCCAGGCTGCTTAGGCATTCAGTAGGTGCGTACGACACCATCATTACTGTGAACTGGTCTTGTTCTGATGGCTGTTGCTCTTGATAGCGTGTCAGCTAGGTGCATGTCCTTGCTCTTTTTGTGGACTATAGTGAAATCGAAATGCTGTAGCTGCATGATCATCCATTGCAGGCAAGCTGGAGCAGCATGAATGGGTTTGTTTAGAACGGTGACCAGCAGCTGGTGGTCTGTTTCAACAGTCATGGACTTGCCAAAAATCAAGTCCTTGAATTTCGTGCAGACAAAAACCACGGCAAGTAATTCCTTTTGGATCTGGGCATAACGTTGTTCAGTCTCAGACAGGGTGCGAGAGGCGCAAGCAACAGGTCTGCAGTCTCCTTCGGTGGAAGTCAGTAGGCAAGCAGCGCCAAGTCCATATTGGGATGCATCACACGTGAGCATCACTGGTTACTTCAAAGCAAAGTAGGCAAGGGTTGAAGCAATGGACAATTGCAATTTGAGGATTTCAAAAGCTCTCTGGTGTTGTGGGTACCAGGACCAGGCAGTGTCCTTGTGAGTCAGTTGTCGCAGGGGAGCAGATATTTCGCTGAGGTTGGGAATGAATTTCCCCAAGTAGTTGACCATTCCCAGGAATCCCTGTAAACTCGTTGATGGCAGTGGTCTTGGATGGGTCCGGTCTGGTCTGAGGCCATCACTGTGTCGGACATACGTGTCCGACATAGTTGACCTCCTTGACACAAAATCTGCATTTGAGGGGGTTGAGCTTGAGATGGATGTCTTTAGCACGGTTGAGTACTTTTTTCAAGTTGGCATCATGTTCAGCCGTGTTGCGTCCGGCAACATCGACAATGATGGCGCATGGATTCCCCGCAAATAATTGTTCCATTGTGCGTTGGAATACCTCACTAGCAGAATTGATGCCTAAGGGCATCCGCAGAAATTTATAGCGGCCAAAGGGGGTGCCAAACATGGTGGGATTGGACGAATCAGGGTCCAGCGGGATCTGCCAGAACAAACTTTTGGCATCCAGAACAGAAAACACGGATGCATTGCCTATCTGAGCAGCAACTTCCTCTACTGTACACCATCGGTAGGGGGCGCTGCACTGGGGGCGCTGCACTGGCAGCAGCCTGTCGGCAGAGTGTCCGTCTTTTTTCAACTTTATTTATTTTTTTAGTATGTTTAAAAGTGTGTTTTTAATGTTTCTTTGTGTGTTATGTGTGGGGGGTGGTGTGGGGGGGTAAGGGGGAAACCGTTTCGGCCGCCTCTTCCATGGAGAGGCGACTTTTTCAGGTCGCCTCCCCCGTGGCCTAACAGCATGGATCGGCGCCGACTTTCCCGGAGACGCGCCCGGAGCTTCAGCGGCGGGCACAGCGTGGACTCTCGGCGCGGAGCGGGTGAGACCTCGCTGGAGGGGAGCGCTCCGTTACGCTGGCCCGCGGCAGCCGGCAGCCTGAAGCAGCGGTCTGCAGAACTCCAGCTGGTGCGGCGTCTACAGCCCGGGATCCCTCGTGGAGGACCCGGGGGGAAGAAGAAGCTTCCACCGCCAGCCCGCGGCCATCTTCTACCGCGGGCGTGGTATGGACTTACAATCTCCCCTGGAGGGGAGCTTCGACCGCCGGCCCTGCAGACTGCGGTGCTTCCGGCTGCGGCACGGCAGGTACTTTAAAACTTTGACCGCCGGCCTGCGGCCTACACCAGCCTGAAGCTGTCTCTGGTTGAGAAGAGCCGATCCTGGACTCACCTTGACTTTGACTTTGTCCCTTACCATCTGGACGCCCGCAGCAACGGCTGTGGAGGGTGGAGGTCCCGACCACGGGGGAAAATGGAGGAGGACTGGCCAAGCTCTGTGCCTTCCACCACAGTGATGAATGCTGTGGTGGATGTTTGTGTAAAATGTTTTATTGTGGTTGTGTTCTTTATTATTGTACCGCTGCTGGCAACCCAAATACCACCGACCTTGGTTGTGTGGCAATTAAATTATTTCTTTCTTCTTTCTATCGGATAGTGTGGGCGTCTGATCACTGTGTTCAGGTCTCTGGGGTTGATGCAAAATCGGATTTCTTCCTTGTTCTTCTTTGTTGCAACCACCATGGTGGAAACCTAGTCGGACGGGTCGGTGACCATAGCAATGACACCCAGGGACACCATCCACTGGAGCTCATTGTACACTCTGTCGCACATAGCATGTGGAATGCGGTGTGGTGCTCAGACCACAGGTAAGACATTTGGATCTGTGGCGATGTTGTATTTGATGGACAGCATTCCAAGCATATCGTCAAATAGTTCTTTGTATTGTGAAAGTACCTGCTGGGTGGGGCCCTTAGTGGGAGATATTTGATGGACAGCAGGCACAAAAGTAACCAGTCTTAGATCCTGGCACGCATTAATGCCAAGCAGAGTTGCAGCTTTCCCATGGACAATGAAAAACTTCAGTTTGTGAGCTTGTGACTCCAGGCAGCAATTCAATTCAGTTTCTCCAAGTGGGAGCAGCTCCCCTCCCCCATAGGCTAGCAAAATGACCGAAGTGCTTCCAATACATTCGACGTTACGGGTTTGTTTAAATTCAGATGACATGACATTGCACTTGGCAGCAGTGTCGATCTTTGCAACAGCGATGCTCTTGTTGACGAGCAGAGAAACATCAGGGTCAAGTTGATTGTTAGTGGAAGCAATCAGAGAGTTGTTACCTTCATGCTCTGGGAGCCGAACAGGAGAACGGCAGCATTTCATGAAGTGATTCTTTTTTTTGCAATAGTGGCAAATTTTTCAGAAAGCAACGCAGAGTTCGCGACCTAGAGGATGGGAGCCATCACAGTTAGACCATCGTTCGATAAATCTCTGAGGCCGTCGAGGTGGCGTGTGGTGTTGTGAATGCCGGTTACGATAGGAGGTGACGGTAGCACCGACACTGTACGAGGAATGTGGCCTAGGGCCCAATTACTTTGTGTGAGAAGCTGTTCAGCAATCCTACAAGCATGTTCAGCTCGGGCCAAGGTCAGTTCAGTATTGCGAAGTAATTCATCTCGCACCTAATAATAATATATCTTTTATTGTCATTGCACGTCAGTGCAACGAGATTTAGTGTGCAGCTCCACTGATGTACAAGAAAGGTAAATAAATACAATACATAAATAAGCAAGCTGAATTGATTGACGTGACCATCTGAGGGAGACTGTCCAAAGGGAGTGGGTGGGGGGGCACTCATTAGGGCCGGTTCAGAGCCGCTATAGCTCTTGGGATAAAACTGTTCTGAGTCTAGAGGTTCGGGCGTAGAAGGCCTTGTAACGTCTGCCGGAGGGAAGTAGTTGAAACAGACTGTGGCAGGGGTGTGATGAGTCCTTATGGATGCTGAGGGCCTTCCTGAGGCACCGTGTGTGGTAGATGCCCTCCAAGGCTGGTAGCTCTGTCCCGATGATCCGCTGCGCTCTGTTGACGACGCGCTGAAGAGCTCTCCTCTCCGCCTCCGTGCAGCTGAGATACCACACAGAGATGCCATACGTTAGTATGCTCTCTGTGGTGCAGCGATAGAACGTTGTCAGCAGCTGTTGGGGCAGACCAGTCTTTTTTAATGTCCTCAGGAAGAACAGTCGTTGCTGTGCCTTCTTGACCAGCGCGGCGGTGTTTGTGGACCATGTGAGGTCTTCTGAAATGTGAGTGCCCAGAAACTTAAAGCTGGACACTCTCTCCACACTTTCCCCGTAAATGGAGATTGGGGCGTATTCTCCAGAATGGGACCTCCTGAAGTCAATAATCAGCTCCTTGGTCTTGGAGGTGTTTAGTGCCAAGTTGTTATTGGCGCACCAGTCCGCCAGGTTCTGCACCTCCGCTCTGTAGTTTGTTTCATCACCGTTGGTGATCAGCCCAATCACTGTTGTGTCGTCTGCAAACTTCACGATGGTGTTGGTGTCGAATGCAGGGACACAGTCGTGAGTGAAGAGGGAGTAGAGCATGGGGCTTAGTACACAACCCTGTGGTGTGCCGGTGCTCAGGGTGATGGTGGAGGACAGGTACGGGCCCAGTCTCACTGCCTGCGGTCGCTCCGTGAGAAAGTTCAGGATCCAAGCGCATATCGGTGAGCTGAGGCCTAGCTGGTGGAGTTTGGTGGTGAGCTTGGTGCAGATGACCGTATTGAATGCAGAGCTATAGTCAATGAAGAGCATCCTCACATACGTGCCCTCGTGAATACCTCCGCCAGCTGTCCAGCACAGTCCTTTAATACTCTTCCCTGTACTCCATCCGGGCCTGCAGCCTTGCGTGGATTGATCCTACGCAGAGCGCACTGTACCTCCTGAGTGCTCAGTGTTAAGGCCTGTCCCTCCGCTATGGCCGGGGTTATTCCACACCTGGTGGTGTTGCCAGTATCGAACCGGGCAAAGAAGGTGTTTAGTTCGTTGGCCAGTGTGATATCACCGTGGGGGCAGGCGGGGCTGCTCTTGTAGTCAGTGATGTCCCTGACACCCTGCCACATGCTTCTGGTGTCCGCGGTATTAAAGTGATCTTCTACCCTTTGCCTGTGGATGACTTTGGCCTTTTTTATGCCTTTGTTCAGGTTCGACCTGGCCGCACTGTAAGCAGAAGTGTCCCTGGATTTAAAGGCGTTGTTGCGTGCCCTTAGCAGATCCTGAACCTCCTTGTTCATCCAGGGTTTCCGGTTTGGGAACATCTTTATTTGCTTGTCCACTGTGACAGTCTCCACACAGCAGTTGATGTAGGAGAGCACAGTGGATGTGTACAAGTCTACCTCTGTACCACTGGTAGCCTGTTGTGCAAACAGGTCCCAGTCGGTGCGATCAAAGCAGTCCTGGAGTTGTAGGGTGGCATCATCGGGCCATATTTAAGCATATTAACCTTATCACTAAGCAGGCCTCACACCAGTCTGTCGCGAATTAGTTCATCACACAGATTCCCAAAATGGCAGCGTGCAGCAATGTGTTTCAGACCACCAATTTTCTACAGGCTCACCTTGCTGTTGGTAATGAGCAAAAAACTTAGCACGTTCAAGTATGGAGTTGGCACAAAGGTCACACAGCTGTCGGAACTTAGTGAGTAGGACCGGAGGATCATCAATAGTTTCAGCAGGTACCACGATCTGGTTGTTGTGATCCAGAACTGCAGGCGCATAATCGAAACGCTCTGCATGCTTCATTGCTTCAGGGCCAGCGACGTTGAGTGGTATAGAGGCAAGCTCTTCTGGTGTAGCGTTGCGATGAGCAGCATGAATGTAATGATTGTAATTGCGCTCAAAAATACGCCAACGTTCAGCGATGTCAGAGTCAAAGATCAGGGGGTCTGGCCGGTGAAGTGAGCTGGCCATGGTAGCGCGAGTGAGTGGGTGAAAACAAAATACAGGGGATAAAATAAAACCCGATATACTTAAACACGGAGTGGGTTACGAACCACTTCGTGACACCATGTCAGGTGACCCAGTCAAACTCACAAACATGGTACAACAGTATTTATTGAAATACACTACAGCATGTTGCTTCAGCTGTGTAGCAGCGTAGACTGCCAGCACAAGTTGGGTTACGATAATATGAAGTGTTGTGGGCAGAGCTTCTAATAATAAAGCACTACATTGGTTAGTAAGTGAAGTAACCAATCTACAATGACCTTCCATTGCACTTTAACCCATTAGTCTCCCTCCTTCCCTGTTATTCTACCAATATTTGCACCCACGGTTACTCTAAGTATTCTGTCACTTTATCTCTGTTAGGCTCCCTATCATTTGCTGATATTGTCGTAGAATCATTGTCATATACCACAGAAACAGGCCATTTGGCCTTCCTTGTACCTAGTACCTTGCGAAGAGTCCACCAGGCACTATTCTGGAAGTTGGACAATTTATTAGATTTATCAAGCCAATTAACATACAAACCTGTACGTCTTTGGAGTGTGGGGGGAAACCGAATATCTTGGAGAAAACCCACGCAAAAAGACAGCGCCCGTAGTCGGGATCGAACCCGGGTCTCCGGTGCTGCATTTTGCTGTAAGGCAGCAACTCTACCGCTGTTCATCCACACCAACCAAGATGCCCGATCCAAGCTAGTCCCATTTTCCCAAGTTTGGCCCATACCTCTCCAAAATCTTTGTTATCCATGTACTTGTCGAAGCGCGTTTTAAATGCTGTTATGGTACCCGCAAATACATCATCTGGCAGCTTGTTCCATGTTCCATATACTCACCACCCTTTGAACAACAAAGTTGTCCTTCAGATTCCTATTAAATCTTGCCCCCTATCCCTTCCTCCCCCCCCCCCCCCCATCCCTTCCTCCCCCTCCCCTATCCCTTCCTCCCCCTCCCCTATCCCTTCCTCCCCCTCCCCTATCCCTTCCTCTCCCCTATCCCTTCCTCCCCCTCCCCTATCCCTTCCTCTTCCTCCCCTATCCCTTCCTCTCCTATCCCTTCCTCCCCCTCCCCTATCCCTATCCCTTCCTCCCCCTCCCCTATCCCTATCCCTTCCTCCCCCTCCCCCATCCCTTCCTCCCCCATCACTTCAAACCTATTCCCTCTTGTTCTTTATTCCCTTGGGTAAAACACTGTGCATTCACCCCTATCCATTCCCCTCATACTATTTATACATATCTGTAAGATCAGCGTTTGCCACTCTCCAATGGTGTTCCTAATACACGCTTGCAATTAATTGGTCTTTATTTCTCCGTCTGTGTGCGCTTTATTCTACCTGCATTGCCCCTCACACAGCAGCCACTTGCTCCTCAGGTCAGGGGTCAGGTCAGGCCCGGCCTTCACCGGAAGGGCAGTGTGTGGGGGGGAAGTGACGGTCCCTGGAGCCGGCTTCTGTTGTTAGCGACCGTCTCCATGGTAACGCGCACTCACCGTCTCCACCTTCCACCAACTGCACCTTCCACCGGCCCGCCATGGACGGCCTGCTCTCCGGCGAGTGCATCTACAACTTGCTGCCCCAGCCCGAGGAACCGCCTCGCCACCGGCTCAAGTGAGTGTCGGCCGTGGGGCTGGCGGGGAGGGGCGGCCCATGTGGGGGATGAGAGAGGTGGGAGATGGGGAGAGGGAGGAGAGGCAGAGGGGAGGAGAGGCGGAGGGGGTGATGGCGTGAGGAGGAGAGGCAGAGGGGGAGGGGGAGGGGTGGGAGATGGGGAGAGGGTGATGAGGGGAGGATGATGAGGAGGTGAGAGTGAAGGAGAGGGGGGGGAGACGGAGAGGGAGTATATGGAAGAATGAAGAGGAAGAAGGTGGGGAGGATGGAGAGAGAGAAAGGGGGGAATGGAGAGAGAGAAAGTGGGGGGAATGGAGAGAGAGAAAGTGGGGGGAATGGAGAGAGAGAAAGTGGGGGGAATGGAGAGGGAGAAGGTGGGGAGGATGGAGAGAGAGAAAGTGGGGAGGATGGAGAGAGAGAAGGTGGGGAGGATGGAGAGAGAAAAGGTGGGGAGGATGGAGAGAGAGAAGGTGGGGAGGATGGAGAGAGAGAAGGTGGGGAGGATGGAGAGAGAGAAGGTGGGGAGGATGGAGAGAGAGAAGGTGGGGAGGATGGAGAGAGAGAAGGTGGGGAGGATGGAGAGAGAGAAGGTGGGTAGGATGGAGAGAGAGAAGGTGGGGAGGATGGAGAGAGAGAAGGTGGGGGGAATGGAGAGAGAGAAAGTGGGGGTCCTGAGAGGGAGAAGGTGGGGGTGAGGGAGAAGTGGGGGAGGGGGGGGGGGGAGGGAGAAGTGGGGGAGGGGGTGGTGAGAGAGAAGGTGGGGGGCATAGAGGGAGAAGGTGGGGAGGATGGAGAGAGAGAAAGTGGGGAGGATGGAGAGAGAGAAAGTGGGGAGGATGGAGAGAGAGAAGGTGGGGGTCCTGAGAGGGAGAAGGTGGGGGAGAGGGAGAAGTGGGGGAGGGGGTGGGGGTGAGGGAGAAGCGGGAGAGGGGGTGGTGAGAGAGAAGGTGGGGGGCATAGAGGGAGAAGGTGTGGGGTGGAGAACAAGAAGATGCAACAGATGGAGAAGGTGGGGGAAAGAGAGAAGAGGAATGGAGAAGGGATGTTACAACATTTTGAGATGTTAAAAAATCAAGCCTGTAATTTATCCCATCAGATAAAGCATAAAAAGAAATTTAATTTGATACCTAATTCACTTTCATATCTTCAGTATTTAAAACGTTGTGGTCATTTTCATACTCGGAAATTAGCATCTTGTTTAGCAATGTTACAACATTTTGAGATTTTTTAAATCAAATCTTCAATTTATCCCATCAGATAAAGTATAAAAAGAACTTTAATTTGATACCTAATTCACTTTCATATCTTCAGTATTTAAAAAGTTGTGGTCATTTTCATACTCGGGAAATTAGCACCTTGTTCCCTATAGCTTTTCCATCAGCTGAACACAAAAGCTGTGGTGCAGGACAGTCACTTGACACAAAAGCCCATAACTTTCTTAAAAATTAAGATAACTGAATTACATTTTCAGTCATTATAGATCAAAGATTTCTGAAACAAATATGATACATCTTACTTGGATGACCTGAAATTAAAGTATATCATTAGTTAATTACCTAATTACGTAGCTAATTACAAAATTAACTGTTGTGACAGAAATAGTAATAAACACCCAGACTGCCTTGAAAATTCAAAAATGTGATATTCTCAAGATCAGAACTTTAATATTATTGTAACATTAAAACAAATAGTAAATACGCAACAAAAACATCATATTCATCAGGGTCATCAAATCAATTAAATTCATCTAAATTCAATTACTAGATCTAAACATCTATCCCATTCTAAAGAAAAGGCTAAAAATATTTTTTTTAATAGCCAAAGTATCCAAATAACAAACTGATCCCATTCACACAAGAATTCACAGTATATCACGATTTTTAAATCACACTTTGTCATGAATCTCTATGCTAAATCGAAGGAATTGAATGTTTAATTCCCATAAATTTTACTCTGTTGGTTTATAACACTGCAGCAGGCAAGGAGCCGTTTTGCACAGACATGTATTCAAAATCCACAATAATTCACTCTCAAGATAATCAAATTCATTATTTTTTGCACAATCATGTCATATGATCTAAATTATCTATATTTTGTGTAATTGTCTATCCATGATCAATATTTTCATACTAAATATCTGACTAAAAACTATGTACTGTGGAAGTTTTTAGTCAGATATTTAGTATGAAAATATTGATCATGGATAGACAATAACATAAAATGTAGATAATTTAGATGACTTATGACATGATAGTGCAAAAAATAATGAATTTGTTTATCTTGAGAGTGGATGTTTGTGGATTAAGACACAGAGATCAGATTGTGGCCGCTGCCATGGTTTTGCTCACACTCACAGCCGGCAGGCAAGACACGGCCGATACCGGGGCCTAAATAACATATTTCGCAACATCAGATTAAATTGAAATTACACCAAAAACTAGATAAGATGTTAACTAAACCCCCTCCAGTACATACCTTTTGTTTTGTCCTGAACTTGCGATCCGTGATTTTGAAGGCGTTGAAGGGGCCCGATTTTCATCCAGCGATTCAATAGTTAAACAACTTTTTTTTTTAAATATCGCGGACGGGATGACAGAACAAAATTTCCTCATGAGCTTGTTTTACGAGGAAATCCCATCCTGACAAGCGATAAAACCCTGCATTTTACTGCACTCCCCACCAACAGCCTCTTGAATCGCACGCACAGGCAGTGAGCAGATCAAGAGCGCCACTGATGGCAGGAATTTGGGGAGAGGGGGGTGGATAGGGTGGGTGTTAGAGGCAGATGGAGAGTGACAGAGGTAAAGGAGGGAGTGAGATAGAGAAACGTGATTTGGATATGAATGTAGGGGATGGAATTAGTATGTTTGCAGATGATCCAAAAGTTGGAGGTGGTGTTGATGCATTAGGGACAAATATTGATCAGTTGTTAAGATGTGCAGAACAATGGCAGATGAAGTTTAATTCTGATAATGAGGTGAGGTGATGCATTTTAGGACATACACACTGAATAATTAGGTTAGGGTTCGCTGAACACTTGCTCTCGGTCTGTCAAGGCTTGTTGGATCTAATGGATGACGACCATTTTGACTCCCCTTCCCATTCCCATATAAACATTTCTGTCCTTTTCCTCATCCATTGCCAGATTGAGGCCACACGCAAACTGGAGGATCAGTACCATATAATAACCATATAACCATATAACCATATAACAATTACAGCACGGAAACAGGCCATCTCAGTCCTTCTAGTCCGTGCCGAACACTTATTCTCCCCTAGTCCCATCTACCTGCACTCAGACCATAACCCTCCATTCCCTTCCCGTCCATATACCTATCCAATTTATTTTTAAATGATAAAATCGAACCTGCCTCCACCACTTCCACTGGAAGCTCATTCCACACAGCCACCACTCTCTGAGTAAAGAAATCACCCCTCATGTTACCCCTAAACTTCTGTCCCTTAATTCTCAAGTCATGTCCTCTTGTTTGAATCTTCCCTCCTCTCAATGGGAAAAGCTTACCCACGTCAACTCTGTCTATCCCTCTCATCATTATAAAGACCTCTATCAAGTCCCCTCTTAACCTTCTGCGCTCAATGTATGTCATATGTCCTCTTGGATACATACAACACAATGGTGTGAACACTGAATTCTCCAAATTTAGTTAACTAATGAACAATCTCTCCCCCGCCCACCTCTATTTTTCTTCCCCTGCCTCTTCTCTGTGCTCGACCTGGATGTGCATGTGCACCTATTTCTCCCACTATTCCATACCCCTTTCCCCTTCCCCAATCCTACATCTTGTCATCTGGTCTCACAATTTATGCATTTCTTCTCCATATCTTACTTGCTTTTGTCTCCTTCTCACCCCTGGCCTTTGTCCACCCATCTGCTATTAACCCCCCCCCCCCCCCCCCCCCCCCCCCCCCCCCCCCCCCCCCCCCCCTCATCTGCCTGCCTTTGTCCCACCCCACCTCTCTTCCAGCACTCTCCCCCCTACTACATCAATCTGAAGAAGGGATCCAACCTAAAACATTGGCATATGCATGTTCGCCAGAAAGGCTGCCTCACCCCCTGCGTTACACCAGCAATTTGTGTTGTGTTCAAAATTCCAGCATCTGCAGTTCCTTATATCTGCCTTGCAATAAGATTGGCCTTTGTTGGTCGGTTCTTTCAAAGGTCAAATTTACCCAGGGATACATACAGAAAGTTCTTGGATGTTGAAGTGAAGTTGTTTGAATAGTTAGTACACAATCTCAGCCAATGTTTTGTTCGCTAATAAGTTGACTATCCCCAATGATAAGTGAGTGAAGGGAATGAGCAAACATGAATAGAGACAAATGCAAAAAAGGGGGGAGAGGAGAGAAGGAGAGGAATCGATGGATGCTTGGATGACTAGAGATACAAGGGTACAGAGGTAAAACCTTAAAACCTAAATGCCATTCCAATCTTGTAATAGCCATTATGCCTGCTTATGTTGAAGTTCCTGAGAGGACCTCTAGTGCTCTATCCAGTCTTCGTATTGATTGCATTCTGAAGTGAAGTAGATGAAACATTCCACACATTTTTTCATAGCTTCGTTGGCATATTGCAGTTACTGCTTCACTGATCAGAGAAGGCATGTGCATCATATGCTTCTGAAATGTGGATGCAGAATGTGCTGGTGCAATCTGATCAGACTGCATCACTCCTTTGGAATCTAATTTTTTTCCGAAGACTTGTTCTCAGGAATGAATCCTGTTCCAGTTTTGGAGACACGCAAAAATTATTTCAGAACAATTGCCGCTTAGATTTCTGAAGCTATAATTAGTTAATAGCAACAAAAAACAGATAGGAATGTGAGAGCAGATTGGAAATGACTTGAAAATTTCTATTAAAAATATGTTTCGCCAGCATCTCAAATATTTTGTATTCCATTTATTGAATGTGTGTTACAGTCAAGGGCATTGTCTATTGCCCATCCCTAATTGCCCCAGAGCAGTTGATGCTGAGCTGCCACTTTGAATTACACCAGTTCTTGTGATAAAGGGAGGCCCTGAGTGGTGTTAAGTCAGGCGCTGCAGGTTTTTGATCTGACACTGCTACAAATTGGAAATGATTTCCAAGTCACGATGAAGTGTGACTTGGACGGGAACTGATATCTGATAGTGATGTCACACATTTATTGCCCGTCTCCAAAATGGTGTCTACTAAATGTTTGGAAGCTGCCATTGATAATGATTTAGTCAGTTGCGGCTTTGCATCTTGCCAATAGTACACTGCAGCCAGAGTGTATCGGTGGCGGATGAGGTGCTGGCAAACAGTCTGAAGAAGGGTCTCGACCCGAAATGGCACCCATTCCTTCTCTCCAGAGATGCTGCCTGTACTGCTGAGTTACTCCAGCTTTTTGTGTCTATCTTAGGTTTAAACCAGCATCTGCAGTTCCTTCCTACACAGACAACTTTCTCCTAAATGACACCAGATGCTGCATAAAGAGAATTAAAGTAACATAATATTCAAATACAATTTTATTCTCTGCACTGCATATGGAGGTTCATAATTTCAAGAAGATATCAGAATTTTTAGGTCTTACTGCATGTGAACTTCTTTGGAAAATAAGAAACATTTTATCCCAACATAATATCATATTCAAAAATATCTTGACTCAAAAATACTATGTTTTATTATTTTTTGAGGTATTATTCAAAACAACGGAAAATGGTACAAGAGGAGTTGGAGCGTAAGAAATCTTCTTACAAAACAATGGGTTTACCCAAGGTTGAGCCTCCTTGTCCAAGACATCATCTGTTGAAGCATTCCAAGGAACCAAAACTACCAGACAGTAAGCCTCTTTAAAATATAACAAAATATTCTATAATTTGGGAAGTGAAATATGGGTTTCATTAGCATGCTAAATGCATGCTTTTTTTTCCTTTTAAAGGTTAAATCATTTTGAAATGGGTTTCATTTTCTCTGTGCTCTGCTGAAATGTAAGCATCATGCTACAAGCCAACATGGTTTTATGTGCCTTCTATGAAGACAAACATATTTTTGAGGTGCTCAAAGAAATTAAGTTTCACCTGAAACCAGCATTGGATGAAGCAAATGATGTCCTGCATCCTGTTTTTGAAGGAAATGTCTATGGATATGGAGATACACTGGTTGACATATTCCAAAATTCTAACAGTTCATCACAATGAAAAGTTGTGAATAGGGAAAAAAAAGCTCTTGATCAATTAGCCTGACAACAATAGTTAACAATAGAAAATCCTGCAAATATATAATAACAAAATAGAGATGGGGGGCATTTCGAAAAGAATAATAAGACTGATCTCTGGTCCTAGACTCTCCCACTAGTGGAACCATCCTCTCCACATTCAATCTATTCAGGTCCTTCACTATTGGGTAAAAGTGTTAATGAACTCCA
This sequence comes from Amblyraja radiata, assembly GCF_010909765.2. NCBI lineage: Eukaryota > Metazoa > Chordata > Chondrichthyes > Rajiformes > Rajidae > Amblyraja > Amblyraja radiata. Next base: position 131,031,325 of record NC_045957.1, on the reverse strand, counting down.
ACGAGTACAGGCCTGGTGCCGACAAACAGCATACGTTAACCCAATCGTCCCCGGGATCATTCTTACAGTATAAACCTCCTCTGGACCCTCTCCAGTGGCAGCACATCGTTCTCAGATATGATGCCCAAAACTGCTCACAATACTCCAAATGCAGTCGAACCAGTGCGTTATAAAGCCTCAGCAATACATCCCTGTTTTTATACTTTAGTCCTCTTGAAATAAATGCTAACTGCATTTACCTTCCTTACCACTGATGCAACTGGCAAATCCTGCACCAGTACTCCTAAGTCACTTTGCACCTCTGATTTCTGATTCCTCGTCCCATTTAGAAAATAGACCTACTACCAAATTTTATTCCTACTACCAAAATGCATAACTCCACACTTTGCTACACTGTATTCCATCTGCCACTTCTTTGCCTACTCTCCCAACCTGTCCAACTCCTTCTGCAGAGTCCCTGCTTTCTCTATACCACCTGTCCCTCCATCTATCTTCATATCATCCACAAACTTGGCTACGAAGCCTTCCATCCCCTCATCCAAATTATCAATATACAACGTGAAGAGTAACGGCCCTAGCACCGACCCCTGAGGAACTAGTCACCAGCAGCCAACCAGAAAAGGCACCTTTATTCCCAGTTTTTGCCTTCTGCCAATCAGCCCACCTTCTATCCATGCTAGCATCTTCCCTCTAATACCATGGTCTCTCATCTTCTTTAGCAGCCTCACTTGTGGCCCCTTATGAAAATCCAGGTAAACAACATCCACTGACTCTCCTTTGTCTATTCTGCTATTTACTTCCTCAAAGAATTCCAACAGAATACAGGATTTCTTTAATGAGATGCTATTGTTATTAACCAAAATTAGAGCTCAAAGCTTTGGGATAATACTTTTTAGTATTGGCTGAGCATTGATTGTGAGAACAAATGTGGATAATAGAAATGATTTTTGAGTTGAGAGGCTATGACCAGGGGATGCTGGATGTATCAATGACAGATAGCCCACTATATCAATTAATTGGATGATAGGATGCTAAGTATAATATAAATCTTTTTATTGTTAATTCAAAGCTAGGTTGTAGTGTGGAATGTGAGGAGCATGTAAAGAGCTTTGGAACATGTAGAGAAACTACACAAAGTGAATGAACATGGAAAAAGTAATATAATGGACGACACATGGCACAATGGGCTAAGTGTTCGGCTGGCAACCGGAAGGTAGCTGGTTCGAATTCCGCTTGGAGTGCATACTGTCGTTGTGTCCTTGGGCAAGACACTTCACCCACCTTTGCCTGTGTGTGTCCTTGGGCAAGACACTTCACCCACCTTTGCCTGTGTGTGTGAATGTAATTATGTGAAGCACTTTGGGGTCAATGCAAGTTGACTAAAAATGTGCTATATAAATAAATGTATTTAATTTATTTATTTATTTAATGTTGAAATTTGTGAAGTCATTGACCTTGATTTTTTTTTTAAAGAGTGATATTTTTTGTTAAATGCTGAGTGATTAATGTATTTCAATGTTCAGTGGGCCTGGGTGTCCTGGTAGACAAATCACTGAAAGTTAATGTGTAGGCACTACAAGCAATTGCAAAGGAAGGTGATACATTGCAAGAGACTGAGTGTAAGAGTAAAGATTAATTATTCTTATTAGAAACATAGAAACATAGAAATTAGGTGCAGGAGTAGGCCATTCGGCCCTTCGAGCCTGCACCGCCATTCAATATGATCATGGCTGATCATCCAACTCAGTATCCCGTACCTGCCTTCTCTCCATACCCTCTGACCCCCTTAGCCACAAGGGCCACATCTAACTCCCTCTTAAATATAGCCAATGAACTGGCCTCGACTACCCTCTGTGGCAGGGAGTTCCAGAGATTCACCACTCTCTGTGTGAAAAAAGTTCTTCTCATCTCGGTTTTAAAGGATTTCCCCCTTATCCTTAAGCTGTGACCCCTTGTCCTGGACTTCCCCAACATCGGGAGCAATCTTCCTGCATCTAGCCTGTCCAACCCCTTAAGAATTTTGTAAGTTTCTATAAGATCCCCTCTCAATCTCCTAAATTCTACAGAGTATAAACCAAGTCTATCCAGTCTTTCTTCATAAGACAGTCCTGACATCCCAGGAATCAGTCTGGTGAACCTTCTCTGCACTCCCTCTATGGCAATAATGTCCTTCCTCAGATTTGGAGACCAAAACTGTACGCAATACTCCAGGTGTGGTCTCACCAAGACCCTGTACAACTGCAGTAGAACCTCCCTGCTCCTATACTCAAATCCTTTTGCTATGAAAGCTAACATACCATTTGCTTTCTTCACTGCCTGCTGCACCTGCATGCCCACTTTCAATGACTGGTGTACCATGACACCCAGGTCTCGCTGCATCTCCCCTTTTCCTAGTCGGCCACCATTTAGATAATAGTCTGCTTTCCTGTTTTTGCCACCAAAATGGATAACCTCACATTTATCCACATTATACTGCATCTGACAAACATTTGCCCACTCACCCAGCCTATCCAAGTCACCTTGCAGTCTCCTAGCATCCTCCTCACAGCTAACACTGCCCCCCAGCTTAGTGTCATCCGCAAACTTGGAGATATTGCCTTCAATTCCCTCATCCAGATCATTAATATATATTGTAAATAGCTGGGGTCCCAGCACTGAGCCTTGCGGTACCCCACTAGTCACTGCCTGCCATTGTGAAAAGGACCCGTTTACTCCTACTCTTTGCTTCCTGTTTGCCAGCCAGTTCTCTATCCACATCAATTCTGAACCCCCAATGCCGTGTGCTTTAAGTTTGTAAACTAATCTCTTATGTGGGACCTTGTCGAAAGCCTTCTGGAAGTCCAGATACACCACATCCACTGGTTCTCCCCTATCCACGCTACTAGTTACATCCTCGAAAAATTCTATAAGATTCGTCAGACATGATTTGCCTTTTGTAAATCCATGCTGACTTTGTCCAATGATTTCACCACTTTCCAAATGTGCTGCTATCCCATCTTTAATAACTGACTATAGCAGTTTCCCCACTACCGATGTTAGACTAACTGGTCTGTAATTCCCCGTTTTCTCTCTCCCTCCCTTCTTAAAAAGTGGGGTTACGTTTGCTACCCGCCAATCCTCAGGAACTACTCCAGAATCTAAAGAGTTTTGAAAGATTATTACTAATGCATCCACTATTTCTGGAGCTACTTCCTTAAGTACTCTGGGATGCAGCCTATCTGGCCCTGGGGATTTATCGGCCTTTAATCCATTCAATTTACCCAACACCACTTCCCGGCTAACCTGGATTTCACTCAATTCCTCCAACTCCTTTGACCCGCGGTCCCCTGCTATTTCCGGCAGATTATTTATGTCTTCCTTAGTGAAGACGGAACCAAAGTAGTTATTCAATTGGTCCGCCATATCCTTGTTCCCCATGATCAACTCACCCGTTTCTGACTGCAAGGGACCTACATTTGTTTTAACTAATCTCTTTCTTTTCACATATCTATAAAAACTTTTGCAGTCAGTTTTTATGTTCCCTGCCAGTTTTCTTTCATAATCTATTTTTCCTTTCCTAATTAAGCCCTTTGTCCTCCTCTGCTGGTCTCTGAATTTCTCCCAGTCCTCCGGTATGCTGCTTTTTCTGGCTAATTTGTACGCATCATCCTTCGCTTTGATACTATCCCTGATTTCCCTTGTTATCCACGGATGCACTACCTTCCCTGATTTATTCTTTTGCCAAACTGGGATGAACAATTTTTGTAGTTCATCCATGCAGTCTTTAAATGTCTTCCATTGCATATCCACCGTCAACCCTTTTAGAATTAATTGCCAGTCAATCTTGGCCAATTCACGTCTCATACCCTCAAAGTTACCTTTCTTTAAGTTCAGAACCATTGTTTCTGAATTAACAATGTCACTCTCCATCCTAATGAAGAACTCAACCATATTATGGTCACTCTTGCCCAAGGGGGCACGTACAACAAGACTGCTAACTAACCCTTCCTCATTACTCAATACCCAGTCTAAAATAGCCTGCTCTCTCGTTGGTTCCTCTACATGTTGATTTAGATAACTATCCCGCATACATTCCAAAAAATCCTCTTCCTCAGCACCCCTGCCAATTTGATTCACCCAATCTATATGTAGATTGAAGTCACCCATTATAACGGTTTTGCCTTTGTCGCACGCATTTCTAATTTCCTGTTTGATACCATCTCCAACTTCACTACTACTGTTAGGTGGCCTGTACACAACACCCACCAGCGTTTTCTGCCCCTTAGTGTTTCACAGCTCTACCCATACCGATTCCACATCCTGCAAACTAATGTCCTTCCTTTCCATTGCGTTAATCTCCTCTCTAATCAGCAACGCTACCCCACCTCCTTTTCCTTTCTCTCTATCCCTCCTGAATATTGAATATCCCTGGATGTTCAGCTCCCAGCCTTGGTCACCCTGGAGCCATGTCTCCGTGATCCCAACTATATCATAGTCATTAATAGCTATCTGCACATTCAACTCATCCACCTTATTACGAATGCTCCTTGCATTGAGACACAAAGCCTTCAGGCTTGTTTTTACAACACTCTTACCCCTTATACAATTTTGTTGAAAAGTGCCCCTTTTTGATTTTTGCCCTGGATTTTCCGGCCTGCCACTTTTACTTTTCACCTTGCTACCTATTGCTGCTACCCTCATTTTACACCCCTCTGTCTCTACGCTCACACATTTAAGAAACCCTTTCCCTTTAACTCCATCCTCCACTAGCCCATTCGACACCCCACCCCCCTTATTCAGTTTAAAACCACCCGTGTAGCAGTGGCAAACCTGCCTGCCAGAATGCTGGTCCCACACCTGTTAAGATGCAATCCGTCCCTTTTGTACAGTCCCCCCTTACCCCAAAACAGATCCCAGTGATCTAAGAATCTAAATCTAAATTTTATTATACCAAACTCTAATGAGATCTCGACTTGAAGAATGTGTACAGATCTGTTCTCCATACCTAAGAAAGGATATGTCTGCAAACAATTGACCATATAGTCTGACATCAATAGAAGGAAAGGAAGGCAATAAAGGCTCACTAGGCAGGTTGTCATGAGAATCGGTGGGGTAGGCTTAATTCAGTTTAGTTTAGAGATACAGTGTGGAAACAGGCCCTTCGGCCCATCGAGTTTGCACTGACCAGCAATCCCTGCACATGAACACTATCCAACACACACTAGGGACAGTTTTCACTTATACCAAGTTAATTAGACTACAAATCTGTATGTCTTTGGAGTGTGGGAGGAAACCGAAGATCTTGGAGAAAACCCACACAATTACGGGGAGAACATACAAACTCTGTCCAGACAGCACCCATAGTCGGGATTGAACCCGGGTCTCTGGTACTTTAAGCGCTGTAAGGCAGCAACACTACCACTGCGCCACTGTGACGCCCACTTTCGCAACGTTTAAGAAGCAATTAGACAGTGGAACAAGTGTTAATTTACCTTTTGTTTGGGGTTTCTAGAATTGGGGCTTATTTCAAACTAAGAACCCAGGGAGAGTTTAGAAGAACTTTCTTTACACAAATAGTAGTGAATCTTTAGAAATGCGACAAACTGGCACACCTGGTAGAGCTGCTGCCTTACAGTACGTGAGACCAAGGTTCAATCCCCACCTGGGGTGCTGTCTGTGTGGAGTTTTCACATTCTCCCTGTGACTGCATGGGTTTCCTCCAGGTGTTCCAGATTCTTCTCTCATCCCGTGCGGGTTTATAGGTTAATTGGCCACTGTTGAAATTGTTCCTAGTGTGGAGGGACTGGATGAGAAAGTACGATAACATTAGAACATTAGAATGATTGATCGACAGTCGGCGTGTACGGTGGGCCGAAGGACCAATTACTATGCTGTATATCTCTAAACTAATTTGCAACCTCAGGGGAGCGTATTGGTTCAGTCGCTAATACATTAATAATTTAAAAATTATGCATTTTGGGATAGCCAATTGCCCCTTAATTCCCAGTAATTCGAACCACTTACAGTAAATTTCTGTAGTTCAAACACTTGTCCATCTCCATCAAAATATATTTTATAACCATACCACCATAGCTGTATGGAATAGAACTTTTCATATACATCAACAGTGCAGGAAGCAATCCTTTTTCGCACTCTCTTCAATGCAAATATTAAATTAAAGAATTGCTCACATTTTGAGATCACCGCTGTACACAATACTCTGGGTGAAGCCTCACCAGTGCACTGTATTGTATTGAAACTTCCCTACTATTATACTCTACACCCCTTGAAATAAAGATCTACATTTCATTTATCTTCCTCATTACTTGTACCTGCAGGCTAACTTTCTGTTTCATATACAAATCCCTTGTACTGCAATATTTAGCAGCCATTTACATTTTGCTATTTTATTCTTCCTTCCGAAGTGAAACCTCTCACTTTCCTACATACAGTGTGGAAACGGGCCCTTCGATCCAGTCAACCATGCTGACCAAGTTCCCATACCCAGCTTGTCCCACTTGCTTGTGCAGGTCCATATCCTCCAAACATTTCCTATCCATGTATCTGTCCGAGTGGCTTTTAAATTCCTGATTGTACCCACCTCTACCACTAAACTAGATTTGCAGGGGGGGGGGGGGGGGGGCACGATCCATTGCAGGTCTGAGGCAGGTGAGAGGTTGGAAGTCAGTATGGAAGGTGATGAAAGAAAGTTCAATGGACAGAATAAGCAGGAGCACAGCAGGAAGCGAGAAGGACTGATGGATTGAATTGCATTTATTTAAATGTGAGAAGCCTGATGAGTAAGTCAGATGAGCTCAGGGCATGGATAGGTATGTGCGACTGGGACGTTGTAACTGCTATGGAAACCTGGCTGAGAGAGGGACAGAACTGGGGGCTTAATGTTCCAGGGTACAGGTGCTACAAGACAGATAGAGGTGGGGGTAGTAGAGGAGAGGGTGTTTAGCTTAGTGAAGTTTAGAGATACAGTGCAGGAACAGGCCCTTCGGCTCATCGAGTCCATGCCATCCAGTGATCACCCTATACACTAGCGCACACTGCACACTAAGGACAATTTACAATTTTTTACGAAAGCCAATTAACCTACAAACCTGTAAGTCTTTGGAATATGGGAAGAAACCAGAACTCCCGGAGAAACCCCCTGCGGGCACAGGAAGAACATACAAATTCTGTAAAGGCAGCACCCATAGTCAGGATTGAACCGGGTCTCTGATGGTGTAAGGCAGCAACTCTACCGTTGCGCCCTGTGTTGCTTTATTGATGAAGGAGAAAGTCAGGGAAGTAGTCTGAGATTACATTACTGATGGTTCATCCAGTGAGGCTAGATGGGTGGAGCTAAAAAATAAAAAGGGGATGATCACCTTATTTGGGAGTAGACCCCCAAATAGTCAACAAGAATTAGAACAACAAATATGATTTGGAAATATTGGTGCTGAGCTATGTGTTGTAGCATTTATCTTGGTTTGCTTCAGGTCAGTCAGTATGATAAGTTTTGACATATGATTGAAATTCCACATTTCAGAGTTAAGGCTGCACAGTGTTACAGGAGACTGGGACGATTTCTCTCCACATTAAATGCAGCATCAACTGAAAAGACGTATCTTCACCATGTTTTGTGCATAGCCTTTGTGACTGTGATTCCTTGATGCATATCAACAGATTATAGGGTTATTATATTAATGAGAAGAACATTCAGCCATTCTTAGTGACTTATTCCAATAGAATAGATTATGGCAGATATCTAACTACTAACAGTTTTAGTTTCATTGGTGGAATCAAAGTTTCTATGGTAGAAATATTAATCTTACTGTTCCAGGAGAGAGGGACCTTTTATTGGGTCCCAATTAACGCTATAGAACAGACTGAAAACAAATTATCTTATCAATATTCACTTTACTTACCACAAGCTTGGGTGCGACCCTGAAATGTCAAAGATGCAATATTGTACTCCAAATTCAGCAGGGCTTGCAGAGAATTGAATGTGTAATCAAATATTTAGTGCATGTTAATTCAGTAGATAGAAAATTGCAGGTATGATGCCTGCATCGTGAGACCTGTTAGGGATGTAAGAATATGGAAGAGGTCCGTATTTTGCATGGATATCAGTTGTCAATCAGGTGCTGGATGGGAGAACCTGTTATTTCATTCTGCGATGTTGCAGAATGGGGATGATCTCAAGTATGTCGCAGAACAATGGAGAATTCTTCAGTTTAAAATATTTCAAGAATGTAATATGTTTCAATCCACAGGGGAACCTTACAAAGTCCCTGTAGATGGAATAATATCCTCTATTCCAACTGACAAGCCACTCATGGGACTCCACACAAAGAAGAATTTTGTTGAATCCAATATTGCTGAAGTCAAGATGTCAGTCCCCAAGAAGCCTGTGCCCATCTATGTTGATACCAAAAGAGGAAATAGAAACTTATTGGAACCATCAGGGCTTCTTCCGACCCTCCTGCACAGAAAGGTAGAAACCAGCATTTAATGGATTGCATTCATGGACTGGAGAGAATATGTGGGGGATTTCTGCTTTAAACTTATCAAACCAATGTTTTATCAGCTTTACCATATACAAGAAATGAAAATTCTTCTAATTATTCAATATCCCATACATCCAAAATCATGTATCATGATATATCTCCCTTATCCTTTTGGTTGCATTTGGGGAAGAAGCATGTGAAAAAGCCACACTATATTAAATCATATTAAGCATTGCAGAGATTTCATCTCTGTAACTTTAATGTATATAAAATTTAGCTTGTTATTTGTATTCATTATTATTGGTTAGAGCTTCACGTTCCTTTAATATTACCAACGATCTATTGTCGACCAACCATATTGATGCGACAGCCAAGAAGGCACAACCTATGATTCTACTTCCTCAAGTGACTGAGGAAATTTACCATGTCTCCAATGACTCTTACAAACATCTACACTTGGATAGCATACTGTCAGGTTGCATTACAACTTGGTTTGGGAACAGCTCCGCCCAAAAGCACGAAAAATCGCAGAGAGTTGTAGATGTAGCCCAGTTGTAGATGTAGCCTAGATGTAGCCCAGTTCATCTCACACACCAGACTGCCCCATCACTGAATCCATCTACACTTAATGCTGCCTCAGAAAAACAGCCAACATAATCAAAGACTTGTCCCACCCCGGTCATTCCACCTTCTCCTTCCTTCCATTGGGCAAAAGATATAGATGCTTCAAAGCACACACCACCAGAATTGGAAACAGCTTATTCCCATCTGTTATCAGGCTACTGAATGGTCCTTCCATTCAATTCATCTCAACCTCATTGCAGATATTGGACTTTGTCAATGGAATAGATGTGTTACAATGCTGAGAATCATGTTCTGCACTGTATCTTCTTTGCTCTATGTATTGTACTTCTATTTGACGTGATTGTATTTATGTATAGTCTTGACTGATCTGATTGGATAGCATGCAAAACAATGCTTATCACTGCACCACGGTACATGTAACAATAATAAACTTAAGCCTTGTTACATGTACCAAGATACATTAAAAAGCTTTGTTTTACGTGTTACCCAAGCAAATTGTACCATTCATATGTACATTAGGTAGCACAAAAGAGAAAACAGAGTGGAGAATATAATGTGTAAGAAGGAACTGCAGATGCTTTTTAAACCGAAGATTGACACAAAAAGCTGGAGTAACTCAGCGGGACAGGAAGCATCTCTGGAGAGAATGAATGGATGATGTTTCGGGTGTATATAATCATGAGGGGAATAGATAGGGTGAATGCATTGAACCTTTTTCCCAGGGTAGGAGAATCAGAGCACGTTTAAGGTGAGAGGGGAAAGATTCTGAAGAAGGGTCTCGACTCGAAACATCTCCCGTTCCTTCTCTTCAGAGATGCTGCCTGTCCCGCTGAGTTACTCCAGCTTTTTGGGTAGAATATAGTGTCACAGCTACAGAGAAAGTGCAGGTAAGAATAGCAATGAGACTGTGTGCTGACATATGCTTTCACTATATATTAGACAAGTTTAGTAAAGTGCATTATCATCATTGTGCAGCAAGAAATGCTGTAAGAAAATGATCCAATTGGGGAATTTTTATTTAATACATAACCCTAATTTAATCCTCAAAGCTTCCAGTAAATATCACACATATCATCGAGTCATAGTCACACAACTCAGAAACAGATCCTTTGGCCCAACTCGTCCATGGCGACCAACATATCCCATCTAAGCTAGTCCTATTTGCCCACATTTGACCCATATCCCTCTAAATCTTTCCTATCCATTTACCTGTTCAAATGTCCTTTAAATGCCGTGACTGTACCTGCCTTAACTACTTCCTCTGGCAGCTAGATCCGTATACCCATCACTGTCTGTCTGTAAACATTGCCCCTCAGGTTCCATTTAAATCTTTCCCCTCTCACCTTAAACGTGCTCTGCAGTTCTTGATTCTCCTACCCTGGGAAAAAGACTCTATGCATTCACCCTATCTATTTCCCTTATGATTTTATACACGATTATAAGACCACTCCTCAGTCTCCTGCAATTCAAGGGACAGCAGGTCTTTGAGTCCTGGCAACATCCTCGTAAATCTTCTATAGTAGGGTGACCAAAACTGAAAACGATACTCCAAGTGCAGCCTCATCAATGGCGTGTGTAATATTGACAGAGAAGAGCTTATGAATATGTATTAAGCATCATAGGTACTTACAACCAGTCATAAAACATTAATATTTTAGGCTAATTTACATTTTTAAATAATTCTAGTCATGAGACTTTGATAAAATAGTATATATTATTTATTTTGTCAGCTGACTGAATTAATTGTATGACCTATAACCAGCACATTTGCAAATCTTCATTACAGCATTACAAATTACTTTCCATAGTTATTAAATATGTACAACTTTGCTGTAGATATTTAAAGAGGGCTTTTGTAAATCTCTGCACTAGGGCACATCTGCTAGCCTGCCCTGCAGGTTCAGATTATTTAAGTCACATAGATGTCCCCAGCACAGGCTTGCGCCCTTTTTGATCTTGCCTCTGAAAATCAAATCAGAGATTCAATTTAGGTAGACATAACAAAAAGCAAGGAAAAGAATCTCTTGGTGAGAATAATCCATATACCCACTAATAAAGCCATCATTATACCACAGAGAATAAGTTCAGAGATGATTCATGCTTCCAAGAAAAGAAATGCATTATTCATGAATAATTTTAATCGTCCTATAAATTAGACAAATTCAATTGGCAATGGTAGTCTTGAGGACAAGCCAATTGTATATTTTCAGGACAATTTCTTAGAACAATACCTTGTGGAACCAAACAGGAAACACTATTTTAAATCTGGTCATGTGTAGTGAGATATTATCTCACGGTAAAAGATCCTCAGAGGAAGAGCAACCATGGCAATATAATATTTAGTATTCAGCCTCAATATGAGACACTGTGATCTGAAGGTAATGCCTTAAAGTTAAAGAAAGTTAATTATAATGGTACAAAAGCAGAGCTGGTTAAAGTGTGCAAGGAAAACTGATTAAAAGTCAAGGCAATGGATAAGCAGTGGTATACATTTAAGAAGATAGTCAGCAAAGATGTATTCCATTGATCATTAAAAACTTTAAGAAGGATGGTCCATTAAAGCTAACTGTAAAAATTAAGCATGGTATTAAATGGAATGAGAATAATGCTATGAATATGAATGTTAAGGCAGAAGATTGGGAAAGTTTTAGAAAATAATAAAGGATGGCTAAAAATATGACAAGTAGAACATGACGGTAAATTAAGTAAATAGAATAATGGACATCCAAGGCATTCAGATTGTTATTCTGCAACAGTAAGGACTATTCTACAAACTCTACTTGGTGTCTACATATTCCATATATGAGTTTAGGGCCAGGACTCATGGTGGGTGAGGACAGCACAGTGCGCAGTAGTAGAGTTACTGCCTTACAGCGCCAAAGACCCAGGTTTGATCCTGACTACGGGTGCTATCTGTACAGAGTTTGTACATTCTCCCTGTGAATAGCGTGGGTTTTCTCCAGATGCTCTGGTTTCTTCCCACATTCCAAAGAAGTGCAGGTTTATAGGTTAATTGGCTTCTGTAAATTGTCCCTAATATGTAGGTCAGAACTAGTGTATAGGTGATCATTGGTTGGTACGTACTCGGTGGGCCAAAGGGCCTGTTTCCATGCTGTATGTCTAAGATCTAGGCTTGGGGATGGGAGGTGAGGGTACAAACGAAAGAAAATGAGTGGGGTTACTGCGAGGTTTGGGAGATAATGGGGGAAACCAGAGGGAATAAAAGGAAAGGGACTCTGGAATGGGAAATGAGTGCACAATGGAGAGAAAAGGCGCAGGGTAACGGGGGGGTCTTTCCATTAAACTGTCTGAAGAAGAATTCTGACCCGAAACATCGCCTGTCCATTCCTTCCACAGATGCTGCCTGACTCGCTGAATTATTCCAATACTTTGTGTTTTACGCAAGATTTCAGCATCTACTGGTTTATTGTTTCTCCCACAGCTTGCATATGTTTATATACTGTCGGCGTGCAAAAGTCAATCCCAGAGCATCCTGAAGTAAAGTGAACTATTGCATTATGGAATGTTTAAATTAATTTTTTATACATAAAGCCTTTATATAATTCTTACAATTGAAACCTTTCACAGCATGGATTTAACATTTACAGTTTGGAACCTGAACATACAAGTTTTAGAGCTGCATCATCATAAACAACAACACCCAAGCTCACGAGGAGTGATGTTTGTGCTTATAGCCAAAGACAGATTTTATAAGAAAATCTGTGCCTATATTCTCACTTTTTACCTCCTCCCAAGTGGGGATGTGTAGGCTGGTGCTTGAATAAATGAGGTGTCATGACAGTAACTCGATGAATCAGAACAGGAATATGTGGAATTATCAAACCTCTCATCAGATGTTTCTCAGCGAGACAGGCAAATATTGTTTATTTTAGGAGAGTGCATTCTAAATTGTGAATAACATGACTGAGTAATGATGAAAGATTTGTCAAATAAGCCTTTTGTTCCTTTCTTGAATCATCAGCTCTCCTCTGCTCCACCTCCCACTCTATCTTTCACTGCCTATTTGACTTCTACGATGTGGTTTAGGGATACGTCCTCAAGTCAAGCTTTATGGTTTCTGTTCTCACAAACAGCACTAACCTTGCCTCTGCAGAGAAGAATTCGATGAACAATCAAAATTCATATATGTAGATGGACTGTTAATTAATTTATGATTGCATTTCACATACGTTTCTGTATGCAGGCATTCCATTTGTCTTCTTTTAAAACAGGAAATGTGACAGGTTCCCCACCCTGTATAAACATCAAGATTCAAGAGAGTTTATTGTCATGTGTCCCAGATAGGACAATGAAATTATTGCTTTGCTCCAGCACAACAGAATATAGTAGGCATAAATAGTAAGATTAAACGAGAACTTACCAGTTTGAAGTTTGATCTTTATTTTATGAGGAGTAATGTTGAGGGATTACGTGAAGACCCCGTCCAGTACGCATGCGTGTCAATCTTCAAATCAGCGTTGTGAAATCACAGAAAACAGTTGTTGAAATGAACATAGTAAGATAAGAGAACCATAATACCTGTTGAACTTTATGATAGAGGGCTGGGAGCGGAGGGCACGTAATCCCTCAACGTTACTCCTCATAAAATAAAGATCAAACTTCAAACTGGTAAGTTCTCATTTAATCTTACTATTTTACTTCGGAGTCCCGTGAGTGACTACGTGAAGATTTTAAAGCTCTGTGATTTCATGCCGTGGAACCGAGTCCAGGCGTCATACACTGCATCAGTAGGCCAATGATGAGTGAGCATTAAGAATGCATTCAGACATGACATAGATATAGACATGTTGATGCTATTAATGAATAATAGTGGCAATAGTAACCTCCCTCAACCTGGAGGAAGTATGAACCATACCTAACATAGAGTTGGCAAATACCCCTGATCTGGCAATAGGTTTATTCTGAATATTTGGACAGATCAATAGTTTGACCATCCTGCAACCGCTAGGATGTGGTCCATCCCTGCTGCTGAGATATAGCTGTCCTGGTGGAGTGAGACTCAATGTCAATGTCCACTCCTGTATATGCCAGACCCATATAACCATCTGGAGAAGGTTCGTAGTGATACCTTCTAACAACATTTTATGTAACTAATAATATTGCTGTCAGTCTATAAAGCTCTTAGGAACCTTGACATACTGGTGTAAATGCGTGATCACACACAACCCAAGGTCCATGGGTTATGCAACTCTAGTTTGGTCTTGTGTCCCTGTCTAATCTGCTTGATTAATCATAAACAAAACATGTTAAAATAGCCCGCAGATAAGATCATCCTATCCAGTGTTGCAATGACTGGACCCATAGCACTGTACTCAGTGTCATGGCGTAATCACTAGTACGTGAGTATGACCATGGGCAGGGATGTTGCTGATGCCCATCAGTGAAGTGATGTAGTACAATGTTAACAACCCATATCTCTGCGTCCCTAAACCTGGGAGGTTTTAAGATGACGATACCTTCATTCTCTGGATATCAGAGGGTGAGAACCGGACAGATTGGTTTATGTACTCATCATCCAAATGATTAGGAGGTACTTAAGGCACAGTAATGGAATAGTAACAATGTTATAATCCCATAAAACTGAATTTTAATGAGTCAGTCATCCGTGCCGAGTTAAATGTAAGGAAGCATAAACAATGCTTCCCATCTCCTATGCAGATAGCTGCTATATGGTGCTATCCCTGCAATCTGTAGTGAGCATTCTAACGCTCATGGTTTGACAACCCAAGCCGCAGAAACGATCTCTCAGAGTCTGTGAGTCTATGATTGATTATATCATGCAGAGGATGGTTTCAACATCACAACTGAACCAGCATCTTTTTATCCGGAATTAACCATGTAAGGTTTATGTTCATTCTTCGCCTCATCGGGAGCCTTAGATGTATAACCCAGGCAGGCACTATGAAAAACCCGGAAGCGGGAATCTTGCGGATTTTGCAAAACCCGTCTATTGAGGCCAAATGGAGGAAGACATAAAAGAACATTCCTTCCTAGTCTAGCGAGAATGCACCCTTCGCCACTGTATGCCTCGTTCACTGTTGATTGAAACTGGATGCAAGCAACTCAATAGTTAGTGTTCTATCAATCCACATTGTCATTAAATACTTTGTGATCACACATTCATTCTGTGTTGTCATTGATTTTGCATAATAATACTCCAGTGCTAAATGTGGTTTGGTAAAACTATCACCGGATACTTTGATTTGATTGTACCTTTGTGATTAACATATACCACCACCAAAGTGTATCACCTTGGACTTGTGCATGCAGTTTATGCATATCCACACACCCTTTAATGCACAGAATGCACCTGGTGTCCATTGGCAGTTGATACCATGACTGAACACTTGATAACTCATGCTAATCCCATCTGCCTCCGTAACTAGAGATGTTATTAGTAAATTACCCATCTTTGGGCAATAGCATCAGTTTGGAAATTACTGAAGATTTACGGACAAGAGGTTTTAGTGGAGCAAAGCTGTCCATCATAGTGACTTTGATTGTTTCAGCTAAAAATCGCAGAGGTCTAATTTTTATCTCAGAGCTGATCCCAGACCAATAAATGGATGATTGTATCCCAACAATCAATAGTTTCAGTTGGTATCAACTTAATTTAAATTTAACTGGACGGGTGTGAACCAATTCCTCAAATATAACTATGTGGCTGATAAGGCTAATTTAGTGAAATACAGTATGTTCAATATCATCCAGATTGGCCATGCTACTTATTTGTTAGCTCTGTGCAGTCGAAGCACTGATAGTAGTGATTTGGTAAATAATCTGGAAACTGGAGTTAGCCCATTGTAACGCCACTGAGTGAATCGTTGCCTCATCCAGTTAAATTTCAAATATCTTCAACCCTGTGAGTGGAAATGATCACATGGAAGATATTCAGAAAATATTGCACATGCGGTTTGAGACTGTTGACAATGATCAGTCCACATCCCATTCTTGTGAGCCTTGTCTTGAAAGGCAATTCCAACCATACCTGTGTGCAGTATAAACTAATCTTATGTTATCCCAAACCAGTGTAAATATTCAAACCAGTTTAATATTACCAACTTGTATCCGTGACTGGAGACATCATCGATGAGGTTCCATAACTTTATCCGAATGGGAGGACTTATGCAACCCGACCAGGAGCTGCCTCAAACATGTGTGCATGATTACATCTGCTCCTGGAGGTAGAGGAGCTCGCGTACGAGGTTGGCGCATCTTCCAACGAAGGCCGTTCTGGGCTGTGGCCTAAAAAGATCTTTGTCCTGGTTGTACGTCCTTCAAGCTTTCACCAGCTTCAGTTCATTGTGGTTTGCTGGTGGGTGCGTAGGGGTGCTGCCGTCGAAGATGTGAGGTCTTGCGTGATGATGTGGCCTTCCTGAACCCGACGGCCACTCGTCGAGCTCCTGCTGCTGGTAGTGTTGTTCCTGCACCCCCTGCACACTTGTGGTTTCTTCAGCCAAACCCCTGTCTTCAGAGTCAGCCCAGAAGTGACTCCTAATACACCCCTCTGTCGAGGGAGTTGCATTATGCAACCCTCAATAAGGTGCTGCTATGGGCGTCCAAGGACCCCCTGGTGACTAGGCTCCATATACCGGAGCATGTCACATTGGAGCTTCTGGTCCATCAACCGCTCCATGCGGTATATGCGATCACAATTGCTCCCGCCAGCGTCCATTCCTGTAACATATTCTCACAAAACAGCACACAACGACCTTCGAGTAAGGAATTTACCTGCATGTCCTTTTAAAACCTTCTGCTGCGGGGCAACACTACTAAGGAATTTACCTGCATGTCCTTTTAAAACCTTCTGCTGCGGGGCAACACTCCTCCCGAGCCTGGTCTCGTGGTCGTGGTTTGTTACAGGTGGGGTTCCTCTGTGGTCCTTGTAGAAACACTCCAATGCGAGTTATTTCTCCCCCCCAGCTTTTCCTCCGCGGTCCCTCATAACAGGGCTTCTCCATGGTGTTCTCCAGCTGGGGCTTTCTTTCCACCCTCCCCCCCCCCCCCCCCCCGGTATCCCCGCAGTAACTGCAGCCGGGATATCCCCGTGGTCCCTATCAAAGGGACAGCCGCAATTTACAAAGTTGGGGGGGGGGGGGGGTTTCCTGCTTCGGGGGGGGGGGGGGGTATACTTACTGCCGTCTGCTCCTCGCATCCCGCAGTCTACAGAGCGGGTTCTCGGTCGCTCCCCGTATTCATCGGTCTCCGGAGCAGCTGTCCCGGTGTCCCCGGCATCAATATGAAGCCGCTGGCACCACTGCCAGTGGCTCGAAGGTGAATCTACCGCCGTCCGCTCCCCGTGGTCTCCAGAGCGGCTATGCAGGTGCCTCCTGCACCAATATGAAGCCACTGGCTCCACAGCCAGCGGCTCGAAGGCGAATCCGCCGCCGTCCGCTCCCCGCGGTCTCCGGAGCGGCTATGCAGGTGCCCTCCCCGGCACCAATATGAAGCCGCTGGCTCCACAGCCAGCGGCTTGAAGGCGAATCCCCGCTGTCCGCTCCCCGCGTCCCGCGGTCTCCCGAGCGGGTTCTCCACCATATGAAGCCGCTGGTTTGCTGCCAGCGGCTCAATGGTGAATATACCGCCGCTTGCTACCCGCATTCCGCGGCTCCGAGTGCCTAGGTCCGTGGGCGGGATTCCCCGAGACCGGGGTTCCCTGAAGTTCGAGACTGGGGTTTCCCCTCCGTCCCGACTTAGCCCCAAACTTTAAGCAGGACCTCTAAGTAGAGGTTCCTGCAAGAAGATTTTAAAAACCTGAAAGTATTTTAAAAACTCACCTCAGGTCTGTTGCTGGCAGGAGAATCACTTCACCCTGCCAGTCGTCACGCAATGCGATAGACGATATGGCACGCATGCGTACTGGACGGGGTCTTCACGTAGTCACTCACGTGACTCCGAAGTAAAATAAATACAGAACAGAACAGTGTGACCATATACCATTGAATCTATATATACACACACATAAATAAGCAGATAAAGTGCAATGGGCTATTAATGTTCAGAGTTTTGTTTGAGTTGAGCTTAATAGCCTGATGGCTGTGGGGAGACAGCTATTCCTGAACCTGGATGTTGCAGATTTCAGGCTCATGTACCTTCTACCGGAAGGCAGTGGGGAGATGATTAAGTGGCCAGGATGGTGTGGATCCTTGATGATGCTGGCAGCCTTTTTGAGGCAGCGACTGCGATAGATCTCCTCGATGGTAGGGAGGCCAGAGCCAATGATTGTAGAAAATGTGATGTGGTACAATATAATGGGTGTGTAAAATTGCACAGCTGTGTATGATAGAAATTATTGACATGATCTGGTTCCACAGCACTTTAACATTTGCATTAGGAGATAGTGAATTGAATCCTCATTCAAGACATGATTAATACATGATCTAGACTGACATTTGACCATTATACTTAGGCACCTCCGTTGTAGCAAGTCCCTTTATTGAACAAGCCACTAAATTGAGTATTTTTCGTGGGTGGTTGCAAAATGTCCCGCTGCACCTTTACAGAGAATTAGATATCCTGTTATCCTAATCAGCATTGTTTTTTTCACGCAATATTATTTAATGAATAAAGAAATTCTGAGAAGGTTTACGCAACTGATACCAGAAACGGGCAAGTTCATTTATGATAAAGGTTCGGACAGGCTAGCTTTGCACCTGCTGGAGCTTAAAAGAGTGCGAAGAGACTTGATTGAAACAAGTTTGCTTTTGTGGGAGAATTTGGAACGAGGGGTCAGTGCTTAAAAATAAAGGATTGCCCAATCAAGACGGGAGGGCTAAGCGGCCTACTCCTGCTCCTAATTCTCATGTTTGTATAAACTGAGCATTCACCTTAATATGCTATGTGGAAATGGTTAAATTACAGTTATGACTGGTCTTAAAGTTCTTAATCAAAGTAGGTCGCTGTCAGACGCTGCCGAGCGAAACAGCAACTGGCTGTGGCTGAAGAGGAAGTCTCCACCTGGGCTGCAAAATGACCAACAAGAGGGATAAAACGGAGGGGAGCGCACCTGGGATGCCAGGTGTTGCTGTTGAGCCCTCTGGAGGTGTCGTGGGCCTATCAACAAAACACCAAGGAAGGAGGGTGCTCACCTGATGACCCCAATGAAGTTTTTACCCCTACCCCCAGATAGTAAGAAGCTGCCAGTTATAGTAGGGATTGTAATACCATGTCCTATAAGCTCAACTCATATTTTCAGGACGAGAGACATTGGAATGATGATTGTCTCTCTGACAATATATTTTATTTGCGCTTTCTGTGACCCTAGCTACTGTAAGTATGATGTAAAGTATGCTTCCATCTCAGCGGCACTAATGGGATGTCAGAAGGTCTGACTGGAACTGCATTTTTTTAGAAATACGGTAAATGTATTGATTTCTTTTTGTCGTGTATCCCGAGATACAAGGAAAACTTGGCAAATCATACCACACATGAGTACATCTGATAGTGCTAAATAGAAAATAAACAGTGTATAATAATAGTGTTACAGCTACCGAGAACGTGTAGATTAAGAAAAAGCACAAGTGCTCCAACAAGATAGATTGGAAGATTGGGAATATATCCTTACCAGATGAGAGGTCCATTCAAGAATCAGATAACAGCGGTGAAGAAGCTGTTCTTCAATCTGGTGATATATACTTTCAACCTTTTCTATGTTCTGCCTGGCAGGGGAGAGGAGAAGAATGAATCACCAGGTTGTGAGTGATCCTTGATTATGCTGGCAGCTTTTGTAAAGCAACATGATGTGTAGATGGAGTCGATGGGGGAAGGTTTGCATGCTGGACTGGGCTGCCTTCAGAATTCTGCCATTTCTTGCGGTCTTGGGCATTGGAATTGTCATACCAAGGTGTGAAGCATCAGTAGGAATTGGTAAGAATATTAAGCGAGTTCGGTGTTCCGACTGCGCAAGTCCAGGTCATAGGTCACTCGCTATAAACATTCTCAGCAACTGTGGTGCTGTGTTGTGTGCAGGCTTGCGTTTAGTCCATGGTGGGGATCGGGATCGGGTCTCCGGCGCTGCGGGCACTGTTGAGTTGCTGCTTGGCCGTTCTCATCCCCTCCCGAGTGTCCCATCCCTGTTCGGAGGTGTCCGGGGTGGCCCTGGACTGGCGGGGCGGGGACGGGGCCAACCCGGCGGAACAGGCAGAGCCGAGCCAGAGCCAGGTAGCGGGAGAGTGGGGTGTAACAGCGAGAGAGAGAGGGGGCAGATTCGAGTGGGAGACAGGGGGGGACAGGGACGGTCCAGTGGCAGTTCGGCAACGCTTGCGGCTACAGGGACCCGGGTTCGATCCTGGCTGTGGATGAGGCGCGGGTCTGTGTGCTCGCTCTCCCCTGTCTCCCACTTGCACCTGCCCCCTCTCTCTCGCTGTTACATCCCGCTATCTGGCACCCCCGTTTCTCAGATTAAATATATTTTTACACATAAATCATGAAGAAAGATAAGAATTTATACACTGTTTGTACAGCCAGCGCTTTGTTCGCTTTTTCTTTATAGCGAGTGGCCTTTGACAAATCCCATGATTCCTTGCGTTTTTCAGAATACCAAACTTGCTTATTGATAACTTGCTGAATTTCCTTACCCTTCAGAGGGTCGTAGGTTTGGTGTGCTTTCTTGGCCGTATCATCAATGTGGTTGTACTCAGACAAATTGTTGGTGATTTTTATGCCTAGGAGCTTGACTATCTCGAACATCTCCACTTTAGTACCATTGTTACAGACTGGGGCAGGTAGTTTGCATCTGGAGTATTGTGTACACTTTTGATCTCCCCATTACAGAAAAGACGTGGAGGCTTTGGATAGAGTGCAGAAGAGGTTTACCAGCATGCTATCTGGATTAGCTAGTATCACCAAACTTCTGAATTCTCTGGGGTGGATCCCTCTCCAAGACAGACATGAAGCTCACCGTTTGACCTGTTTTTACAAAATGTTAAATGGTCAGCTCGACATAGACTGCAAGACCTACACCAAACCCAAACCAATTAGGAGCAGACGAGGACATTCAATCCAATTTGTGATCCCAGCTACAAAGACAGATGTGTACAGCAATTCGTTCTTCCCCCGCACAATTAATGCATGGAATAATCTCCACCCAACTATAGTTACCCAACCAGATGCAACTAAATTTAAAGTAGCTCTTTCTTCCCAATAACCCTTTCTGGCTTAAGCCCTCCCTTCACCACCTCCAGTTTAAATTCCATTTGGAATATTTTGGAGGACCAAGAAACCAAGAACCAAGCTATAAGGAGAAATTGGACAAACATGATTTTTTTTTTTTTTCTGCAGCATCAGAGGCTGAGGGAAGACCTGATAAAAGTATATAAAATTATGAGGCATAGAAGGGTAGACAGTAACAATTTTTATTCCCAGGATGGAAATGCCAATGATTTGAGTGCATAAATTTAAAGTGAAAAGGGCAAGATTTAAATAAGATATGCGGGGTAAGTTTTTTTAACAGAGTAGTTGGTGCTTGGAATGCACTGTCATATGGAGGCAGACATAATAGTGGCATCTCAGAGACGTTTAGATCAGCACAAGGAACATCAGGGAATGGAGGGATATGGATCATGCACAGTCAGATGAGACTGGTTTTACCTGGCATCATGTTCGGCACAGACATTTTCGGCATAAGGGCCTGTTCTATATGGTTCTATATTTTATATTTTGTCTTGTCATTACTTGAGACTTGATGCTGATGACATTGCTGTGGTGTTAACTGCAAACTTGTAAATTGAGTTAGACCAGAATTTGGCTGCATAGTCATGAGTGTACGTGGAATATGGTAGGGAGTTGAGAAAGCAGTATTGCAGGGGACTGGTGTTGAGAATTATCATATAGGATGTTTTGTCAGCTATCCTTATTGGTTGCCGTCTTTGGGTCAGGAGGTCCACAATCCAGTTGTAAATGGGATGCTGAGTCCTAGCTCCAGGAGTTTGGAGATTAGTATGGCTGGAATTATGGTGTTGAAGGTAGAGCTATAGTCAATGAATAGTCCGGTGGGCGGCGCGACTCACGTCGCAGCGGCCTCTGCAGTCCGTCTGTCTTTTTATTATTTTCTGTCTCGTTTCAATGTAGTTTTTATTTTATTTGTTTTGATGGGGTATGTGTGTGGGGGGCGGTGGGGGGGGGGGGGGGGGAAACTTTAAAATCTTTCCCCTGCACGGGAGACCCAACCTTTTCTTTGTCGGGTCTTCGTTGGCGTTGGGGCTGCAACGTGGAGCGGCCTCCAGCAGGAACGACCTGGGGCTCCAGCTGCGGACTTACGTACCATCACGAAGCTGGCCGAGTCCGGAGTGGGTGGAGCGGTGGTGGCGCGCTGCTGTGACCCGACCCCCGGGGATTCGGAGGCTCCAACCGCAGGTCTGGCAGACAGGAACACCGGGAGCCCGCGGGTCCCTGCTGGGAGACCATTTTTCGGGGCTTCCGCAACGGCGACTTCTCCCGCCCGAGTTGCGGGGTTGAAGATTACCTGGAGCAGGGCCTTACATCACCGCCCCGCGCAGCTTGGAATGGCTGCGGGACTTTGCTAGCGCACGCCGGGGGCTCCAACAACAAGACCCGGAGCGTGGCCTTGCATCACCCGGCGTGACTTTAATGGCCGCGGGACAATTACCATCGCCCGCCGGGGGCTTTGACTCTGACATCGGGGGGGAGAAGGGAGTGCAGGGGAGAGATACGTTTTTTGCCTTCCATCACAGCGAGGAGGAGATGCGCTGTGATGGATGTCTGTGTAAATTGTGTTGTGTCTTGGGTCTTTTTCTTTTTGAGTGTATGACTGCAGAAACAACATTTCATTTGGACCTCAACGAGGTTCAAATGACAAATAAAATTGTATTGTATTGAATAGAAGTCTGACATAGGTTTCCTTGTTTTCCAGATGTTTGAAAGACCAGTTAGGTAGCGTTTACTGTAGACCTGTGGCAGTGGACCAAAACTATCTGGGAGACTGATATGCATCTTGACCCAACCTATTTATCAGCTGCCAGAGTCATAACACTAGGGAAAGTAATTAAGCCAATGTTCTTTGAGCTATTTAGGAGAGTGTCAAGCTTCAAGTAGAAACTTTAATATAGTTGTTTAAAGACACAAAAATACATTGGATAAATTAAATTACTATTGTGAAATTGCATAATTCATCAAAATATCATCAACATGGGGATGATCAGCCATCATCACATTGAATGGCGGTGCTGGCATGAAGGGCCGAATGGCCTACTCCTGCACCTATTGTCTATTGCCTATTGTCTATCCTATTCAAAATAATATTTAATGATTTTTGTTCCTGTAAAAGAAGTGTCATCAGAATGTTTTCTCTTTCCCCTGCAAGCATTTGAGTGATTCACCAGATTAAAGTGTGGTATGATCATGTGCTATAATTAGACGTGCTCAGTTCTATCATAAAGTAGTGTGCTTTTGAACATCTCAAAGATTATAAATAAGGGTGACAGGCATTGAAATTCAAATCAAGAATGTTTAAATAAGGAAGTTAGATGTGGCCCTTGTGGCTAAGGGAATCAGAGGGTATGGAGAGAAGGCAGGTACGGGATACTGAGTTGGATGATCAGCCATGATCATATTGAATGGCGGTGCAGGCTCGAAGGGCCGAATGGCCTACTCCTGCACCTAATTTCTATGTTTCTATGTTTCTAATAACATGATTTTGAGGAAAGAAACTGAATGCACATATTTTTAATCATATAAAGTTTAATGTCAACATTAAAGTCATATTTTAGATTTTTGATTGCTAATGAGGAAACACGTTGTTATTAAATTCAATGGCATTTAAAGTAATAGTACAACATGGGAACAAGATATTTAGCCTGCAGTGTCTGAGATGACCATGATACCAATCTAAACTAATCCTATCTACCTGCACATGCTTCATATCCCTCCATACCCTGCGTGTTCATGTGTCTGCCTAAATGCCTCTTAAACATTGTTAACGTATCTGCTTCTACTAGTCAAGTCAAGTCAAGTCAAGTTTATTTGTCACATACACATACGAGATGTGCAATGAAATGAAAGTGGCAATGCTCGCGGACTTTTGTGCAAAAGACAAACAACCAAACAACCAAACAAACTATAAACACAATCATAACACACATATTCTTTTACATAATAAATAATGGAAGGAAAAACGTTCAGTAGAGTTAGTCCCTGGTGAGATAGGCTTTTACAGTCCGAATGGCCTCTGGGAAGAAACTCCTTCTCAACCTCTCCGTTCTCACCGTATGGCAATGGAGGCGTTTGCCTGACCATAACAGCTGGAACAGTCCGTTGCAGGGGTGGAAGGGGTCTCTCATGATATTGTTGGCTCTGGAGTTGCACCTCCTGATGTATAGTTCCTGCAGGGGGGCAAGTGAAGTTCCCATAGTGCGTTCGGCCGAACACACTACTCTCTGCAGAGCCTTCTTGTCCTTGGCAGAGCAATTCCCAAACCAGATAGTAATGTTCCCGGACAAGATGCTTTCCACCACCGCTGCGTAGAAGCACTGGAGGATCCTCGGAGACACTCTGAATTTCCTCAATTGCCTGAGGTGGTAAAGGCGCTGCCTTGCCTTACTCACGAGTGCTGAGGCGTGTGATGCCCATGTCATATCCTCGGAGATGTGGACTCCCAGATATTTAAAACAGTTCACCCTATCCACAGGATCCCCATTTATCCTCAATGGAGTGTACGTCCTCGGATGATGTGCCCTCCTAAAGTCCATGATCAGCTCCTTCGTTTTTTTGATGTGTGTACAGGGAGTACATTAGGGGGCTGAGGATGCAACCCTGGGGCGATCCTGTGCTCAGTGAGGGACTTCGATGTATTCCCTCCCATCTTGACTACCTGGGGCCTGGCGGTGAGAAAGTCCAGGACCCAGGCACACGGGGAGGTGTTGAGCCCCAATTCCATTAGCTTCTCGGCCAGTCTGGTGGGGACTATCGTGTTGAAGGCTGAACATGTCTTGTACTATATCCTCCGGCAGCATGTTCCAGGCATCTACGATCTATTGTGTGTAAAAAAACACATGTCTTGTAAATCTCTTTTAAACCTTTTCTCCCTCACCTTAAACATGTGCTCTCTGTATTTGACATTTTCACCCTGGGAAAAATATTCTGATTAACTACCTGGCGATGTCTCTGTGAGTCCTGTCATTTACTATATATTTGAATTCCCAAAACCTCACACTGTCTAGATTAAACTCCACATGCCAAATGTCCCAATTATCTCTATCCTTTGACAACTCCAATTCATTAATTCAACGATAAAACAGAATATGTGTTTAATGTTCCATGGGTTAATCTCAGTAATTCACTTAATAGGGCTATGGGAAAATACCAGATTATATCATCAAGCGGACAGTAGAGGAGAAGAAAGCCCAAGAAGAATATGATGCCTATGTTAAAGAGCGTATTCGGCAAGGCTCCATGAAACTGTTATCTGAAGAGGAGCGAAACAATGTGTTAATGGTATGAAGCGATTATATGTTTTTAATTATTTATTGATAAAGATCAAACTTCTGGGTAACATCTGGAAATTTGAGGGAAACAAAGGATGAAACTTATAAAGATTCCTGAACAAAACGTGGCATTTGTTACCTGTGCTTGGCCAGTTTTGTGCCATTACCAGATTTTGAAATGGTGCTCCAAAGAACCAAGACCAGTGCAGCGCAGGTTCACGAGGTTAATTCTCGGGATGGCAGGACTGTCATATGTTGATAGAATGGAGCGGCTTGGCTACTATACTATGGAATTTAGGATGAGAGGGCATCTTATTGAAACATATAAGATTACTCAGGGATTGGACATGCTAGAAACAGGAAACATGTACCCGATGTTGGGGGAATCCAGAACCGTGGCCACAGTTTAAGAATTAGGGGTAGGCCATTTACATAGAAACATAGAACATAGAAAATAGGTGCAGGAGGAGACCATTCATTGTGATCATGGCTGATCGTCCCCTATCAATAACCCGTGCCTGCCTTCTCCCCATATCCCTTGACTCCACTAGCCCCTAGAGCTCTATCTAACTCTCTCTTAAATTTAAATTTAGAACGGATATGAGGAAAAACTTTTTCACCCAGAGAGTTGTGAATCTGTGGAATTCTCTGCCTCAGAAGGCAGTGGAGACCAATTCTCTGGATGCTTTCAAGAGAGAGTTAGCGCTCTTAAAGATAGTGGAGTCAGGGGATATGGCGAGAAGGCAGGAATGGGGTACTAATTGCGGATGATCATCCATGTGGTGGTGCTGGCTCAAAGGACCAAATGACCTGCTTCTGCACCTATTGTCTACTGTCTATTCATTAATGTATATTACAAAAAGCAATGTGTAGGAAGGAACTCCAGATGCTGGTTTAAACTGAAGAAAGACACAGAAAGTTGGAGTAACTCAATGGGACAGGCAGCATCTCTGGAGAGACGGAATGGGTGACGTTTTTGGTCGAGACACTTTTTCAGACTGAAAGTCATGGGAAAGGGAAACTTCAGACTGAAAGACCATTGTCAGAGTGATGCTAAACGTTATTACTTTTTTACATATCTTTCATTCATTGTTCTTTATCTCTCTGTATCATCGTTGTCTATATCTCTCGTTGCCCTTTCTCGTGACTTTCAGTCTGAAGAAGGGTCTCGACCCGAAACGTCATCCAGTTTTCACTTTCTCTTCCACCCTTTTCCTCCGGCATATAACTCTCCAGCTAAATGTCGCTTCCTTTGAGGAATAGTTTAATTAATGTCGGCATTTTTTTTTCATATTAATATAACCATATAACCATATAACAATTACAGCACGAAAACAGGCCGTCCCGACCCTTCTAGTCCGTGCCAAACACGTATTCTCCCCTAGTCCCATATACCTGCGCTCAGACCATAACCCTCCATTCCTTTCCCGTCCATATAACTATTCAATTTATTTTTAAATGATAAAAATGAAACCTGCCTCCACCACCTTCACTGGAAGCTCATTCCACACAGCCACTACTCTCTGAGTAAAGAAGTTCCCCCTCATGTTACCCCTAAACTTCTGTCCCTTAATTCTCAAGTCATGTCCCCTTGTTTGAATCTTCCCTACTCTCAGTGGGAAAAGCTTATCCACGTCAACTCTGTCTATCCCTCTCATCATTTTAAAGACCTCTATCAAGTCCCCCGTTAACCTTCTGCGCTCCAAAGAATAAAGCCCTAACTTGTTCAACCTTTCTCTGTAACTTAGTTGCTGAAACCCAGGCAACATTCTAGTAAATCTCCTCTGTACTCTCTCTATTTTGTTGACAGCCTTGACTGTAGGAAGGCTGTCAACAAAATAGAGAGAGTACAGAGGAGATTTACTAGAATGTTGCATGGGTTTCAGCAACTAAGTTACAGAGAAAGGTTGAACAAGTTAGGGCTTTATTCTTTGGAGCGCAGAAGGTTAACGGGGGACTTGATAGAGTCTTTAAACATGATGAGAGGATAGACAGAGTTGACCGTGGATAAGCTTTTCCCACTGAGAAGTAGGGAAGATACAATTTTAACATTACATCCCAACTTCTATACTCAATGCTCTGATTTATAAAGGCCGGCACACCAAAAGCTTTCTTTACCACCCTATCTACATGAGATTCCACTTTCAGGGAACTGTGCACAGTTATTCCCAGATCCCTCTGTTCACCTGCATTCTTCAATGCCCTACCATTTACCATGTACGTCCTATTTTGATTTGTCCTGCCAAGATGTAGCACCTCACACTTATCAGCATTAAACTCCATCTGCCATATTTCAGCCCACTCTTCCAACTGGCATCAATCTCTCTGTAGACTTTGAAAATCTACTTCATTATCCACAACCCCACCTATCTTAGTATCATCTGCATACTTACTAATCCAATTTACCACACCATCATCCAGATCATTGATGTACATGACAAACAACAGTGGACCCAACACAGATCCCTGTGGCATCCCACTAGTCACTGGCCTCCAACCTGACAAACAACCATCCACCATTACTCTCTGGCATCTCCCATTCAGCCAGTGTTGAATCCATCTTGCAACTCCACCATTAATAACCAACAATTGAACCTTCTTAACCAACCTTCCATGAGAAACATTGTCAAGGGCCTTACTGAAGTCCATATATACAACATCCACTGCTTTACCCTCATCAATTTCCCGAGTAACCTCTTCAAAAAATTCAAGAAGCTTAGTCAAACATGACCTTCCAGGCACAAATCCATGTTGACTGTTCCTAATCAGACCCTGTTTATCCAGATGCTTATATATATTATCTCTAAGTATCCTTTCCATTAATTTGCCCACCACTGACGTCAAACTAACAGGTTTATAATTGCTAGGTTTACTCTTAGACCCCTTTTTAAACAATGGAACAACATGCGCAGTACGCCAATCCTCCGGCACTATTCCCGTTTCTAATGACATTTGAAATATTTCTGTCATAGCCCCGGCTATTTCTACACTAACTTCCCTCAATGTCCTAGGGAATATCCTGTCTGAACCTGGAGACTTATCCACTTTTACATTTCTCAAAAGTGTCAGTACTTCCTCTTCTTTGAATCTCATAGTTTCCATAGCTACTCTACTTGTTTCCCTTACCTCACATAATTCAATATCCTTCTCCTTGGTGAATACCAAAGAAAATAAATTGTTCAATATCTCCCCCATCTCTTTTGGCTCTGCAGATAGCTGTCCAATCTGACTCTCTAATGGACCAATTTTATCCCTCGTTATCCTTTTGCTATTAATATAGCTGTAGAAACCCTTTGGATTTACTTTCACCTTACTTGCCAAAGCAACCTCATATCTTCTTTTAGCTTTTCTAATTTCTTTCTTAAGATTCTTTTTACATTCTTTATACTCCTTAAGCACCTCATTTACTCCATGCTGCCTATAATTATTGTAGATCTCTCTCTTTTTCCGAACCAAGTGTCCAATTTCCCTTGAAAACCATGGCTCTTTCCAATTTTTACTATTTCCTTTCAACCGAACAGGGACATAAAGATTCCGTACTCTTAAAATTTCACCTTTAAATGTCCTCCATTTCTCTTCCACATCTTTCCCATAAAACAAACTGTCCCAATTTACTCATTTTAAATCCTTTCGCTTCTCCTCAAAGTTAGCCTTTCTCCAATCAAAAATCTCAACCCTAGGTCCAGCTCTGACCCTCTCCATAATTATATTGAAACTAATGGTATTGTGATCACTGGTCCCGAACTGTTCCCCAACGCATACCTCTGCCACCTGACCCATCTCATTTCCTAACAGGAGGTCCAGCACTGCCCCTTCTCTAGTAGGTACTTCTATGTATTGCTGCAAAAAACTATCCTGCACACATTTTACAAACTCCAACCCATCCAGCCCATTTACAGAATGTGTTTCCCAGTCTATATGTGGAAAATTGAAATCTCCCACAATCACTACCTTGTGCTTACTACTAATATCTGCAATCTCCTTACATATTTGCTCTTCCAATTCTCGCTCCCCATTTGGCGGTCTATAATACACCCCTATAAGTGTTGCTACCCCTTTCCCATTTCTCAGTTCCACCCAAATAGCCTCCCTAGACGAGCCCTCTAATCTATCCTGCCAAAGCACTGCTGTAATATCTTCGCTGATAAGCAATGCAACACCTCCACCTCTTGCCCCTCCAATTCTATCACACCAGAATCAACAAAATCCTGGAATATTTAGTTTCCAATCACAGCCCTCCTGCAACCATGTTTCACTGATCGCCACAACATCATACTTCCAGGTGTCAATCCAGGCTCTAAGTTCATCCACCTTTCTTACAATGCTCCTAGCATTAAAATATACACATTTAAGAAACCCACCCTCTCTTATTCTCTGTTCATTGTCTTTTTCTTCTCTTTTGCTGTCTCACAAAATGCCATAATTGCTGTGCAATAAGAAGAGATCAGAATAAAAGTGTGGCAGGAAGAGCTATTCATATTTTGTCCCTGGAACCTGTAGTACATAGGGCAGTCACTAAATCAACTTTAGTTATTTGGAGACAATATTGGACTGAAGCCATTGGAATTGCAAAACAAAGATCAAGGAAGTACTTTTTCTCTGCTGTGTTGCTGAATTCATAATCTGGTTTGCAAGCTCCAGTTAATTTTGCAAGGAAGAGACTTGCATTCGTTTGTAATAACTCTAGTAAAGAGTCAACAAAATTATTTAATTGCAGTGCAGTTTTTATTTCTAATAAATATTTCTAATAGTGCATTTCACTAGCTTGGGTAGATAATTGGTTAACAATGTTTTAACATCAAGAGCTGAACTCCTCAATTATAGGAAGTTGAATGCTCGGTAAATAATTTTGAATGCCAGTTGATATGTTGATGCCAAGGTAGTTTAAGAAATACTATTTCAATTTCAAACTGATAGCACAATATTGATTTGTTTGCTTTTCTATTTCTGGTAACTTTTTAGGGACTGAAGCAGAACTGGGAGGAACTGAATCATTCATTTCAAGGTCTTTCAATATTGATCGATACTGTTTCCAAGCAAAACCATAAAGAAAAACTTGAGACCAAAATGAAAAAACTAGAGCAAGACATTGACCTGATTGAGAGGCACAAATTTATATATATTCCACAACATTAAATACCTTATTAAACTTATTACGTATGTTTTGGAAAAGGTGAACTGTATTATAAAATGCACCTTGTAAGCATTTGATTCTAGTAATTTATCACATAATATGTCTATAGTTATCATATTTAGAGGATGTATGCATGAAAGTGCAAAAATGGAGAATTCAAATGTATTGTTAGCACAACATTTGTGGGGGGGGGGAGGGGGTTTAACAATTATTTTAAGGTAACAAGGAAACTTTTGTATTGTACAAACATTTTGTATCAATAATATTGATTTTTATGAGAAGCTATCAGCGGGTTTGAATCTATCATTTCAGATTTCTTAATGGATTAAAATTTACACTTCGGGAGTTACCATGTCACAGGATATGGAAAATGGTTGATCAATAAATCAGTTGGGGAATGTCCACAACAAGGCACTGGAAAAGATCACAATACTCTGGCAGGGATATCTTTGTAAAACAACACCTCAAGACATAAATTGGCATGTAAAGATAGTCAGCCATTGCAGAGAAACACTAAGAAGACATTAAATTGAAAACATTGCAAATGTATTCTGCATCCATTGAAGACGAACAAAATAATCGACAGGAAGAAAGATCCCTTGAATAGATGTCCTAGTTGTAGTCCACAACGCTCATGTGTAAAGACAAATCTTACAAAAGTAGCTGGAAGATTATGACAATAAATTGTGAACTCATTTGAAAAGCCCGTTTGTGGATTCAAGATCTATCACAGAAATTTGAACATCAAATTAGGTTACTGTTCAGTATCGTTCTGGGTGAAAACTAAGCTATACACAGTATCTGTTTTAAATGATACTTTAAATAGAGACTTAATTGACCTCAGTTGGACATTAAAGTATTTATTCATATTAAAAAGATCAATGTTCCTCCTTGCACAAATTTATCCCTCAACTGCCATTGTTTGAGAAAAAAAGATTGCCATCACAGTAGTGCTCATAGGACCTCACCCCGTGAAATTTAGGACGCTACCTTCCCTACCCAACAACAGTAACAATAGTTCAAAGGGACACCATTAGCACTAAAGCTTTTGAAAGCGGCACAAAGGTGTGAACTTCATTGTTCAAATACCAAGGTAATAGAATGCAAGGGGTGGTTATTTGATCACTGACCTTGAAAGCTCGGCTCACACCTTGAGAGGGGAAATTAAGGAGAACTCTGATTTACGGCAAGATGGTAAGCTTGGAGGAGTGGGAGGAAAACATTCCTGTGCCCCGGCCTGAATGATGTGTTGTACAGGGACTTCCCAGAATCACCCTGTCTCCCTGCAGCTGTTGAGCTTGCATATGTGGGGAGTCTGACAAACAAAGGGTTAAATCGGAGACCTACTCCCAGAGGGTAGTTCATTTTTCTGGCCCATTCCTGCCTCCATTACACCAGAAGTGGGCAGGTTGGACTGGCATTATGACAGGCGATAAATAATGTTTTGATATTTCATCCAGAACCAACTTATCTATTTTTGTGTCTGAAACCCCCCACCCCGTCATGACTTGCATTATAATGTCAATGTTTTTTTCAATTATTTTCTTTTGGGCTGCAGCAAAACTGCTTGAAGAAGGGGTTCCATTGAAGCACTTTTTGTTGGAATGTTTAAATTTACCTTACCAATATTTATTCATATGGATGTGCACTTGGAGTGGAATCATCCCTCAGAGTCCTTCACAATGCACAGTCTAGATGGAGCTATCAACCCGTCAAATAAACTTTTGCTAAATTCACAGAATTGAGAAGGTTTTGAGGAGGCTCTTAATAAAACTACAGGGAGGAAGGGTGAGGATTCTTTTATTTTTCCAGTATGCAGAATCTACTTCATAGCCAAATTGCATAGTTGTAATGTTATTCTGTTCCTGCCATATGAGTACTCACAGAGCCACTAACTTGTTTATTTGAAACACAGGAACCTTGTGTACCATGGGGAGATTCTAAGTGAGGATTAACTATGCTTTAAACAAAACATCACTGACTCTTACACTGGGGTAAATTGTACGGTATTTTCAGTGAAATCTGTACGACACAGGAAAAAAAAGAATGCGGGGACATTTATGTGATGCTTTCAATACAAACAAGGTATCAAAAATGGCAATTACCTACTTTCTCCTCCAGCTTTCAAATTCTAGAATTTCAGAAATAGCACAACTCAACACGTCCCCCCAGACCATTGCCCTGTCGGGTGGAGCCGTCAGGTGGAATGCAAAGCGACCCCACAGTCTGACACAATACAAAAGGTGGGAAGCCTGACAGGAGCACGTCCCCACTATCCTCCCAAAGCCACCTTCTGCAATCCTCACCCACGCCCTTTGAACCTTACTTTATGCGTCCAGATGCGCTCTAGATTAAGGAGGTTTTAATGTCTGTTTAGTAGGAAGTCCGCACGCATATTGTTTCTCCAGTATCTTTGCCATCATTGTTAGTGAAACCGTTGTGACAACTCTTATTTCTAACACATACTAATTTTTTCAATCTCTAAGTCTGAATTTCAGCAAGGGTTATTGGAAATCAGACTAATCACTCCTACTCTGCCAAAACAGTTTTCAATATGGGCAGGTGGAAATAAATGGGTTGTTCGTTTCTCTGCGCCTGCTGTCTGACCCGTTTCCAAGGCAGCAAAAACCTACAGGGACATAAGAAATGAGCTCGCTATTACATCTGTCACTGTAACCTATCCCAGAGACAGCATGTGATGTTTACATTTTTATTTTTCTGAGCACCCCGCCCTGATCAGATGTGAAAATTCCCAATTCCTGTCAATTGCCTCATCTATAATGTGTGATGGGTAGCCAGTCCGGTGGGCGCAGAGTGTTCGATTGGGATTTCAAAAATGCTTTCCTAATCCATTTAGTTCTACTTTTCATGTCAATACATACAAACCACAATCATTCATAACACAGTGGCAAAACATTCATGCCTAATGTAAATTAAGAACTCCCAAATATGAAAGAGAACTAAATATTGTTCAAATTGGTTATTGTTCACATTCAGATTGAAAGGGATTGTAAGCTTTTTCTAGGTGCGTTGCAGACATTTTTAAGGCAGAACTGTGAAAAATATCACCTCTTAAAAAATATTATTGATACCAGAATGTGTATTTTACAAAAACAAATTTAATGACTGCACAAATCTTTTTCACATTATGTAATAGAGACATAATTCTTCCTTGGACAAAATAAAAACATATGGTTCTTGGTGTTGGCGGTGATTTATTATTATCATATGTACTGAAATACAGTGAAAAACGTAGTTATGTTTGCTATCCAGGTAAATCATTCATGCAAAATTATAATCAAAACATACATGAGTGCAATAGGCAGTGCAAAAAGAGAAAGGATAGCTGCAGAATATAGTGCTACAGCTACAGATAAAATGTGGATAAAAGTGCAAAGACCACAACAAGAGAAAAGACTTTGCCTTCCATCACAGTGGGTTCACTGTGATGGATGTTTGTGTGAACTTAATTGTGTGTATGTCTGTAGGACATTGTTTTTGTTTGTATGGCTGTGGAAACAAAATTTCGTTTGAGTCTCACTGGGGCTCAAATGACAATAAATTTGTATAAATATACAACAAGTTAGATGGAAGATCATGATTAAAGCCCTAGCACATGAGCACTCCATTTAAGAGCCTGATAACAATGGGGAGGAAGCTGTTCTTGAATCTCATGGTATGTTTAGTTTAGAGATACAGCACGGAAACAGCCTCTTCGTCCCACAGAGTCCGCACCGACCAGCGACCCCCACACATTAACACTACCCTACACACACTAGGGACAATGGTACACTTATGTGGAATGTAGGAGGAAACCGAAGATCTCGGAGAAAATCCATGCAGGTCACAGGGAGAACGTACAATCTCCGTACAGACAGCACCCGTAGATCGAACACGGGTCTCTGGTGCTGCAAGTGCTGTAAGGCAGCAACTCTACCGCTGCACCACCGTGCCATAGGCTTTAAGCTTTTTTATCTTCTGCCCAATGGGAGAGGTCCTTGATTATATTGGCTGTTTTCCCAAGGCAGTGTGATAAGTAGATAGATTCAATGGGTTGGGGGGAGGCGTGGTGGAAGGCCGGTTTACGTGATGTACAGGGCTACATCCACAACTCTGAAATTTCTTGTAGTTTTGGGGAGCGTAATTGCCAAATCAAGTTGAGAAGCATGGGGATAGGATGCTTTCTACGGTACATCTGCAGAACTTGGAAAGAGTCATCAGA
Source organism: Amblyraja radiata (assembly GCF_010909765.2). Classification (NCBI taxonomy): domain Eukaryota; kingdom Metazoa; phylum Chordata; class Chondrichthyes; order Rajiformes; family Rajidae; genus Amblyraja; species Amblyraja radiata. Next base: position 130,996,444 of record NC_045957.1, on the reverse strand, counting down.
ACTGTGCCCAAATCCCTTAGTCATCTGAGGAAGTGGCGACATTGGTGTACTTTCTTGGTTGTAATGGCAAGGTGGTTGGACCAAGACAAGTTTTTGGTGATATTTATACCTAAGAACTTCATGTTCTTGGTGATCTCCACATCATCATAATGGGTGTGTACTCCACCTGCTTTCTAACATTGATGACTCGCTCCTTTGTTTTGCTGATATTGAGGGAGAGGTTGTTATCTTGATGCAATGTTATTAAGGTCTCTATCTCATTCCTGTACTGTGTCTCATCATTGTTTGAGATCGGCCTACTTCAGTGGTGTCATAGGGTTACGGATTCATGCGGCCAACTTGTATGTGCCGACCAAAATGCTCATCTAACCTTGTCCATTTTGCCAACATTTGGCCATATCTATCTAATCCATTCCCATCCATTTACCTGTTTAAATGTATTTTAAATGTTGTTTTTGTACCTGCCTCAACCACTTCCACTGGCAGCTTGTTCCATATACCCACCACCCTAAGTGAAAAAGTTGCCCCTCAGGTTCCTATTAAATCTTTCCCCTCTCACATGTTTTCTGGTTCTTGATTTCCATTTGGCCACACAGGCATGAGTGTATAGTAAAGGGAGTATAGTAAAGAGGCTGAGAATGGAGCTTTATGGGGTCCGTTTTGAGAAATATTGTAGATGATTCAAGATTGTTCCCGATGTTGGGGACGTCCAGAACAAGGGGTCACAGTTTAAGGATAAGGGGGAAATCTTTTAGGACCGAGATGAGAAAAACATTTTTCACACAGAGAGTGGTGAATCTCTGGAATTCTCTACCACAGAAAGTAGTTGAGGCCAGTTCATTGGCTATATTTAAGAGGGAGTTAGATGTGGCCCTTGTGGCTAAAGGCATCAGGGGGTATGGAGAGAAGGCAGGTATAGGATACTGAGTTGGATGATCAGCCATGGTCATATTGAATGGCGGTGCAGGCTCGAAGGGCCGAATGGCCTACTCCTGGTTTCGGCCCGAAACGTTGCCTTTTTCCTTCGCTCCATAGATGCTGCTGCACCCGCTGAGTTTCTCCAGCTTTTTTGTGTACCTTCTATATTTCTATGATGTTTTGCCAACAATTCATCCAGAATGTGGCCTAGGACCCAGTTGAGGGTGGTGAGTCATATTGCATGAGTTGTGGATGAGTTTGACTGGAATTATGGTGTTGAATGAGGATATGTAATCATGTAATTGAGGAATATGAGTCTGATGTAGGTGTCTTTGTCATCCATATAATCCGGGGATGAGTGTTGGGCCAGGGAGATGGGTCATCCTTAGTCCGTATTGCAGTGACAGGTGAATTGCAGTGGATCGGGTTGGCCTAGGAGGCTCAAGTTGCTGTGCATCATTGACCAGCCTCTCAAAGCACGTCATGATGGTGGTCATTAAGGCATGCCACCTTGATTTTCTTTAGCACTGGGATAACTGAAAACACCTGTCAATGTAGGTGGAAACCTCAGAATATGAGAGATTGCCAGTGAGGTAAGATGTATTCCCAAGACCTAGTGTACTGTTTGCCAGTTTGTTGATATAACGTTAGGTTTTGTACTAAATGTGCTTTACAGCATTGGTGGCTGTGGCTTTTTTTCAAATTGAAAACTTGCAGTTTGAGCAAAATAAAATCTATCCCCAACATGTACATCCATTCCAAGCATTGATTGATTTAGTGTTGGTAGCATCTTCAGCAACAACAGCCTCCAATTATATAGTAGCCTTTGTGAAATAAACATCTTAAGGGGCTGACCAACTGCGGCGACCTAATCCGCGAGTTCAGAAGAGTGTCTTCGATCTTCAAGCTGGAGGGCACTCGCCTGAAAAACCTCGAGCTGGATCGACCATCAGCGATGAAACCGCGAGCTGGATCGACCGACCGCACACACACAAACACATCGCAAAGGCGGGGGCCAGGGAAAGCAGGGGAGCGCTGTCTGAAATTCACACCCGCGATGAAGAGGAAGGTAATAGATGGCTGCACAGTGTACGGTAAGTCCTTTAGAGAGCCCGGAGGGGGGTGGGGAGAGAGATGGGGGGGGGGGGGGGAGAAGTAATGGAGACACTTTTAAGAAGTATAATAAAGGTTAGCGGGCATTTCCTTGGTCCTGAAAACTCCAATGAGTCAATTAAAATGCCCGGTCAGCGAAGGAGATTGCCTACGGCTGCCCTTGACTGCCTGTAACTACATAGCGACCCCACTCCACTGCACTACGAGTTCAAAAAGAACCACGCTGACCAATTTTTACTCGTGGAAAAATTTTCAACATGCTGAAAATTTTTCCGTGACCTAGCTGAGGCTACGAGTATGCGGGAACTTCCCTCAAGCATGAAGGAGAGTTCCTGTGACCTCCTAGGACCACGTGTCGACCATGCTGCGAGTTTGAGTCGAGGGCAAACTCTTCTAAACTCGCAGATTAGGTCACCGCAGTGGGACAGCCCCTTTAAGGTACTAGGCAACAAATTAACAATTAGGAACATCTGTGGTTGTTAGGCCAAATAAACAAAAGGTTTGGTCAAAGTAGATAAGTCTTAAAGCTCACCCTAAAGGTAACAAATCAGAGAGGTTTATGGAGGAAATTCCAACTCTTGGAGTATTGGCAGCTAAAGGCAAAGCCTCCGAAAGTGGTGCAATAAGTGGCAATCAACAATTAGAGGGCACCAGATATTTTGCAGTAGGGCTGGATGAGATTACAATTGTAGGGAACGACAAGCAAGTGAATGATTTAAAAAGAAAAATGAGGATTTTAAAGTCAAGTTAATGCTTAACCTGAACCTGATGAAGTGCTCAGTGAGGAGTGAATGAATGGGGTGCATAAGGGGATCGACCACAGAGTTTTGAATGATGCTAGATTTACAGAACATCCAGTAAGAGAAGATAACCTGTCTAGGAGTGCAGTTGAAATAGTTATGTCTGGAAATAGCAAAGCCATAGATGAGGGTTTAAGTATTAATTTGCTGAGGTAAGACTGGAATTTGCCAATGTTACAGAGGTAGAAATAGATACTTTATCTTTACTGGTATTTTATCAGAGTTTGAGAAAATATCTCGCAAAACCACTTCTAAACTGGCTTGTAAATTGATTGTGCCATTATTTTCTATAACAGAGACCAGGAAACCTGGCTAAAAATAGCATGCAATGGTATTGAGGTCGTTGACTCTTATACAATGTGAGCAGAAGGGAAGAAGTTAATTCTGCAGTTGCATTTTGCTCAGTAATAAATGGGTCACGTCCTACTATAAGAATTGTCATTACTGTCTTGAGAAGATTATGCAACCAATATGGGTATTTTTGAAGATTGTATGCACAAATTTGCTTCATGGATATAGAAAATAAAATTCTGAAACTGAGCTAAAATGTAAGTAAAAATAGCAAGATATCAACACCTTTAACATGGTACCATATGATGATCTGGCTGGTAAAAGGGTTTACTTATTTGAATACTTTGCCCCAGTAGAGATACCTTGTCAGTTAAAGTGAGCTCACCTTGTAAATCAGACTCAATATATGGAAGTAAACAAAATCGCTGTAGCTATTGAAATTTTATTGAATCACCTGCAGATCATTTTGCTGAACATCTGCGCTCGGTCCACCAGGGCCTACTGGATCTCCTAGGACCTACGGACCTACTCACCATCGCGGAGCTGGCCGAGTTCGGAGCGGGAGGAGCGGTGGTGGCGCGCTGCTACGGCCCGACCCCGGGGATTCGGAGGTTTACCGCAGGTCTGGTGGACAATGACACCGGGAGCCCGCGGGTCCCTGTTGGGAGACCGCTTTTCGGGGCTTCCGCAACGGCGACTTCACCCGCCCGAGTTGCGGGGTCGAAGAGTACCTGGAGCGGGGGCTTACATCATCGCCCGGCGTGGCTTGGAATGGTTGTGGGACTTTGCTAGCGCCCGCCGGGGGCTCCAACACCAAGACCCGGAGCGTGGCCTTGCATCACCCGGCACGGCGTAAATGGCCGCGGGACAATTGCCATCGCCCACCGGGGGCTTTGACTTTGACTCTGACATCGGGAGGGGAATGGGAAATGCAGGGGAGAGATAAGTCTTTGCCTTCCATCACAGCGAGGAGGAGATGCGCTGTGATGGATGTTTGTGTAAATTGTGTTGTGTCTTGGTTCTTTCTTGTGTGTATGACTGTAGAAACAACATTTTGTTTGAACCTCAATGAGGTTCAAATGACAAATAAATTGTATTGTATTGTATTGTATTGTATTTTATTAACCGTTTTAACTCTTCTTCCCATTCCCATGCTGACCTCTCTGTCCAAGGCCTCCTCCATTGACAAAACCAGGCCACCCAAGTAACATGAACATTGTTGGTGTTGTGGATAGCTATTGTCTCAGGCTCAGGCAGGATATAATTCAGAAGACATCAGGCAGTGCGTTGGCAGATTGAATTTAATCCCAACAAGGGCAAGGCAATGTATTTGGGGAAGTGAAATAGGGATAGAACATTTAGAGCAAATGGATGAACAAAGGATTTTGGGGTTCATGTTGATATTTGCCTGAAAATGAGACAAATGAGCAGAGGTGATGCGCAAAACATCGAACATTCCTTTGTCTCTTGTCTCTCTGAGTTCCTTCGGTAGGCAAGAACAGTGTGGAGTCACGCATTTTGGTAGTAGGAATAAAAGTGTAGACTATTTTCTAAATGGGATACAATTCAAAAATCAGAGGTGCAAAGGGACTTGGGATTGCTTGTGCAGGATTCCCAAAAAGCTAATTTGCAAGTTGAATCGGTAGGAAGGAAGGCAATATCTCGCCAAAGGAAGGCGAGATATTTTCTCAAACTCTGATAAAATACCAGTAAAGATAAAGTATACATTTCTACCTCTGTAACATTGGCAAATTCCAGCCTTACCTCAGCAAATTAATACTTAAACCCTCATCCATGGTTTTGCTATTGCAATGCTAGCATTTATTCTGAGAGGACTACAATACAAAAACAGGGATGTAATGCTGAGGTTTTGTAAGGCACTGGTGGGACTGCATTTGGAGTATTGTGAGCAGTTTTGGGCCCTATATCTGAGGACGGTTGTGCTGGCTTTGGAGAGGGTCCAGAGGAAGTTTACGAGAATGATCCCAGGAATGATTGGGTTAACGTATGATGAGCGTTTGATAGCACTGTACTCACTGGAGTTTAGAAGGATGAGGGGGTACCTCATTGAAACTTACTGAATAGTGATAGGCCTGGATAGAGTGAATATGAAGGGGTTGTTTCCACTAGTGGGAGAGTCTAGGACTAGCGGTCCTAGCCTCAGAATAAAAGGATGTACCTTTGGAGAAGAGATGAGAAGGAATTTCTTTAATCAGATGGCGGTGAATCTGTACTATTCATTGCCACGGAAGGCGTGGAGGCCAAATCAATGGATATATTTAAGGTGGATATTGAGAGATTCTTGAGTAGTATGGGTGTCAAAGGTTATGGGGCGAAGGCAGGAGAGTGGGGTTGAGAGGGAAAGATACATCAGCCATGATTGAATGGCGGCATAGACTTGGTGGGCCGAATGGCCCTTTTGCTGCTCCTAGTACTTATGAATTTATGAAGTGTCAAAATACTGGAGGGAATAGCTTTAAGGCGAGAGAGGAAGAGCTCAAAGGAGATAGATGTGTGTGGCAATGTGGTAGGTGCCTGAAGGGCACTGACAAGTGTGGTGGTGGAAGCAGATGTGGTAGTGGTGTGTGAGGCTTTTATATAACTCCATGAAAATGTAGGGAATGGAAGGATATGGATCATATGCAGGCAGAGGAGATTTGTTTAACTGCGCATCATGGTCAGCACAGACTTTGTGCACCACAGGGATTGTTCTTGTGTTGGACTGTTCTATGTTCCATATTCTATGTTCTTTGAGATGGGTGCGACAGTATTTTGTTACAGAGAGCTGTGGGTGCCATTGACTACCATACTCTGTAAGATGTTTATTTGATTTCAAACTATGATGAAATGCAAATATAAGAGAAGAATTGAAAAGTTGTGTCTCTTTTTGTTAGAACAAAGGAGATCAAAGTTTTATTGAATACTAGACCAAGTGCAGACCCGTTGGGTCTGTTTCCCCAACGGCGTTTGCGGGGGTGGGGGGGGGGGGGGGGGGGCTGAGGCAACACACACACATTAACCACCCCCCAAACACACAGGTGGGGGGGGGGGGGGGGAGAAGAGGGGAGGGAGGGGAGGGGGGGAGGAGGAAACGGGACAGATTTGGGAGGGAAAGGAGAGCGGGGTAGGGGGTGAGAGAGGGGGATGGGGAGAGAGATGTGGGTGAGGGGGGGGGTATGGGGAGGGACGGGAGGAGGGAGGGAAGGGGAGAGGGGTGGGTGGAGAGAGGGGAAAGAGTGGGGAGGGAGAGTGGAGGGGGAAGGGGGGAGAGAAGTGAAATGGAAGAGAGGGAGGATGGGGAGGGGAGAGAGATGTGGGGGGGAGGGATGGGGACGGAGAGGAGGAGGGAGGGGTAAGAGTGTGGAGGGAGGGGGAAGAGTGGGGACGGAGGGGGAGAGAGGTGGGGGGAGAGGGGGGAAAGAGTGGGGAGGGATAGTGGGAGGGGGGAGAAGTGGTAGAGTGGGGAGGGTCAGAGGGGTAGGGGAAGGGGTGGGGTGGAGAGGGGAGAGAGGGGGAAGGGAGGGGGTGAGAGAGGGGTGGGGAGGGAAAGGGGTGAGGTGAGGGAGAGAAGTGGAAGAGTGGGGAGGGAGGGGTAGGAGGAGTGGTGGACGAGGGACAGAGGGGTAGGGGGAAGGGGGCGGGGGGGAGAGGGGTGGGGTAAGGGGAGAAAAGTGAGAGAGTGGGGAGGGAGGGGTAGAGGGACTGGTGGAAGAGGGACAGAGGGGTAGGGGAAGGGGGCGGGGGGAGAGAGGTTTGGGGGTGGGGTAGAGAGGGAAGGGGGGTGGGGGAGAGAGTGATGGGTGGGAGAGGGAGAGGGGTGGGGAGAGGGAAACCATAGAAACATAGAAATTAAGTGCAGGAGTAGGCTATTTGTCCCTTCGAGCCTGCACCACCATTCAATATGATCATGGCTGATCATCCAACTCAGTATCCTGTACCTGCCTTCTCTCCATACCCCCTAATCCCTTTAGCCACAGGGGCCACATCTAACTCTCTCTTAAATACAGCCAATGAACAGGCCTCAACTACCTTCTGTGCCAGTGAATTCCAGAGATTCACCACTCTCTGTGTGAAAAATGTTTTTCTCATCTCGGTCGTAAAAGATTTACCCCTTATCCTTAAACTGTGACCCCTTGTTCTGGACTTCCCCAACATCTGGAACAATCTTCCTGCATCTAGCCTGTCCAACCCTTTAAGAATTTTGTAAGTTTCTATACGATACCCCCTCAATCTTCTAAAATCTAGCGAGTACAAACCGAGTCTGGGGCTGATTATACGGGTGAGATGCCAGTTTTTTTTTAAATATTTGGTGGGGGGGGGGGGGAGGATTTGATTACAAAAAGGCACATAAACACGACAAAATGTAATCAGGAGTTTCTATAAGATCCCCCCCCAATCTTCCAAAATCTAGCGAGTACAAGCCGAGTCTATCCAGTCTTTCTTCATATGAGTGAGAATGAGTAGGCCATTCGGCCCTTTGAGCCTGCACCACCATTCAATATGATCATGGCTGATCATCCAACTCAGTATCCTGTACCTGCCTTCTCTCCATACCCCCTGATCCCTTTAGCCACAAGGGCCACATCTAACTCCCTCTTAAGTTCCGATTGGACATATGTGAACATTGGGCATTGTGACATCACACGATGGAACGTTCACCATGGGCTGGTGCTCCTGCATAGGCATATGTAAATGAATCCATTCCATTTGGACATCTGTGAGCATCGGGCATTGTGACATCACACGTTGGAACGTTCACCAGGGGCTGGTGCTGCTTCTATGGGTGAGAAGCCAGTTTATTTTTGAAATATTGGGGGGGGGAAGGATTTGATTAAAAACGTGTACTTAAACACGACGAAATGTAATGAGCAGCGGATACTTAGAAAGAAAAATGAAATCTCTACCGAAATGGAAAAGATGTCGGCGATTCTGCGTCTGGTTTCGGAGTTGCAGTGAATCAAAGGAAGAAATGCAGCCGGCAGCCGTACATGTAAATGGATCCATTCCGATTGGACATCTGCGAGCATTGGGCATTGTGATTGGACATCTGCGAGCATTGGGCATTGTGACATCACACGATGGAAACGAATCAAAAGGAAGAAAGGCAGCCGGACGGACGGCAGGCGACAGGCACACAGTTTTATAAGATAGATAGATAGATAGATAGATAGATAGATAGATAGATAGATAGATAGATAGATAGATAGATAGATAGATAGATAGATAGATAGATAGATAGATAGATAGATAGATAGATAGATAGATAGATATGAATGAATACGTTTATTGTCATTGCACAATACTGTGCAACGAAATTCCATTACATCTCCTCCGGTTAAAAAAATACAAACACGACAACCATTGACACATATGTACACTTATTAATAAAAAATAAATAGGTATTTTAAAAGAATTTAAAAGAATTTAAAAGAATTTGGCGGCATTTCTTAGAATTACATTTTGCTTCCCCAGCATTCTCTGTTGGAATTTAGCTCTTTTATCGCACATGGGTAGAAACTATTCTTTAGTCTACCGGTGCGAGCCTTCAGAGTCCTGAATCGCCTCCCAGAGGGTAGCAGAGTAAAAAGGTGGTTGGCAGGGTGGGATGTGTCCTGCTTGATATTTGTGGCCCGGCGCAAGCATCGGGCCCTATATATGTCATCCAAGGAGGGCAGTTGGGCGTTTGTAATGTTCTGCGCAGTTTTTATAATTCCCTGCAACGCCCTCCTCTCAGCCACAGTACAGCTAGCAAACCACACCAGGATTCCATAGGAGAGGATACTCTCCACGGCGCATCGGTAGAAGGACAACAGCAGCGGCTGCGAGACGTTTGCTCTCCGCAGAGCCCTCAGGAAATACAGCCGCTGATGTGACTTCCTCACGAGAGTGACGGTGTTCATTTGCCATTTAAGGTCCTGGGAGATGTTTATTCCCAGGAACTTAAAGCCAGTGACTCTCTCCACCATGTCTCCTTTGATGTATAAAGGAGCAGGTTCCTCTCTCCTCTTCCTCCTGAAGTCAACGACCAGCTCTTTTGTCTTCGATGGGTTGAGTACCAGGTTGTTTTTGGTACACCAGACAGTCAGTTTTTGGACTTCATCCCTGTAGGCAGACTCGTCGTTGTTGTTTATCAGTCCCACCACAGTCGTGTCGTCCGCAAACTTAATGATCCTATTTGTACTGTGTGTTGGTATACAATCATAAGTGTATATTGTGTACAAAATGGGACTCAGCACACATCCTTGTGGCGCTCCTGTGCTGAGCGTCAGGACTGGGGAATAATTGGACCCCATCCTGACAGTCTGTGGGCGATCTGTTAGAAAGTCCTTAATCCATCCGCATGTTATTGCATTAACACCCAGATCAGACAGTTTGTCCACCATTCTGCTGGGGATGATTCTATTAAATGCAGAACTAAAATCTACAAATAACATCCTCACATATGAGCCAGGACGCTCCAGATGTGTCAGTGCAGAATGTAGAGCTGTGTTGATGGCATCTTCCGTTGACCTATTTGCTCTATACGCAAATTGATGCTGATCCAGGGTGGGTGGGAGTGAGGACTTAATGTGGGCCAGGACCAGCCGTTCAAAACATTTCATCACGGTCGAAGTGAGATAGATAGATAGGTAGATAGGTAGGTAGATAGATAGATAGATAGATAGATAGATAGATAGATAGATAGATAGATAGATAGATAGATAGATAGATAGATAGATAGATAGATAGATAGATAGATAGATAGATAGATAGATAGATAGATAGATAGATAGATAGATAGATAGATAGATAGATAGATAGATAGATAGATAGATAGATAGATAGATAGATAGATGTCACAAAGGGATGACAGTACCAACAAAATTATTGCCTCTGTGGAGAAAGTCCAGATCAATAGGACATAATCTTAAAATTAAACCAGGTGAAATTAGAAAGGACTTTTTTGCATAAATCATTGCGAAACTCACTCAAAAGGCTGATGAAGTTAACTCAATTAATACTTGCAAGAATGATGCCATTAGATTTTTATTAGGTATCAATTGATCCAGAAAAAGTGGCTACCATTGAAGTTAATAGCAGAACAGACTTAAGGAACTAACTCTCTGATTCTCGTCCAATCTTCCCACAAGAATATAGGTATAAACTGATTATGTCTTGTGATTGACAGTTCAAGACAATGGGTAAAAATGAAATGTAAGAGCTTCCAATTGTAGTAAAGAACAATATTCCTTACACATTGGGGTTGGGGTGTGGAGGGGGGTGGAATAAAGAACTACCATGTTCCCGCCGCAACTCCCTGGTTAACTCATCCCTTCCCACCCAAACCACATCCTCCCCAGGTACCTTTCCCTACAACCACAGAAGATGCAACACCTGTCGCTATACCTCCTGCCTCGACTCTGTCCAGGGACCCCAACAGTCCTTTCAGGTTAGGCAGAGGTTCACTTGGATTCTTATACATTGGTGAGACCAAATGCAGACTGGGCGATCGTTTCCCGGAACACCTTCGCTCAGCCCGCGTGAACCAACCTGATCTCCTGGTTGCTGGACACTTTAATTCTCCTTCCCATTCCTACATAGGGTGTTTCTGTCCTAGGTCTCCTCCATTGTCAGAGTGAGGCGAAAGCAAATTGGAGGAACAGCATCTCATATTTCGCTTGAGCAGCTTACAGCCCAGTGGTGTGAATATTGATTTATCTCACTTCAGATAGCCCTGGCATTCCCTCTCTCCACCAAAGTCGCACTAGCTTCTCATGTCCACCCTACATACAGAATGGCCTGTTTCCTTTATCATCATTATTTATTTCATATCTTTCATTCATTGTTCTTTATCTCCCCACATCATCACCGTCTATATCTCTCGTTTCCCTTATCCCTAACCAGTCTGAAGAAGGATCTCGACCCAAGACGTCACCCATTTGTTCTCTCCATAGATGCTGCCTGTCCCGCTGAGTTACTCCAACATTTTGTGTCTACCAGTCTTTCAAATAGTTACCATATAGTAATATATGGCGCTTTCTCGTGTGTATTTGAGCTGTGTTTAAATTCAGTGTGTGAATAAGACAAATAAAGTAATAGGAGGAGTATGTACTGGGCCTCAATTCATGGATACCATTCCACTTAATTGTTCTCAGTCACATTGGTGTCCCAAAATATCCATTGGAACCTCTTCAAAGCAACCATTGTATTCATGTCATAGGATCAGAATTCAGCCATTCGGCCCATCGAGTCTACTCCGCCATTCAATCATGGCTGAGCTACCTTTCCCACTCAAAATCCCATTCTCCTGCCTTTTTCACCATAACCCTTGACACGTCAAGAATCTGTCAATCTCTGCCTTAAAAATACCATTCATATTATCTAAGAACATTATTATGGTTGAAGATACTTAATTTAATAAAATCTCAAGGCATAATGTACAATGGTTTCCATTTAGTTTGCATTGAAGTGGAGCTGATCCTACCATGACCATACAATAGGGCACTAGCCCAAGCTGAACACAAATCAGAACACAAAAGTTGAACACAAAATTGGAAACACTATAAAAACAAGCATCAGATCCACCCTAAAGCACACAATAGTGTGGCTAAATAAAATCTTCAGAAATTAAAAAATCTAAAGTTAATTACCTTACCCCTTCATAAATCTTATTGTTGGTTTGTACTATCTATGATGCAATTTTGAGATGCAATTGAAAAACCCATTTCACACTGATAAAACCAAGGGCCATTTGGAAGGATAAAGGTCAAATTCTAGTTGCGGCCTTAGAATTTCTTGCTAAAATTTCTCAGTAGACTGAAATTACAATTCAGTGATGTCAATATAAAATGAGAAATATTGGTTTATTCTCAGATTGTTGAAAAATGATTGAATCAATTTTAATCTCATTATAAAAAGCTGTATTTAAATAAAGATTTATGTGCGGCTTTTTCAGATGATAATTTAATAATAAGATCGATTCAAATATGTTTGCCCACTATCGCCTACTTCAATTATTCACCAACTCTTCCTGCGTCCAATTTAATTTTGAAAATGTGAAACCAATATTGCATTACATATGTTTCATAAGATTCCCAATAATACATTACAATGATCATCAGTACTCATACAGCCTATTTCATTCTTAAATTGCAGCAACTGTCTTCCATAATTGCATTCAGGCAAAGAATTTGTGAATGAACCTCTGCCCTGATTTTACTTCGGAGTCACGTGAGTGACTACGTGAAGAACCCGCTCAGTGCGCAGGCGCGGCATTACGCCAGCAGTGCAACAGCGGCGGCAGCTGGAGTCAGGCTCTCCAGCTGCACTTTAAAACGGACCGTCAGGTAAGTATACGGTGCGTGTGGAATAACGAAGGAGAGTTGGAGTTGTGTTTGCCTTTCAGAATGTCTGATAGACTGGATAGACTTGGTAAAGACTGGATAGACTTGGTTTATACTCTCTAGAATTTAGGAGATTGAGAGGGGATCTTATAGAAACTTACAAAATTCTTAAGGGGTTGGACAGGCTAGATGCAGGAAAATTGCTCCCGATGTTGGGGAAGTCCAGGACAAGGGGTCACAGCTTAAGGATAAGGGGGAAATCCTTTCAAACCGAGATGAGAAGAACTTTTTTCACACAGAGAGTGGTGAATCTCTGGAACTCCCTGCCACAGAGGGTAGTCGAGGCCAGTTCATTGGCTATATTTAAGAGGGAGTTAGATGTGGCCCTTGTGGCTAAGGGGATCAGAGGGTATGGAGAGAAGGCAGGTACGGGATACTGAGTTGGATGATCAGCCATGATCATATTGAATGGTGGTGCAGGCTCAAAGGGCCGAATGGCCTACTCCTGCACCTAATTTCTATGTTTCTATGTTTCTATGTCGACACAACACAGTAAACTCTCAAAGAGAACTGCCCCCGCTTCAACTCCACCAGAGGAGCGTTCCATTCCAGCAGGGCAGCAACCGGCGGCAGCGTCGCTCTCAGAGCGTTTCACTATCCCCGAGACCGAGCCAAGCCCAGTCTCGCCAAAGCCTGCACGGCGGACTGGGAAAGCGGCCAGGAAGTCCAACCGGCCGGTCATCTCCGATTCGTCGGAGGGGGACATGTCTCCACCAAAGCGGAGCAGAGACAGCCGCCTGAGCTGCATTCAGCAGCTCCTGGAGCAGATGCTCCACCGGGACACGCAGCAAGAGCGCTCCCGGGGAGGAAGGACAGGTACATCCTCCACAGTGTCTTGTGCACTGCCCTCTGCTCCCTCATTACTGGAGGCTAGCATTGGTGACCAGGGCTGGGCTGGTCTGGAACAGGGGCAGGCGGACGAATTCGGGAGTATGCCAGGGGTGCAGGAACAGGAAGAGCTGTTGGGTGTGGTGGACCGCTTTGTAGCAACCCCACGGGCTGGAGCACCGCTGGAACCAAGAATGGCGGCCAGCATCAACCATCTATCCAACAAACCATTACTGGAAAAGGTGCTCGCTGAGGTGCTGAAACAACACAGCACCAGAAAACGGTGAGGCCCTCAAAGTAAAAAGTGTCAACAGCCAAATCTGGGGGCATGTGGGATCACACACCCGGACCCAAGAACTCAAGCTACAGCGGATCCTAAGGCTCCTGATGTCTGCCATCACAGCCTTTGCTCGTTCCGTGGAGACCACGGAGATGGATACCTGCCAGCAGGATGTGCTGGCATTAATGTGTACCACACAATTTGAGATCAACAATCTCCGGAGGGAAAACATAAGACCTGCCCTCAATCCCAAATTTGCTGGCTTGTGTAAAGCCCCAGCTGCGGAGACGGACGCGCTGCTATTTGGGAAAGATCTCAATAAAAAACTGAAGGAGATGGAGGAAGCATCAAAAACCTTTGGCCTAATGAGGGCAGGCCCCGGGACGAGCAAACCAAGACCTCCGATACCCAAGCGGCAGCACCCCACGGCATCCACCAGTCGACGTCCGCAATATGGGACTGGTGAACGCTTGGGGTCCGCACATTATCCCCAAAGATCTTTTTTAGATCAGGGCCCGCAGCGGACCCCCTGGAAAATGTGCCCTCCCCCCCCAACATCGCCAGCACGTCAGAACAGAATCTTCAGGAAAATGAAGAAACAGAATCGCCAATAACCATGGAGGTAGGTGGGTCTGGTTCCTACCAGCATATAGAGAATAAGGGTGCTTTACTAACGGGGGGAAGATTACACTTGTTTAAAGAAGCATGGGGTATGGTCACGAGTGACAAGTATATACTCAACAGCATTAGTGGATATAAAATTCAGTTTATATCAGAAAAAACGCCGCCAGTTCAACATTGGCCCCAAAGGGTATTTTCTCCCTCCGTCAAAGAGCAACGGGAGGGACAAGCTGAACTGGTGAGACTTATCACAAAGGGGGTCATAGAAAAGACCAAACATGAACCCTTGGAATTTGTATCCAATATATTCACCAAAACCAAAAAAGATGGTGTCTGTCACATCATCATTGACTTAACATCACTAAACAAGTTTGTTAAGTATATACATTTCAAAATGGAAACATTTGTTACTGCTAGACAACTGATTTCCAAAGGATACTACATGGCAAGCATTGATCTCAAAGATGCTTACTATCTAATACCCATACACAAGGATCATAACAGATACCTAAAATTTATCTGGATGGGGCAGCTGTGGCAGTACAAAGCATTGCCTAATGCGCTCACTTCAGCCCCAAGATTATTCACAAAAATATTGAAGCCAGCCATGGCAATACTAAGGAAACAAAAACATATTGTCATGGCATATTTGGATGATATCCTCATAGTGGGGTAAAACAATGGAACTGGCTGTGGCAGCAGTCTCAGCTACAAAACAGCTCCTTGAAACTCTGGGGTTCGTCCTACATCCAGACAAATCTAAGTTAAATCCATCCACTATCATGGACTACCTGGGTTTCACAATTAACTCAGTCCATATGACTGTTACCCTGCCAGGGGAGAAAATGATTGGATTAGCACAATCATGCAATAATTTAATGGTCAACAAAAGACCAACTATTCGACAAGTAGCAACAGTGATTGGTAAAATGGTAGCAGCATTTCCGGCTACACAATTTGGACCTTTGCACTATCAAAATTTACAAAGAGCAAAGGTACAGGCACTAAAACGACATAGAGGTCACTATGATCGTGTCATGATATTACCCACGGAAGCAATATCAGAGCTACAGTGGTGGACACAAAATGTTTGGCATAGTTTTAGTCCTATTATCATCACTAACCCTACTTTAGTTCTTCAGACAGATGCCAGTGCTCAAGGCTGGGGAGCAACTAACTCCATATCCAGCACAGGTGGTAGATGGACTAACCCAGAGTCATCATTACTATCTACACTGGGCATTAACTATTTAGAAATGTTGGGCGCCTTTTATGGTTTAAAAGCATATGCATCCAATATGCAGCACTTGCATGTTCGGTTACAAATTGATAATACTACGGTGGTGGCTTATATTAACCATATGGGCGGCATAAAATCTTTATCATGCGACAAATTGGTCAATATGATTTGGCAATGGTGTGTCGAAAGACATATTTGGTTTTCAGCTACCTATCTACCAGGTAAGCTAAACACAGTGGCAGACACCAGGTCACGCAAATTCAATGACAACATCGAATGGATGTTAAACCCTAAAGTATTTGCTAAAGTTATCAAGCAAAATGGAATGCCAGATATCGATTTATTTGCATCAAGACTAAATCACCATTTACCTATGTATGTCGCTTGGGAACCAGACCCAGAGGCAGCAGCGGTAGATGCCTTCACGCTGGATTGGGGAAAGTTCTTTTTCTATGCCTTTCCCCCCTTCTGCCTCATCAGTCGGGTACTTCGCAAAATACAGATGGACTCTGCTTCTGGTATTTTGATGGTGCCCGACTGGCCTACACAGCCACGGTTCCCAGTACTACATGACATGGTGGTAGAATCACCTATGGTGTTTCCCAGTGATCCAGGATAATTAACCCACCCAGTATCAGGCATAAGCCACCAATGCCATGAAGACATTAAACTCCTGGGTTGCAGGTTCTGAACAGACCTTACCTGGACCTGGGATTGTCCGAACAAACCATCACCACCATGTCAGCATCCCTTCGAACATCCACCAAAAGGCAGTACTTAACCAGCATCAAAAAATGGGAAAAGTACTGCCAGGAAACAGGGACAACATATGAAACAGCCACAGTAACCAATGTATTGGAGTTCCTGGCCTATCTACACCATCATGAAGGGATCAGCTACAGTGCCATCAACACAGCACGTAGTGCTCTTTCTGCTTACCTCAAACCAGCAGGACATCAGGCAATGGGATCCCATCCACTGGTGGTAAAACTTATGAGGGGCATTTATAATATTAAGCCCCCCAAGCCCAGGTATGCCCATATTTGGGACATCAGTGTCGTCCTGACATACCTCAGGGAATGGCCACCAGCTAGATCCATCAGCCTCGAGCAATCAACACTGAAGACACTCATGCTGATGGCACTCGTATCCGCTCAGAGGGTCCAGTCACTACACAAATTGAGACTGGACAACATGGTGACAACCCCAGATCAGATCACATTCATTCTACAAGGTCTGGTGAAACAAAGCAGGCCAGGAACATCCAATCCACTAGTGGTATTCCGGGCCTACCCACCAGAGCCACGATTGTGTGTGGTGACCCATCTACTACAGTATATAGACACAACCCACAACATCAGAGGGAGTGAACAAGCCTTATGGGTCAGCCACAAAAAACCTCATGGCCGGGTAACAAGCCAAACCATCTCAAGATGGCTAAAACAGGTACTGAAAGCTGCCGGGATAGATATTAATACCTTTAAATCTCATTCCACTAGGGCAGCGTCCACATCAACGGCAGCAAGAATGGATGTACCTATTGACCTCATTCTGAATACAGCAGGATGGTCGAGGGAATCAACATTCAGAACATTTTACAATAAGCGGTTGATGATATCTGATTTATTTGCAGCAAAGATATTAGAAGCTGCAAATATTTAATTTAAGCCCGGGGGAGCAATTTATTTTGTTATTGTTAATAAATACCTTTTTTTCTTTCTTGAAAAACAGAGTCATTGGGTAATTACGATAACCCTTCCTCCCTCAAGAACTTCGGCAGTGAGTGAATAAAACTGTTACACGGTTTGAAATCACAGAGCTTTTAAATCTTCACGTAGTCACTCACGTGACTCCGAAGTAAAATAGTAAGATTAAATGAGAACTTACCAGTTTGAAGTTTGATCTGTATTTTATGAGGAGTTACGATGAGGGATTACGTGCCCTCCGCTCCCACCCTCATTATATGGATCAAACTGATAAATTGATGTCTCTTTTTCTTTACTATGTTTACTTCAAATACTTGTGTCTATCTGTGATTCCACACCGCTGCTTGGAAGTATGCCGTGCCTGCGCACTGAGCGGGTTCTTCACGTAATCCCTCATCGTAACTCCTCATAAAATACAGATCAAACGTCAAACTGGTAAGTTCTCGTTTAATCTTACTATTTTTCATGTCACAGAGTCATAGAGTTATACAGCATGGAAACAGGCCTTTGGCCATGCTAACTCATCCATGCTAACAAAGATGCCCCATCTAGGCTGGTCCCATTTGCCTGCAATTGGTCCATATCCCACTAAACCTTTCCTATCCAAAGTGTATTTTAAATGCTGCTATAGTACCTGCCTCAACTACCTCCACTGGCAGTTGCTCACCAGGTTCCAATTAAACCTTGCAACTCTCAACTTAAACCTGTCCTCTGACTTTTAATTCCCCTGCCCTGGCTAAAAGACTCTGTGCATTCACCCTATCTATCCCCCTCGTGATTTTATACGCCTTCAAAAGATTACCCCTAAGCCTCCTACCCTTCAAGGAATAAAGTGCTCGCCTCTCTGTATAGCTAAGTCCTTCAAATCCTGGTAACATCCTTGTAAATCATGTCTGCACTTTTCCCAGCTTAATATGACACGATTCTGTTGCTGGTGTGTGCGGAACGGTTTTACCTTAGATGTTATGCAGATTCCAACATGGTTCCCTGAGGTGGCCCATGTAAACAAGGAGATTTTTTATCATAAGGACATTTTTTAATCTGTTACCAACAGGGGGAGATGAGCTTGACTACCATGGCTTAATATGGTACAAGGTGGCGTTCAGCATTGTCTCTTCGGCAAAGCCACTCGTTTTACTAAAGTCAACATCAATTTGTTGCTGGTTGACATCTTCCTGCTTCCTCCTCATGGATATAGGCACACAAAGATATGTCCTTGGAGAGAGGTCTATCTGCTGGGCATGGATGAACAATTGCCCAGTATCCTTGTATTGAAAAGAAGACTGCCGGTGGCCCAAATGACGTGGAAGCATGAAGACAAAAACAAAAACTGCCATAAACAACTTGTTTCCAGCTGCAGTCATCATGATATTTCCATTTTCTTCAGGATCACATTCAGGCCTTCAGACGTCCCCCTGATATTGACGACAGCTGCACCTTAATTCTCCATCTAATTCAGTCACAATAGGTGGGCCAGGATGGAACAGTGGTGCCAGTGTCCCTCATTATAAGATATTTAAATGTCTTCCTTTGTGATTTGGAAGGCACATCAGAGGAAGGGGCCAAAAATGTCAGAGACGTTGGTGGCAATTAGTGAAAAAGGCAGCATAAATTTACCTACGAAAATGGCATTATAGCAATTATGGACCACAATTACACTGTGGTATTTCTAACTTCTAAGGCATAAACTCACAACTCTGAAGGTCAGCTGGGTTTTTTTTGTAGCATTGTAGAATTGTAATTGGGAATAATTGTTTAAAAGGGTTGTGTGGCCTTTCCAGGCAGAGGTTTGATGACCTCGTGATGATTGGGATGAAGAACAATTAACATTTTTTTTAAATGATTGCGTACAGTGGGATTAAAATCGTTCAGCTATCAAAATGATGAAATTCTGCCATGTGTCATCATCCCTGGAGACACAAGAAATTATGGCACTGCCTTTCAAGTTAGTAATTAATTCAATTAATAAATCAAAATATTAATGTTAGACTTTTATTTACCATTGTTCAAGGCAGCACGTTATGTGATAATTCATATTTAACCATACTGCAGAAGACAACAATCCATATGTGCCATTAATAATAAATTTGCTTTCTTGTGTTTTTAATCCCAAAAGGGGCAATTAAACTTGCTGCACAGAATTATATGGCAACGACTGAATAGCCAATCTAAATCATACAAATGAAAAATAATTAATTGTGATATCTCTATGTAAACTAACTAAGCACCCATTAACAAAATAACTTAACTTTAATAGCTGGAAACTAAAAGTTAAATCTCCTTAATCCATGGAGTACATACCTTTGAAAAAACCTTCCTTGGTATTATTGATGAGGATTTTGTTGCTGATTGTGATTAACATTTGACGATTCAACTGAAGTGGTGTTTCAAGGGGTCTTCCAGAGTAGGATGTGGATTCACCTCCTGCGATGTGAATGCGTCTGCATATAAAAGGCAGACATCTGTTCGCTGAATCACTGACAGGCAGTTATGTTTGATGGAGACTGTAAATATTCTATTTATCTGTCTCATGGACCAAAGAATATTTATTTCAAAGTGCCAGATTAGTGTAGGAGCAGTGGTCAGCAGTGGTCAGCAGATACATTGAGTGTAGTCATGTGACAGATCTAATTCAAACAAAAGTTAAATTCTTTTCCTGACACTATGTACTTAGCAGAAAAGTAAACACAGCAGGCTAGGCATAAAAAAATCTGCATTACATTTAGAGTGATCTTTCTTTCCGCATCTAAGATTGTTCTTTCATTTGCTCATTCCCTCCATTTTAATATCATGTTCTCTCATTTTATCTTTCCTCAGTGTCATTTTCAGTCAATTATTACCTCCCTAATGACTGCTTAAATCAGCCGGGAGAACACGCAGCAGTGAGAGATCAGCATAAATTGATTTATTCCTTTATAACAAGTAAAAAATAATCTTGGCAGCCATTCTGCATTTCTGCAATACTCTCGTCGGCTTTGTATTTAAGGGGCTTATGAAATAAATAGACGCTCTGCCTCACTGGGTGAAGGGGTGGAAAGGAGTGTTGGGGGCAGGTGTTCTGTGAAGCATGAGGCAGCCAATATTAAGATGTCGCAAGCTGCTTCCATCCTAAATCATGCAGAGTTAAAGTAGGCATTTTATCATTGGTAAATGTTTTTTGTAAATATTGTATTGTTCTGTGATCCTGAAATTGTGCACAATATACACTGGCATAAAATATCCTGCCCTGGAAAGGCCACTGTGTTCAAAATGCACATTGGGAACAAGCTATGCTGTACACACCTGATCACGTTGGCACAGAGACCAACTACAATTAGAATAGGTCAGCCATGCAGTCATCACTATCTACATGACTGGCACTCCATTATTCACCATCATCCTTCACTTCAGTGGCTGCAGTCTGCACCATCTATGAAGTAAACTGAATCTGCTCCCTACGGGATTGCATGCAGCAGGGAAAGCAGGTCCTTTAGCCGACTCACCCATGCCGACACCAAGATGAATGGTGTCGGCATCTAAGCTAGTTTGCCCGCATTTGGCCTATATCCCACTAATCCATTCCTATCCATGTACCTGTCTTTTAAATGCTGTTATAGTACCTGCCTCAACGACTGCGTCCAGTAGCTCATTCCGTATATCAATGGTTCAATGGATATTTATTCACCACAGTCTGAGTGGAAAGGTTATTCCTCAAGTTCCTATTTAATCTTGCCCCTCTTATTTAAAACCTTTGTCCTCTAGTTCTTGATTTCCCTGCCCTGGGTAAAAGACTCTGTGCATTTGCCTTATCTATTCCCCTCATGATTTTATACACCCCTATAAGATTGCTCCTTGGCCTCCAGCGCTCCAAGAAATAAAGTCCCGATTGCTCAGGCCCTCATGTCCTGACACCGTTCTCGTAATTCTTCTATGACCCTCTTTCCAGCTTAATGGCATTCTTCCTATATTTCCATTCAACTAAATGACTCTCTTCTCATATCTTAAGACCAACTACTCCCAAACACCTCCTCCACTACACAGCCAAAGGTCAGAAATCATCCTGTACTCGCTCTTTTCATTTCACAACTGGCCATTCAAGGCAAAATATCTCACCAAACATTGGCAAACCAGATTCCCTGCTTTGAAGACCCTTATCTTTCCTTTGTTATAGTGTCATATTATAAGTCTGATTGGTTAAAGTGATCCCCATGGCTTTACTTGTTTAATCAGGTTCCCAAAGCTATAGCGGCTATGAACCGGCCCTGCTGAGTGCCCCCCACCCCCCATGGACTGTCTCCCTCGGATGGTCACGTCGCACAGACACATCTGCACTTTAGTCTGTTTGAAATGTTTTGACTATTTTACTGTTGTAATGTTCTTTTTACAAACCATGTTCTCGGGGTATCTAAATCTAAATTTTATTAGTTACTAAACTAAGTGGGACCCGTTGGCTCCCATGTTCACACGAGAGGGCTGGTCTCCCGACGCAATATTCCACCTCTCCACCAATTCCACCTCTCCACCAATTACTTCAACCCAAACAACCATTTGCAGTGTATTTTTACTTCAACCCAAACAACCATTTGCAGTACATTTTTACTTCAAACCAACCATATTTTCATTATCAAACCACATTAAGGGCACTCACAGTTAAGTAGACATGTGTTCAGTGTTATTCAGAGCTCACAGAGATGTGACCCTCTGGCTTCCTCCATCTTGCAGAGACTGAGTGAGGCACACCCCTTCCTGGTTTTATAGTCCTTCCCCCTCACTCCAGCAGGGGCAGCAGAGAGAATGGCAAATTATTTAAAAACATTAATATCTCTCTGATTTTTCATCGATGGGAAAAATCCTCCAGTCCCGGAAGGGGGGCTCTGAGTGAGGTGGCCAAAAATGGCGTTCTCTCGTAAATCGCAGCACAGCGAGCCAAAAGCGGTCAAGATCAGACTTTTAGTAATATAGATTTAAGTTATGACATCGGATGGAAGCTGCATACCAAATCTCGTTGCGCTTATGTGCAATGGCAATAAAAATATTTATTATTATGTTTGGGTCATAGAGTTCTACAGCACAGAACCAGACACATCAGCCTAACTTGTCCATGCAGACCAAGATGCCTATCTAAGCCGGTCTAATTTCCCACATTTCAGCAATATCCTTCTAAACATTTTTTATCTATGTACTTGCCCAAATGTCTTTTAAATGTTGTTATTGTACCTGTCAATGACAGCTGATTCCATATGCCTACTAACTGTGTGTGAAATTTACCCCTAATGAATCTTTCCCCTCTCATCTTAATTTTGTGCCCTCTAATTCTCGATTCCCCTACTCTGGGAAAAGGACTGTGCAGCCACACAATCTTATACATCTCTATAAGATCATACCCCATCCCCCTACGCTCCAAGTAATAAAGTCATAGCCTGTCAAACATATCCCCATAGCTCAGGCCCTCAAGTCTTGATAACATTGTTCTAAATCTTCTCTGCACCCTTTCCACCTTAACAGTATCGTTCCTATAGCAGGATGACCAAAACTGAACACAATATGCTGTGTGTTCCATATCGATTTTTCCCTCACAATCATATTACCTACTGACAATTACCTCACACCTAAAAAATCAAATGCAGGGTCAAGTCTACCTAACATCAGACATTCCTGGTTGCCCTACTACAGAAAGATTTGGGCCAATAAATGGCAAGTTGTAAAGGCTCAGAATTACATATTTATTTGCAACCTGCCTTTTCCTTCTGAGACTTGAATTCAGGCCTAAATGATCAAATGAAATCATCTGTTCTCTACTTGAAAGTGTTCTGCAACTAATGGCTTTTGACATTTTTGTCTACATCCTAAAAGGCCTTGGCCCATAGCCAGAAGTGATCTGTTAATTTACCATAAAGTGACAGTGATGGCTAGTGTGTTGACTGGAAATGTCCGCACTGTTTCAATTAGAGGATGCGCAGTGATGCAGTTTGTGGAACCCCTGAGATAGACACAAAATACTGGAGTAACTTAGTGGGACAGGCAACATCTCTGGATTGAAAGGAATTGGTGATGTTTCGGATCGAGACCCTTCTTCAGACTGAGTTGGGGAGAGCAGAGATAAGGAAGGGTAAAGTGTGAAACTGAGACATCAAAGGGGGTGAGGTTCAAGGAAAATGTGGAATAGATCATTGTTAATTAGGGGAATGTGACAACGAAGCTTACAGAGATAATATTTAATCAGGGGGACAGGCAGACTGGTAGGAAAGGGATGGAGAGATAGGAAAAACAAGGGTTACTTGAAGTTAGAGAAGTCCTGTACCTCAAGTGGAAGGGTCCCGACCGGAAACATCACCCATTCCTTCTATCCAGTGATGCTGCCTGAGTTACTCCAGCATTTTGTGTCTATCTTTGGTTTAAACCAGCATCTGCAGTTTCTTCCTACAATAGATGCAGTCTAATATAGATACATGTGAGGTTATACACTTTGGCATCAAACACAAGGGGGCAGATTATTATCTCAATGGGGTTAGATTAGGTAAGGGGGAGGTGCAGCGAGACCTGGGTGGCTTTGTACACCAGTCACTGAAAGTTGGACCCAAGCAGTCGTTCCAGGTGCGACAAAGGTTCACCTGCATCTCCTCCAACCTCATCTACTGCATCCGCTGCTCTAGATGTCAGCTGATTTACATCGGGGAGACTAAGCGGAGGTTGGGCGATCGTTTCGCCGAACACCTCCACTCAGTCCACAATAACCTACCTGAACTCCCGGTGGCTCAGCACTTCAACTCCCCCTCCCATTCCCAATCCGACCTCTCTGTCCTGGGTCTCCTCCATTGCCAGAGTGAGCAACACCGGAAATTGGAGGAACAGCACCACATATTCCGCCTGGGTTGTTTGCGTCCCGATGGCATGAACGTTGAATTCTCCCAGTTTTGCTAGCCCTTGCTGTCTCCTCCCTTTCCTTAACCCTCGAGCTGTCTCCTCCCATCCCCCCGCCCTCGGGCTCCTCCTCCTCCCTTTTTCCTTCCTTCTCCCCCCCACCCCCTATCAGTCTGAAGAAGGGTTTCGGCCCGAAACGTCGCCTATTTCCTTCGCTCCATAGATGCTGCTGCACCCGCTGAGTTTCTCCAGCATTTTTGTGTACCCTGAAAGTTGGCGTGCAGGTACAGCAGGCAGTGAAGAAAGCTAATGGAATGTTGGCCTTCATAACAAGAGGATTTCAGTGTAGGAGTAAAGAGGTTCTTCTGCAGTTGTATAGGGCTCTGGTAATACCACATCTGGAGTATTGTGTACAGTTTTGGTCTCCTAATTTGAGGAAGGACATCCTTGTGATTGAGGAAGTAGGTTCACGAGATTGGTCCCTGGGATGGCGGGACTGTCATATGAGGAAAGATTGAAAAGACTAGGCTTGTATTCACTGGAGTTTAGAAGGATGAGGGGAGAATCTTATAGAAACATATAAAATTATAAAAGGACTGGACAAGCTAGATGCAGGAAAAATGTTCCCAATGTTGGGCAAGTCCAGAACCAGGGGCCACAGTCTTAGGATAAAGGGGAGGCCATTTAACACTTTTTCACCCAGAGAGTTGTGAATTTGTGGAATTCCCTGCCACAGAGGGCAGTGGAGGCCAAATCACTTGATGGATTTAAGAGAGAGTTAGATAGAGCTCTAGGGGCTAGTGGAATCAAGGGATATGGGGAGAAGGCAGGCACGGGTTATTGATTTGGGACGATCAGCCATGATCACAATAAATGATGGTGCTGGCTCGAAGGGCTGAATGGCCTCCTCCTGCACCTATTCTCTATGTTTCTATGTAATACCTATTTAACTTGTACTTGGCATTGATATGCTTGACTTGTTTGCCCTGTGCTTGACATGTACGTGTGATTTCTGCACCTTACATGGATGCATTTATCCTGAATTTCCTATGGGCATGTTTCCTCTATACCTGACATTTGCCTCTGGCACGAGATGGTGTCTGTGAGGCGCCCTCACTTCGCAGTCAGAAGCTTGCACAGGTGGCTGTTCACAGCCATTCACCTTGGAGAATTCATCAGCTTTGCCCTGAGGCTTCCACTGTCTGTAATTTGAGAACCAGTGATGCAACTTTGCTTTTGTCAACACTGATAAAATATTCCTGCGGTCTCACAACTCCTCAGAGACAATTGTAGCTTTGTCCAAGCAGACACAAAGAAAAAGCATTTTTTTGTTTGATTAAAAACTTCCTTTTGATTTCTATCGCTCAACATTTAATGTCAGAATTATGCCTCCCTTAAATTATTCTGTGATGTCTGTTGAAGAGTCTCCAGTCCAAAACCTTAACTCTGTTTTTCTTTCCACAGGTGCTGCATGACCGACAGAGTGTTTCCAGCATTTTTTTTGTTTTATTTAGGTTACCTCGGGTATATTGGGAGCATGGCCTCCAGGTTTTTGGTGTGATAATAGCATTGGTTTCATTTATCTACACTTGAGTGTTGGATCATGGTATTTCTCAGTGGGGACAGCAGTTTTAATTGCTGGTATTTTGGATGAATATCTGAGATCTTGCCCCATCTCTCAAAATGTACATTCACCTAAACACTAGTCTTCCGTTAATTGAAAAAGAGCAGTCAATAAAAATCTAAATGCTGATTGCCATGACAATTTCTGCAATATTAATCATTATTATTTTGCCAGAGATAGGTATTGATTTGTTTGATCTCCATAGCACCATTATAATGGCAGAAACAGCCATTTATCGAAGGAAGACACAAAACCCTGGAATAGCTCAGCGGGACAGGCAGCATCTTTGGAGAGAAGGAATGGGTGACATTTCGGGTCGAGACCCTTCTTCAGACTAATTTATCTAAGGGAATTGCTTTAATCAAGAATGAACATGGTAGCAATATGTTCCATCAATTGTTAACATTAGCAATGCAGTAAATTATATTAAAAAAGCAAGTAGCTGCTGCTGGACTTCTGAAAATTACTTGGGGCTGTTTGCATCATACTGGTGTGAACTGTTTGCACAATCCTGAAAACTTTGTGGAATAAATTCTATCGGTGATATTTGGTGAAACTGATATTCTCTTTATGATGAATGCTTAGAGAAAAAAGAGAGGGTGGGATATTTAAAAAAAATATGATGTGTGGAACTGATTTTTCAATACAAGACAGCTTACTTGGCATTTTGATGTTTTCATATTTTTAAATATTCATGCAGTATTTCACATGAAAAGGGTTGCATAACAATTCTTTGTAGCAAGCCACAATGAACACCAGCTAGCACTGTTTTTCAGGCAGGGATTTAATCTCTGAAAGGGATCAAAATCCATCAGAAAAAAAATCATATAATTCAAATATTCGAAAAGGAATATTATAAAAGGAGCCTTTGTTAAAATCCCGATGTTGCCCAAGTGTTTCAGTGTTTTGTGCTTTAAATCTCATCAGTGGCAAACTGGGAACATGCGTTTTACAGAACTCCCTGTACAGTTACATCAGCAAGTTCCATTCCAGTGACATCATGACTGGAGAGCCATGTCCAGAGTCCACCACCCTGCCCATGATGTCACTGGAATGCAACACCATGTTATTGCAAGGGGAGTGTTGCAGTTTATGTTTTCCCCAGAGAGTTCAACCCAGCAGCGTTTTAAAAAGTGTAATTGTAGGGCGATTGAGATGCAACTACAAATCAATCATAATCCATCTGATAATTGGAAACAGAACCTAAGTAAGGTTTCTATGGAGCCAAATGTCCCACTAGTCACCCAATACAGCAGCACCTCACTCCAAAATAAAAGGCATTTTATTCAGATGTCTATGGGCTTATAAATTGCTCCGGTTTTCCTGACATTGAGTAGTAATCAAACCCGCAGTTGTCTTCAGTTGCCAGAAGACAAAGGCTATTTTAATGGATAAGTCACAGGAATTCGGGGCTGTGGCTGCGACCCGACTTCGGAGCCTCGGAGGCTCGGCCGTGGGCCCAGTGGACGACATCGTCAGGAGCTCACAGGTCCCAGGTTGGTGACCTGTTTTTCCGGAGCTCCCGCAACTACAGCTGCGTTCGCTGGACTGGAGGGTGGCAGCTTCGGCAGCTTCGACCGCCCCGGGCCGCGGAGTTTGAACCGGCTCGTTCACGGAGCTCGGATTCAACCGCGGGACTTACTTACCATCACCCGGTGGGGTCACAACATCGGAAGCCTGGATCGCCTCAACGCAGAGGGAGAACGAGGAGGGAAGAGACAAGGACTTTAATACTTTTGCCTTCCATCACAGTGAGGAGCTGTCTGGTAGACTCACTGTGGTGGATGTTAAATCTGTGTTTATTGTGTGTTTTGTTATTTTATTCTATGTTATGACTGCAAGGCATGACATTTCATTCAGACTGAAAAGCCTGAATGACAATAAAGGATACTTGATACTTGATACTTGAAATAAAAAGAGCTTGCAGATGCAAGGAACTGCATGGGATAGTCAATGTTTCCCACTTCAGTGCACTTGTCAAGATGTTTCCAAACATTGTGCAGGTGTCTGTGACTTCACTACTTGACCAGATCTTGGTGAACTCACACCTCACAGTAGCGATCAACAGAAGAGTGAATATGCACCTGATCAAATTTGGTTTAGAGTCATAGAGTCCAAACGTGATACAGTGTGGAAACAGGCCCATCGGCCCAACTCGTCCACACTGGCCAACAATGTCCCAGCTACTCTAGTCCCACTTGCCTGCGCTTGGTCCATATTCCTCCAAACCTGTCCTATCCATGTACCTGTCTAATTGTTTCTTAAATGATGGGATAATCCCATCCTCAGCTACCTCCTCTGGCAACTTGTTCCATACACCCACCACCCTTTGTGTGAAAAAGTTACCCCTCAGATTCCTATTTAATCTTTTCCCCTTCACCTTGAACCTATGTCCTCTGGTCCTCGATTCCCCTACTCTGGGCAAAAGACTGGGCATCTACCCAATCTATTCCTCTCATGATTATGTATATCTCTATAAGATCTCCCCTCATCCTCCTGTGCTCCATGGAATAGAGACCCAGCCTACTCAACCTCTCCCTATAGCTCACACCCTCTAGTCCTGGCAACATCCTCGTAAATCTTTTCTGAATCCTTTCAAGCTTGACAATATCTTTCATATAACATGGTGCCCAGAACTGAACATAAAATTCTAAATGCAGTCTCACCAACGTCTTATACAACTGCAACATGACCTCCCAACTTCTATACTCAATACTCTGACTGATGAAGGAACCATGCACCTGTACTCCTAGATCCCTCTACTCTACAGCACTACCCAGAGGCCGACCATTTACTGTGTAGGTCCTGCCCTTGTTCGACATCCCAAAATGCAACACCTCACACTGATCTGTATTAAATTCCATCAAACATCCTCCGGCCACCTGGCCAATCGATCCAGATCCTGCTGCAATCTTTCACAACCATCTTCACTATCTGCAAAACCACTAACTTTTGTATCATCAGCAAACTTGCTAATCTTGCCCTGTATGTTCTCATACAAATCATTGATGTAGATGACAAACAGTAAGGATCCCAACACCGAACCCTGAGGCACACCACTGGTCACAGGCCTCCAGTCCGTGAAGCAACCTTCCACCATCGCACTCTGCTTCCTTCCATGGAGCCAATTAGCTATCCATTCAGAGGAAAAACTTTTTCACCCAGAGAGTTGTGAATTTGTGGAATTCCCTGCCACAGAGGGCAGTGGAGGCCAAATCATTGGATGGATTCAAGAGAGAGTTAGATAGAGCTCTAGGGGCTAGTGGAATCCAGGGATATTGGGAGAAGGCAGGCACGGGTTATTGATAGGGGACGATCAGCCATGATCACAATGAATGGTGGTGCTGGCTCGAAGGGCCGAATGACCTCCTCATGCACCTATTTTCTATGTTTCTATGTTTCTATCTCTCCTTGGATCCCATGCGATCTAACCTTCCAGAGCAGCCCAACCTGCAAAACCTTGTTGAATGCCTTACTGAAGTCCATGTACACAACATCTATAGCCCTGCCGGCCCCATAGCAGAAGCCTGCACGTCACGGGGCTGGAAACTGAAAGTATCCCGAGCCAAATCTGCTACCACCATCATCTATTGCAACAAGTGATGGCTCCCACTGATTGTTGCTGGAAGCTTGTGTCCTGTCCAGGACGGACGATGACAGTGATGTTAACATTTGAAACATGGAAGATGGACAGATAAGAAGAAGACAGCTCTGACCTTTTTGGTCAGGTCTTCAAAAAAAAATCAATCAGATTTGTGAGACACGTCTTCCATACCTACACAAACAAGCTGACTATCCCTAATCACCCCTTGCCTATACAAATGCCTGTATAACCTATCCCTCAGAATACTCTCCAGTAATTTACCAACTACAGATGTTAAGCTCACCGGCCTATTGTTCCCAGCATTTTCCCTGCAGTCCTTCTGGAAAAGAGGCACAACATTTGCCACCCTCCAGTATAACCATATAACCATATAACATATAACAATTACAGCACGGAAACAGGCCATCTCGGACCTACAAGTCCGCGCCGAACTATTTTTTTTCCCTTAGTCCCACCTGCCTGCACTCATACCATAACCCTCCATTCCCTTCTCATCCATATGCCTATCCAATTTATTCTTAAATGATACCAACGAACCTGCCGCCACCACTTCCACTGGAAGCTCAGAATAACCCAACGAAAGGGAAAAGCTTGATCACATCAACTCTGTCTATCCCTCTCATCATTTTAAAGACCTCTATCAAGTCCCCCCTTAACCTTCTGCGCTCCAGAGAATAAAGACCTAACTTATTCAACCTATCTCTGTAACTTAGTTGTTGAAACCCAGGCAACATTCTAGTAAATCTCCTCTGTACTCTCTCTATTTTGTTGACATCCTTCCTATAATTGGGCGACCAAAATTGTACACCATACTCCAGATTTGGTCTCACCAATGCCTTGTACAATTTTAACATTACATACCAGCTTCTATACTCAATGCTCTGATTTATAAAGGCTAGCATACCAAAAGCTTTCTTTACCACCCTATCTATATGAGATTCCACCTTCAAGGAACTATGCACGGTTATTCCCAGATCCCTCTGTTCAACTGTATTCTTCAATTCCCTACCATTTATCATGTACGTCCTATTTTGATTTGTCCTGCCAAGGTGTAACACCTCACATTTATCAGCATTAAACTCCATCTGCCATATTTCAGCCCATTTTTCCAAATGGCCTAAATCACTCTGTAGACTTTGGAAATCCTCTTCATTATCCACAACACCCCCTATCTTGGTATCATCTGCATACTTACTAATCCAATTTACCACCCCTTCATCCAGATCATTGATGTACATGACAAACAACAAAGGACCCAACACAGATCCCTGAGGCACCCCACTAGTCACCTGCCTCCAACCCGACAAACAGCCATCCACCATTACCCTCTGGCTTCTCCCATTCAGCCACTGCTGAATCCATCTTGCTATTCCTGCATTTATACCCAACAGTTTAACCTTCTTAACCAACCTTCCATGAGGAACCTTGTCAAAGGCCTTACTAAAGTCCATATAGACAACATCCACTGCTTTACCCTCGTCAATTTCCCTAGTAACCTCTTCAAAAAATTCAAGAAGATTAGTCAAACATGACCTTCCAGGCACAAATCCATGTTGACTGTTCCTAATCAGACCCTGTTTATCCAGATGCTTATATATATTATCTTTAAGTATCTTTTCCATTAATTTGCCCACCACTGAAGTCAAACTAACAGGTCTATAATTGCTAGGTTTACTCTTAGAACCCTTTTTAAACAATGGAACAACATGCGCAGTACGCCAATCCTCGGGGACTATTCCCGTTTCTAATGACATTTGAAATATTTCTGTCATAGCCCCGGCTATTTCTACACTAACTTCCCTCAATGTCCTAGGGAATATCCTGTCAGGACCTGGAGACTTATCCACTTTTATATTTTTCAAAAGTGTCAGTACTTCTTTTACTTTGAAACTCATAGTATCCATAACTACTCTACTCGTTTCCCTTACCTCACATAATTCAATATCCTTCTCCTTGGTGAATACCGAAGAAAAGAAATTGTTCAATATCTCCCCCATCTCTTTTGGCTCTGCAGATAGCTGCCCACTCTGTTTCTCCAATGGACCAATTTTATCCCTCGTTATCCTTTTGCTATTAATATAGCTGTAGAAACCCTTTGGATTTACTTTCACCTTACTTGCCAAAGCAACCTCATATCTTCTTTTAGCTTTTCTAATTTCTTTCTTAAGATTCTTTTTACATTCCTTATACTCCACAAGCACCTCATTTACTTCATGCTGCCTATAATTATTGTAGATCTCCCTCTTTTTCCGAACAAGATGTCCAATTTCCCTTGAAAACCAGGGCTCTTTCCAATTTTTACTGTTTCCTTTCAACCGAACAGGAACATAAAGATTCTGTACTCTTAAAATTTCCCCTTTAAATGTCCACCATTTCTCTTCTACATCTTTCCCATAAAACAAAATGTCCCAGTCCACTCCTTTTAAATCATCTCGCATCTCATCAAAGTTAGCCTTTCTCCAATCAAAAATCTCAACCCTAGGTCCAGTTCTGACCTTCTCCATAATTATATTGAAACTAATGGTATTGTGATCACTGGACCCGAAGTGCTCCCCAACGCATACCTCCGCCACCTGTCCCGTCTCATTTCCTAACAGGAGGTCCAGCACTGCCCCTCCTCTAGTAGGTACCTCTATGTATTGCTGCAAAAAACTATCCTGCACACATTTTACAAACTCCAAACCATCCAGCCCATTTACAGAATGTGTTTCCCAGTCTATGTGTGGAAAGTTGAAATCTCCCACAATCACTACCTTGTGCTTACTACTAATATCTGCTATCTCCTTACATATTTGCTCTTCAGCGTATGTCTCAATACTCTGACAAAGTAGAGTTCACATTCACAATATCAGCAATATTTTTGAAAAGGAGATACCTTATCACAAATGTGATGAATAAATCTATCTTGTATCTTGAAATGCTGGACAAACTCAGCGGGTTCGGGCCGAAACGTTGCCTATCTCCTTCGCTCCATAGATGCTGCTGCACCCGCTGAGCTTCTCCAGCATTTTTGTGTACCTTCGATTTTCCAGCATCTGCAGCTCCTTCTTAAATACTTTATCACAGTTCACTTTTGAACAATTCTGTGCATTGTGGTGATACACAGGAGGTGATTGATGGACCCCTCCTCAGTCGACCAATTGGTTCTGGCTCCTGCCTCATCATCTCTTCTCCTCACTGGCTATCTTCCCTCTCCATGCTCAGTCCTGATGCTAGGGTTTGACTGAAAATGTCAACCAAGGGGGCACGTTGGCACAGCGGTAGAGTTGCTGCCTCATAGTGCCAGACAACCGGGTTCGATCCCGACCATGATTGCTGTCTGTACACAGTTTGTATGTTCTCCCCGTGACCTGCATGGGTTTACTCCAGGATCTCTGGGTTCCTCCCACATTCCAAAGACACACAAGTTTGTAGGCTAATTGGCTTGGTAAAATTGTAAATTGTAAATTGTGTGTGTAGGATAGTGTTAGCGTGCGGAGATCGCTGGACTCAGTGGGCCAAAAGGGCCTATTTCCGCTGCCAGGTGACTCTAAAGTAAACTAAACTCACAGATGCTGCTGGATACTTTGTGTTGCTCCAGCAGAATATTTGTATATTTCCATAACTATTATAAAATCAATTTATGCTCACTGATTCCAAAGTGCTCCCCCACTGACATCCACAGCTTAATTTCCCAATTGGAAGTTTAGAGTTGCAGGTCTACTCTGTCATTCATTCATGGCTGATCTATCTCTCCCTCCTAATCCCATTCTTCTGCCTTCTCCCCATAACTGGCACCCATACTAATCACAAATCTATTTATCTTTGCCTTAAATATATCTACTGGGCCTCCACAGCCTTTGATGGCAAAGAATTCCACAGATTCACCACCCTCTGACTAAATAAATGTATCCTCATCTCCTTCCTAAAAGAACGTCCTTTAATTCTGAGGCTATGACCTCTAGTCCTTGACTCTCCTACTAGTGGAAACATCCTCTCCACATCCACTCAGTAACAGGTGAAGCAGTGCTTTCTATTATCCCACTGCAACCATGCATTCATTCAGCAAGGACTACAAATCAACAACCAGAGCAATATTGTCGAGAGCATTCTATTACACTCTGACGGTTGCCAAGAAAAAAGAAGCAATTGATTAATTCCCTTGATTTTTTTAAATTTAGTCACCCGTAAATCAAAAGCTGAAACTACTAAACCAAAACTCAAAAACAAAAGGAAGGTCAAGCAGAAAGGTGGCAAATTTTAATTATTTGCTAAGTCCTAGATCGAGAGTCAACACAATTTGTTTGCCAACTGAACATGGTTTTGAGAACAAATGTCTGCCTTCAACCTTCCCGTTCGTCTTTTCCTGTTGTTCTGGGTTCAGTTTCAGGCAGGTTATGATGTCAGGTAATCTAATCTAAGGACAGTAAGTAAAATAAATGGTTTCAGAGTGACCAAACAGGGCTTGTGGAAAGAGAAAATTCATATATATATATATATTTTATATACATATATCCATTTCCTGGTCCGAGAACACTAATGCAATTATCAAGAAAGCTCATCAGCACCTCTACTTCCTGAGAAGATTACGGAGAGTCGGTTTGTCAAGGAGGACTCTCTCTAACTTCTACAGGTGCACAGTAGAGAGCATGCTGACCGGTTGCATCGTGGCTTGGTTCGGCAACTTGAGCGCCCTGGAGAAGAAAAGACTACACAAAGTAGTAAACACTGCCCAGTCCATCATCGGCTCTGACCTTCCTTCCATCGAGGGGATTTATCGCAGTCGCTGCCTCAAAAAGGCTGGCAGTATCATCAAAGACCCACACCATCCTGGCCACACACTCATCTCCCTGCTACCTTCAGGTAGAAGGTACAGGAGCCTGAAGACTGCAACAACCAGGTTCAGGAATAGCTACTTCCCCACCGCCATCAGGCTATTAAACCGGGCTCAGACAAAACTCTGAACATTAATAACCCATTATCTGTTATTTGCACTTTATCAGTTTATTTACTCATGTGTGTATATATTTATATAATGGTATATGGACACACTGATCTGTTTTGTAGTCAATGCCTACTATGTTCTGTGTGCTGAAGCAAAGCAAGAATTTCATTGTCCTATCAGGGACACATGACAATAAACTCACTTGAACTTGAACTTGAACATTTTTTTAGAGATACATTGCAGAAACAGGTCTTTCGGCCCAGCAAGTCCGCACCGACCAGCGAGTCCGCACCGACCAGCGAGTCCGCACCGACCAGCGAGTCCGCACCGACCAGCGAGTCCGCACCGACCAGCGATCCCTGCACATTAATACTACCCATGTTTTAAATCAGAGTTTTCCCTCTCCTAGATGGACTGCCACAGGTCACGAGCCCCATCTGCCCGAGACTCATGGGGGCGGGAGCGTCTACCTTCCCCATTTTACATTTATACCAAGCCAATTAACCTACAAACCTGTACGTCTTTGGAGTGTGGGAGGAATGTAAAGATCTCTGAGAAAATCCACACAGGTCACGGGGAGAACGTACAAACCGTACAGACAAGCACCCGTAGATGGGATCGAACCCGGGTCTCTGCCGCTGTAAGGCAGTAACTCTACTGCTGCGCCACCGTGCTGCCCGCTCCTCAAATATCTCCACAAGTTCTGATAATTAGATTGTTGATCTTGTGAGCAATTATTATTGCACAAAAGTGGCAGATTCACACATTGCAACAACAGGTTCTTTAGCCCATCAGATGCATGTTGTCCATTAAGTACCCTTTTACACTAATATAAAATGATGAGAGGCACAGATAGATAGTCCCAGCCCTATTCCCTTGGTGATAATGTCAAATACCTGAGGGCATAGCGTTGCTGTGAGAGGGCAAAATCACAAAGGGGAGTTACAAAGCAAACATCTTCACCAGGGAGTTGTTAGTGCCTGGAGCACTTACAGGGAATGCTGGCCAGGGAGCACACATTCAGACAATCCTCAAAAATGCATTGTCATAAGGTCATAAGTGATAGGAGTAGAATGAGGCCATTCGGCCCATCAATTGTACTCCGCCATTCAATCATTCAAACCGAAGATCTCTCTTCCCCTCTTAAGCCCATTCTCCTGCCTTCTCCCTCTAACCTCTGACACCTGTACTAATCAAGAATCTATCTATCTCTGTCTCTGCCATTGATGCCTTATAATGGTGCCTGTTTACCAGGGGATATTGATGTACTGAAACATAAAGAGGATTTTGGTAGGTTTAGTGTGAAAGAGGGGCTTTTATGCCTAGTACGAACTCGATCGGTCGAACGGTTTGTTTTCATGTTATATCAGTCTATGACTTTAAGATTCTATCTGGGCAAACATGGCAACGGAGATCCACGTGATACAGGCATCTCAAGCCAATTGGGTGATGGCAGATATCTCCTGCTGATACCTGCAGTGACACCAATGCTGAGATTATGACTGAGTGTCAAAGTTGTTTCCTGGACTGACGACAGGATCTGACAGGTTTTAGTAATGACACTTTCTTTTACAGAAGCATCAGAACAAATATTTGTGTACATGCCTGAACTGCATTCTGCTGGACTGGATTGCCTTCCCATTATAAGCGATGTCAGCCTCGCCAACAGTCGGTCTGTCTTTTCGTCTTTTTTGTTATTTTTAGTGTTTTTTTTAAAGTTTGTATTAATGTTCTCTGGTTTGGTTTAAGTGGGGGGTTGGGGAGGAGGTCGGGGAAAACTTATTTTCACTCTCTCACCTTGCCGGAGATGCGATTGTTTTCCGGATCGTATCCCCGGTCGCTCTGCGGCCTAACATCATGGAGCTGGAGGCCTTGCTCAGGACTGACTTGAGCCCCACCACGGTTAACATTGAAGCCTACGATCTCTTGCCTGGGATCGATGCTTCAACCGCGGCCTGCGGATTTCGACATCGAGGAGCTCACAGTCTCAGGTAGAGGCCAATGTCGGGAAGCTCCAAAGTCACAGAAGGTCCGACCAGCCCCGACCCAGAGTCTGATAGCCCAGTGCGGGGGAGCTGAGATCCCCCCGATGCGGGAGCTTGATCGCCCCGATGCGGAGGGCCCGATCACCGGCTGCGGGAGCCAAAATCGTCCTGTCAACAGAAGGCTCGAGGCCCACTACCACGGGAGATGAAAGAAGGGAAGAGATTTAACTTTTTTTTCACCTTCCATCACAGTGAGGAATGTGGAGGAGTCACTGTGGTGGATGTTTATGTTAAACTGTATTTTGTGTGTTCTGTTGCTTTTTATTGGCATGACTGTATGGCAAATCAAATTCCTTGTATGTTGCAAAGCATACTTGGCTAATAAAGTATGATTATGATTATTATAATTATGATTAAAAACAGTGTAGTTCTCATCCATACTACGAAAATGCATTCCAACAGATGGGCATATCAGGTGCTGGCAGCAAAATATAGTCACCAATGCTTAAGTGTGATATCGACACTTAAGGAATGAGTCATTAATGTTGTTATATTGTAAACTGCACTTAAATTCTTTCCTGGAATCTTCCTTCATCCGCAGACAGTGCAAATAAGGAAAGTGTAGAACACAGAATGTTGTTTGTCATGAAATGCTAAAACGCAGTAAGACGCCAATAAGATCTATAATCTCACTTTGCTCACCAGCAGAGAAGCAATGAATAACAAACAGCTACTCAGCGATCTGCAGATCACACACACACACACAACTTTAATAGCCACGGAAAACTGGGATGGGGGTGGCCTGGAAGGAGACAAATGCACCTGTGGTCACTGGCAAAGCTTTAGACCAGTGACCAGCTATCATATCCTGATGTTGGCCTCATGAATCAGAATGTGAAAAGGTGAGTACAATGAGCAGCCTATAGTCATGAGTGTATTTACTGCCACAGATCAAGGCTGAATTCCCACCCCTTTCTCCCCACCCACTGTTCTTTTATCTGATGCCAAACATCTGCACCCCAGTCCAGGATGTTACAAATATGTGCTGAGAACATTTCTAAATGAAAACCATGCAGCATTCATTCAACTGATTATGGTCGCGTTACGAGACACGCCATGATCACTTCATTGGACACTTGCCTTAAATCCACCGAATTAAGGTGGGACAGGATCCAATTTACAGAACCTTGTTGCACTGGAGTTTAACAAAAGCCTGTTAAAAGGCATGAAAGCTCCATCAATGCAAGGGATCAGCTACTGGTAGTTAACCTGTGCTCCTGCTCCCATGAAGAATGTAAGAATTTCTCACCCACCCCTTCAAGGTGCCAAAGGTTACATTTTCACTTACTGCATTCCCAGTAACATTCCTACGTATTTAACATATCAGAGAATTGTTTTCTTTCTCTTTGGTGGATTTTGTCAGAATTTTCTACAGACACGAGTGAATTCCAAAAATTTGACATCAAATAAACAACTCAACATAGCATATATTAATAAACATGTTTCGGTTAAAAAAATGAATATCAAAGTCAACATGAACAGATTATTAAATGGAGGGCAGCCACATTAAAACAGTTTTTGTCCTGATTTTATATTCCTTAGTTGTTAGTATCCCCTGGGACCAATTATATATTCACTACAATGGGCACCTTTTCATTTGTATCATACCAACTGGGACAATAGTACAAAGATACCAACCCAGAGCACTAGATAAAAGGACTCGGTGATGCCAAGCTGAGCCATCCTAAATCGTTGCATTACTAATAAACAGAATCAATAACAATAATAAATATTCAAGCTTCGTTGATAATTAATCCAAAACTTAATCTGAATTCAGTTTTAGCTTTTGTTCAGTTTTAGTTGTAGTCTGAAGAAGGGCTTCGACCCAAAACGTTGCCTATTTCCTTCGCTCCATAGATGCTGCCTCAACCGCTGAATTTCTCCAGCATTTTTGTCTAGCTTAGTTTTTGTACATCTGTTACCTCATCCATGACTATAAGACATTATACCTATTATCAGTCATTCACACGCAGTTTATCGATCTGGAACCTGAGTCTTTTGGAGGGCAACTACATTAAAACAGTTTTTGTCAGCCAAAAAGGAAAGATATTTCTGAATCTTGCCAAGAGACTACGATTTTGTAGTCAGAATCGCAGAAGGCTGTGGGGGCCAAGTCAGAACGCAGAGATAGATAGATTCTTGATTAGTACGGGTGTCAGAGGTTATGGGGAGAAGGCAGGAGAATGGGGTAAGGAGAGAGAGATAGATCAGCCATGATTGAATGACGGAGTAGACTTGATGGGCCGAATGGCCTAATCGTGCTCCTATCAATTATGATTTTATGATCTTGTGATCTTAGGATTTTCATAAAGTAACAACACAACTCTCGGGGCGGCAGATCTTTTACTCAGGAGCTGAACAACAATACAAGAATCTTGACAGAGACTTATTAAACAAAATCGATCTGAGATAATTCATCCAAAGAAGACCAGATGGTAAATCATAATATCTTGACTTCAATTAATTATCAGTATAACCTAAAAGATTTGTAGGAAAGAACTGCAGATGCTGTTTTAAATTGAACATAGACACAAAATGCTGGAGTAACCGGCTGCATCTCTGGAGAGAAGGAGAAGGGTCTCGACCCGAAACGTCACCCATTCCTTCTCTCCAGAGTTGCTGCCTGTCCCGCTGTGTTACTCCAGCATTTTGTGTCTATCTTTAACCTAAAATATTCATAGCTATTTCATTAGGAGTAATGTTTAAAATGTCCCCGCTTCCATTGCAGCCCATTTTGTTCCATGATTCTCTGAGACCTACTGAAGTGCAAGATCACAGCTTCAGTCTCTCCCTTGTGCTGATCTACTGATAATTTAACAGAAACTTCATTGCTAATAACCAGCTGGAAAAGTTGACCAATTATTTTCTTCCACGTCACCAACTAACCCCACAACATATCCTCACCACTTCACTTATCTCCACAACTCACATGGGGAAATATATGGATGTTCATCAGTTTATAAGTCCCCTGTCCCACTTAGGAAACCTGAACGGAAACCTCTGGAGACTTTGCGCCCCACCCAAGGTTTCCGCGCGGTTCCCGGAGGTTCCTGGAGGTTCCCGGAGGTTTTTGTCCGTCTCCGTAATGGTCGAAAATGGTTTCCACTTCTTCTATGTTCCGGCGATCATTTCAAAAAATTCAAAACCGGCCGCGCTTAAAAATAGCTTGCCGTTTTAAAAATCGGTAATTTTTTAGTTGAAGCCGGTTGCGATGCTAGTTGAAGGTGGTTGCCGGAGGTTGCAGGTAGTGGAAGGTAGCAGAGTTATGCTATTTGGCTCATCAAGTCTACTCCAGCATTCAATTTTGGCTGAGCTATCTTTCCCTCTCAACCCCATTCTCCTGCTTTTTCCCCATAACCCCTGGTGCCCTTACTAATCAAGAATATGTCAATCTAATGTTATTTAAGAGTCAGGTCCACATCTGCCATCTTGTCCTTCCTGCCCTGTCTTTGAATAATATTCCAAGCATTAATGGAGCTGTACCCCACAAACTGGCTACACTTATAGGGTTGTGGAGTCGTAAAGGGATGCAGTAATGAAACAGGTCCTTTGGCCCAAGCTAATTCCCCCTAACCTTCAGCTGCCCATTCTTACACTAGTCTTATCCTAACACACTTTCTTCCTCACACAATCCATCATCTCCTCCACCCTTTTGTTCTACTCATCAGCATTCCGGCACTAATTTGTCCATTAAGTTAACAGCCAAAATCTTTATTGATATGGGAGGAAACCAAAACATCCCGAGGAAACTACTTAAGAAGGATCCCAACCCAAAAAGTCATCTGCACATTTCCCTCCACAGATTTTGCTTGACCCACCGAGTTCCTCCAGCACTTTGTGTTTCACTCCTGATTCCGACATCTGCGGTTTCTTGTGTCTCGAGAGGAAACCCAACCAGCCACAGGAAGAACCTGCAAACTCCACACCGAAAGCACCAGAGATCAGAGTTGAAGCCAGATCACTGGAGTTGTGAGGCAGCAGCTCCTGCGACTGTGGTACAATGTGGGAGAAGGAGTAACGAAAGCTTTGTGCACATTCTTTTCATTTATGTTTAATTCCATTTTAAAATGAGGTGACGCTTCAATCACTAGATTAGTTTGGGTAAAGGACAACAGCAAAATGTTTTGTTCGCACAATCTGAGCACTGCAGGCAAGGTCAACATTTTCATA
Source organism: Amblyraja radiata (assembly GCF_010909765.2). NCBI lineage: Eukaryota > Metazoa > Chordata > Chondrichthyes > Rajiformes > Rajidae > Amblyraja > Amblyraja radiata. Next base: position 130,956,057 of record NC_045957.1, on the reverse strand, counting down.
TATTTCAAATTGTCATCAAAGAGGAGATGACAAGACCACCTTCATTAAATAACTGCATCAATTTAATACAATGCAGTGGCTTCCTTGCTCAGCTATTTCAGAAGGCAGTTAGGAACCAATCACATAGCTATGGGACGGCCAAGTGTATGACACCTTTCCTTCTCTAGAGGGCAATGGTCAACCAAACAATTGCTTTTAAAACAGTTTTAGAGATTTCTGCTCCCTATTACTGATGCTAACGAACGTATTAACTAATTGCCCAAGAACACTGGTGACACTTAAACTTACATTTTTGGTTTTATAATCCCACAACACCATCGACAGAAGCATCATTGCCACCAGTCAAGTGGGAAAGTTCATAACTTCAGAAGTCAGAGGAGCAGAATTAGGACATTTGGCCCATCGAGTCTACTCTGCCATCCAATCATGGCTGATCCATCTTTCTCTCTCAACCCCATTATTTTATTTTTGTTATTCTTTTGTCCTGTTTTAGTTAATTTTGTTTTATTAGGTTGTGTATGTGTGGGAGTGGGTGGGAGAAACATGTTTTTAGTCTCTTCTTTCGGGGAAATGTGACTTTTCTTGTCATTTTCCCCGTCTCTTTCTCCGTCTGCGCTGAGGCCTAATGGCGGAGCTGGCGGTCTCGGGGCTGTGGCGGCGACCCGACCCGACCTCGGAGCTGTGGCGGCATTCCGGCATTCCGGCGGCAGCTGCGACTCGACCCGACCCGACCCGGCCTCGGAGCTGTGGCGGCATTCCGGCATTCCGGCGGCAGCTGCGACTCGGCCTCGGAGCTGTGGCAGCATTCCGGCGGCAACGGCAACCCGACCCGACCCGACCCGGCCTCGGAGCTGTGGCGGCATTCCGGCGTTCCGGCTTTCCGGCATTCCGGCGGCAGCAGCGACCCGACCTGACCTTGGAGCTGTGGCGGCATTCCGGTGTTCCAGCGGCAGCTGCGACTCGGCCTCTGAGCTGTGGCAGCGTTCCGGCCGCAGCGGCGACCCGACCCGACCCGACCCGGCCTCGGACCTGTGGCGGCGTTCCGGCGTTCCGGCAGCAGCGGCGATCTCGGAGGCTCGGCCGCGGGCCCGGTGGACTCGGCTGCGGGCCCAGTGGACAACATCGTCGGGAGCTCGCAGGTCACAAGTTGGTGACCTGTTTTTCCGGAGCTCCCGCAACAACAGCTGCATCCTCTGGACTGGAGGGTGGCAGCTTCGGCTGCTTCAATTACCCCGGGCCGCGGAGTTTGAACCAGCCCGTTCGCGGCGCTTGGATTCAGCCGCGGGACTGACATTTCTTACCATCGCCCGGCGATGTCACAACATCCGAAGCCTGGATCGCCTCGGGAAGAGACAAAGACTTTAAGACTTTTGCCTTCCATCACAGTGAGGAGGTGCCTGGTGAACTCACTGTGGTGGATGTTAAATTTGTGTTTATTGTGTGTTTTTATCATTTTTATTATATGTATGACTGCAAGGCAACGAAATTTCGTTCAGACCGAAAGGTCTGAATGACAAATAAAAAATTCAATTCAATTCTCCTGCCTGTTCCCCATAATCTTTGACACACTTACTAATCACAAATCTGTCAATCTCTGCTTTAAAAATACCTAGTGACTTGCCTCCACAACCGTCAGTGGTAATGATTTCCACAGATTCACCACTCTCTGACTAAAGAAATTCCTCCTCATCTTCTTTCCAATGGTACGTCCTTTTATTCTGAGGCTGTGCTCTCTTGTCCTAGACTCTCCCACTAGTGGAAAGAATCTCCCCACATCCACTCTATTCAGGTCTTTCATTATTTGGTTTGTCGCAATGAAGTCCCATAAGTCATCATACTTGCTTCAATAAGGCAAATTTTCAGCATTGCAACATCACTGGCTTCCTGTTGGTGAATTACACCACAATATAAACAAGGCACAATTATTTCAGTAAAATCACCCTTTGAAACGTTTCAGGTTAACCTGACCTCTCTGACTCAGAAGATGTGCCCCTTCCTTGCCTGATATCCAGGAGCTATCTGGAAATCTTGCTTCCTGTTTAAACATTGATCATTCTTCATGGTATCATTAACTGATCCAAGAATCTATGAGAATTATTAAACAGTGGTGACTATTGCCCAGCATCTCATATATTCTCACGCCTAAAATAGCATCTGACTCAGTCAATGAATTAAATGTAGAAAAACAACACTCATGCAGAAGGAATACATTGGTAGTATATTAAGAGTAATAAAGAACTGGGGTCACTGATTAGTCCACTCGAAAAGTGGTGGGATGTCCACTCAGCTCTCTAACCCTTGTTGTAATACTAAACCATTAGGCTGTGGGCCGAGGAGCTTTTTCGTTCAGGTTCGTGACCCAACTCACAGGACTACCTAAATTTTTAACAAATTGTGTAAAAATATTCTGTAAATCATACCTGAAACTCGTCAAGAACAATACCTGCACATTTTTAATAAATATGAGAAAAACCTCAAATTTTCTGAGTAGTAATTGCCCAATCAATGCACGTTTGACATTGAGGTTGGGCGCAAATTGACCAATCCCGCGCTTTGTTTTATGGTCGCTAGGCAACGAGGACTCTGGGATCATGGCTGCCTCCTAATTGCATCAAAACAATGACAAGCTTTCCAAGGAATTCTTCTTCCTCGTGTCCGGCCATCTTCTATATCATGTCTTTCCGGTCGGTCAGTGACAGTTGACCGAATTGGCCACTTCAGTCAGTCACTGTGGTACAGTTTCTGTCGTCAGCATTGCCCGGGATGCGCCACGTGGAGGCTTCTGCTTGCATCCCTTCCAAGGAATAAAGGTAATGCTCACCTTGCTGATCATTTTGTTTTACAATTGATTTATCTTTATAAAGTTATAAGGTGAAATGTTAAATAAAAATGATAGATAACAAATGTAGAGCCAGGGTTAGGGTCAGTGTTGGTCAATCGAACAGTCTGTCAGTCGGGCTTGTAGGTAGACCGATGGATGCTGTGGAGGATCGGTCGGGCTGTTGGGCCACCGGTGGGTGGTGAGAGTTGGGTCGCCGGTGGTGAGCGTTGGGCCAGGCCTCCGGTGAGTGCTGCGAGGGGTCGGTCGGGCTGTCAGGCTGCCGGTGGTGCAGCAAGCGAGCGGGCGGTCTGACGGAGGCCCGGGTGGCGTGTAGGGCAGTGCTGCTCTCATCATCACCACCACAAGGGCATGCTGGACAAGTGGGCGCGCTGCGGGGCCACAGCACGGAGCCCACAACCGGTCCCAAAGCGGCCCCAGCTTCAGCAGTTTGCAGCTCTGGAAGGGGGGGGGGGTGAGTTAGGGTTAGGGTTAGGCATTTTCCTGCCTTGGCCTTCCCCCCCAGCCTGGCACTGCCCCAGTCCCACTATGGCCGTGACCCCCACTTTGCACACTGGCAGTCAGTGGGGTTCAGTAAACGGGGTAACCAACAGGAACTGCCTTCACCCATTAATTAGGCTGGTTCAAGAGGACCTCTGCGGCAGTCTCATTCAAAAAAAAAACTCACAATTATATTCATTATATTATTTTTATATAATATAATTATACATAATTATATATGATTACAGTCATAGTCATGTCATATACATATATATATATGGTTTAAAGAGACTGCAACACGGAAATAGGCTCCCCATGGTGTATGTAATATGGGCATTGGACACTAGATGGTGCTTACTTTTTAATCTCATTTTCAAATTAGTTTAATTAATTAATGTGCAACTTTTGCCACTGACGAGTTATGACTTCTTTCTCCATTATATTTTATCTAAATCTGTGCAAAATTTAATGTAGTTCCGGGACATGGGTCATGAAAGTTGATTTCTAGACACATTTTTGATGTTCGGCCCACAGGAGGTAAGAATCATCAATACATGAAGTATGATCCCAATGAGAATCACACGATAAAATGGATCTCCAGTGTCAAAGATCAAAATGCCATTAAGGTTAGTACCAAAAAAAGGCACGGTGTGCTGAAATAACTCAGCGGGCCAAGCAGCATCTCTGGAGTAGGTGACTTGGTAGGTGACATTTTGGCTTGGGACCCCCCTCTCTCTCTGTTAGAGTTTTAGTGCATGGTTCTAGATAAATGTATAAGATATAAATGTCCTAAATAAGAATTTAGGCCTCAGAGAAGACGGGGCTACCGAAGGTAGGTGAGGTTTTAGCCGAGGCTGTAACAAGAAGTCATCACTACAAGATCCTTATATTCAATGCTGTCAGTTCTGGAAATGGTACAAAGCACTGGTAACTGAGACAAGGAACCTAAAACCCATCTTGCTGCTCTGCTCTCCCATTGCCCCTGAAAATGATATAATTGAGAATATAATGTATCTGGTCTGGTAGCAACAAGCATGTTGGGTAACACAACACTGAGGGCAACACAGTGGTGCAGCAGTAGAGCTGCTGCCTCACAGTACCAGAGACCCTGGTTTGATCCTGACTATGGGTGCGCTCTGCGTGGAGTTTGTATGTTTTTCCTGCGACTGCATGGGATTTTTCCGAGTGCTCCGGTTTCCTCCCGCATTCCAAAGATATGCAGGTTGATTGGCTTCTGTAAATTGCCCCCAGTGTGTAAGACACGGAAGAGGGATGACAAAGAACTAGTGTACGATGTTCGGTGTAGACTCGGTGAGCCGAAGGGCCTGTTTCCACGCTGAAACTCTAAACTAAATTTATTTACATTTCTCACTTCAACGCCCTGAAATGCATTGGAGTTTGGCTGGAAAAATTGGAGTTGAGGAACCAAAGTTAATTTAAAAAAAGAGTTGAACAAACTTTAAACGTTCCTTGTTCTTGTCTTGATGCCCCTTTTATTATTCTCCCCCAAATTTCAAATTTATAGAGTGATTCTTTTTTCTTTCTGCAATTTCAAAGTCTGCATTAGAGTAAAAGCAACATTGAAATAAATTGCCATTTTATGGAGTATAACTACAGTCTTCAGTATGTGCACTAGAATTAAAAATAGAATGGAATGTCGATGATCGTGACATTTCAGAAAACTTTGGAAGAGCAGAGCATTTTCAGACTGCCAAAATCTGACGGTTGACCTGCCTAGATCCTAATATCCTGCTTAGATAGGGTCTGAAGAAGGGTTCTGACCCAAAACACCAGCTACTCCTTTCCTCCAGAGGTTCTGCCTGACCCACTGAGTTACTCCAGCATTTTGTGTCTATCTTTGGTGTAAACCAGCATCTGCAATTCCTTCCTAAACCAAAAGAGCTTGTTCAGTTGCGGTGTGTGCAGGGTTAATAGAATTCTCTTTGCTACCAATAATTCAATTAGAAACCTTATTAAGAGGAAGAGTTATGGGCCTGTCCTGCCGGCGATTTTTCAGACGACTGCCGGCGACTGTCATGTCGTAGCAGGTCGCTGAAAAACCGGTGACTGGAATGGCGACTGGAACGGCGACTGTCAGAGTGGAACACACACACACACATACACACATCACTTCCTTCACCAGCCAGTTATGCAGGCGGGGAACAGGGCAAGTGGGGGGAGCGCTGTCTGAGTGAAATTCACACGGTGCAAAGCCAATGTGATACAAACACACCACGATGAACAGGAAGGTTGTAGCTGTAATTAAGACGGTAAAAGCACATACGGGAAAGGTCACTTAAGTCCTTAGAGGGGGGGAGAGGGGGGGAGAAGGGAGGAGGAGGGGGGGAAAGGGGGAGACGGGGTGGGGAGAAGGAGTGGAGATAATTTTCAAGAAGCCAGAGATACACGGCTGTGAAGCTCGGCGGACATTAACATTACCGGTCGGCTATCCTTGGTTCTGAAAACTACTGTTTACGTTTTTTTCCCCAATGAGCCAATGAAATTCACCGGTCAGCACCAGCAAAAACATACGACAACCTACCACAAACCTACGACCTCCTGGCAACCCACGACCACTGCACCTACGTCACGAGAATTCTCGTTACTCTCCATGGAGTCAAAATTCTGGTCGCCGCTAAGCTTTCAACGTGTTGAAAAAGCAGAATGAGGCCATGACTTGTTACGAAAATGCGGGAACTACTCACCACCATGCAGGCGACACCCCGGCAACCTCCGGCGACCTTGTGGCGACCTTATAGTCGCCTAAAAAGTTGCGTAAGTGGGACAGGCCCATTACCATGTGACAAGCACAGGTTCACATATTTTCATAGCTTGTTATCATACCAGTGCCTCGCTTCCATTGCAGTGCAGAAGCTGTTTTCCAACACCTGACCACGATCATGACCTGTGCTGTATAAATCTCACATTACTGCCTCCACCTTACTCATTTCTAACCTTATTCCATGACTTTTGCTGACACTTCAAAGCAATTCAGATGGATTGTATCATTGGGTCCCAGTGCCAGGCACAGAATGAAGTAATACATCAAGGACATAGGACATTGATCATGCCCTTCAGGCACGATCTTTGTGCCAAACATTATCACAAATGAAACTAAACCCTTCTACCTGTATGTGATCCACGTCCCTCCATTCCCTGTGCACACAGGTGCCACAATGTTAAATGTCGCAATCATATCTGCTTCCACCACCATCCCTGGCAATGTTTTCCATGGACCCACCACTCTCTGTGTAATAAGCTTGCCCTGCACATCTCATTTGAACTTTCCCCTCATCCTTTTAAAGCTACGAGGATGGTCTTGAATCATTATTCCAGTCTCTGGTGATGCCACGGTCATTTCCATAGGCACTGCAAGACAAGTTGAGCCATTGTCAGATAGAATCTCATCCAGCACCCTTTCCAGCCATCCCTCCTACTACTTCCCACAATTTACCTTGCACCTAGACTGTAGGCTCAACATGGTGAAGGGCACTAGGGAGTCCCATGTCAAATGTGAGTGGATCTAACCCAGATTCTCATTTGCCCTCTTCATTACAGAATGGGAATTTGACAGAATGCCTAAACATTCACCAATTTACTGAGAATCTTGGAAAGCAAGTAGTTGCTTCATCAACACAGTACATATGAAGAAGCAGATTGCATTTCTCAGCACCCGTCTTTACTCCTGAACTACTATCTACCTCATTGGAGACCCTTGGACTATCTTTAATGCCTCCTCCACCTTCTCCCCCACAGCGACTCCAGGGAAGAAGAAGGAGGAAGAGGTGGCCGACACGAAGAAGAGGCAGCTGGTGAGAGGGGAGGGAGTCCCACGGTGACCTATTGCCCGATGAAACCATTGCTTGGGAAGGAGCTACAAGGTGAGCCGCAGCAACAGCTGCATCAACCAGACAGTGAGGCAGCTGGTGAAGAAGGGCTCGTTGGTGCACTTTGTGGAAGATGTCAGTGACTCAGATGAGAGGGGTTCTGTACTGCCTCCCCTATTCTCTCTCACCATCCAAGCGAGCCCGGGCAACGCTGTTATATCCTCCTGTTGCAATAACACTGGTCATTCAGGAAACAGGACCACCTGTTGTGAATTGTTTACGTACTGTAAGTGCGAGTTTAAGTAGCTCAGCTATCATGCAAGTCGGAGAGTGCCCGTCTTGCTAAGAGAGTTATCACAAACTCCTACAAAGTTCAATCATCCATTGGAAAGATTAAAAAATCAACATAAAGTGAATGACTAATTTTACTAACTGAGATAATAATGCATTTCACAATTGGGGTTTTTAAAAGCTGTAACGTAACATTAAACATATCTGAAATGTATAAGCTTTCAGTTCCTGTTGAATTCTTCTTATGCGTGAGAAGTTTGTGTTGAGTTCACATCTCCACACCGAGCTTAAGACCAGACCCTTTGAAGGCATTTAGCTAAGAGGCGGATGTGAAGTCGTTCCAGACCCTTTTTTCAACAAGTCTCAACTCCATCCCCAGTGTAAATGCACAGCTCAGCAATGGCCAGGACATCAAGGACATCCTGTTCCATCACATACATTGCAATTGTAAGATGTGGGTTGATTTAAATGCCTGAAAGACAGTGCTTCCAATCCAACTTGTCGAATCAACCCACAACAGTTGAACCCCATGTGCACCTTTGTCTGTAAAGCAGGTCCTGCAAATATCAAAGAGGTTAATTTTCCAACTTGGCTTACGTGGAGTCCCACCAGCCAAGAGCACATAATGTCCTAGGAAATGATGTACCTGATTATCTCTAATGATCATAAAAACAACCATCGTGCCCCAGAAATCACAATATATCAATTCAATGGACAAGGCTCTCAAATTGAGGCATGAAATTAGAAAATAATCTTTTCAAAATCCAAAACTTGCATTAACCTACTGATTAACAAATTTCTGATCAAGTGGGAAGAGATGGAATTGTGTGAGGGATAGCATCTGGGAAGGGCAACAAAGGAACAAGAATAACTATTGAGTGTTGGAATATTAAAAATTCTGGAGGTATGTATTGGAATGCCAGTCCGCAGCACTTGGAAAGTAGTGGAACAGGTATGAAAATAAGTACGTAAGAAGGAACTGCAGATGCCCGTTTAAACCGAAGATAGACACAAAAAGCTGGAGTAACTCAGCGGGACAGGCAGCATCTCTGGAGAGAAGAAATGGGTGATGTTTCGGGTCGAGACCCTTCTTCAGACTGGTTAGGGATAAGGGAAATGAGAGATATCAAGTTCAAGTTCACATTTATTGTCACCTGCACCTATTGGTGCAGTGAAATTTGAGTTACCATACAGCCACACGAATAAAAAGAACACAATAGAGTTTAACATAAACATCCCCCCACAGCGGAATCAACATTTCTCAATGTGATGGAAGGGAATAAAGTTCAGTCATCTTCCTCTTTGTTCACCCGTGGTCGGGGCCTTTGAACCCACCGCAGTCGCCGATACGGACGGCCCGATATACAGGCCCTCTCGCCGGGAGGATCGAAACTCTGGCGTTGGAATGGAATGGAATACACTCTGCGGCTTGGAATTTCTGAATCGGCCGCTTCCTACCCGAGACCGCAGCTTTCGAAGTCCACAGGCTGAGCTGGATGGAGCTCCAACACTGGCGATCCTCGGCAAGGGATCGCCACACTCCATGATGTTAAAGTTAGTGCCGCACCCGCGGCTAGAAGCTCCGCAGACCACAGCTCCACTGTATTAATGTCAGCAAGCCCAACACTCCGGAGCTCCAACACTGGCGATCTCGGGCAAGGGACCGCTCCGCTCCGCTCCATGATGGTAATTCCGCGTTGCGCCCGCTGCTGAAGCTCTGGGCCGGTCGGTCTTCGGTAGGAAAGGCTGCGCCAATCCAGTTGGTTCAATCTAGTTGCAACATGGAGAAAAGACGCATCTCCGTCCAGGTAAGTGACTGAAAAACGTTATCCCCCTATTCCCCCCCCCCCCCCCACCACCCCCCACATCAGACATACCAACAAACATTAAAACGTCCATTTAGACACACTAAAAATAACAAAAAGGGTGAAAAGACTAACGAGTGCTGGCGAGGCAGCTACTGCGGTGGCGAGGTGGTAGAGGTGATGAATCTCTTCAAGGTATGTCTACGTTGAAGAAGTTCTCCTCCTATCTCCAAAAAGAGCTCTGCAACACCCTCTCTCACTACTCCCCTTCCTTGCATTCATTGTTCTTTATCTCTCCACATCATCATCGATATCTCTCGTTTCCCTTATCCCTAACCAGTCTGAAGAAAGGTCTTGATCCGAAACGTCACCCATTCCTTTTCTCCTGAGATGCTGCCTGTCCCGCTGAGTTACTCCAGCTTTTTGTAGGAAAATAAGGTGGTTAATAAGGAATAAGTGTGACTTGTTTTCTGACTGAGTCAGAGAATTGAGGAGCAGCAGTTAAATAAAAACTGAAGCTAGATCACAGCTGGGAGACTGAACACAATTTGGTCACCACATTACAGGAAGGATGTGATTGCACCAGAGAGAATATGGAGAAGACTTATGGAAATGGTGCCAGGACTGGAACACTTAAAAAGCTCTTGCTTATTGACTTGAATTATTGTAATCTGCAAGGTTATGGGTCGAGAATTTTAAAGTGGGATTAGGCTAGAAGGCTGTTCTTCAGCCAACATGGACAGATGAACCTAATGTCTACTTTCTGTAGCATATATTATTCTCATCCAATAATATTATAATATCTCCCATTTTAAAACAGCTGGCTATAATACGCATGTCTGACTTCCCTTTGTGTCCAATCATTCTTAATTGTGACACTTGATCTTTGCAAAATAGTCTCATTAAAAGCTTCATCATGGTAAGACCTTCGTAGTCTTGAAATTCTTCATGGAGTGCATTAGGGAGAGTTTAATCAATGAGAATAAGCCTTTAAAACACCAAACCTGGAACATGCTCTGAATTCCAGAAAGACTGAAATCCTATCCGTTAGCAGAGCCAAGAAGGCAATTAACATTGCATTGTAAATTTTAATCCTCCCTTCAGAGTGGATTGGAAAGATAACTTGTGTCTTCGATACCTTGAGGCCAAGTTGCCTAACCAAACTATTCCTACTAGTACCTGATCCATATTCCTCCAAACCTTTCCTATCCCTATATTATAACTGTCCAAGTGCCTTTCAAATGTTGTACATCACTTATATCACTTCCTTTCGCACATATACAATACCCTCTGCATGAAAAAGTTGCTTTAAAAACTTTCCCCTCACCTGAAACCTTTACCCTCTAGTTAAGATTCCCTTAGTCTTGGGGAAAGCCTGTGGCTATTCACCTTATTGATGCCCCTCATGGTTTTTTATATACATCCATAAGATCACCCCTCAGCCTCCTACAATCCCAGGGAAAGACTACAGCTTATCCAACCTCTCCTAGAAACCTTCAAACCTTCAGAAACCTTCCAGAAACCTTCCAGAAACAGTAACATCCCCATAAACTTTGTTGCACCCTTTCCAGTTGTGTGATATCCTTCTTAACCTTCTTAGTGAACAGAATTGTACACAGTACTCCAGACTTGACCTTACCACACCCTTGTGCAGCTGCAAACATGTCATCCAACGCCTGCACTCGATCAAGTGTGCCTTCTCCACCACCGAGTCTACTGAAAATTGGCAGGTCCTTTAAAGCAATGCATGATATTTTGTGTAGGAAGGGGCTGCAGATGCTGGTTTACTCTGAAGCTAGGCACAAAATGATGGAGTATCTCAGCGGGACAAGCAGTATCTCTGGAGAGAAGGAATGGATGATGTTTCCGGTCAAGACCCTTCTGCAGACTTTTGTCGGTGGCTTTAACCATGATTTTGGGCAGAGAAGAGAAATGGCTTTTTTGCCATAGCAAGCTACCTAGGACTGGGCATCTAGACAGAAGCAAAGAACCAAGACTGTGAAGGATACTGTCCTAATGCAGGCAAACAGGATTAGTGTGGATGGGTAAAAGAGGTCAGCACAGAAATGAAGGACTGAAAATCCCATTTCCATGCCAAACTACTGTACGACTCTCTGAGCATTCAGCTTCCAGTCCCATTCATTTCTCCAGCACCCTTTTCCTTGATGTTAATTTCTTTCAGCTCCTCGTTCGCTCGAGATGTGTTATTCTCCACACTTTCAGTTAGATTTTCTCTGTCTTTTTCCTAATATATGTTTAATTTCTCTGCCATTTCCTCATCCTATCCTCAGGCTTTTGGTTCTTTTCAGTAACATTATGGGGTGGGAGATTGCAACCTTCACGTGGTCCACTCTGTTTCGACTAATGTAATCAACCTGACGTGCGCAAACAAAAGATCAAATAGAACAAGTTGACCTACAACTTTAGTCTGTGCACGTGATACGCAAGAAGAAGAAGTGACATTATAAACATTTTTATACTGTATGCCTTAAGGGACTGACATTTGCTGTAAACATTTTATTAATTTGTTCTATGTCAGTGATTGTTAATTTACTATTGTAACTAAATGTTGTTTTCCAACAACCAAAGCTACCTCATGCCTCATACTTTCAGAGTTTGCATAGTTTAGATTGAACACCATGGTTTTAGATTGAATTAAATCACTTTTAATCTGTATTATTATAAAACTCTGATCTTGGATGTTTATGCCATCCGTATTTATTTGTGTGTTTGATTGTGTTTCAGATCTCCTCCAAAACCCGAGGCAGTAACGGTGACACTTTTACATATTCCGGTAGAGATTTACCTCATGATCTCGAAAATCGCCTCACCTGAAAATTTGATTAATTATTTCTTGAATTATTTCTTCAAATTCTTCACCAATCTGAGACCTTTTTTGAAGTCAACGAGCTGAAGCGAGCTGATGTCGTCACAATGGCTCTGCTCCTCACGGCCAGATGCGTAGAGTTTTCAATGCGTAGTCTGCTGGCCACTGTTTTCCACGAGCTGCGAGTTACGTAACTCCCCCCCCCCCCTCCCCCGCGTAACATGCACTTGGCCCCCCTCTCCTCCCCTCCCCCCCTCCCACTTCCCCCTTTCTCCCCATCGCCCTCTCCACATCTCCCCTCCCCCCTTCCCCTCTCCTCCCCCCTCTCCCCCTCTCCTTCTCCCGCTCTCCTCCCCCTCTTCTCCCCTCTCCTCCCACCTCTCCCCCCTCTCCTCCCCTCCCACTTCCCCCTTTCTCCCCATCGCCCTCTCCACATGTGTGTGTGTGTGTGTGTGTGTGTGTGTGTGGGGGGGGGGGTGGTTAGTATGTGCGTGGGGAGGTGGTTAGTGCGTGTGTGACACCGTAGGCCACCCCCCCCCCCCCCCCCTTGGTCTAGTTTAATATAAAATTCTAACATTCTCATTCATCTTTTTTTAAAGGACTCTTAACTGGCAGATTATTCATTTTGCATTATATAGGGTGCATTATAGGAATAGATAGGGTGAATGCAAAGTCTTTTACCCAGGATAGGGAAATCAAAAACCAGAGCTCGTAGGTTTAAGGTGACAGGGACAAGATTTAATACAAACCTGAGGAGTCACTTTTTCTCTCAGTGGGTAGTAGGGATATACGAAGTGAGCTGCCAGAGGAAGAGGTAGTTGAGGCAAGTACAGTAACAGCATTTGAAATCACTTGATAGGTTCATGGATAGGAACGGTTTAGAGGGATATGGACCAAACAGGGACAAACGGGTTCTATTTGACTTTAACTAAATTGGTCTCTTTCTAGTTTCTCATATGGTAATCTGGAAAACTATATCATTTACACTCAAATAATTCATAATTCACACATTGTTCTGCAATTTGGTTTGCCCAATCTACATGCAGGTTGATATCTGCCATGATAATTATTCTTGCTACATGCATCTCTACTTTCCTTATTATTTAAAACCTTATCTGTAGTCCAAGATATTCAGTTCGCAAGTTAACTGGGACTAACTTGTTTCAAGTGATCAATCCCATTCATCCCAACTGAGTGCAACATTTCCCCCTTGTTTTCACCTTTCACCCAACCAGCCACACATGCACAAATAATTCTCTGATATTTCCATCATCTTCAACATGATCATAGCACCAGTCACATCTTTCTGCCCCCTCACCCTTTTCCAAAGAACCAACTCCTTGGTCCACTCATCTATTCCCCTGCAACTCGTCCCCTCCAAACATAGAACAGGCGACCATTTTGATGAACATTTTGTTCTGTCTCCATCATGGCCTACTGGAGCTCCTGGTTGCTAAGCAATTTGACTGCAATTCCCAAACCAACCTTTCTGTTCTTGACCTCATCCACTGCCAGAATTAAGCCACATGCAAACTGGAAGAAAAGCAACACATATTCCTTTTGGGTGGCCTACAACTCAATGAATATCAAATTCTCTAATTGTAAGTAATACCCATCTAAACCTCCTTCCCCCCCGTCTAAACCCATTACGCCCAATTATGTTCCCACCACTGTATCATCCTGTTCCTTTCCCTTCCTCCTTATTTTTATCTCCCACCCCTTCCATCTCTGAGACCCCCATTGCTTTTTTAAATTCCCTTCTTTTCCCTTCCCCCTTCCCCTGCCCCATTAGACACATACCACCCACTCCAGCTTCATATTTCACTCTTCCTCATCTTTCCTTCTAGACACCCTTTTGTCTACTTTTCACATAGAAACATAGATAGAAACATAGAAATTAGGTGCAGGAGTAGGCCATTCGGCCCTTCGAGCCTGCACCGCCATTCAATATGATCATGGCTGATCATCCAACTCAGTATCCCGTACCTGCCTTCTCTCCATACCCTCTGACCCCCTTAGCCACAAGGGCCACATCTAACTCCCTCTTAAATATAGCCAATGAACTGGCCTCGACTACCCTCTGTGGCAGAGAGTTCCAGAGATTCACCACTCTCTGTGTGAAAAAAGTTCTTCTCATCTCGGTTTTAAAGGATTTCACCCTTATCCTTAAGCTGTGACCCCTTGTCCTGGACTTCCCCAACATCGGGAGCAATCTTCCTGCATCTAGCCTGTCCAACCCCTTAAGAATTTTATAAGTTTCTATAAGATCCCCTCTCAATCTCCTAAATTCTAGAGAGTATAAACCAAGTCTATCCAGTCTTTCTTCATAAGACAGTCCTGACATCCCAGGAATCAGTCTGGTGAACCTTCTCTGCACTCCCTCTATGGCAATAATGTCCTTCCTCAGATTTGGAGACCAAAACTGTACGCAATACTCCAGGTGTGGTCTCACCAAGACCCTGTACAACTGCAGTAGAACCTCCCTGCTCCTATACGCAAATCCTTTTGCTATGAAAGCTAACATACCATTCGCTTTCTTCACTGCCTGCTGCACCTGCATGCCTACTTTCAATGACTGGTGTACCATGACACCCAGGTCTCGCTGCATCTCCCCTTTTCCTAGTCGGCCACCATTTAGATAATAGTCTGCTTTCCTGTTTTTGCCACCAAAATGGATAACCTCACATTTATCCACATTATACTGCATCTGCCAAACATTTGCCCACTCACCCAGCCTATCCAAGTCTTGCATCTTGCCTTTGTCACTTGCTATAACCATCTGCCAATCGTCCCTCTTGCCTGTGTCCAGCTATCACTTGTGTTTAAGAAGGAACTGCAGATGCTGGAAAATCGAAGGTACACAAAAAAGCTGGAGAAACTCAGCGGGTGCAGCAGCATCCATGGAGCGAAGGAAATAGGCCTATTTCCTTCGCTCCATAGATGCTGCTGCACCCGCTGAGTTTCTCCAGCTTTTTTGTGTACCTCCAGCTATCACTTGCCAGGTGTTGCCCCACCCCAATCTCTCTTTTCCAGCATTTCCCCACTTACTCCATCAGTCTGAAGAAGGGTTCCGACCAGAAACATGGTCTGTCCATTTCTTCCGCGGATGCACCCAAACTTGCTGAGTTCCTGGTTGTTTTAGCTTAAGATTTCAGCATCTGCAGTCTCTTGTGTCTTCATTCTGAGAGCAAGAGATCATTGGTGTCAACTGGCGGCCACCTGACATCTCCCCCGGTTTTGGGAAAAAACAGGAAATTAGACTTGAGAGGCGAATGCAGTATCAAGTGTGTTTATTATGATGAAAAGCTAGCAATGTTTCCCTCTCCCCAGATGTCTCCTGAATCTCTGTCTGCTTCATCTGTTTTTCTTTTAGAATTCCATTATCCACACTATTTTCCTTCTGATTCGACTTTCTTCCAAAAAAAAAAGAAAATAAATAAGTCCGAAGGAAACCTTGGATTGGCCATGATAGTGCTGCTGGAGTTAGACCAATGCACTGGAGAAACACTGTATGTTTTCAAAAGCAGATGCTGGAGAAAGATTCTAGGAACTTATTAAATGCAATGTGTAACAAAGAAATGCAAGGAATCAAGTAACATCTGGGTGGCAGCATGAACTGCATACTTTAACCATGTGATGAGAAAATAGGACATTTAATTGCTCAAGTGAAGCATTTGGCTGAATCTCAGAATGTGAATGATAGAGGTCAGTTCATAGCCACCTGGCTGAGAATAGTCCACAATAAAAGAGCTAGAAACTTTCTCCAATGGGAAGATCTTTAGAAACTGGCTGAACGGTTGTATTTGAGGCCAAATTTGATGGCACAGCAATGAAAAGATTCTAAATGAGGAAGAAATAGAGCTTGATTAAGTGTTATTACTACGTAATTACATAAGGGACCTTTGAGACTTTATGCCTGAATTATGGGTGAAAAGTAGACAACGCATTCTGCCTGAAAGAAACACATTCTTCATTTTCTCAGTGTGACTGGTTTGAACTTGGTTCATGACTTTTCACACCTGCTGTGATCTCACTCACCCATTCTCCAGCTCCTACCCCATTTTAGTTCAGTTTTGTTTATTGTCACATGTAAAGTGAGAAGCTTTTTGTTGCATGCTAACCAGTCAGCAGAAAGACAATACAAAGGTTTCAAAGGTATTTTATTGTCACGTGTACCAATTAAGGTACAGTGATATTCTTATTGCCATACAGCCATACTAAAAAATATCAACAAGCCACACAACTACATAAGAGTTAACATAAATATAAACATCCACCACATTCCACATTCCTCACTGTGATGGAAGGCAATAAAGTCTAATCCTCTTCCCTCGATTACAATCGAGCCATTCACAGTGAACAGATACATCATAAGGAATAACGTTCAGTGCAAGAAAAAGTCCAGTAAAGTCTGATCAAAAATAGTCCGAGGGTCACCAATGAGGTAGATAGTAGATCAGGACTGCTCTCTGGTTGTGGTAGGATGGTTCAGTTGTGAATTAATGAATAAGTTTATAGGCCAAGTATTCACATACAAGGAATTTGCCTTGGTGCTCCGCACGCAAGTGACAACATGACATACAGTGACAGTTAGGAATGACACTTAAAACATTAAACATTAATAATAAAACATCATTGATTAAACATGTGCATTAAATAAAATCCCAGAGCAAAAGGAGGCTACAGATTTTTGGTTATTGAGTAGAGCTACTACTCGTTGGAAAAAAAGCTGTTTTTATGACTGGCTGTTGCAGCTTTGACAATCTGGAGTCACCTTCCAGAGGGAAGTGATTCAAAGAGTTTGTGGCCAGGGTGAGAGGGGTCAGAGATGATCTTACCCACTCGCTTCCTAGCCCTTGCAGTGTACAGTTCGTCAATGGAGGGAAGGTTGCAGCCAATAACCTTCTAGGCTGATCGGACGATTCGCTGCTGCCTCCAGGTGTCGTGCTTGATGGCTGGACCAAACCAGACCATGATGGAGGAGGTGAGGACAGATTCTACGATGGCCGTATAGAATTGATTGTGGCAGATTGTGCTTCCTCAGCTGCTGCAGGGAGTACATCCTCTGTTGTGCCTTTTTGACTGAGGAGTCGATGGTGGCCCCCCATTTAAGGTCCTCTGAGATTATGGTTCCCAGGAACTTAAAAGACTCCATAGATGTGACTGTGGTGTTGTTGATGGGGAGTGGGGTGAGGAGAGGGGGACTCTCCTAAATTCTACAATCAATTCCACTGTCTTAAGAGCATTGAGCTCCAAGTTGGTGTGATGGCACCAGGATGCCAGCTGTGTCTAATAACAGCAGGGAAGAAACTGTTCCTGAATCTGGAGGTGTGTGTTTTAACACTTCTATACCTTTTGCCCGATGGGAGAGAGGAGAAGAGGGAGTGGCCAGGGTGTGACTCATCCTTGATTATGCTGCTGGCCTTGCCGAGGCAGCGTGAGGAATAAAACTGATTGTGATTGTGATTGTGAGGTGTAAATGGAGTAAATGGAAGGGAGGTACACAAAAATGCTGGAGAAACTCAGCGGGTGCAGCAGCATCTATGGAGAGAAGGAAATAGGCGACGTTTCGGGCTGAAACCCTTCTTCAGACTGATGGGGGGTGGGAGGGGAGAAGGAAGGAAAAGGGGAGGAGGAGCCCGCGGGCGGATGGGAGGGTGGGAGGAGACAGCTAGAGGGTTGAGGAAGGGGAGGAGACAGCAAGGACTAGCAAAATTGGGAGAATTCAATGTTAATGCCATCCGGACGCAAGGTCCCCAGACGGAATATGAGGTGCTGTTCCTCCAATTTCCGCTGTTGCTCACTCTGGCAATGGAGGAGACCCAGGACAGAGATGTCGGATTGGGAATGGGAGGGGGAGTTGAAGTGCTGAGCCACCGGGAGTTCAGGTTGGTTATTGCGGACTGAGCGGAGGTGTTCGGCGAAACGATCGCCCAACCTCCGCGTAGTCTCGCCGATGTAAATCAGCTGACATCTAGAGCAGCGGATGCAGTAGATGAGGTTGGAGGAGATACAGGTGAACCTTTGTCGCACCTGGAACAACTGCTTGGGTCCTTGAATGGAGTCGAGGGGGGAGGTTGGTTTGTCTGATGGTCTGGGCTGCGACCGCAATTGCGGTCTTGGATGGAGCTGTTCCCAAACCTAGCTGTGATGCATCCTGATAAAATGCTTTCTATGGCACATCTGTGGAAGTTGGTGAGAGTTGCAGGGGACATGCCAAACTTCATAAGCCTTCTAAGGAAGTAAAGTCGTTGGCGTGCTTTATTGGTCATTGCTTCAATATGGGTGGTCCAGAAGTTGTTGGTGACATTTGCTCCTACGAATATGAAGTTTTTGACCATCTCTACTTCGTCACCATCAATGCAAACTGGGGTATATGTACCGCTTTGTTTCCTGAAGTCGATCACTATCTCCTTTGTCTTGCTGACATTGAGAGAAAGGTTGGTGTCTTGACACCAGGACACGAGGTTCTCAATCTCCTTCCTGTACTCTGTCTCAACATTATTTGATATTGGGTCCACAATGGTGGTGTCATCGGCCACCAGTCTGCTACCAATTGTAAATTAAATTAAATTAGATTTGTACATGGCTCCACAGTCATGGGTGTACAAGGAGTAAATAAGGGGACTGAGAACTCATCCTTGCAGAACACCAGTGTTGAGGATTATCGTAGAGGATGATTTGTCCCTATCCACACTAATTGTGGTCCCTTGGTCAGAAAGTCGAGGTATGGACAAAGGAATACCCACACTATGCCAATTCATAGTTGTTTCCTCTCTGCCACAGGGTGGCTGTAATCAGGAGTTGTTTCCATCAGAACTCGATGGTCTAAGTTCAGACACCATCTTCAGGAACCATTGGACAAACAAAGAATTTGCTTAATTGCATGAAGCAACTAGACTAAGTGGAACCCGTTGGGTCCCAGCATCACACGGGAGGACCCGTCCCCCAACGCAATATTCCACCTCGCCACCAATTTCAATATTGGTGGCCAGTGGGGGGGGGGGGGCTTTCAGGAGTGCTAGTATGGGTGTTGTGGGCTGAAGGGACTGGTTTCCAGAGGGCTAGTATAGACATTGTGGGCCGAATGGATTTTTGGGCTGGTGGCTCAGTCACTCAAGCCTGTTGTGCTGGCAGCTCACTCACTCTTGGCTGGTAGGCTAGCAGGTGACTCACGGCTATTCTTTGAAATTCCATTACAAGCAGGGTGCAAGGCCATCAAATTCAAGTGCAGTTTCTTACCACTTCAAGCAGGGTGCAAGGCCACCAAATTCAAGTGCAGTTTCATACCATTTCAAGCAGGGTGCAAGGCCACTAAAGACAGTGAGTCGTGACCTCTCCGTCCTCCATCTTGCAGAGACTGAGCTACGCCCACACTTCTGGGTATTATAGTCCCTCCCCCCCTCCCACCAGAAGGGGCATGGCCTTCATGGTGTGATTGACAGGAGAGAAAAACTCAACATTTTTTAAACACTAATAATTATTTTATTTTTCATAGATGGGAAAAATCCTCGGCACCTGATGAGCGGAGGGGGACTCTGAGTAAAATCACACCCTTACGTGATAGCGTTTTTTCTAAAATCAATATAGCGCAAACAGGAAGTGGTCAAGATTAGACTTTTAATTATATAGAAGGCAAAGCAACTTTAATTAGGCAAGGCAACTTTAATTAGGAAGGCAACTTTAATTAGGCAAGGCAACTTTAATTAGGCAAGGCAACTTTAATTTTGCTTTAGCATTTCCAAACCAAAGGCAACACAGCTTTAGCATTTCCAAACCAAAGGCAACACAGCTTTAGCATTTCCAAACTATATTTTCAAAACACATTAAGGGCACTGACAGGTCAGTAAAACGCCTCACAGTTTAGTAGACATGTGTTCAGTGTTATTCACAGCTCAGACTGAGACTGACTGAGACACTCAACACTTCCGGGTTTTATAGTCCTACCGGAAGGGGCGTGGCCTTCAGGAGAGTGAATCTCAACATTTTTAAACACTAATAACTCTTTTATTTTTCATAGATGGGAAAAATCCTCTTGTCCAGCGCAGAGGAGGGGGACTCTGAGTAAGATTGCCAAAAATCACAGCTGTAAGTGGCAGCTTTTTTTCCAAAATCTATATACAGAACAACAGGAAGTGGTCAAGATCAGACTGTGAGGAATATAGATATCAGTGGATTGTTGACTGCTGTTATAGTGTCATAGAGTCATACAGCATGGAAATAGGCTCTTTGACCCAACTTCCCAAGTCAAGCAACATGCCCCATCTATACTAGTCCTACCTGCCTGTATTTGGTGCATTTCCCTCTAAACCTATCCTATCCATGTACCTGTCTAAATGTAACATAAAATAATCCGTCTGAATTAGTAATTAACTGGTCCAGAAATTATCCGTTGATGCAAAGTTGGATTGAATTGAACGATATCTGAGGCCAGTGGTGTCAGTGGCCACCTGTAGGTATCAAAATTAGGCAAAGCAACATTACTTTCATCTCTCCAGGCTTGATTTATAGCTCCAAACTCAATGTCTACCACACTAGTACCTGCTCTAAACACTATACAAGCTCACCTTAAAAGACGACAAGGAGTTTTAGGTGTTGTTTTAGGTAACATTCCCCTGTTACTGATGTACTAGCCTGTGGACAACATGCTTGGCACTTGCTAGGCACATAAGCAGATATCACAAATTTGGTCTACTCCTCGCAGTTCTGCAAACTGATGTGGGTTCTTTACAGTCCCCACATCTCTATCTACTCCTTAACATTCACTGGAAGGACTAACATACCGACATCAGTGTCCTCTCCCAGACCAATATCCTCAGCATTGAGACACTAATGGCCATCAGTCGAATGCAATGTGTTGGCCATGTCACTCACATGCCTGACACTAGGATAAGGGGGGACCTCATTGAAACTTACCAAACAGTGTAAAGCCTGGATAGAGTGGATGTGGAGAGGATGTTTCCACTAGTGGGAGAGTCTATGACCAAAGGCTGTAGCCTCAGAATAAAAGGACATACCTTTAGAAAGGTGATGAGGAGGAATTTCTTTAGCCAGAGGTTGATGAATCCGTGGAATTCATTGCCACAGTAGGCTGTGGAGGCCAAGTCAATGGATATTTTTAAGGCGGATTGACAGATTATTGATTAGTACAGGTGTCAGCGGTTATAGGGAGAAGGCAGGAGAATGAGGTTGAGAGGGAAGGATAGATCAGGCACGATTGAATGGAGGAGTTGACTTGAAGGACCGAATGACTAATTCTGCTCCTACGACATGAATTTATGAATTTATGAACTAGATTGCCATTCTGTTCCAACAACCTTACAGACTATCCACTGACCTCTATCTGACACGACTTGTCCCACATGCCGAATGAGATTCTGGCTTTGACTTAATTGGCCACAGTAGAATCCACAAAACCTGGGTGAAATCATGTTATCCTCAATGCCAAAGGATTAAAAATAATAATAACAACAACAACAACAACAACAACAACAACAACAACAACAACAACAACAACAACAACAACAACAACAACAACAACAACAACAACAACAACAACAACAACAACAACAACAACAACAACAACAATAATAATAATAATAATAATAATAATAATACACTTTAGTGGCATTGTTAATACATACAACGAAATTTCAGGCGCACTGGCTGAGCGAAGCTCCAATATATCAGATAAATAATAACGACAATGGAAACAACAAAAACGGCAAGAAAAACATTGTCGTCAGAATGTGCAATGTGCAATATTCACAGTATAGTGTTGAGGCAGTACAAAATATTGGCTATAGGGGATGTGTATTCAGTGCAGAGTTCAGAGTGGTGATGGCCTTGGAGTAGAAACTGTTTGTTAATCTTGAGATGTGTGATTTGATGGACCTGTAAAGCTTTCCTGAGGGCAGAAGGGCAAACAAGTGATGTGCGGGATGAGATGAGTCCTTTAGCCTGCGTGATGCCTTTCGCAGGCAGCGAGAGCTATAGATCTCTTCCAGGGCAGGCAGGTGTGTGTTGCTGATCTTCTGGGCTGTGTTGATGACTCCCTGTAGAGCTTTCTTGTCAGCCGCAGAACTGTTGCCATACCACCCCAGGATGCCATGTGTCAGGACACTCTCTATGGAGCAAAGGTAGAATGACACAGGCAGCTGCTGTGGCAAGTTAACTTTCCTGAGCGATCTTAGAAAGTGAAGCCGCTGTTGTGCCTTCTTTACCAGGGAGTTTGTGTTAGTTGACCACCTGAGATCTGCTGAGATGTGGGTGCCCAGGAACCTAAAACTGGAGACCCTGTCCACACTTTCTCCATTCATGTGCAGTGGGGATGGTCACCCTGCTTCTTCCTGGTCAATGATGAGCTCTTTTCTTTTCTTTGTATTGAGTGCTAAGTTGTTCTCTGAGCACCAGCCTATTAACCTCTGTACCCCCTCCCTGTAAGCTGACTCATCGCCCTCAGTGATCAGCCCCACCACTGTCGTGTTGTCTGCCAATTTATTGTTGGTGTTCGTGCTGTGGGTCGGTGTGCAGTCATAGGTATAGAGGGAGCCGTCCTGTATGGGTATGGCAGCCCAGCCGGCAGCTGTCCGTTTTTTCACCTCTTTTTTTTATTTTTAGTGAGTTGAGTGTTTTGTTTTTGGAGCTCTAGTCTTTTTTACGTGGAGGGTGGGGGGAGGGGGGAGGGGGAAACTGCTTTTCAGGGTCCTTACCTAGTCGGAGAGGCGGCTTTTCTCCGAGCAGCAGCTTCGACCCGTCCTCGCGGCCTACCATCGGCCTTTCCTGACGGGACCGGCTAGAACCACGGCTTCAGCGGCGGCACAGTGCTGGAGCGCTATCAGAAGCCGCGGTCTCCGGTAAGGAAGCGGCCGTTCCAGGTTTCCCATGTTGCTGTGAGGATTCTCCTGACGCCAGAACACCATCATCCGGCGAGAAGGGCCTGGAACATCGGGCCTCCGTAAAGGCGACTGCGGAGGCATCAATATGCCCGACTATGGGTGGACATGGGGATGGGGACTGGACTTTGTGCCTTCCCTCACAGTGGTAACCATTGTTGGGGGATGTTTTTTTATGATTACATTTCTTTATTATAGTTATGTTGTATTCTTTTTGATGTGCTGCAATGTCAATCCGCATTTCACTACACCAATTGGTGTATGTAACTAATAAAGAACCTTTGAACCTTTGAGTAGAGGAGGGGGCTCAGCACACTGCCTTGTGGAGCTCCTGTGCTGAGTGTCAGAGTGGGGGAGTGGTGGGGTCTGACTGCGGCCGGTCCGTAAAAAAGTCCTTAATCCATAGGCAGATGTTGTGTTTGAAGCCTAGGTCGGACAGCTTGGAGACCAATCTACAGGGTACGATTGTGTTGAATGCAGAGCAGTAATCCACAAATACCGTTCGTGCATATGCCCCCCGTTGTTCTAAGTGGAGCAGTACAGTATGGAGGGCAGTGGCAATGGCGTCATCTGTTGATCTGTTTGCTCTGTACGCATATTGGTGTAGATCCAGGGTTGATGGGAGAGCGGCCTTGATGTGCTTAAGGACCATTCTCTCCAGGCACTTCATGATTATTAGTGTTAGTGCAACCGGCCTGCAGTCGTTGAGGCAGGTTATGGCTGTGTGCTTCAGAACTGGCATTATTTGCGATGTTTTTAGGTATGTGAGGACCATGCATTGTGCTGGGGATTGATTGAAGATTTTTGTCAATATGTCAGTTAACTCATCAACACAGTCTCTGAGAACCCGTCCTGGGACTCGGTCCGGACCGGCTGTCTTCCGCATGTTCACATTCCGGAGTGTGTGTGTGACGTCAGCAGTCTGGATGATGAGCGTCTGGCTGTTGGGTGTTGGAGCTGGAGTAGTGGGCATGACCGTCTCTCTCTTCTCATGGCGGCCAAAGAAGTGGTTGAGCTGTTCTGCCAGAGAGGCACTGTTGCTGGTGGATGAGTTGGTATCGTTTTTGTGGTTGGTGATGTGTCGTATATCTTGCCATACGCGATGGGAGTCTGAGTTGTTGAAGTGACTCTCGATCCTTTGCTTATAGGCTGCTATGGCGTTCCTGATACCCCTGTTCAGGTCAGACCTGGCCGCACTATACAGCTCTGTGTTGCTGGACCGAAAAGCCATATTGGGGGCTTTTAAAAGCAGTCGTACGCCTTTGGTCATCCATGGTTTGTTGTTGGGAGGGATAGGGATGCGTTTAGTGTTAGTGACAGTGTCTACACAGATTTTTATGTAAAATAGTACAGTGGAGGTGTAGGTGTCAATGTCCTTGTCCTCAAACAAGTCCCAGTCGGTTCGGTTAAAGCTGTCCTGTAATTGCCCAGAAGCTCCCTCAGGCCACACTTGAATGTCCCCAGCAGCTGGTTTGACCGTATTGATGAGTGGTCTATATACTGGGGTTAAAAATAGGGAGATGTGGTCCGATTGGCCCAGATGGGGGAGAGGTGATGCTTTGTACCCATGTTTGATGTTGCTATAAACATGGCCCAGTGTGTTTTTACCTCTTGTGGGGCATTGCACATGTTGATAGAATTTAGGGAGGACAGTCTTTAGACTCGCTTGGTTGAAATCCCCATGCTATTATAAAGACTCCGTCAGGATGGGCCCTCTGTTGCAAGCAGCTGTTGCTGTTGCTAATGGCAGCAAGTAGATAGCCCAAAGCAGTAGTAGTATTGGCATCTGGTGGTGTATATACAGCCGGGATTATGACAACCGTGAATTACCGTGGCATATAGAAGGGGCGACATTCTACGGATACACAAAGTCCATCCCACCCACTCCCCCGTGCTCTTACTGGAGTCACTGTTCCTATCGTGGCGATGAGCAGCGCGGCCTGATAGCCTGATAGCCTCATCTGCGATCAACGGATTGAGCCACGTTTCCGTGCTGCAGAACATTAGGGATAATAAAATCCCACCAACCCACCAACTCCCTGCAGAAATTTTAGGATTAGAAATCTTGCCTCCATCACTTCAAATGCCTAGACTTGGTACCATTAACAGAAACAATCACAATCTTGTTGAATCTTCCTCTAATAATGCCAGGAATAAAAGAATGACAAGAGAGAGGGATGCATTATCTAGTGTGTGTTCCTTCGAAAGTAGAAAATCAAGGGGTGAACTAATTGGAATTTCTTGAATTAATTAAAAATTTGATAGAAACTTCATCCTCTAGTGAGGGATTCTAACAAAGCGAGATTAATAAACAATACCTGATCCGATGCCTTCTCTAGCACCTCCATCAGGGTATCCAACAGGCCTTCCAGGTGAGACAGACGTTTACTTGCACCTCCTCCAAACTCATCTATTGCATTCACTGCCATTGATGTGGGCTCCTCGACATCAATGAGGCCAAGCATTGACCATGCAACTGTTTCACTAAGCACTTCAACTCTCTCTGCCAGAGCCAGCCGGAGCTCCCAGTTGCAAGCCGCTTCAAATCTCCTTCACATTTCCACATCAACCTGTGTGTCCTGTGTGTCTCTTTTGTTTCATAAACCAGCATCTGCAGTTGCTTGTGTCTATATTAAAAGGAAGCTGAGTGCAATACGGTTCAGGCATGACCTCACCAATTGGTGGAACGGGCTCAAGGGCCTGACTGTACCACGTTTATGTCCATGTTCTTATGTTCCTATGGGAGGAAGCAAAATCCGATCAAGCTAGAATTAGATGCTGTTTCTGCTTTTTCACACTGAGATTTATTCACATCAAACTGCCCAGAGCTGATTGAGAACTTTTGTTGTTTTTGGTTTTTATTCTTGCAGTTGCAAGTGCACTTTGATGTATGATGCATCGGCTTCCATCTGAAGTCATGATTGCAGCTCCTCTGAGACGTCCATACACCGACAAAAGAAAATACATCTTAATTCTGCACAGAAATCTGGCAACAGACATTCACAAGAGCTTGGGAGGTGGCTCCTCTTCTCTTTTAAATAATTTTCTGCATGTAAAAGGCTGTCAGTGTTAGGAAGCTGCCAGGGTCATGGATTTATTAAGGGTTGGAAATCTTCCTTCAGTATATCATGGCCTCATTAGAAATGTTTGGATGAGGAACTTCTCTGAAGCTCATATGTTATACATTACACATCTGGGAATTACAACATGGTGGTGTCACTTAGTGCCAGGAGTTACTTAATTTTTTCCAGCCCCATATGTTTGCATAGTCCTTCAGCACTGCTTTGGAGACAGGTTTTCTGATATCAAACGTTTGATTACATCCACGTCACAAGTTTCTTTCTGAATCGCAACACAAAACTAAGTTTTTTTTTAATGGAAATTATTTTCAAGGATTATCCTGCCAGCTACCAAGAAGCATAGGAAAATGCATATCATCAATGACTGGAGAACATAACTGGAGGCACACAAGAGGGAGTTGATTTCTGGTTGTCGCAACTAAAATTTCCTCAGATGTTCACTCACTCAGCCTCTTAACCCCAGGCAGTTATGTAAGTAGGGGTTACTACAACTGAACAGAAGCAACTCTTAGGTTATTCCTGGTGAATAACAACAGAAGAAGCAATGTGGAAAGATTTCATTTGATGGCTCCTGTCTGTAACATTGTAAGTGACCAAATGAAGTGATTTTTGATTCTGATGGAAATAATGACCAGGGATATTTTCCCACCATACTAATAAAGTTGCAATGATTCACAATACTAATAAAGTTCCAATAATCCAACAATTATTCCAATCTTAATAAAGTTCCAATACATAGTGACCAGATGGCTCCTTACAGTTTTATCCCCTCAGAATGAGACATCAGCGAATGGCCCATTACTTAAACTCATGAGGAAATTGAGAACCACATAGTGTGTGTTTGGGTCATATTGACTGAGTTTTGTTGACACAATAAAATGTTATGACTATTATGTTTTATTAATAAGAAGCTGCCTTCATTCTAAACATTTGATTCACAACTAACCTCCAAAGCAAAGTTCTTTCCCCCTTGCTTCATGGACATACTGGTAGTAATGATCAACTCCTTGTTTAGATTTAGGTTTAGAGATACAGTACGGAAACAGACCCACCAAGTCCATGCCGACCAGCGATCCCCGTACACTAGCACTATCCTACACACCAGGGACAATTTACCATCTTTACTGACCAATTAACCTACAAACCTGCTCGTCATAGCCTTGGCAGATACCATGATTGCTGCAAGGGGTTTATGTGAAGGGAATCACCCAAAGATACCTGTGATGCTGTGAGAAGGGATATGGAGTGCTGGCCAGTGGGATTGTATCTTCTCTTTTCCTTGGACAATGAGATGATATAAAACAAGATCATGAGGGAAGCCATTAAACAAAGCAATTACACATTGGGGGCAGCTGCTCTGGTGCTTATACTCAGTTTTACATTGAACAAAGAGGTGGTTGATTAAATGGACACTGTGCGGCACAATCACCCTTAATGGTTCATGTTCCTTCATGTGGTCACTAATGCCCCTGTCCCACTTAGGAAACCTGAACGGAAACCTCTGGAGATTTTGCGCCCCACCCAAGGTTTCCGTGTGGTTCCTGGAGGTTTTTGTCAGTCTCCCTACCTGCGTCCACTACCTGCAACCTCTGGCAACCACCTGCAACTTCCAGGAACCGCACGGAAACCTTGGGTGGGGCACAAAGTCTCCAGAGGTTTCCGTTCAGGTTTCCTAAGTGGGACAGGGGCATAACTCTTAGGTTAGTCCAACTCATTCTACTCTGAGGCATCTAGCTGGCAATGATGTGCAGTTATTCAAAAGGGGAGCAATTGCACAAGCAAAGGTGAAGTAAAAACTTCTTGAAGTGGCAACTACATGGCAGACAGGTTACAAATGCGTTTTCTTTTTAAATGTATTCATTCATGGGGTCTGATCATTGCTGAACTGTATTGTCTGTTATGGAGGCAGTTATGGAGTCACTGTATTGGAGGGTCTGGAATGTTTTACAGACCAGACTGGATGAAGAGAACAGGTTACCTTCAGAAAGGTAAGCCAAAGGGCCAACAATGAGTCAGTAGTTTGATGGTTACCAATATCAATGTTAGTGTTTTTAAAAGAATACAACTTTATTTCATTACTTGAACATAAACTCCCCAGCTGTCATGGAGATACGAGAGACTGAAGATGCTGGAGTCCTGAGTAAAACACAAATTGATGGAGGAACTTAGCGGGTCACACAGCATCTGTGGAATGAAATGGCTGCGTCAGCAGGACTGGTGGGCGGCAGCTTCGACCACCCCGGGGCGCGGTGATTGAGCCGCGGGACAGTTTTTAACATAGTCCGGTGGGGTATCGCCTCAGCGCAGAGGGAGAAGAGGAGGGAAGAGACTGCAGCCCTAAGACTTTTGCCTCCATCACAGTGAGGAGATGCTGGGTGGACTCACTGTGGTGGATGTTAATATGTGTTTATTGTTGTTTTTTATTGTATTGTATTGTATGTTTGACTGCTGCAATTTCGTTCAGACTTCGGTCTGAATGACAATAAAGGCTATCCAATCTAATCTAATCTAATCTAATCTAATCTAATCTAATAATAGATGGCATTTCAGAATCTGAAGAAGGGCCCTGACCTGAAAATGTGATGTCCATTTCCCTCCGCAGATGCTGCCTGACCCATTAAGTTTCCCTAGCTATCCTGGTGGGATTTGAACCTATGTCAATACTTTAAATTTATAGTCATACAGTGTGGGAAAATAGGCCCTTTGGCCAAAGCTGCCCACACTGACCAACATGTCTCATCTACCCTACCTGCTAACGTTTGCCCCATATCCCTCTAAACCTATCCTATCCATGTAACTGTCTAAATGGCCCCATAGCAGAAGTGTACACATCGCGGGGCTGGAAACTGGAAGTATCCTGAGCTAATTCTGCTACCACCATCATCTATTGTGACAAGTGATGGCTTCCACTGATTGTCGCCGGAAGCATGCATCCTTTTCAGCACGGACGATGACAGCGAGATCGACATTTATAACAAGATGGACATGAAAAGAAGAAGAAGACCTGTCTAAATGGTTCATAAACGTTGCAAAAAAAACTGCGTCAACTACCTCCTCCGGCAGATATACACAAAATGCTGAAGTAATTCAGCGGGACAGGCAGCATCTCTGGAGAGAAGGAATGGATGATGTTTCGGGTGCACAAAATCCCCTTGTGTGAAAAGAAAATTACTCCTCAGGTTCCTATTGGGCCACAGTCTTAGAATAAAGGGGAGGTCATTTAAGACTGAGGTGAGAAAAAACTTTTTCACCCAGAGAGTTGTGAATTTATGGAATTCCCTGTCACAGAGGGCAGTGGAGGCCAAATCACTGGATGGATTTAAGAGAGAGTTAGATAGATCTCTAAAGGGATATGGGGAGAAGGCAGGCACGGGTTATTGATAGGGGACGATCAGCCATGATCACAATGAATGGCGGTGCTAGCTCAAAGGGCCAAATGGCCTCCTCCTGCACCTATTTTCTATGTTTCTATGTATGTTTCTATTCAATATTTCCCCCCTCGCCATTAACCTATGTCCTCCAGTTCTCAGTTCCCCAACTGGGTAAAAGACAGCCTGTTCACCCAATCTATTCTTCTCATGATTTTCTACACCTCTATAAGATCACCCCTCATCCTCCTTTGTTACTCAACTGTTTGTTAATACTTTAACTTGACCACATCACAACAATGCCTCTATACAAATAGAAGCAAACCCAACAGGCAAAAGGAGAAATTCTGCATATTTTTTCAGTGAAATATTATCACATATATATAAAAAGAGATCTCCAATTTTTCAGAAACTTTCGCCAAAGACGTTTTAAAATTCCCCTTTGTAATAATTTGGTATATTACATTTTTAATTCAGTCTCTCTTATTTGGCAGCGGATGCCACTGACTACATTTTTAGCTATTGACTTTGGCCGGATGATCTATTTGTCTGGAAGACTTATTCCCAAACAGCAACTCATCTCGATTGAACATAATTATTGATTAAGTGGGTGGCTGCCCAATTAGGATCAGTGCTCCATCTCAGTCTCCGGACATGCAATCAGCAGTCATTTCCAAGCTTAGTGTGCTTAGTCCTTCCGATCCGATGAAGAAAGCTAAGTGCCTAATGAGACCTCTACATCACAAAAGGCCTCTCTTGCTTATTGACTTTCATACAGTGGAATGCAGACTCTCCTCCGGAGATTTTCATTTTCCATTTGAAACTTGGAACACACTTCTCCACTTTGCACTGTAATGAGATGCAGGTTCTTTATTGTGACTTATTTGGCTGCAGGTTGTTTTTTGGGCTAGAGCTCACCTTTCACAGCGCATTTGCAGAATATTATTTATTTATTTTATTTCATTCTTTATTTCGAACAGAATAAAAGAATAACAAGCAAATGTGAAACAGCATACAAAAAACAAAACAAGAATATTTATAAAGTGTCATAAACAATATCTATAAATAAATGAAATCGTATGTGTCCGAAAAGGAGCAGGAAGAAGCCAAAGCTTATTAATTCCCACCCCTTATTCAACTGCTTATAATTATCTTATACAAATTTAGCAGCTATATGTACACCATATGTACACCAGCCACTACATGTACAACAAATTATTTACATTTATACACTAATCAAATATTTACAAAGCCATACAAAAAAGAGAGAAAAAAAGAAAAAAGAAAAGAAAAAACCCTCATATACTATACAGTATCTTAGTCATATACACAACCCATCACCCAATATAGTCAGTATTGTTTGTAACAGGCAGCTCTCACTTTTTAGCAAATCCTTCTTCAGCAGCTCCCTTGTTACTTGTCCCCTAGGATTCTTGACTTACTGGTTTTACTTTGGTATCCAGTGCTATGTTTTGTTCTACTTTAAAATCACGATTTTGATTATCCCACGCTAAATGCACTCTACAAGTAAAAATAATTATTTTTTTATGTAGGACAGTATTTATTCCCCAATAAAGGGCACACATACTTACGATTTTCCCTTTTTAACCCCTACTCAGACACTTTTAAGCGTCGCACCCCTGCAGCCAAAGAGAAGATGACTCCAGTTCTTAAAGGCCTGTCCCACGATGCGAGTTTACCCAAGAGCTCGCCCGAGTTTAAAAAAAAATCGAGCTCGTGGTAAGTACGTAGAATGTACGTCGGAGCTCGTGGATGTCTCGTAATGCTAACGGCAGCTACTCGGGAAATGCGAAAACTCATGATGTTTTTTCAACAGTGTGAAAATTTCCAAGAGTAAAAAAATACTCGTGATGAGGTACCATGAGTTTGATTTTTTTTAAACTCAGGGGAGCTCTTGGGTGAACTCGCATCGTGGGACAGGGGCTTAAGATCACTATTTAGTTTAGTTTAGTTGAGAGATACAGCATGGAAACAGGCCCTTCAGCCCACCGAGTCTGCACCAACCAGCAATCCCCGCACGCTAACACTATCCAACACACTCTAGGAACAATTTTACATTTGTACCAAGCCAATTAACCTGCAAACCTGTACGTCTTTGGAGTGTGGGAGGAAACTGAAGGTCTCAGAGAAAACGCACGCAAACATCACGGGAAGAACATACAAACTCCATACAAATGGTACCCGTTGTCAGGATCGAACCCGGGTCTCTGGCATTGTAAAGCTCTACGGTGACACCACCATGCCGCCCTGAACATTATGAAAATGTCGTTGGTCACCCACTTGAGGATATATGGTAAGTACAAATACCTACTCCAAGACGGGTTAGCCTGGGTTAGAAAGTCACATTCATTGAATAGCAACACCAAGTACAGGACTCGCACATGAAGAAGATTCACCTGGAAAGCTCATGGCACTCCTGATACAAATACCTTCACAGGAGACCCTGGGATGCAGTCTGGATCAGTTGAAACTGATCAAAGAGCACAACAGATTTGTCGATGGGATTTTCATTCTCGCTGTCAGGTAATTTTATATGAAAACAGTGAAAATGCATAATATTTGCAATGGGTGGTAGTCATAGAGTCATACAGCGTGGATACAAGCCCATCGACGCAACTTGCACACACCAATAGTATACAATGGATCATAATGATTTGGTCACTTTGACCCCACTTCCCTGATTTTTATTTCCATTGGAGTTACTCTTTGTTTTCAATATTACGAGGCAAAATAAAGGTTGAAGAATTTTTTAAAATATGCAAACATAAACTTTATTCAGAATAAACTATATATAAAAATAAGAACTGTGCAAAAATTCTTTTGACGTTCTCAGCGGCTGTACACAAATTCATTTGTGTTGTATTTAGTAGTGTTCACAGAACTATCATTATACCAGGCACCCTTGCCACTCATGTAGCCCCCTGATATCTCTTCCATTGTTTGAGGGGCATCTCCACCACAACCTGCCCCCCAATGTGCGGTAGCAGAAGGACCCTAGACTGTGGTCCTCCCCCCCCCCCCAGAGCCTTGGTGTTGACTGCACCAAGTTTCAGTGCGTCCCTCAGCAGTCTCCTGCAGTCCTCCACTGGGCCAGCCAGCAACATTCAACTGACTGTTTTGATACAGATTCTCTGCTATTTCTACTTCCATCCACCATAAACTTTCCAAGATGCAAGGTTGTGTGTCCTGCCACTTTTCCCACTGATCACCAAATGGAGGAAAAGCTTAAATGCACTCTGATAGTTTAAAAAAGTTGATTTGTTTCCTGATGTAATGCATTTCCAGTCAGAAAGAAATCAGTCTCAGTCTCTCATAGTTTTTTTTTGTGAAATTTGTATAAATCCTTGGAATTTATAATAGGGCAAAAAAATCAAAATTTTTCAATTATAAATCCTTTCATGAAATAGTTAAGCAGACAACTTTTGCAATGACATAATTTCCTTAAAAAATATATAATAATTTCACTTACAGTTGCTACAATTGTGCTTGGCATTGATTGAATTTGTGATTCCAGCTACCAAGACAGATGTCACAGCAATTCGTTCTTCCCCCGCACAATTAAAGCATGGAATAATCTCCACCCTACTATAGTTACCCAACCAGATGCAACTAAATTTAAAGTAGCTCTTTCTTCCCAATAACCCTTTCTGGCTTAAGTCCTCCCTCCACCACCTCCAGTTTAAATTCCATTTGGAATATTTTGGAGGACCAAGAACCAAGAACCAAGAACAAACTATCGTAAATACTTAAGGATTGTTTTGGAAGCAATTCAGCTTGGCCTCACTAAATTGATTCCTGGGGTGAAGGAATTGCCATGTGGAGCAATGCTTGACTTAGAAAATAAGAATTGGTTTAATTGAATCATATGAGAATTTGGGCCCTAGGAAGGTGCAGCACATATAACATGCAACCAGCTCTATGGGTCTTTTATTATCTCACTGCAGCAGTTAGGAACGGTGGAAGCTGAGTGGTGAGGCCTCTCACTGTGCACACCCCACCTCTTCCAACACCCTCCATCCGAGAGCCATCCTTGGCTGCCTTATGTTGGGGTGGGGTGGCACAGTGGCACAGCGGTAGTGTTGCTGCCTTACAGTGCCAGGGACTCGGGCTCAATCCTGAATACGGGCACTGTCTGCATGGCATTTGTACATTCTCCCCATGACTGCATGGGTTTTCCCTGGGTGCTCTGGTTTCCTCCCATGCTCCAAAGCCATACAGGTTAGTAGGTTAATTGGCTTCGGTAAAGATTGTAAATTGTCCCCAGTGTGTAGGATGGTGGTAATTTAGGGGATCGCTGGTCAGTGCAGACTCGGTGGGCCAAAAGGCTTGTTTCTGCGCTTCATCTCTGAACTAAACAGTGAAGCCGGCAGGGCCACTGGCACTGGTTCCTAGTTAACTCTCCTCCATGTAGCTGGTCTCTCTTTTATCACCAAACACTGGTGGAGTGGTGGAGGAGTGGTGTGCTGTTCAGATGACGAGAAGGACCTTGTCCACTGGAGCACCCAACCCAAGTGCAGGAAGCAGAAAGGAGCAGCTCCACCTGAATGTTCCCCTCCAAGTCACGCACTTTACTGATATGAAAATATATCTTTGGACATTCATTGTCAATGGGTCTATATCAGCCTTAAAGGGATGCACCAACTTCATGAACTGTTGATAGAATACCTGTGAGATTAAAAGCATTGCCAAAGCATCATCAAAGGCAAAGGCAAAGGCGACTATTAGTTATAATGTGTACCACTACAGAGGGTAGTGCATATATGGGATGAGGTGCCACAGAAAGTGGTTGAGGCAGGTACAAGTAACAGCATCAAAAAGACATTTGGACGGGGACATGGATAGGAAATGTTGAAGGGGATATGGGTCAAATGCAGGCAAATGGGACTAGCTTAGATGAGCATTTTGATCGGCATGATTGAAGAGGGCAGAAGGGCCTATTTCTGACCCTATAACTAAAACCAAGCCCTGTTATGGGCAACCATTTCAAATCACGCACATTGGTTCAGACCATGTTCCTTGTGTATTGGGACATCTTTACAATTTAAAGCTGCTAAGTAAATGCAAATATCAGTGATCATTTGGTTGGTGGCGCGACTCACTGTTGCAGCGGCCCCTACAGCCTGTCTGTCTTTTTTTTATTTTTTGTATAGTTAAATGTAGTTAAATGTATTTTTAATAGTGTTTTTAACTGTGTATATGTGGGGGGCGGGGGGGGAGGGGGAAACTTTGTAAAAATCCCTTCCCTGTATGGGAGACCCGACCTTTTCCCTGTCGGGTCTCCATTGTCGTTGGGGCCTAGCACCGTGGAGCGGCCTCCAGCCTGAACGACCCGGGGGCTCCAGTCACGGAGCCTGCGGAGCTGCGGACTACTCACCATCGTGGGGCTGGCAGGCATCGGAGCATGGGGAGCGGTGGTGACTCGCTGCTGCGGCCCGACCACGTAGCTCGGAGGCTCCAGCTGCAGCCGCAGGTCCGGTGGACTGGGACATCGGGAGCTCGCGGGTCCGGGTGGAGAGACCGCTTTCCGGAGCTCCTGCAATGCGACTTCTCTAGCCCGTGTCGCGGGGTTGGAACGACCCGGAGCGGGGCCGTACATCGCCCGGCGTGGCTTCATGGCCGTGGGACATTACAGCGCACGCTGGGGGCTCCAACTTTGTGATTTTTAGACCGGGAGCGGGGCCGTACATCGCCCCGCGCTGCCTAAAAATGGCCGTGGGACTTGGACATCGGGAGAGAAATTAGAACAGGGGAGAGAAAAGACTGCCTTCCATCACAGTGGGTTCACTGTGATGGATGTTTGTGTAAATTGAATTGTGTGTATGTTTGTAGGAAATTGTCTTTGCTTGTATGGCTGTGGAAACGGAGTTTCGTTTGAGCCTCATTGAGGTTCAAATGACATGCAATAAATATATTGATATTGATATTGATCATGAAGGCAGTATCACTAGCACTCCAGAAATTAGTGCATTATTGCCAATTTGTGGCATTGAGGAACTGCATTGTTGCAGTTTTTAATTTAGTTTAGAGATAGAGATTCTATAGTTTAGAGATACTACAGTTGCTATCTTTTTTTTTAAACATCCCTAACTGGTTCTTTGCTACTCTTCCAGATGGAGGGCAGTGGAATCCTATGGTACATCAGTCCCAAAAATGACTTGGAATTTGACACATATACAACTTGAGTTGAGGGTGTAGGGTAAGTCAAGTCAAGTCAAGTTTATTCGTCACATACGCATACGAGATGTGTAGTGAAATGAAAAGTGGCAACGCTCGCGGATTGTGTAAAAAGACTACAAAACAGAATGGAATTACATATTTGTGGGAGAAAAAAAGAAGAAACAGCAATTTAAAAAGACACCACACAACAATAAATTGTTACAGTAAGTTAGTCCCTGGAGAGATAGGAGTTTACAGTCCTAATGGCCTCTGGGAAGAAACTCCTTCTCAACCTCTCCGTTCTCACAGCATGACAACGGAGGCGTTTGCCTGACCGTAGCAGCTGGAACAGTCCGTTGCCGGGGTGGAAGGGGTCCCCCATGATCTTGTTGGCTCTGGATTTGCACCTTCTGATGTATAGTTCCTGCAGGGGGGCGAGTGAAGTTCCCATATTGCGTTGGCCGAACACACTACCTGGGGCCTGGCGGTGAGAAAGTCCAGGACCCAGGCACACAGGGGGGTGCTGAGCCCCAATTCCAGCAGCTTCTCGACAAATCTGGTGGGGACTATCGTGTTGAAGGCTGAACTGAAGTCTATGAACAGCATCCTCACATAGCTCCCCTTCTGGCTGTCAAGATGAGAGAGAACAGTGTGCAAAACCTGGGAGACCGCATCGTCCGTGGGTCTGTTCGGATGGTATGCGAATTGTAGCGGGTCCATGTTGCGAGGGAGGAAGGCGCAGACGTGTTTTTTCACCAGCCTCTCAAAGCATTTCATGACTACCGAGGTGAGGTCACCGGACGGTAGTCATTCAGACAAGCTCGGGAGGCATTTTTTGGCACCGGTACAATGATGGAACTTTTGAAGTAGGCAGGGACCACGGACTTGTCCAGGGTGAGGTTGAATATTGTAGTGAGCACCGGAGCTCGCTGCGTAGCACAAGACTTAAGTACTCACTCCGAGATGCCATCGGGGCCTACAGCTTTCCTCGTGTTCACACGTGTCAGAGCCCTCCTCACGTCGTGCTTGGACAACGAGAATGTGTGCACATCCCCAGCGATGGACCTCCCTCCAGCTTCGTTAGCCAGCAAGCTGGCAGTGTTGTCGTTAGACGGCAAGCCTGGCGTGATGTTGCCCGTCTCGAAACAAGCATAGAAGGAGTTCAGGTCATCAGCTAGGGAGGTGCCGATACTTCCGGTTGAGGGGGGGCTGCTCCGGTAGTTGGTTACAGTCCGTAGCCCCTGCCACAGGCGCCTGGTGTCCTGCTGCTCCATCTATGACTCCATCTTGTCCCTGTACCTCCTTTTTGCGTCCTTCACCGCCCTTCGCAGTCGGTAGGACTCTACCTTGCAGTCGTCTATATTTCCGGATGCCAGGCCCGAGTTGTAGGCAGTGGTGCGAGCATTCAAGGCAACACGAACGGACCTGTTATCCCAGGGATTTTGATTCAAAATGGTGCTAACCCTTACCGTGGGGACGATGTTATCGGCTATTGTTGCGATGAAGCCCGTGACTGCTTCCGCGAACTCACTGACGTCACTGGAACTTGCTTGGAACATATTCCAGTCGACATCTGTCAGTGCATCTTGCAGCATGGCCTCTGACTGGTCGGACCACCGATTTACGTCCCATTGCCACTTCCCGAACTATCATCTGTTTATACTCCGGCAGCAGGAAAATGGCAGCGTGGTCAGATTTTCCCAAGGGAAGGAGAGAAATGGCCTTGTAGCCCTTCCTGAACGGCATATAGCAGTGGTCCAATGTTCTCTCCCCCCTGGTGGCACACGTGATGTGTTGGTAGACATTCGGCATGACCTTCTGGAGATTTGATTTATTAAAATCTCCAGCCACCACCATAGCCGCATCCGGGTTCTTGTTTTGATGTCGACATAGCACATTGTGTAGGGCACGTTGATGGGTATGAAGAGCCAAGAAGCCAGGACCCACAACCAACAATGATAATAATTATTTGTTACATTTTACTTTCTTTTAATTCCATATTTCTGATGCTTACTAAAGGGCCTGTCCCACATATGCGACTTTTTAGGCGAGTGCAGGAGTTCTGCGCTCGCCTCATGATCGCCACATGGTCACCACATGTTTGCTGGTGGTCTCTGGTGAGTCTCCTTCATGGTCGCGAGGAGTTCCTGCATTCTGGGAACTAGTCGCGGGCTCAGTATGGTCGCTGCAAATTTTTCAACATTGAAAAATTTTCTGCGACCAAAAATTGGTCGCCATGGAGAAAATCAATAACCTTGTAGTCGTAGGTGCAGTTGTAGTGGGGTCGCCATGTAGTTATGGGTAGTTGAGGTAGTCATAGGTAGTTTTAGTTAATTACCTTTGCTGACCGGGCATTTTCATTTGCTCATTGGGGAAAAAAAACGTAAGCACGAGTTTTCAGAACCACGGAGAACCGACCGGTAATGTTAAATCGCCGCCAAACTTCACAGCTGTGTATTTCTGGCATTAAAAGTTGTCTGGCTTCTTAAAAGTGTCTCCACCCCCTTCTCCCCCCTTCTTCCCTCCCTTCCCCCCTCTTTTAAAGCACTGTGCTAGCCGTCTTAACCTTCCTGTTTATCGCGGTGTGTGTCTGTATCACCTTGGCTTTGCACCATGTGAATTTCCGACAGCACTCCACCGCCTTCCCTGGCCCCCACCTTTGCGATGTGCTTGTGCGTGTGTGTGTGTGTGTGTGTGTGTTCCACTCTGACAGTCGCCGTTGCAGTTCCCAGCTTTTCAGGTGAGTCCCGCGAACTTGACAGTTACCAGCAGTCCGCTGAAAAATCGCCTAACTGGGACAGGCCTTTAAGTGTTTGTGGATGTTTTTGAATGTCTGAAACATTCAGAGTTTTTAGCTGTTTGACAATGGTCCAAATCTGATGAAGAAGCTTAGCTGGCTGCTGTAGGTTTAACAGATGTCAATGGGTGAGGCATGCTCTAGACACCCGCGATTTCACCCCACAATATAATCCAATTTGGCCACAGAAGACACTGCAAAAGCACAAGGCCTCCACGCGAGGAAACAGGCCGTTTGCAGGCACTGATCACATATTTAGGGCAATACTGTACATGACGAAAACAAACATTCCAAAGTGTTGTTCAACACTTCCCAAATTACACCATCCTCAGCTCAACTAAATCCAAATCCTGCCTTGTGTCCTACCAATCACTTTGATCCAGCTTCCAATGCTTTTCCATCCTGTTCTCCTCATTCCTCCAACTCTGGGTTTTTATTCCTTATCCTGTCACCAGGCAGCTGTGCTTTTCATAAGTTTATATGCTCATAAGTTATAGGAACAGGCAGTGCCAGATTTAAATGAAGGAAGACCTTAGGCTAATCCACTTGTGAGGCCCCTCCCAATCCCCCACCCCCACGACTAGAGGAAGATGGAAGAGTCCACCAGATTGACACCCATTTGCAGCCGAGCGTGGCCAATGAGATAAGGGGCTGGAAAGCTGCGCTTTTTAAATTTTATTTATTTATTTATTGCCAGTGCTAGTGTCGAGTTATCGGCTTAAAACACTTTTATTCTGAAATGGAGGGCAAGCAAATTACTGAAGGGTTGTTCAGTAATTATTATCTGAATGGTGGCCGATTAGGAAAAGGGGAGATGCAACGAGACCTGGGTGTCATGGTACACCAGTCATTGAAAGTAGGAATGCAGGTGCAGCAGGCAGTGAAGAAAGCAAATGGTATGTTAGCATTCATAGCAAAAGGATTTGAGTATAAGAGCAGGGAGGTTCTACTGCAGTTGTACAGGGTCTTGGTGAGACCACACCTGGAGTATTGCATACAGTTTTGGTCTCCTAATCTGAGGAAATACATTCTTGCCATAGAGGGAGTACAGAGAAGGTTCACCAGACTGATTCCTGGGATGGCAGGACTTTCATATGAAGAAAGACTGGATAGACTCGGCTTGTACACGCTAGAATTTAGAAGATTGAGGGGGAATCTTATAGAAACTTACAAAATTCTTGAGGGGTTGGACAGGCTAGATGCAGGAAGATTAATCCCGATGTTGGGGAAGTCCAGAACTAGGGGTCACAGTTTAAGGATAAGAGGGAAGTATTTTAGGACCGAGATGAGAAAATCAATTTTTACACAGAGAGTGGTGAATCTGTGGAATTCTCTGCCACAGAAGGTAGTTGAGGCCAGTTCATTGACTATATTTAAGAGGGAGTTAGATGTGGCCCTTGTGGCTAAAGGGACCAGGGGGTATGGAGAGAAGGCAGGTACAGGATACTGAGTTGGATGATCAGCCATGATCATATCGAATGGCGGTGCAGGCTCGAAGGGCCGAATGGCCTACTCCTGCACCTATTTTCTATGTTTCTATGTTCAGATACTACAGTGCGTTGTGACAGCATATGTAAATAAGGCCTATGACAGTGTCAAAAATATTATACACCTTGCAGGGCATTTTCTCTGTTGTCAGCCTTGGCAGCTTTTTAGGTTGCCAAATGACAATTTAGGAGGTCATTTAAGACGGCTTGCATGACGCATGCGATAATGTGCTCGGACAAAGTGCGTAGTTACCAGACGGAATTATACTCAATGAAGCATTCGCATATTATTGCTGCTTCAAATAAAGTCACAAACTAAACATATTCACCAAACAAGACATGATATATACCACAAAGACATGTAGCAAAATTATAATACAGTATCTCAACTCTTTTTACACGTTGCAATGAATGCAATTTCTATTATTTCTTTCCACTTCCAAACAAAAATGTGGTTGAATTATTCAGCGTATGATTAACCTCGGTGAGACCAAGCGCAGGCAGAATATGTAACTATATATATATATATATATATATATATATATATATATATATAGTTACATATTCATATATAAATATACACCATTTTGTTTTTCTCGTTTATAACATTGTTTACAGAGTACAATGTTTACATATTCTGTTGTGCTGCTGTAAGTAAGGATTTCATTGTTCTATGGCTGGAGGCTCCCTAGATTTCGAGGCCCTAGGCTTCAGCCTATGAAGCCTAATGGTAAATCCGGCTCTGAGAACAGGATTAGGACCATCAAATTAACTTTGCCATTTAACCATTTAATCATCTACCTTTCCCCCTCAACCCCATTTTCCTGCCATCTCCCCATAACCCATGACACCCGTACTAATCAAGAATCTATCAATCGCCACCTTAAAAATATCCACTGATGGCCCCCACAGTCTTCTGTGGGAATGAATTCCATAGATACCCACTAAACACACCTAATACACACCTTCCCTCCATTGATGAACTGTACACTGCAAGGGCCAGGAAGCGAGTGGGCAAGATCATCTCTGACCCCTCTCACCCTGGCCACAAACTCTTTGAATCACTTCCCCCTGGAATGACTCCAGACTGTCAAAGCTGCCACAGCCAGACATAAAAACAGTTTTTATCCACGAGTTGTTGCTCTACTCAACAGCCAAACATCTGTAGCCTCCCTTTGATCTGGTATTTTGTTGGTTCACATGCTTGATCAATGGTGTTTTATGATTAATGTTTTATTATTATTAATGTTTAGTGTTTTCTGAGTCATTCGTAACTGTCACTGTATGTTATGTTGTTACTTGTGGGCGGAGCACCAAGGCAAATTCCTGGTATGTGAATACTTGGCCAATAAACTTACTTACTTACTTACTTACTTACTTACTTACTTACTTACTTACTTACTTACTTACTTACTTACTTACTTACTTACTTACTTACTTACTCACTCACTCACTCACTCACTCACTCACTCACTCACTTACTTACTTACTTACTTACTTACTTACTTACTTACTTACTTACTTACTTACTTAAAGAAATTCCTCTTCATCTCCTTTCTAAAGGTACGTCTTTTTATTCGTCTATGGCCTCTGGTCCTAGGTTCTCCCTCTAGTGGAAACATCCTCTCCACATCCCTCCATCCAGGCCTTTCACTATTAGCCCTCCAACCTAAGCCCAAGTGTCTGAAATTCCCTCCTTAAAGCTTTCTGTGATCCCACATTCCTCTCTTCCTCCAAGGCGATTTGCAAAACCCATTTCTATTACCCTTAATATCTCCATCTTTGCCATTCCTTTTTTTTAATGCACATACATGAAGCCATGTAGGACCTGTCTTTACATTTAAAGTGCTACATAAACAGTTGATTATTGCCTTGGCAATGATGGCAGATCTCATTAGAAATCAGGCCACCTTCAGAAATCTGTGTGCTTAAACCTTTTCCAATTTGGTGTCAGCTTTAATGCAGGAACAACTTGGTTTCCCTTAGCAACAACACCATGTTGTAAGCTGATGCTGTGGTGATATGCAGCAATAATGGCCAAAGACAGCAGAAAAACTCCATTTGTGAGGGAACAGCTGTGAGTCAGAAAACCGGATGCCTGACCTATACAATTGACTTGCAGGCCACCCAATGTTTTAATGTGAGAGCACAAACAGTCCAGTCTTGGCATCATTTCACAATACTGAAAAGAATCAAAGGCTTTGTGTCATGTGGATATCCTGGTTCTGCCCAAGCACAAACCCTTACCTTCTTGCATGGCCATAGATACAGGATTACTTTTTCATAGGCAGATGGAGGTCAGAACCTCGCTGCATTTTCCTCCATATTTATTGTACTTTTATTGAGCAGTCCACTATTTCTCAATATTGGTTTCCTCGGATGGTGCATGCCTTTGCCACCCTCCCTAAATCAATGTTGATACTGAAGTGAAAATTACCGCTGCTTTATGGGCTACAAA
Organism: Amblyraja radiata; assembly: GCF_010909765.2. NCBI lineage: Eukaryota > Metazoa > Chordata > Chondrichthyes > Rajiformes > Rajidae > Amblyraja > Amblyraja radiata. The sequence continues at coordinate 130,913,726 of NC_045957.1, read as the reverse complement.
GAAATTGTAGTGTTGAGACATGTGGAGTTCAAGGGAGCCAGACATGTATAGAGTTCATTACTGCCACAGGACTTGCATTAAAACTCCTTCCCTACCAATCTGGACATTTTAAAGTAAGTACCCACATGCCTCATTTGCCGATACAGGAGATGAAAGTCGTGCCATTGTAGCACAATGACCTGTAAACCATTTTTGCACCAGAGCCAGTTCCTGCAGTGCAACTGCAAGTTTACTGCAACAAGGTACAATGGATCCTTTAAAGCAAATCTAGGAGGCATCTGCCATGACTTGGAGTGTATACGTGATTGCCGATATGTTTGTGAGGGCGCGGGCAACAGGTTTATCACTTTTACTGGGAACAATAAGATCAAAGTACACAGCCCAGAGAGTTCTCACTAATTGGCAGGCATACCTTGAATACAAAGCGCTACATGTAGTTATTGTGTGGACGGCACTATCTGTCATAACTCGTGGCTTCACATATTATATAGAGTTACATAGGAATAGGGTGGTGGGTGTATGGAACAAGCTACCAGATGAGGTAGTTCAGGCTGGGACTATCCCAACGTTTAAGAAGCAGTTTGGACATGTTTGGAAGGAAATGGACCAAGCAAGTGGGACTAGTGTAGCTAGGACATGTTGGCCAGTGTGGACAATAGACAATAGACAATAGGTGCAGGAGGAGGCCATTCAGCCCTTCGAGCCAGCACCACCATTCAATGTGATCATGGCTGATCATCCACAATCAGTACCCCGTTCCCGCCTTCTCCCCATATCCCCTGACTCCGCTATCTTTAAGAGCCCTATCTAGCTCTCTCTTGAAAGTATCCAGAGAACCGGCCTCCACTGCCCTCTGAGGCAGAGAATTCCACACTCACAACTCTCTGTGAAAAGGTATTTCCTCATCTCCGTTCTAAATGGCTTACCCCTTATTCTTAAACTGTGGCCCCTGGTTCTGGACTCCCCCAACATCGGGAACATGTTTCCTGCCGCTATCGTGTCCAAACCCTTAATAATCTTACATGTTTCAATAAGATATCCTCTCATCCTTCTAAATTCCAGAGTATACAAGCCCAGCTGCTCCATTCTCTCAGTATATGACAGTCCCACCATCCCGGGAATTAACCTTGTGAACCTACGCTGCACTCCATCAATAGCAAGTTGGGCTGAAGGACCTGTTTCCACACTGTATCACTCTAAGACTATAATTACAGTATGGAAATACTATACATTGTTCAATCCAACCAGTCAGCCGGAGACACAGGTTCGATCCCGACCATAGGTGCTGTCTGCACAGAGTTTGAACGTTCTCCCCGTGACCTGCATGGGTTTTCTGCGAGATCTTCAGTTTCCTCCCACACTCCAAAGACGTACAGGTTTGCAGGTTAATTGGCTGGGTAAATGTAAAAATTGTTCCTCGTGGGATAGTGTTAATGTGCAGGGATCGCTGGTCGGCGTGGACCCAGTAGGCCGAAGGGCCTGTTTCACGCTGTATGTCTAAACTAAACTAAAAATGGGTTGTCCACTATCCTCACTGACTGTGGTCTGTGGGTCAGCAAGAAGAGGATCCGATGACAGAGGCGCGTGCTGTGTTCCAGGTCCATGAGTTTACAGAAGAGTTTGGATGCGATTATGGTGTTGAAGGCGGAGCTATAGATGATAAATATGAGTCTAACATTGGAATCCTTGGTGTCTAGGTGTTCCAGAGATGCGTTTAGTGCCAGGGAGATGGCATCTACTATGGACCGGTTGTGGTGGTCATCAATATGCAGTGTGGATAAGGAAATGGGATAACATAGATCTAGTGTGAACAGGTGATTGATGGTTGGCGTGGACTTGAAGGGCCAAAGGGCCTGTTTCCATGCTGTAAATTTCTACTCGACCTTTTATGTGGAAAAGTGGGGAGTGAATTTAGTTTTGTACCGAAAATAAAATCAATTCATATTTACAGCCGGGTTTGAGGGACCCGAACAAGCACATTTGTTCAATCAGGTGCCCTGTCCTGAAAGACACCCCACAGTTTTAACCTTAAGGCCCTATTAGACCCCTTCCTTCAACATATCTCCCACCAACAGATTTGACTTTAATGCTTCAAACCTACCTGCTTCCTCTTTCCCACTGTAAACAGTCTGTTTTTCTGCTGGCATCACGGCAATGCATTTAAAGAAAAATCTCTAGCCCTTTCAGAGTTGCTGACAGACCAGATGGTCAATTGGGATACAGGCCTGGCATTTTGTGAAACGTTCCTTGTTCTGGCAGTCAATTCCAATGAAAAGTTCAGCGCAATCTGCTGCTTGAAGAACTGTCGGATGCCCACCGGTACCAGGATAAACCAGCATAAACCTTGTTACAAAATTAAAGCTCTGATGCAGATCACCAGAAGGGCCAGAACACACGTATGCAATATAATAATGTTGAGGTTCATAGTTCTTTAAATTGTTACGTAACTTTTTTTCATCATCAATTTCTGACGACAATTCCATGGTCTAATCTCTCAATTGTACCAGCTAGAATCAAAGGGTAGGACATTCATTTTCCGGTCAAATTTTCTGAAAGAACTGGAGCCATAAAGGAAGGAATCTGTGCCATTTGGGAGGTTTGCCAAAGGGCTGGGAGTGGTTTTGCGTAGTTCCATTAAATACTTCAAACAGCCTGCAATGAATAAACTGAACATAGCTGACACAGAACAACATAAACTCCATCAGGTAGTAACAATGCAGTCTAAATATTATTCCTTTAACTTTACCCAACCTGTTATGCAGATACTAAACAATAGAAATAACCATTCCATAATCCATCACATAAGTCCATGATGGATTAATTAGGCTTCATAAAGTCATTGTCTTGAGAGGTCGTATGTCTGGAGACTGGATGAGCTAGGTAGATTAAATGAGGCTATTTTCTCATGATGTCAGATTTTACACGTAAATAGGAAAGGTGTAGGATCCTTTGTAAGATTGGTGATTGGTTTTCTTGATGTGATCAAGCACAGTAACATGTTCTCATTATCTCTCACTTTTTCTATTGCGTATTGTGACCCGGGTTCAATCTGACCTCTGGGACAGTCTGTGCGGACTTTGTTCACTCTCCCTGTGCTCTGGTTTCCTCCCAGCTCCTGTCGACATGCGTGTTGGTTTAATAAGCTGTGACGTATCCCTAATGTACGTGGGTGGAAGGAGGATCAGGCAGTTGAAGGTGTTGGACTTTTTTTTTTTTTTTTTTAATATTTTATTTATTAGAAGTAATGTACATTACAACGATATAAGCCAAGAATAACATAATACAATTCCTGTACCACTTCTAATTTTAAACCTTAAAAAGAAGGAAAGTAGAGAGAGTTAGATAGGATAGTAAGTGTGTGAGAGAGTGATCAAGAGAGACCCGTAGAAACGTAAAACCTGAAAAAGAGATTTAAAAAAAGGATCAAGGAGAAAGAAAACCCCCCCAAAAAAACAAGAAACAAAAAAGAAAGAAAAGATATAAGAAAGTAAAATAAGATAAAAGGGATATACCTACTTCTCATCTTTACACACCCCTCACCAGGTCCTGAAACCATTTATTTTCAAAGTTGTGTTGCACCCTATACTTGTAATAAGTCGATAAATGGAGACCAAAACGTTTGGAAATGGTCTGCTTTGCCTGCTAGGAGGAATCGCATGTGTTCCAGGTGTAACATTTCGGACATATTTGAAATCCACATTTTTATCGTAGGTGTGGGAGCATTTTTCCAAAATTTAAGTATACGTTTTTTTGCCGTTATTAAGCCGTAATTAAGAAAGCTCTTTTGGAATGTAGTCAGCTCCAAGCTGGCTTCCATTGATCCAAAAATAATTAGTTCTGCATTCGGTTTCAGTTTTATCTTAAATAATTTCGTAAAGTTTTCATAGATTTCATTCCAAAATTTTGGGATTTTTATACAATAATCAAAGTTGCTTCTTGAGATAGATATTTATCACAGATGGGAGAGACATTTGGAAAAAAACCCGGAGAAAACCCACGCAGGTCACAGGGAGAACGTACAAACTCTGTACAGACAGCACCCGTAGTCAGGATTGAACCTGGGTCTGTGGCACTGTAAAGCAGCAACTCTACCACTGCGCCACTGGGCCGCCCATGATTTAATTGCATAGCACACAAATAAAAGCTTTTCACTGTGCCTTGGTACACGTGACAATATTAAACCCGTACCAAAGTGTTCCTGTGTTCACAGGGGAATAAGTGAAGGAATGGATCTGAAGAAAATGCTCTGAGAGGTGGTGTAACCTCAATGTACCAAATGATCTCTGTCCTTGTCGTAGGAAAATGTGAGAAATAATATGAGAACGCTATTTCCTCACTCATAGCCTTTCTCATTTTCTCTTAGTTTCAAAATACGTAGATCCAGTAGCCTCATGGTTTCAGTTATAGGACAAATAACAAGAAGCTTGATTCAAATCCCAACTAGAGAATTTAAATTCAAATAATTAAATCAATCTGGAATTATAAATCCAGTGGCAACCGTGAAGCTACTGGCTGTGCTTAAAAATTCATCTGATTCGCTCATGTCCTATATAGAAGAAAATCTGCTGGCCAGTAAATGACTCCATATGGGTTTAACTTTCAAATGAGTCTATCGTTGATTTCAGACACTGTTATGGTTGAACGATAAATACTGGGCTTGCCGCTGACTGCCAATGAATGCAAAGGGAAAAGAGTGACCGGGCTCTCTTGGGGCGTATTCCTTAAACAGCTCTGCCTCTCTCTTTGCATCTTCTTTTAAAACCTTTCGAACATTATATCTTCTACCAAGCTCGTAAATCCTTCTCTTCTGACACTGAAGATCTTCTCTATGCTTATGTGTGTATCACTTGGGGTTAACTTTGTTTTAAATGTATTCCATATAAATAAATTGGTGTTATTTTTAAAAGGTTTAAAAAGTCTCAAGCTCTTTACTTTTAGTTTTAAAGATACAGCAAGAAACAGATCCTTCGAGTCCATGCCGACCATCAATCACCTGTTGACACTAGTTCTATGTTATCCCACTTTCACATTCACTCTCTACACACTGGGGGCAATTTGCAGAGGTCAATTAACCTATAGACCCACACGTCTCTGGGATGTGGCAGGAAACCAGAGCACCTGGAGTAAACCGACGTGATTACAGGGAGAACATGCAAACTCTACACAGACAGCACCCGAAGTCAGGATTGAACTCGGGCCTCTGCCGTCGTGAGGCAGCTCCCGCAGCTGCACCACTGTGCTGACTGTCAAGTATTTTTACAAAACTTTTGACAAAGTTTGCAAGTATTGTTAATGAAATAATATTTTGTCCATTTATTGTGGAAACCCACATCAAAGTATTTCTCTCACACATTTTGCGAATATTGGATTCACTGTTTCAAGAACCAGATTTTCACAATGATTTAATTAACACAGGACGTCATTGAAGGGGAGAAGCAAAGTGAAATTCAAAATAAATAATGTTCTGAACATTGCATTTTTAAACAGCATGTCTCATAAAACTGATTCTAATCACCTTATTTTTGGTGATAATTTGAAGAGGCTTTGAGACTTCAATAAATTTCACTATTAGCAAGCTCATGGAGTGATCTCAACAGAAATATGAGACATTGAATATTATTAAAGCCTGCATTAACTATGTGTGCTGGCGCCACATACATACGTTCACAAATATGCGCCTGTCTGAAACAATTTAAAATATTTTTGGCAATAGTAACATGTTAGAAATACAGATTCAAGAATGTGCTAAGTATTAGGAGCTGCAGGATTGAAGTATTATATCTGAAACCCTTCACATTGCATTTACCTTTAACAAGGTCTCACTATCAGTGGCTCAGTTGCCAGTTGGGTCATTTCTAACAGCCATCATACAGACCTTGTCCAGGACTTCATGATTAACAGCGTAATCCATCAGCCTAAATGCCTCGTTGCAGTCCTTCCAAATGCTGATACCATTGACAGTGGTCCTTTGACATGATGCTGTACCTGAGACAGATAAGAGTTGCTACCTTTGTTAATGCAACACTATAATTGGGAATAAAAAGGACACTGGTTTACCTTTCTGATTCCTCTTCTACATCACGTTGATAGGTGACCTCCATAAAGAACCGGTACAATATATATTTGAATACACGGGATGGGCATATTGCTTTCACCCATAAAGTAAATTGATAGTCAAAAGGAAATTCCATGACCCCATACAGGAGGTAGTTACATTCTTGAGGAGTCTCGTACTTTCCGTTCCATGTGCATTTAAAAAAAAAACAAATCCCATAAATTAAAGAGGAAATATTTTAAAGAACAGTGACAGGTTGAGTGAATATCTACTGACTGTCAGCAGAGGAGGTTCAGCATAATGATGTGAAGTACATTGTGCCTCCCATCTGTATATTCATCCACAGGCTTTCAGTCATTTCATAGCTATCAAGTTAAATGATAGTCACAGAGTCATACAACACTGAGTCTCTTTAGCCAACTTGTTCATGCCAACCAAGCCCCATCAACGTTAGTCCACCTGCTTGCGTTTGGTCCAAA